>NC_135885.1:91056446-91656446 GCF_964194155.1 Cetorhinus maximus
ATGAGGGGGACATGTTAATAAGTTATTAATTTTTCTATTTTTAAAGTTTTTTGGACTGTCAGTGATCTACTTGAGACAGCACTTTGTCTCAGGGAGCAGTGGGCTCTTTCGTGTGCATGCGTGAAAGAGCGCACTCTGATAGCTGGGGATTCCCTCCCCCCCACCCCGGCACAGAAAGTGCACAGCGCTTCCTGTCGGGAAGGCCGCTGGGCGAGCCTTAATTGGCCCGCCCACTCAAAATGGTGGCCGGCCCCGTTTCGGTGGCAGGGGTTGGCTGTCCGCCCCCCGCAGAGCCGGTGGGGCCTGCACACCCACCAAGGGCAAAATTCTGCCCATTACTTCTGAATGCAGTGCACACACCTTCTCATAACAAATACAAATTGCAAAACCATTGTGATAGCATGGCCAAGTTTCACAGGGCCTGCCTGGCACACATCATCTGTCACACCATAACACAGCATTCAAATTCACACATCACAACAGAGACCACACTTCAAAAACTCTTCATTGGCACTTTTGGACATCCAGAGGTTGTGAAAGGCAGTATTTTAAGCCAGTTATTTCCCTTTTATTAAATTTTTGATATGAACATAACAATTTTCACACAAATACAAGTTTTTACATGGTGGAAAACTGAGAATTGTGCTAAAATCACCAGTTGATACTCTAGTTGTCTGTTTTCCATCTGTCACTCACCAATACAAGCGTATTACAATTGACAATATTACCTACTTACCCTGCGCTTAGTACAGCCTCCAGTGCACAGACTTCCTTAGGTTGGTCATTAACATTCAGTAATATTTTGGACAGATGCACCAATTCTTTTTCCCTTTTCAATCATTAATTACAGTGTGTTACTTCATTGGGACTAAACTCCCATCAAAAGGCTGATTTTATGAAGCGTATTATGAAGCACAGGATTGTGACTGCTTGTTATTTTCCATATTCAAGATGTGAAGATGGATGATATTTCTTAAAAATACTTTTGGGAATATGGTACCTGTACCAGAATACCTGTAAAGAAGTGTGTGTGTGTGTGCGCGCGTGCGCATGTGCAATTAATTAAACTGGGGGAAGGTTAGTAAAGACAGCTTGTCTGTGGAAACTGAGAGATGAAAGTAAAGGTGCCAGCTGCATGCATTTGTAATGGCAGCTCTGGTGGAGTAGATTTACCAGTAAATAGGTTGGGTTTTAAAATTTGCATTAGGTGATAGGTAGGGTCTTAACTTTTTAGCTGCTAAATTTCAAAAGAAGTTTAAGGGATTTTTACAACTTACAAAGGTTTCATAAGTATACAAGGGAAGGTTATTAAATTTTATTTGACCCGAAAGTGGAGGCAGTAGGAAGACATGAAAGATTTTTATATTTTGGAAAAGCTAGGTTCAAAGAGATGCTTAGGACAATGAAGTCTAGTATGAAAAGGGAAAAAGACATTTAAGGGAGATATTTCGCTGAGTTGGGTGGCTGTGTGGGGGAGATGTTCTGAGACCAGCTCCGTGAATTTGAAGCAGCCACCCAATTTCAAGCCAGAAAAGTCTTAATTTTCAGAAAACAGTCTGTTTCTGAACTTCCTTTGGATTTCCACAGCAAAGTGGAAGAGAGTGAGAAGTTTTATGGTATGCCTCTACTATTTGCTTTTGCCTTGGGTAATATTACTGGATTTTTATAGTTAAAATCTATAAGGGAGCTGTTGTCAAGTAGTTTGCTTGTGTGTTCTGACCAAAGTGGGTATTTTGGGGGAATGTTTGTAAGACTGTTTTAACTGTGTAATTTTAATATTGTGTGCTTAAGTATTTTTATTCTTGTTAATAAATCTTTTAATTTTAAAATCCTAAATGTGACTGGGATTCTAAGATTCTGGGATTAGTAGATTTCCCTTATTTTTAAAATAAAAAAAAAAGTTAGGATCAGTAAGACAATTTTCCCTCTGGGATTTGGCTGGCTCTGCCAATAACATCGGCTGTGGTTGCAACAAATTTGGAGGCTCGCCTGAAATTTAAGATTCCTTGATTGAATTGAAATTTGTAAATTTAAAGGACACAAGTACAAGGAGAGTACTGGACTCAGGAGTTTTATGTTCAACGATTTTAAAGTGGTTGAACTGCAACATGGCTTTGGCAGTTGCTAAGACTTTTCTGGAAGTGGAATATGTGACTGTGGAGTATTTGAAATATCTGACTAAAACTCATTTGAGAGAGTTAGCAGGTGAAGTGCAGGTAGAAACAGAAGCAAAATTTCACAAGGCTGACATGGTTAAAGTACTTATTCAGCATTTAAAGTTAGAGGAGGAGACACTTGAAACTACTGTGTCACAACTGGAGGTGGCAAAACTTCAGTTGCAAATGAATCAGCTTGATATAGAAAGAAATAGAGAAAGGCAGAAGTTTGAACTTGAAAAAGAAATGGAATTGAAAAGGCTTAAATTGGAATAAGAAGAAAAAGAAAGAGAAATGAAAATACTTGAAAAAGAAAAGGATAGAATAAAAGGAATGGAAATAAAAAAAGCTTCAGTGAGAAAAGGAGGAACAATAAAAGAGAAAGGAAAGATTTCAGGAGTTCCTAAGGGTAGTAGTGTTATAGGTCTAACCATCTTCAGTTGCTCCATTAATGATCTTCCCTCCATCATATGGACAAAAATGGGAATGATCGCTGATGATTGCACAATGCTCAGCACCATTTGCAACTTCTCAGATACTGAATAAGTTTGTGTTCATATGCAGCAAGACCTGGACAACATTCAGGCTTGGGCTGACAAATGGCAAGTAACATTCGTGCCACACAGGTTCCAGGCATTGGCATCCGCAACAAGAGAGAATCTAACCATAATATGAAAGCAAAATCTAACCATCTCCCCTTGACATTCAATATCATTACCTGTGCTGGATTCCCCTCTACTAACATCCTGGGGGTTACCATTGACCAGAAACTGAACTGGACCGGCCATTTAAAAACTCTGGTTACAAGAGCAGGTCAGAGGCTGGGAATTTTGCAATGAGTAACACACCCCCTGACACCCCAAAGCCTGTACCCCATCTACAAGACATAAGTCAAGAGTGTGATGAAATACTTTTCTCTTGCCTGAATGAGTATGGTTCCAACAACACTCAAGAATCTCGACACCATCCATGACAAAGCAACCCACTTGATTGACACTCCATCCACCAAATTAATCATTCAGTCCCTCCACCACTGATGTACAGTGGCATCTGCAAGTCCCCCTCCAAACTATACACCATCCCGAGTTGGAACTATTTTGCTGGATCAAAATCCTAGAACTCCAAACAGCACCATGAATGTACCTACACCTCATGCACTGCAGCAGTTTAAGAAGGCAGCTCACCACCACCTCCTGAAGCGCAATTAGGGATGGGCAATAATTGCTGGCCTTGTCAGTGATGCTCCGATCCCAAGAATTAATGAAAAAAGCAAAAACAACAATTTTAAAATCAAGGCATTTTTGACTGAGAGCCAATCCAGGTCAACGTGCTCAAGGGTGAAAGGGGAGCAGGACTTACTGCTAGTTAAGACATGGGCAGCAAAGTTTAGGATGAAGTCATGTTTACAAAGGGTAGAATATAGGAGACCCGCTCCAAGGGCTTTGGAATAGTCAAACCTAGAACAAACGAAACCATGGGCAACATTTTCCTCAGAGGCTCCTCATCTGACTCAGACTCAGCAAATTTCTGGCCTCTAGCAGTCCTTCAAGTGCCGGATACCTGGGAAGTCTCTGCCACTGCCTGCTGTGGATCAGAAAGTGCGATGTGCTCACCAGGTTGTGATCCTGAGGCTACTGTAAAGCTCGGTCCCACCGATGTGTGTGTCTCTGTGCTGGTGGAGGGTGTGGGTGAACGCTGTAATGAGGCTTCAAGGAGGGTGCCTTCAGATTCCTCTTCTGAAGCTTTTTTGGGGCTTTATTGAAGTTGTGGACTCTATTGACTGGCAGATGTCCCTGTGAAAGCAAGGGAAGATAATTAGTGCATGGCAGTGGCCTTTGAAACAGGACACATCTCTCACAGCATAGTTTTCTGATGGATGTTGCACTGCTGGATCCTCGCTTGGTGGAGCAGCGCTGACCTCACCATCAGCACAGGAACGGTCTGTTTTCAAAGTCCATGAGAACCTTAATGCCAGGAATTCCTCCACCAGTTGCGACTTCTCCCTCTTGTTGTGTGCCAGCTCATCCTGCATGAATAGAGATGGAGAGAGTGTAAGCAGGGTGCCTGCCAGGCCAGATGATAAGTGTGCCTTGTATGTGTGGGTGGTGAATGGCCTCATGGAGGGGATGAGGTCAATGAAGGTGTACATGAGAGAGTGAATGGTGATGTCCTTGAGCTGTCAGTGAGTGAGGGCCCTGTGGATGTGTGATGGGTTTGTGAGTGTGTGAGTTGAGGGTGATGAGAAGAGTGACTTACCCTGGTGGAACGAAGGAGGTCATTCATCCTCTTGTGGCACTAAGTGGCTGTCCTCTTTTGCAGGGCATTGGCATTGACTACCACTGCCACCACCTCCCAAGCCAGATTAGTGATGTTACTGCTAATCCTGCGGTCAGGGTGGGGGTCAAGAGCTTCACAACGAGCTCGAGGGACGTGTCATTGAACCTGGGGGCTGCAGCCCTTTTGCCTTTCAGGGCCATGTCTTGTTTGCAGCAGTCGTGGGCTGGAAGCACTGAGAGGTGTGCATGTGGTTTCACTTTAAATATGGTGCCTGGCGTAAGCGGCAAGGTGATGGTGTGGCGGGCAAATGACAGCCTGCCTGCCATGGACATGGTGTGTTTCCTGGGAATGCAAAATTAATGTGGTGCGTTTGGGATGATACAGTTTGAAAATCCACCTGCTGCCGCACAGTGCAAATCTGGGATGATTCTGTGCAAAGTCTACAACAACTTGCAGTTATATAGTGCCTTTAACAAAGTAAAACATTCCAAGATGCTTCATAAGAGCACAATCAGACAGTAAAACTGATACTGAGTCAAAGAAGGAGACTTTAGCATAGTTGATTACATGTTTGGTCAAAGAAGGAAGTTTTAAAGAGCAGCTTAAAGGAGGAGAGAAGATGGAGAGGTGGAAAGATTTAGGGAGGGAATTTCAGAACTTAGGCCTTAGGCAGCTGAAGACAAAGCCATGGAATGAAGGAATTGTGGGATGTACAAGAAGACAGAATTGGAGGAATGTTGCGATCACAGAGTTGTATGGCTGGAGGAGGCGACAGAGACAGAGGGCCAAATTCATGAGGTCTCAGCTACTCTTATGAACAGGGTAGATTGTGCACTGATCACTGAAGATTCGTGGCAAATGCCAAGAACTTGCACCTAAAGTGCCATTCAGTACAAATCAAGTGACACCTTTATGCCATTACACAGGATGCTGTTTAGACCACATTTCGAATAGCTTGCCCAGTTTTGTGCCCCTCACATGGTGGATGATATAGTGACCTTGAAAAAGGTTCAGAGGAGATCCACAAAGTGATTCCTTTTTTTTTTCAGAAACTTAGTTACTAAGATAGGCTTAAGGAACTGGGTCTGTTTATTTTAGAGCAGCAAAGACTAAGAGGTGATAGAAATTTATAATATATGAAAAGGGCTGGAAAGCAGGGCTAATAAATTATTCCAGTTTAACAAATTGGGGATGATGGGCAGTCATGAGTTCAAATCATGTATTGACTGGGTTGGGTGGTTCTTCTCCCAGATAGTAGTTAACTTCTGGAAAAGATTTTCAGCTGGTGTGGTGAGTGCTGACTCTCCCTAAACTCTCAAGAGGTAGCTTGATTGGTACTTGACTGGGGGAGGAATCACATCATACAGAAGGTGAATGGCTTTGCAGAAAACACACGGTCCATATGTTCCCCTGGACTGGTTTGATTGTTTTAGGGCTTGAAGAGGAATTTTCAAAAGGGATTTTTCTCTTATGGCCTCTTCCAGGACATTACATGGCTCTGGGGCTGGGACCGGGGGTGTGGTGGGGGCAGGAAACATCTTATCATGATGCTCCAGCCAGCTTGAGTACTGGGCAAGTTCAGTGGGCCAGCTTGTCTTTTTCTGCTGGTCACTTTCATGTGCATGTAGGACAAGGATATTTGTAAAATTTTCAATGAATCACAAAGAAGGGGCAAGTGCTCAGTCTGAATTTCTCTGAAAATGCATTGCTCCTAATACTTTGGGTCTGAAGATATTATAGAATGCGTCAGTTTGTTTCCAAGCAATGAAAAAGAAGTGGTCTGAAAACTTTGGCTTGTGTTCTCGGATTTATAAGGCCTCATTAAATTTTAATTGCATATTATGGAACAAGAAAGTTGATCCAAACGCAATTAATTCCTTTCAGATTGAGGAATTCAATGAACGCTCTCCTATGCCAAAAAGACAGCCCTCCTTATGTTTTGTTTCTTATTCTGCACCAGATAAATTTATTTTTGCCGAAACATTTTGTTTACTCATCGGCCAGGATTTCACGCCCGCGCCCCCCCCACCCCACCCCAACCCGGCGAGATATTACAGTCCCACCGAACTGAATGGAGATTTAAGTGGCTCGCTGCATCCGCCGGAGGGAGACACGCAGCACTGGGGCCATAAAATCCTGGCCATAAAATCTCAAACTGGAATGTGAAAAAGGATTCCTGTAAATAACAAATACCAGGCATTTAAAGATCGTGTGGCTTTCTAACAGGATTAAAAAAACTGCATCAAGGTTTTATATTCAACCTAATCCTACTTTGTGCGTTTTAAAGCAGTGGTGCTGCTTTACCTTTAAACATGTTAAATTCTTTCAAAGTATGTTATATTGCACAAAATGTGTGCTGCAGTACTTTATTCAAAACTCTAATTCTCAGTATGAAAATACTGTTTCTCTTACAATTTAATAACTATTAAAATGAGAACAGTTGATCTTCACAAAGATTTCCTCTGTTGATATGCAATGTGCCTTACAGTCTGTGCTTATTTCAGTGGTTTTTGTTGCATATTGTGAATGCAACACAATTTTTTGGGGGAAACGTTTTGCATTTTTACTCTCACCAGCTGTATGCAAGATTTAAATGAGTTGCAAATTATGATAATGAATGTAATTTCACTGCATAAAGCTACAAATGATTGTGGTCAAGGTTGAACTTAAGAGTAAGAAAAATAAAAATAATGACAAAGGGGTAGTCTCCCAAAGTGAGGCTACAAGGAGAGAAAGCATGCCTTTATATGATTTTTTTGCATAAGTACGATTTTTTTGGTGCCTGATGCGGTGCAATGTAAGAAGAAAGAAGTTTGGTGTCTCTCAAATCGTCAAACTAACATGCTCTCAAAGACATTGGCAGATTGCCCACACAATTCCTCATATCACAAGACATCATACCCAAAACCGCAGTAAAGACAAGTAAATTATGTGTGCCATGTATTTAGCCACCTCAGATACAGATTATTGGTCAAATGTTTGCAGTGTGCTGTTTTTGGCACATGTCTCATTCAACAAGAATGTGGATTGGGGAACCTGGTGCGGAGGTCAATAGCATTCACAGCTTTTCAGGTGATAAAATTAATCATTCTTTCACCGGTCTACCACTTCACCAGTAACTGGAGCATGAATAGGCCATTCAGCCCTTCAAGCCTGTTCAGCCAGCCATTTAAGTAATGCATGGCTGATCTGAATCTCAACTCCATTTATCCACCTTTGATCCATATCTCTTGATAGCTTTACAAAATAAATTTTGTCAATCTCAATCTTGCAGAATTGTTAGTTCTAAATTTTTAAAAACTGAACAAAGATCCTTAAAATGGCTGACCCTATATCTATCTGTGACCCTGGAACAAAAGAAGCCATGTCGCAGTTTCTGGGAAATTCATATCTTGTTATCTCTGAGGAGCTCCTAATGATCACCTTATTTTTATTCACTCATGAGATATGGGTGTCACTGGCTAGGCCAGCATTTATTGCCCAACCTGTGTGGACTGCACAACCCAACTACAATGGGAGATACAAAGAGGCCTTTTCTATTTGATAACCTATGCTGGCCAGTGGAGATGGAGTGTCTACTAAGAAAATGGCCTCTCAAACATTCTTTTTAACCCATAATGGCTGAGATGTTATCAGCTTGGACTACAAAGCCAATTTCAAGACACTGGATAAACGTCCTTTATTGAAGACATCGTGGAGAGTTAAAGTCACATGACATAAGCTTCTGGCTTGTTGAACAAGTAACGTTGCCTTATTGGGCTTAATAGCTCAGCCTGCTGCTTTAACATCTGACTAGTAGCCATACGCAGAAAGGAGCTCTGCCCAGGTTGAACACCTGGCCCTATCTACAGTGCTTCTGCTGGAAATCCTGCACCATTGCCTGCAAAACTGATACATCTCAATGCATCTAGCTCATCTTGTGAAGTCAGCACCACCGGGGAAAGTGAATTGTACAGCATTGGTTTTCAACCTGCTGACCTCCGTGAATGAATACCTAATTGGACTTTGATTCTGGACTCTGGAACTCGCATGAACTAATGTTTATTTTATCTGAGGTCTCTGTACTGTAAACCCTTACTTTCTCTTTTCCTCTCTTTTTAATGTCTGAGTGTGGAGGTGACGTTGCAACCTTCCTCCCACATTTTTTGTGTGAAAATAAACTAACCCTTTGAGTTCACCCTATCTTAAGTTTGCTGTGGGGTTATTAATAGAAAATTGGATCACACCAAAACTAAGGGGTTGGGAAATATGCCACCACTTATAAAGCAGGAAACAAATCAAAAACACCTTTCTGTTTATGGATTGGTGGTGAGAGGAGAAATTAGTGCTGTTCAAATTAACTCTCTTCCTGCCCGTTACACAATGAAATACTTTTAACTATAATCAGTGTTGTAATGTAGAAAGCAAGGCAACCAATTTGCACACAGCAAGGTCATGCAAACAGTACACTATGCAGGGAGATGAACGAGCAGATAATCTGTTTTAGAGAACTCCCATGCTTCAAAATAGCACTGTGAGATATTTTGTGTTTTTCTGGTAATGCGGACAACGGGTGAAATTTTAGTTCACTCAAAACCCATTCTCATATACAGAGTTAAAATCGGGCCCAATACCTCAGGTTAATGTCTAACCCAAAAGACGGCACCTCCAACCGTGCAGCATTCTCTCAGTACTACACTAGAGTGTCAGCACAGATTTTGTACTCGGAGACTTGATCTCACCACTTTCTAATTCAGGGAAAACGTGCTGCCACTGAGCCACAGCTAACACAGATAAGACAGCTTCTCTGTACTTACCCAATCAAATCCATTATACAGCAGTGTCCAGCAGAGGATGGCATCAGGACATTGCTCTCTTTGAATTATATTAATGACCTGGACTTGGGTGTACAAGGCATAAGTTCAAAGCTTGCACTTGATACAAAACTCAGGAGTGTAGGACATTAACAGATTTCAGGAAGACATAGACAGACTGATAAAATGACACATGACAGATGAAATTTAACACTGAGAAGTATGATGGGATACATTTTGTCAAGAAAAATAAGCAGAAGAAATACAAGTTAAATGGTACAATTTTGAGTGGGTGCAGGAAGAAAGAAACCTGGGACTGTGTGTACACAAATCATTGAAGGTGATAGGAGAAGTTGAGAAGACTGTTAAATACAACACATCAGATCCTTGACTTTATTAATAGTGGAATAGCGTACAAAAACAAGGAAGTTGTGCTAAACATTTATTAAACTCTGGTTAGACCTCAATTGTATTATTGTGTTCAGTTCTGGGCACCACATTTCAGGAAGGATTTCGATACCTTGGAGACTTACTAGAATATTAACAGGGAAGAGGGACTGTGTGGAGAGAATGGAGAATCACCTCTCCTTAGACCAGAGAACGGTAAGAGGAGATTTGATAAAGGTGCCAAAATCATGAATGGTTTTGATAGAGTAAATAAGGAGAAACTGTTTCCAATCACAAAAGGGTCAGTAATTAGAGAACGTTGATTTAAGGTGATTGGCAAAAGAATCAGTGACGACATGAGGAAGCATTTGTTTACCTTATTGTGATCTGAAATATATTGCCTTGAAGGGCAGTGGAAGCAGCTTGAATTGTGATATTCCAAAGAGAGCTGTGTAAACAATTCAAGGGAGAACAAACTACAAGACTATAGGGAGCAGGGAACTGGGATTAAGAAGTGACAAGGCGCAATGGACCAAATAGCTTCCTTGTGTCCTATAAGCTTCTCTGATTCCAAGAGGTGGAGAGGCAGAAAGGTTTAGGAAGGGAATTTCAGAGCTTAGGGCCTAGAGAGCTAAAAGTATGGCTACCAGTCATAGGACGAATTCTGGGAAAGAACAAAGGAGGTCAGGTGAAGAATGGCTCACCTCCCCTTCTGCCAGATTCCTGCTGCTGCTTCCATTGTCACTCTTTCACTCAGGTATTCTCCGTCATTGTCACATCATGTCAGTTTTTATCTGCGTGATTTTCTTTCCCTGCTGGGACCCAATTCACCACTTTTGAGAATGTAAAAATATTCAATATAAGGGCACATTTGAGCAGCGCATCATAATTCTCTGTCCATAATGTGCTCCACAGTAAATGCATTCCACATTTTGCCATTACTTCATTCATCCTTCCAACTGATAGCCAACATTATCCTTGTACACAATTGGGATGAACATCCATTATTTTCCCATGGCTAATCATCCAAAGCTATGACAGAGGAGAAGGGAAATCCCGATGGAAACTCACCTCAATAACTTAATACGATTGGAGCAGGTGAAGAGCATCTATCACAATACTATATTTATTTTATTTTCACTGAAGTTTCTGTGTTGTGAACAAGGTCTGCGCATCAATTCAGTTTTGTGGGCTGGTGTCCTTTATTTACTAACTGCGGATATTTGTCCATTAATAAATTAAGGGAATTCATTTCCATTTGCAAAACTGTTTCGTTTGTACTAAGATTCTTAATTTCGGTGATTGGCTTATCCCACTGCCAAGTCAAAGAGTGGAAAAAATACAGCAATGTTTGGAGGGCATCTCTGTGCAATTACCATGCAGTTGCCACATAAGGAGCCTTAACAACTGAGTTACAGTACAACTCAGCCAACAGATCTTAAGCCATTCAACTGTGTGGTACAATACAAACAGTAAAGACATTCAGCTTCTAACAGCTCTTGCCTTTATGAAAAACTAAATGTGAGAATGCATGAATTATTTACTAACTTTCAAGCTATGCATCTGGAGTGATAGCTTGTGTGGGTTTTGCTGCTGAGGTTCCATATTCCTAGTTCAGTCATGTCTGAGCTGGAAGCAGAAAAATGAGTCAGAGATGTGTTAGTTTTTTCTTCTTGGCTCCATAGATGCGCTGAGATCCCTACACCAATCTCCTCAGGCACAAGGATGCAGAACTTCAGGGATGCATTTCTACCCCTTTCCCATAATAATGTGCACTAACCTTCGTTTTGGCAAGCTTCTCATTTCTCCACTTCATATCACACAGTTTTTTTTCTCCTTAAATTTCCCTTTCATCACAGATCAAGCATCCATGGGCGTGACTATCCCTGTCCAAAACTGTGATGACACACAAGCTCCAGAACACTGGGTGCCTGTTCAAACATTTGGCTTTGTTCCTCTCTCATCACTAAAGATTCAAAACCCTGTTTCTTAATATGTCTTCTTGCTATTTCAGTTCTCTGCTGGCAGCTGCTGACACAAATTATTATGTTTTAAACTATTCCATAGTTTATAAGCCCAGCCTTGAGTCTACTTGTTTATAGTTCCATATGAATAAATACACAGTGATATAACTTATGCATCAATTACACCTCAGTTGTGATTGAGAAGCTCAATGGAAAATGTACACACCTAAGGTGTGGAATACCAAAAATATTCAATATCCATTATACATTAATGAAGGATGGCCAAGTGCCTAATGGTTTATTGCAGGAGAAGCCTTTATGTCATAATATGCTATATTGACTCAAGTTCTTAAGACATCAACAGTTTACAATTCAAAATCCTTTCAACGAACCAATCAAATTCAAAACAGGGGAAATGTTGTACAGAATGTATTTTACTAACGACATTTCTGCTCCTCCTGGATTAGAGTGCCAGCCTCAACCAGCAATAAGGTATAATGTAGTTCATTAACAGTCAACCAACTAATTATGGTGATTATTTATTTTCATTTAAAATTGCCGTATTTGCTTCAGTGCAGTGAGGCTGGCACTCGGAGATACACAGCAATAGCTGCACTGCAAGTGAACAGTATCTTACTTAGGTTAATCAGCAAAGTAGTAGACCTACAAACAGTCAGTATAGAAATGGAACTATACTGAACAGATATTACACTAATAGGCACCTCCATGAGGTATTTAACACCATTAAATGTTACCAAATTATAAGAGGACCTAATTTTCATTTCAGCACATGATATGTATGGGATTAGCTTTGAAATACGTAGGTTACACAAAGTTCACTTCATCAATATGTGACATTCAGAAGTTCCTGTAAATAGTATATGAGTTCATTCTAATGTAGCCATGTAAAAGTGACAGAGATATCTGCTGCAGTTCCACTTCACTGGTTTCATTTAATGGCAATGGAAAGTACACTAGCAATGCTTTGTAGAAAGTTCCAGTATAGAATGTCAGTGCCCCTTGTTCACTAATGTCTGAATCTGAGCAATTTGAGAAAAAAGAAACCTTCTTCAGCACTAGAACACAAAAAATGCAAATAGAATGACTTTCCTTATGAAAAATATGAGTCCTAATTGCTCTCTGCAACGCAGTTTGATATTAAGGCTAAAGCTGGTGAGAAAAACAGAACTCATGAAATATGTCTTGGTCCACTCTTTAATCAGGTTTTTTTTCTCCTAAATAGCAGAAAAATTCTTGGGCACTGTGCTGAATTAATGTATGCAAATCACTTCCCAACTCTGTTCCCCCACAAGTCCATAGAGAAAGGGGTTCTGATGGCCTGTATCAAAGATTAAATCATTATCAATTAGTTGAGTTTTATAACATTCAGAATGTAAACAAAGGTGTTCAGTTTTATATTTAGCCTAGTTTGTGAGTTAATCTAAAACAACAACTTGCATTTATATAGAGCCTATAATACCATTAAACATTTCTAGGTGCTTCACAGGAATGTTATCAGGCAAAAATTGTCAAAAAAAATCATTGGAGACATTAGTCCAGGTGACCAAAATGTTGGTGAAAGGTAGGTTTTAGGGAGCATCTTAAAGGGAGAGGGATGGTGAGATACAGAGATTTCGAGAGGTAACTCCAGATCTTAAAGCCTAAACGACACAGCCACCAATTTTGGGTTGAAGAGAGTAACAATACACAAGAGGCCAGAGTAGGAGGAAATCTATTATATATCATTAATTTGCATTGGTGCAGGGATACTGATCATCCACTGTAATTTCAGTGGAAAATCTGTGAAAATCCTAGAGAAACAGAGTACTGTAAAACTAAGGATAAGAACCAAAGAGCTTTGATATGTATTCATGGAAATGTTCAGGACACTGCAGGTAAATAACAGTTTTTAGCAGTGTATCCCAAGCTCAGCAATGAGCCCAGCAGCAATCCAGAGCACTGGGATTGTTTACACCTATTAGTCTGATGGTCCTATAATCTAGAGCACTTGGAAGGAGTCATAGCTGGTTGATCAATATAAGTATTTCATTCTGCATCTCTAACTTCAGGAATAATAACTTTCATAGCTGTTTTAAACAACTAGCACTTTTTTTGTTAAAACTCTACAGGTTGTTTTAAAATTTACCCCAAATGTAATGTTCTGTGTTTGATTAAAAAAAATTAATTTACTTTATTCTCAACCAGCAAAATTCTGTCATCAAGTGTTGAAAAAACTAGTGGGGCAGTGACTTAAAAACTGGACCAGCCCAGCAGCCAATCATAATTTCCGATGATTTGGCACCAGCCTCGGCCTCCTGTCCACACATTCCCTGGCTTAAACTCAAGGCCAGGATTTGGAGAGATAAAATGGTACATGAAAACATTCACAAGTATCTTTCAAATGATTTGATTGTTTCGCCTTCTCCCCACTATAATTTTGCATGTGACAAAATTATGTTACATTGTACTGAATATTCTCATAATCCAATCAGGTAAAAGAAACTTGAATTGAAGTAGAATGAATTAAAAGTGTGAGTTTGCATAACATAGGCATGATGCTTGCATGTGAAATGAGAATGGGAAAAGCACTGGATTTTAAGGACCTGACGCACTGGGAGAAGGGGTGCGTTGTGCGGGTGGGGTGCTGCAGTACCGTGCTGGGAGGCTGAATTAAGTACAGTGTATCTCTCAGTGGCTTCTAACCTAGCCACTGCATTACCACATTATTCTGGGTTTCTCGAATTTGTGTATTATGTTAACATGATGTCAGAGCATGCATAGAACACAATGACGTAATAAACATCACTTGAACTGGCCATGCTTGGTGTCAGTCTCCATTACTTAGTGTCACTTGATATATAACAAAAATTAGCAACAAGGATGAGATCAAAGTCCATAAATATTGGCAGTGTATGAGATTGAGGTGGACAAGACTAGTCAGCTCCCCGTGATCTGCCCACTCAGATGGCGGGATTTCAGCTGAATTGGGCAGAGTCTCACCGTTCCCACCACCATATAGCCATGTCCTTGCAAGGCGGTTTGCCTGGGCCCTGCCCCTACTCTCTTGAAACTGGCTTTAATAAGAAGACCACAGCCTCAGGAAAAAAGAGGGAAAACTAGAATTTGCTTTAATTGTTCCAGACAGCGTCTGGAGCTGTCTCTATAGTCGAATGAGCTGCCACATGGTCCTAATGTGCATCTAATTAAAATCTCTCACCTGATTAGGAGAATATTTGTAACCACCAGCTGGTTTTAGGTGAGTTTGTTGTACTACCTAAACTGATTTTTTGAGATATTTTATCACAAGCACTCATGTTAAATCTAGTCTGCCTTGCACTTACAGTATGTGTGCAATAGAATCTGTAGTACTGCTGTGTATGGCAGCAGTAAAGTGATTACAGGGTCACTTTTGAATTTGAAAACAGGACAATATGCCTATGTCTATGGGATACATTGGAAGGCTCTGGTCATATGAGAGAACTTGAGAACCATTCAGTTCGCATATTGAAAGAAATGACATGTTTTTCAGAGCCAATAACATTTTGGAACTTGAAGATGAAAATGAAGAAGTCAAGACTCAGAATAATAAGTCGACTCTTAAAGACAAGAAGTTTGTGAATGGAAATTAGCCTAAGTGTATGGCACACGAACAAACCTTCTTGCTCCCAATATTCAAATGTGCCATTCAAAACAATCATCACAAAATTGAGGAACATCTCAACCATAAGCAACTGGAGATAGCAGAAAGCTATAAATTTGGAACCAGAAATCAGAAAAGTAGTGGAACAGTTGGTAAGCACATTGTGGCACTGAAGAACTAAGCACTATATTGCAACTTTGACACATTTTTAGACCATGCATTATGAGACAGATTTGTGCATGGATTAGTGGATGAAAGTATTCAGTTGAAGTTAGTGAACACACAAACATTTTAGCGAGCGTACAAGATTGCTGTTTCCATGGAATTGGCATCAAGGATTGCTCAGGAATTTTGTCCTACGCAAGTGACTAGTACAGCTTCTGTCCACAGTCAGAAGACTTCCACCAAATGGCAAGTAACTTTCGTGCAACACAAGTGCCAGGCAATGATCATCTCCAACAAGAGAGAATCTAACCATCGCCCCTACATTCAATGTCATTACCTTCACTGAATACCCCATTGTCAACATCCTAGGGGTTACCATTGACCAGAAGCTGAGGTGGACTAGCCATATAAATACTGTGGCTATAAGAGTAGGTCGGAGGCTAGGAATCCTGCGGTGAGTAACTCACCTCCTGACTCCCCAAAGCCTGTCCACCATCTGCAAGGCACAAGTCAGGAGTGTGATGGAATACGCTCCACTTGCCTCGATGAGTGCAGCTCCAACAACACTCAAGAAGCTTGACACCATCCAGAACAAAGCAGCTTGCTTGATCGGCACCCCATCAACAAACATTCACGCCCTCAAACACTGACGAACAGTGGCAGCAGTGTGTACCAGCTACAAGATACACTGCAAGAACTCACCAAGGCTCCTTAGGCAGCACCTTTCAAACTCAGGACAGCTACCATCTAGAAGAAGAGGGCAGCAGATACATGGGAACACCACCACCTGGAAGTTCCGTTCTCAGCCACTACCATCCTGACTTGGAAATATATCACCGTTCCTTCACTGTCGCCGGGTCAGAATCCTTGAACTCCCTCCCTAACAGCACTGTGGGTGTACCTACACTACATGGACTGCAGCGATTCAAGAATACAGCTCACCACCACTTTCTCAAGGGCAATTGATGGGCAATAAATGCTGGCCTAGCCAGTGATGCCCACATCCCGTAAATGAAAAAAGGGCGTCCCAAAGTACTTTACAAACAGTTATTTACTTTTTGAAGTGCACTCACTGTTATAAAGTAGGAAATGTGGCAGCCAATTTGAACACAGTTATCTCCCAGAAACAGCAATGAGATAATGACAAGATAATCTGTTTTGTATGACGAAATTAGTTGAGGGATAAATATTGACAGCCTTCTGACTTCTTTCCAGGCAACAGTACTACCACTGAGCCAAGGCTGACACATTAGGCTGTTTGCTTGTAACATCAAAGATGCAAATTTGATTTTCACACAGTTCAGGAAACATTTTGAAGGCAAATCAAACGTGAAGAATGTAGCACTGAAACAAGTTTTCTAAAATTAAGTGCACATGCAAATCATATTCATAAATAATTCAAACTAACTTGCAATTAAGAATATGAACCCTTGGGAAGGTAATTCAAGTTGAATGTAAATTATTTTTAATTATCATAAAGCCTGAGTTAAATAATCATCAGAACTTACTTCCCATTTTTTCTTAGGCAAGTTTAGTTAAGTAATTATTTCATGTTTCAGTAATTTTGCCTTAATAGTGGCTTCATTTTATTCTAAATTTCCAGATTATGTTTTCTCTTTTAGGCACTTGGTTAAAACATGTTTTCTTTCCTCGCCCAGGAGATTATTTGGTTGCTGGAGGGTAGGAAGTGTCTCACCGTGATGCACCATTCACCCAGAGTTTGGGTAGACATGGTAGACCAGTTGGTCTTTTCCTGCCCCACATTTTGGAATGTTTACACACATAGAGGTTCATCGCTTTCACAATCCTTAACATCGGAGCGAAATCTGCCCTGGCGATATTATGTTTGCTTCAGTCAATTTACTCTTACATTTATCCAGGACGAGACCAACAAAGTCAATACTATTTCTTTGATCCTTGGCCAGTACTGATCTTTCAAATTGCTAGTAAATATTTTTCAATGCTATACCATGGAGCATTCAGTGTGCCCATGCTCTCAGCATGAGTGTTGTTGAGAGATTGAAATGTAACATTATAGTCTCAGGTCTTCCTTTGAAAGTAGCCCTCCACCAGAGTACATGATTGCAGGATTCAGCTTGTTATTATATTTTTATCAATGACAGTAAAACAAGAAGATTAGAGATAATATAAAAGCAAAATGCTGCAGATGCTGGAAAACAGAAAATGCTGAAAACACTCAGCAGGTCTGGCAGCATCTGTGGAGAGAGAAATCGAGTTAACATTTTGAGTCCATATGACTTCTTCAGAGCTAAAGAGAAGTAGAAATGTGATGGACTTTATACTGTTTAAAAGGGGGTGGAGCAGGTGAAGCAAAATATAAGGTCAGGGATCGGTGGGAGCTAAGGAGAGACTTGACAAAGACGTCATGGACACAAGTCAAAAGAGTGTTAGTGGTAGTGTTAAAGACTAAAGAAGGTGCTGATAGTGGCATAAAAGTAAGATTGCAGAATGCTTTAATAATAGGACAAGGATAAGCACTCTGCGAAAGAAAAACATAAGAAGTGACAGATGACCCTGCGGGGAAGTGGGGGGGTAGTAGTTTGGGGAAAAAATTGGGTTAAAAAAGGGGTCAAGATGGAGGAGAGAGTCCATGGTCTGAAGTTGTTGAACTCAATGTTAAGTCTAGAAGGCTGTAAAGTGCCTAATCGGAAGATGAGGTGCTGTTCCTCCAGTTTGCATTGGGCTTCACTAGAACATTGCAGCAGGCCAAGGATGAATGTGTGGGCATGAGAGCAGGATGGTGAGCTGAAATGGCAAGTGACAGGAAGGTCTGAGTCATGCTTGCAGACAGAGTGAAGGTGTCCTGCAAAGTGGTCGCCCAATCTGCATTTAGTTTCCACAGTGTGGAGGAGACCTCATTGGGAGCAGCAAATACAGCAGACCAAATTGAAGGAGGTGCAAATAAAGCGCTGCTTCACCTGAAAGGTGTGTTTGGGGCCTTGGATGGTGTTAAGAAATAGAGATAGTTTAAGCAAGTTATATGTGTATTTGGGTGTGTTAAGAATAAGGTATATCTTTAAGTTTAAGTTCAATTTATATTTTTTTCTACTTGTGGGTTAAAAGGTGAAACCTGGGATCTAGTTCATTTTTGTGTGGAGATAACAAGTCTAAAGCTCTGTCTGTATACCTGCATTTCTCATGAGATTTTTACAACTCTTGAAGAAAAGTTAAGGCAAACAAGAATAGAAAAAACTGTGCTGTTGCCTAGCAACAGGGGTCCAGGCAGGGAGGCCCCAAACACACACACACACACACACAAACACAAACACACACACACAGAAAAAACAAAAACCGAAAACAGTCTGAGTTCAGTTGGAAGCATCTGCCAGGGAAACTGGACAGCAGAGGAATAGATAGCAAGTCCCAAACTGAAGTTGAAGCCAGGATTCCAGAAAGACTGGATACTGGGAGAGGGAACTGCAGAGAGAGCAGGTTTCCCAAAAGAACTGAAAGGTCCTAAAGCCAAGGAGTGAGACAGAAAGGAGGGGTCCCAAGAAGACCTTCTAGTCAACGGAAGAACAGGATACTGGAAAAGGTCCTGTTCTGTGGAAGTAACAGCAAGGAGCAGAGAGGAAGACTCCAAGCTTCAAGTTTAGAGAAAGAAAGCTGCAGAAAGCAGATCTAAAGCAATTTGGCATGCGAGGAGCCAGAAGGCCCAAGGAGACAGGTGAAGGTCTGTAACTCTATATGGGCATGTAAAGCAATGGTGTTCTGTTGACATGATTGAGTCAGTGAGAGACAGTGTGTGGAAGAAAGTTTGAATGCACGTGATGATCTGCGAAGAGGAATATGGGAAGTAGAGTTTGAAACCCTGGAGGTGAACCCTTGTGGAAGGAGCAGAGAGAAAGCATCAGTTTGGGAGAAGATTCCAAAGCGGGTTCTTCAAGAGTGGAGATTGGAAACCCTCATGTGAAAGACAGAGTCCAGTGAGACCAGTTGGCTCATGGTGTGACAAGCATCTGGAGGGAGTTGAGGAGAGATCCATAGCATCTGTCTGGGGTGGCATCTGTCACTTGGTTTCAGAGTGTGGTGTGTCAGATCATAGGTGGCCAATTGGTTTACATGGACTATGTACTTACGATTAACATTAGAGAACTTGTGTAACTTGCGTTATCCTTACAAATCTGCATATATCTTCAAAGGTGTAGTTGTGGGTGAAGTTCATCTTTTCTTGTTTAATAAATGTTTTATTCTTTTGTTAAAAGTTCATCAGATGATTTCTATGACTCTGTTCAGTAGCCACTCTCCACATACCTAAACAAAAACTAAAAGTTAGGATCCATCAAGCCGGGTTCCACCCTGGGATCTGGCTTGTCCAGTAGTGTCATGAAGCTATTAATGTATATAATATTATTGGAAATATTTTTCTTTTAAAATAGAGGCTTAGTCTGTGGGCGTGTCTTAATTGGATTAAGGACAGCTAGCCTGGGTGCTTCGATATGTACTAGTTTTGAGATGTAAGAGAGGTAGAGTTCATTTGCATTTTTTGAATAGAGCATTCAAGAAGGCAAGTGAAATCTTGCACCTAGCTAGCAGAGACCTATGTTTACACTACTAATAAAATTGGTATTATGAAAGGAGTTTTATTGTTAGAAGAGTTGGAGTTCAAAGAGGCTAGTGATACAACGAGAATTTACATTCAATGAGCTGTGTTAAACTTCAACAGTTTTCATGTGTACAGGGCAGAGGCAATGTGAGGTCAAAGCAGCTGTAAACCTACAACTGTTTCCACAGGAACCAAAGTAAGAAGAACCTCACTTTGAATTCGTAAGGTGAAAATGCTTTGCCTGGTGTCTGGTTAAGTCTATGGGTTGCTGTTCCCTTAATGGAGATTAATTTAGGAATTTATTAAAAGTTATGATAGTAGTAATTTGTAGCCATGTGTATACATGTAACTTGTGTAAATTAATAAAATATTCCATTTAGTTTAATATAAAACCTCTCGAGAACTGGTGGTCTGATTCCTGAATTTAGAGTTGCGCCTCAAACTTAAAAATATAGGTTAGGACTGTTGTTTAAAGTTTCCCTCTGGGATTTTTAAATAACTCAGCTTTACAGCTGGGTTATAACAAGTAGTAACATCAACTGGGATCATAACAATGTGAGGACGGAGGAGGTAAAGAGGTAGGTGTTGCACCTTCTGCGATTGCATGCAAAGGTGCTGTGGGAAGGGGATGAGGAGTTAGGGGTGATGGAATAGTGGACCAGGAGGGAGCACTCCCTACAGAATGCTGACGGGGGTGGGGTGAAGGGAAGATGTGTTTGGTGGTGGCGTCATGCTGGGGTTGGTGGAAATGGTGGAGGATGATCCTTTAAATGCGGAGGCTGGTAGGGTGAAAAGCGAGGACGAGGGGGACCCTATCATGGTTATGGGAGGGAGGAGAAGGGGTGAGGGCAGAGGTGTGGGAGACGGGTAGAACACGGGTGAGGGCCCTGTCAACCACAGTGGGGGAACCCTTGGTTAAGAGAAAGGAAGGTATGTCAGAAGCACAGTTTTGGAAGGTAGCATCATCGGAACAGATGCGATGGAGGTGAAGGAACTGGGAGAATGGAATGCAGCCCTTTAAGGAAGTAGGGTGTGAGGTAGTCGAGGTAGCTGTGGGAGCCAGTGGGCTTGTAATGAATATTGGTAGACAGTCTATCACCAGAAATGAAAAGGGAAAGGGAAGTGTCAGAGATGGACCATGTGAAGGTGAGAGAGGGGCAGAAATTGGAAGCAAAGTGGATAAATTTTTCCAGGTCCAGCTGAAAGCATAAAGTAGCACAGAAACAGTCATCGATGTATCAGAAAAAAAGTTGTGGAAGGGGGCCTGAGTAGGACTGGAATAAGGAATGTTCCTTATACCCCATAAAGAGACAAGCATAGCTGGTGCCCATGCGGTTTTTGGAGGAAGTGAGGCAAGTTAAAGGAGAAATTGTTCAGTGAGAAAACAAGTTCAGCAAAGCAGAGGACAATGGTGGTGGATGGGGATTGTTCAGGCCTCTGTTCAAGGAAGAAGCAGAGAGCCCTCAGACCATCCTGGTAGGGGTTGGAAGTGTAGAGGGACTGGACATCCGTAATGAAAATGAGACAGTTAGGGCCAAAGATCTAGAAATTGTTGATAAGAGGAATCATGAATGCAGGTGGGAAATGACTGGACAAGGGGAGGGAGAATGGAGCCAAGAAAGCAAGAAATGAGTTCCGTGGGGCAGGAACAGGCTGACACGATCAGTCTGCCGGGACAGTTCTGTTTGTGGATTTTGGGGAGGAGGTAGGAGCGGGCCGTCCGAGGTTGGGAGACTATCAGGTTGGAAGCTGTGGAGGGAAGGTCTCCAGAGGAGATGAGGTCAGTGACAGTCCTGGAAACAATGGCTTAATGTTCAGTGTTGGGGTCATGGCCCAGGGGGAGGTAGGAGGAAGTGTCTGAGAGTTGGCGCGAGGCAGAGATCAGTACGCCAGACAACAACAGCACCACCCTTGTCAGCAGGTTTGATAACAAAGTTAGGGTTGGACCTGAAAGAGCGAAGTGCAGCAAGTTCAGAAGGAGACAGGTTAAAGTGGGTGAGAGGAGCAGAGAAATTAAGATGGCTGATGTCAGGCTGACAGTTCTCAATGAAAAGATCAAGGTCAGGTAAGAGGAGGGGTCCAGCTAGAGGGACAATACTGGAGACGGGTGAAAGGATCTGATGAATGGTGGCGGGGGGGGTGGACTCCAGCCCAAAGAAGTGAGCACAGAGATGAAGGCGATGGAAGCCTTCGTGCAGAGCCCGAGATTTATTGAGGTGAAGGCGTAAGGGTATGAAGCTGAATCCTTTGCTGACTACAGAATATTCAGCATCAGAGAGGGGGAGGCCAGAGTGTATGGTGAGTACACGGCAAGGGCTGGGATTAGAAAAAGGCATGGGGCCAGAGAGACAAGAAGGGGTGGAGGGACCTGAATGGGTGTTGGTATCAATAAGTTGTTGAAGCTTGTATTCCTTAACACCTGAAAGGAAGAGATGAAGTTTCTTGTTAAGGCATTGGATGAGATGAAGAGCGAAATGGAACTGAGGACAAGGGTATCTTTGAGATAGGGTGAGTTGGTGCTGGTGGAGAGAGAAGTTGAGTGTGTACATATGGCGATGCATGGCACTAAGTGTGGATCTCAGGATGCAGCAAGAACAGCAGTCTGAGGAACGGTGTATGTCCCAGAGATACTTTAGCCCTGGGTGGATTAGAAACATGAGGGATGGAACTTCAGTTGGAATCCACGTGGGGTAAGTTGGAGGCACAGTCAGTTGCTGAGGAAGGAAATATGGCTGTGTAAACACCTTGGGCGGAATCGCCAACTCCTGTTTGCGACAGGCGTCATAGCAAGTGGAAGTGGAAAATATCGGGAGATTGCAAAAATCAGTTTGACATCATTGTGAAACCAGCTTGCGATTGTCTGCTCCACCTGTTAATGGTGGGGCGCGTTTCCCACTGCCACACGTCAGGAACCTAATTTCAATACTTTATCATTTCAACCCTGCTCGCTGGAATCATCCCTCCAACTGGATCATCCAGGCATGTTGATGTGATTGCACGCTGACGTGTTTCACAACTGTACATAAGCGACATGCACCTGGAGAGCTGCACTTTGCTCGGGACTTTGAAGTTTGTTCGCCTACCTTGCTTTGGGCAGCACTCACAGTCATCAGCATCAGGTTTCACAGGCAGCACCACATCACTTTTAGGGGGGCTGACGGGCAGGTCTCTACCTACCAGACCAGCCGTAAGGCGGGGGTAGTTTTTCAACAGCTGCAGGGCTAGGGCTTGCTTGGGGAAAGGAGAGAAGTGGCCTCAGGCAAGGGAAGAGGCTGCAGGGTGAGGGCTGTACTGGGGAAGGGGGGTATCCCAGGGTCATTGTGGGGGCACATGTTGATCTGTGCAAGTGGCCTCAAGAAGGTGAGGGCTGAGAAGGCAGTCTCCAGAGGAGATGAGGCCAGATGAGGTGTGAGGATGTGTGTGAGAGAGTGAGTGGTGATATCCCTTGAGCTGGCAGTGAGTGAGATGCCAGTGAATGTGTGATGGGCTTGTGAGTGTGGGAGTTTAGAGTGATGAGATGGTTGCCTTACCCTGGCAGCACGGATGAGATCATTCATCCTCTTTCAGTACTGGATGGCCAACCTCTCCTGTGCAGCGTTGGCACTGATCAAATGCCTCCTAAGCCAGAGTGGTAAGATTGCTGGACCTCCTGTGGCCAGAGCGGGGTGGAGGACATCACGGCGGGCCTCCAAAAGGCATTTCAGTGATGGGTCGCTGAACTGTTCTTGGCTTTCAGGACCATGATTCACTGGAGCAGCCCTGGGCTGCAAGCATTGAGAACTGTGTACGCGGCTGCAGTTTACATATGGCACCCAGAGTGAGGAAACAGTAAGGTAACGGTATGGCAGGCGATTCAGAGGCCACCCGCCCGCGAGGCGGCTTGCTTCCTGTGGCTGCATAATTAATGAGGTGAGACGCGGGCAATACAATGTGAAAACCTGCCATTGCGGCCAGCAGGTGAAACCTTGGTTTGCACGCCCACTACCGCATTTCATGCAATTCAGGGACGATTCTGTACCTTGTGAAACACCAGGAGGGAAATGGAAATCAATTAGCGATCAGAGATAATGATAGTTAGTAAAGGGAAGAATGGAGAATCTTGTGCTCAATCTACCATTTATTAGCTGGCCTATTTAAAATTGAAAAAGCAGAACCAGTCTAATAGCTAGACCACAAGAATAGGAAATCTGCTCTCCAAAAACTTGTACATGGATAATAGGAGGGCAGGATGTATAGGAAGGAAGAAGGGGTAGAGTGGAATTTTGGAGTGCTGTGGAGTTTTAACTTTTGTCCTTGGCAGGTTCCCCAACCGCAAGTCGGCCTGATTGACAGGCTTGGCTTCCAGCTGGGGGAAACTCCGGAGCTTGGTATAATCCACAACCCAGGGCAGGGGGTCCTATCCCAAAGAGGGGACTCCGATCCTGGTGCGGGTTTCCAATCCTTAACCTTGGGGGTGTCCAATTGCTCACTGTGGGAGAGATGGGATCTCCAATTCCAGGGTTCTTTATAAGGGAGTGTCTAATGGTGTAGGAGCTTTGAGGGCCAAGTGGAAGCATTCCTGCCCCTCCTGCCCACAAGCAGTGCGGTAAAGGCACTCACATTCTCCCCAAATCTGTCCTCACCTTCTTTCAGTTATTTAGTTTTCTAAGGTCTAGAAACCTGGACACCTATTGTTAAAGCTTAAATCAGAGACTGTCAGACAATAAAATAACCTGGGAGCAGGTTGGCTGTGTGCCCTTTTCCTCATTTCCATTAAACCCCAAAGTGGTTGAGTTAGAGGTGGGTTGAGGTTGGAATTTGATTTTTTTAAATTTTTAGATCTGACCCAAGACGAACCTACCCATTTTTTGGTGTTAAAATTCGGAACTCTGTTATTTCTTGACCCGGCTTTACCTGGGTCAGTATCCCTGGATGGGAGATTCACTGATGTCATAGCCCATTGTGGGGCCATGGTTCAAAGGAGCTTGGATCAGAGACTGTCCGACAACACCATGGTGCCCATTCTCTGACCTACAAACACGCCTCCCAACTGGGAGGTTGAAGTTGATTAACTTGCCCTTGTATTGCCTTTTTTATTTGATTTCCAGTTTCTTGATCTCTAATTCACTTTGTTCTAATTTAGGGTGGAATCCTCCCAGATTTGCACCGAGCAGTAGCGGGTGGGAAAAAGGATAATTTACCCACCGACTGCAAGGGTGGCTTTTCGCCCATATCGTCCTATTCCTAGCATGTCCCGCATCATTAATAATGCATTTACAGGAAACAAGCCGGATGGTTGGCGGGTGGTCTCGGATTTTCCCGCCACTCCATGACCTCAGTGCTTCCTCGCTCCAGGCTCCATATTTAAAGCACACCAGAGTGCAGCTTACTTCATGTCTGCAGACAAGGACTGCCCAAGATGACAGGTGGCCCCGAAAGCAAAGAAGATGACAGCCCCAAATTTAGTGATGCCTCTCTGGGACACCTGCTGGATGCATGGGAAGGCCGCAGCAATGCACTCTACCCTCACTCTGGCCGCAGGAGGTCCACTACATTCACTAATCAGGCCTGGGAGGTGAGGCAGCGGCAGTCAGCACCACCAGTGCACAGAGGAGGTCAGCCGCCCAGTGCAGGAAGAGGATGAATGCTCTCATCCAGGGTAAGTCTCTGATTTAAGCTTTTACAATAGGTGTCCAGGTTCCTAGGCCTTAGAAAACTCAGTAACTGAAAGAAGGTGAGGACAGGGTAAGTCAACCACCTCATCATTCTCAACTCACACGTTCACACTCACATGCACAGGGATCTCACACCTCAAGGGACAACACCACTAACTCTCACAGGCACCCTCACATCTCCATCAGGCTCATATCCTCTGGAGCTCATGTCCCCATCCTGTCTAGAACTCCGCTCATCACACAACCATTCCATGCAGTGCCATGCGTCCTGCTCACAATCTCTCCATCTGTTTTCATGCAGGAGAAGCTGGGTCACATCAGCAGGAAGAGGTCCCAGACCTGGGGTTGAGTGGCCCACATTAGGCCCCTCACTCACTCTGAGGAGCGTGCCATCACGCTGACTGGTGAGGATGTGGACGATGCCTGTGGTGACGGTGAAGTCGGCGGTGAACATCCACATGAGGATCCTTCCCCACATCATCCCTCTCTCAACGCAAATGTGAGTGCTCTCTCTCCTGCTTTTGACTCTGCTGCCATGTGCTAACTATCTCTTCTTTGGTTTACAGAGAGCTCTGCCAAGAGACCAGCACCCTCAGCCAGCCAGTCCCTCAGCTCCAACCATGTCCTCACCTCAAGCCAAGAGGACACCTCCTCCACTGAAGAACTGGAAACAAGCAGCCTGAAGGCCCATCAAGCGCTTGCCCACACCCTCCACCAGCGCAGAGATACACACCTCAGTGGGACTTAGATCTAGGGCAGGCTCAGATTCACAATCTGGTGGTCACCGCATGGACACATGTCCGCAGCAGGAGGAGGCAGCTTCATGCGAGTTCCCCGGCTCTCGGAGGACTGTTGGGGAAGTGGCATCTGTGAGGTCCAAGCCAGATGACGAGCCTCTGGATTTGGCCTCCCAACTCATCATGGAGAGTTAGCAGAAGGCATGGGAACATCACACAGAACTGTTGGAAGACCTCAACAGAGTGGCATGTGAGCTGCAGGTGTGCGTCCGCCTGCTCTCTGATGAAGTGGTGCCCGCATATGCACATATGGAGGTCTCCATGGGAAGGATGGCAGATGCCATGGAGACCCTGGCCCAGCAGAATGCAGAGATGAGCACAGACCTGCACTCCATCACAGGAGCCATGGGTGAATTCCTGCAGTGGCAACACAAGAAGGAAATGGGGCACCTCGATGTCTCTCCAGGTGCTCCTTCCTCTCAAGGAGTCGGGCACCTGACTGCAGGAGGAGAGGCAGCTGAGCACCTGTGGGTCATTCATTCAGGAATCTCAGAGGCTGTCCTCTCCCTCTCTGTCCCCTTTGCCTCTGACCCCTCATCCTCGTCCTCTGTCACCACAGAGGGAGCAGCTGGCCCACAGGAGGACAGCCAAAGCAAGCCGGGGCTCTCAAGCCCTCGGCTATCCAGAGGACGCATACCAAAGTCATCAGAGGCATCAGGGCCAACCATTGCACAGGCTGTCTCCACCCCTGCTGTGGATGTCAGGGCAGCACTTGGAAGAAGTGGTAGGCCTAGAAAAGTTAAGAAATTTTGATCACAAGTGGTTGCACGGATTAACCCATTTTGTCACTTTATAATCTGAAAATAAATTCACTTTCACCGAATAATGTGTACTGTTGTCTTTCAGTTTCATTTGCAGGCTTTGTGAGTCCTGCCCTTGCATTCCACCCCCTCCATGAGCAGTTCAGCTACACATGTCTGGAGGGAGACGTGTTTGTGTGTGTTTGTGGCAGGACCTTTCGGAGCCTTGTGCAAGCACTCTCCCACACACACAAATCCTTCTTTCATCACACTCATCTCACTGTCCTGAGCATTTTCAATGCTGCCTGCTGGGGTTCTCTTTCAGTTGTCCATCTGAGCTGACCTGCCTCTCCGCCCACCCACTGATCACACTCCCATGCAGCACCTGTGCCTCTCTAACACGAGGCTCCGCTCACTTTCGATTTCAGAAGCATGGCCATTGTAAGGTGTTCAGCTCCTTTGTCCTTTCCCCTCCCCCACTCACCCATGCCCTTTCCCCCATAACTGTTGACCCCCCCCTCTACCCAGCATCCCCTCCCACGTCCTATAATCGTCACCAACCAGCCAGAACTCTTTAATTTCGAGGATATCCAGGTGAAAGTGTACATCCCCTATCTTCCTGAGAATCGCACCCCATCCACATTGATCTTCCTCGACTCATCCTACCCACTCCTAGGCTCCATGTCTACCTCTAAGTCCTCACCAACCACCCTTGCGGCCCCTTCTACCATTACCGTCGCACCCTCACCCTCCCACTCTTCTGGCTCACTCTGCCCTCTCTCATTCTCACCATTCCCTCCTACCACACCCACCCTCAGTTCAATCCACAGGAGGCATTCATCGACTCCACAGACCCCTCCCTTGCACGTTCACCTGGACATACCCCACCCTAACTCCCTCCTCCACCCTTACTCTGTCCTCCATCCTTAATCCCTGCTCCTCCCCCCGGACTCCTTCCTCCCCCGGACTCCTTCCCCCCTCCGGACTCCTTCCTCCCCCTGGACACTTTCCCCCCTCTGGACTCCTTCCTTCCCTGGACCCCATCGCCCCTCGGAACTCCTTCCCCTCTCTGAACTCCTTCCCTTGCACATTCCTCCCTCCCTTACACCTACCTCCCCAGTTGCTGCATTCTTCCCCATTACACCATCCTCCCCCGGTACTCCCTCCCCCCTCCCAACCTCACCCCCACCACTGACACCTTCATTCCCCCCACCCAGCCTCATCCCCACAACACCGTCAACCCCCTGCCCCAACCTCACCCCCGCCTGGAAGGCATTGGAAATCGCTCTTGTAATGGAAGGTGCAGTGCGAGACTCATAAGCCATTTGAGGAGTGCAAAATGGCACCATTCTCCATGTTGGGTGGGGAGATTCAACAAAAAAGAGCGCAAAAGTGTAGAGCTTTGTTCCGAAGTGGGAAGCAGAGCCACCACTAGCGGACAAATTAAAAAGGAAAACTTTGCAGCAAAAACATGGCATACTAGTGACAGTGGTGGAAGCAGACAATCCTGTAACGAAAAACAGTTTAAAAATATTGAATGTTTCTTCTGCCGTCATAATGGGCATGTCATGAGGCTTGTCAAGACAGAATCAGGCAGACTTTCAGAAGTAATAGATGTTGATATCTACTCGCTATATAATTTAAAGGTAGGAAGAACAGAGCCCATCTATGTAACCATGAGAGTGGATGAAAAGCCTATCAGAATGGAAGTGGACACCAGAGTAGCCACTGCAGTGATTGGTGAGCATACGTTTAAATACCTGAACCATAGAGAATGTCAGTTGAATTTAGAAGAAACTGTTGAAAAACTAAGAACTTACACAGGAGAAGACATACAGGTCAAGGGCGTATGTAAAGTCACAGTAAACCATGAAGGTCAAACAATGAGATTACTCTTGATGGTAGTAGCAGGCAAGTGGCCTAGTCTCCGCGAATGAAACTGGCTGAAAGAAATTAAATTGGAATGGTCTAAAATCTTCCAATTGAGAACCAATGGGCTTTCAGAGTTAGTACAAAAATATGCCTCAGTTTTCAAGGAAGAACATGGAAAAATTGAGGGGCGACAAGCAAAAATCCATGTAGATCCTGAGGCAACCCCAAGATTTTTGAAGGCAAGACCAGTGCCTTATGCAATGCGGAATAAGGGAGATGCCAAACTGGACAGATTAGAAAAACTGGGAGTGATACAACCAGTAAAATTTTCAGAGTGGGCAGCTCCAATTGTACCTGTTCTCAAACCTTACCGAAGCATTAGAGTACGTGGGGACTATAAATGAATAGTTAACAAAAGTGGCAAAATTGGATAGGCACCCATATCTAAAATGGAAGATTTATATGCGAAACTGGCAGGTGAAAAGGTTTACACGAAGTTAGATATGAATCACGCCGACCAGCAATTAGAATTAGAGAAGGCATCCCGGAACTTTGTCACTATAAATACGCGTAAGAGATTGCACCAATTCACCCGTTTGCCATTTGGCATCTCTTCTGCTTGTGCCATATTCCAAAGAACATGGAAAGTTTACCACAGGGATTGTCCCACGTTGTAGTTTATTTGGATGACATTCTCGTGATTGGACTCACTGAAAAGGAACATTTGATGAGCTTGGAAGAAGTTCTGAAACGCTTTTCACAGGTTGGAGTGAGATTGAAAAAGGAAAAGTACACATTCCAGGCAATTTACCTAGGTCACAAGGTAGATTCACAAGGCCTACATCCAGTTGAAGAAAAAGTGAAAGCTATTAAAGAAGCCCCAAAACCAAGGAATACATCTGAATTGGAATCATTCATGAGGATGATCAATTACTACGGACGTTTCTTGCCTAATTTGTCGACAGTACTGGTACCACTGTACTACTTGCTCAAGAAAGACCAGAGATGGTCATGGCAAACACCACTAGAAGAAGCTTTCACAAAATTGAAGAAGCTGCTACAGTCATCTATACTTCTAGAGCATTTTGATCCAAAGAAAGAGTTGACATTAATGTACGATGCATTACCTTATGGAGTGGGAGCAGTGCTTTCCCATCAAATGGATGATGGATCGGAACGACCGATAGGATATACGCCATAAACACTTAGTATTGCAGAAAAAGTACTCACAAATTAAGAAAGAAGCCCTGGCAATCATTTTTGGTGTTAAAAAGTTTCATCAATATGTACATGGTCGTCATTTTACTGTTGGAACAGACCACAAACCATTATTAGGACTATTCGGTGAAGACAAGGCTATACCTCCTATAGCTTCAGCAAAGTACAAAGGTGGGCGTTGATCTTGGCAGTGTATGAGTATACTTTTATTCACAGACCCGGAAGCCAAATTGCTAATGCTGATGCACTCAGTCATTTACCCTTGCAAGTAAAAGACGAGGATGTTCCAATTCTTCAGGAATACATATTGTTGTTGAACTTCCTGGACTCATCACCGATATGTACAAAACAAATTAAAGATTGGATGAACTGAGGCTCAGTCTTATCCAAAATGAGGAATCAAGTTCTTTATGGTTGGTCAAGAATCTGACTAAATGAAACCGTATTTCCAGAGAAGATACAAGATAACCAGCCAAGAAGGTATTTTATTGTGGGGAGCTCGAGTGATTGTTCCTCCAAAAGGACGAAAGCCATTGTTATCTGAAATTCACAGTGCACATCCCGGAATTTCCAAAATGAAGGCAATAGCTCATAGCTATATGTGGTGGCTGGGAATAGATGGAGAGATAGAAAACTTAGTGAGAAGTTGTATGCAGTGTCAACAAGTGCAAAAATTACCTGCAGCAGTTCCGTTACACCCCTGGGAGTGGCCTGGAAGGCCATGGATACGAGTACACATTGACTATGTGGGTCCTTTTATGGGAACAATGTTTCTACTTATCGTAGATTCTTATTCAAAGTGGATGGATGTATATGAAGTGAGGTCACCCACAGCTTCCACTACGATAGACAAGCCACAACAAAGCTTTGCTATAAATGGATTGCCTGAAGTGCTAGTATCAGATAATGGAATAGTATTCACGAGTGCTGAATTTAGCTGATTTACAAGCCTCAATGGTATTGTTAATGTGAAAACATCTCCTTACCAATCTTCTGCAAACGGACTTGCTGATCGAGCAGTTCAGGCATTCAAATCTGGTATGAAGAAATTACCTAGAGATTCAACTGCAACTAAATTAGCACAATTTCTTTTTCCATTATAGAACTACCCCTCATTCGCCACCTGCGGAATTGTTGATGAAACGCTGTCTCCGGTCGAGACTGAGCCTAATTATGCCAAACTTGCAGGGGGGAAGGTAGAGAGAAAGCAGGAAAGTCAGAAAATAGGACATGATTGTCACAGTTGGGACAGAACATTCAATGTAGGAGAGAAGGTATTTGTAAAAAAATTTTAGTGAAGGACCAGCATGGTTATTCGGTGAAATAAGAGCTATAATGGGACCTCTTTCCTACCACTTTAAAGTCGGAGATCAAATAATAAGAAGACATGTGGGTCACATACGAAGTGGAGAAGCCAGATATCCAGGAGTGATTTCACCAGTGTTCGAGATTGAATCAACATTTCCTGTTGAAAGAACTCAACCAATGTGTTTGAAGGGCCAACTGTATGTGAAAGAGTCAAAGAAACAAATTTACAGGTGCCAGCTGTAGAATCTGAAGCTCAGACGACTTCAGTAAGAGAGACTCCAAAGCAAACTTCAGAGGCTGTAGAGCTGAGACGTTCTACATGCATAAGGAAACCCCCAGAGAGACTGACTTTGTAAATAATTGATCTGTGTAAATAACCTGATATATTGAAAAATTGTAAAATGTATTTTTCAGTAAAGGGGAAGGGATGTAGTAATCTGTGATGTAATATAACTTTAAGGCAAGCATTGTAATGTAAGGTCACATGATCTTAATATCCAATAGCAGAGTAGCACAGGCTACCTCTATGTGCAGATCCTTGAGTTAATCATTGATGAGTGGAGACAGAGTTTTATGTAGTGAGCACACAAGTATAGTTGTAGAGTTTAGTTTGTAAATAAACAGCATCATGTGTTTATTTTAACAATGGTCTCCGGATGTTCTCTGTCTCTGTACCGACTTGGTCACCCCGAAACAAGCGTGCAACCCGGATCCTTTAGCCTCAGCAAACCAAGGGCTCTGGGTCCACACTTTCCCAACTCATTGGCCAAAATTTTCCGTTTGGTGGGTGGGTGGAGCAGGTGCTGACACAGGCGGCCGCGGGCCCGATCGCCGTTCGCGATCAGGGCCGCGCTGCCATTTTGCGCGGGCAGGCCAATTAAGGCCCGCCCAGCACATTTCTGACTCCCGTGGAGAGCGGGAATCTGAAGTTTACGGCAGGCGTGTACAGACTGCCGGGTCCAATGGTGACCTGGCAGTCTGTTTAAAAGAAGGCCTGGCAGCCTCCTTTAGGCTGTTTGCTATGGCCAGCTGCAGGTCCAACCGTAAGGGGTCTACACTCCAGGTCAATGTTGAGGGAAGGCCATAGGAGGAGGGCAGGCTGTAGGGTCTGGCCCCGGAGCAGGGCAGGCTGCAGGGTAGGCCAGCGGGGAGCCAACGTGCCCCTCACTTTTCTGATGACTGCCTTGCTGTCCTGCTCGAGAAGGTGGCAGCACGGTGGGAGGTGCTGTTTCCCCAGGATGGGAGGAGGAGGCCCCCCCACGTGACAAAGCGTGCCTGGGAGGAGGTGGCGGAGGTGGTGAGCTCCCGCGACGTGGTGCGATGCACCTGGATCCAGTGCCGTAAGTGCTTCAACGATTTGTTGCGCTCTGGAAGGGTGAGTACCATGTTGGTGTTGAGCATTTAACCCAGCAGGTAGCCTTAGCCTTTGAGGGTCCCCCACCCAAGTCTTACTGTCGTGACTGCATTGAATCATGTTGGGCATTTCTCGTATGCTGGGTGGGCAAGCAGATGGTGACCATGCTTATATCAGCCACAGTGGTTCATGAGGAGATGGGTTCTCCCCACATCATGTGTTGCTCTTAGGCACACATGACTAGTCTGGGGGCAACCTGCAGGAGATGCAACTCGGTACATACTCAGAACTCCAACACATGTCCTATTCACGGTGATGGGATTGTGGTAGGGGAGCCTCAAGGTCCATGGCCAAGAGCCATCTGCTGCCCTCGGCGCCACACCTAGTTGCGCCTCCTTGCCATGGGAGCTAAGACCGTGTGTTTCTTAAAATGATGGACGCAGATTGTGTCCAAGGTGGCCGTTGGGTGGGGGGAGTTGGTGTTGGGAGCAGTCATACTATATTTTTGTGACCGATCAGCAGTAGCGTGGACAGGAGGTGCTGGAGGCCTGAGATGGGCCACTGTGGTTGGGGTGCGGCTTGCGCGTGCAGAGTACATGTGCGATTAGCTCCAATGAATGGTCTTCTCTGTTTTGCAGGAGAAAAATGCTCACAATACTTATGAACGTTTGCGGACTGGAGGTGGCCAGGCCTAGCTGGTATTGAGCCATTTTGAGCAGGAGGCCCTGGAGCTTGAAAGGCGCCATGCCATGCGCCCAGGTCCACGGGTGTCGGTGAGGCTGGGGTGGAGCGGCCAGGTATTTGAGGTCCATAGTGACATCCGCTCTGTCTTCCCACCATCCAAAGCACTGATGACTGTTGGAATCGTTATTGTAGCAACATTGCTCATTCACAGACTGATAGAGTCAGACATGTGGGTCATAGACAAAGGTCCCTCGGCCCTTCGAAGTTGCACGTGTCCAGCACCTTCCAAAGTCGCTTTAGCCCGGTTCTGACCACTATCCCCATGGCCTTGTGTGCCATGGCATCGCAACTGCACATCCAAATACTTATTACATCTTAGGAGGGTTTCTGCGTCCACCACTCTTTCAGCCAGTGCGTCCCAAATTACTTTGTGCAAAAGTTGCTCATCACCTCACCTGTCAACCTCATGCCCCTTACCTTAAATAAATGCCACCAGGTTACTCATCCCTCCGCCAAGGGCAAAAGTTGCTTTCTGTCCACCCTATCTATGCCCCTCATAATGTTATAAAGCTCAATAATGACACCCCTCAATCTCCTGTGCTCCACGGTAAATATCCCCAGTCTATGCTATGTGTCCTCATAACTCCAACTCTCCGGCCCAGCATGCATCCTGGTCAGCGACCTCTGCACTCTCTCTACTCCAATCACATCCCTCCCGTGAAGCGCAGATCACAATTGCAGGCAGAACTATAGCTGTGGCCTCGGCAGCATTTTCTGCACTTGCAACATGACCTCCCTGTTCCTACATTCTATTCCTCGGCTAATAAAGGCAAGTTTGGCATTTACCTTCTTAAACGCCTTTTGTACCCGTCCTGCTACCTGAACGGGCCTGTCGACATGCCCAGCAAGGTCCCTCTGATCCTCCTTACTTTTCACAGTCCTACCATTCCTCGTGTATTCCCGTACCTTGATTGTCCTGCCCAAGTGCATCATCTCACATTTATCAACATAACATTCCATTTGGCATTCCTTAGGCCATCTGACCAGCCCGTCTGTATCCGCTTGTACTGATTAGGCCTCCTCCTGACTATTTGCCACCCCACCAATGTTTGACTCCTTAGGTTCTGAAAGGTTGAGCGCTTAATGAGCCTGGGGGAAAGGGATGAAGTGTGTCACTGTGTGGACGCTAACTGATCCACTGTCCTTATTGTTATTTTCAGCATCATCAGACGCTGGCTCCATTACAGATGCCCCCTCTCACACCTGAGGGCCCTGAACTGTCACTTGCATCACACCATTTCTGCGAGGCAGGCACCAGCGCAGATACTAGCGCCTCGGTGGGAATTGTAACATTGGCTAGTGTCCCGGGGCACAGTGGAGAGGGCACTTCACAATCGCTGGAGGAGATGGCAGAGACAGAGAGTGCTGATGGCGCCAGCAGCCAGAGGACTACAGGGAACCAGGCACATGCTGAGTCGGGGCATGATGATGTGCCTCTGGAGCCGTCCGCAATGCAGCAGCTGCAGGAAATGCGGCCGGGTGTGCGGGAGCATCTGGGAGTGTTGCATGAGAGTGTGCTTTACTTGGTGTCCACGTTGGAGGAATCCATGCGGAGCATGAGTGATGCCATGAGCCTCCCAGCATCATGCTTCCTCCATGGAGAGAGTGGCGACTCTCCTGGAGAGGGGCTTCCAGGAGAACAACCAGCTTCTCCTGGGGATACGCTCGGACCTGCAAGCCCTCACAGCGCCAATGGCCACAGCTGGTCATTGCCAATGTGGGAGATGGTCTGGACACCAAGTGTCCCAGCTCGGTGCCCATCCATCTACGGTGAGCAGGAAGTCCGAAGCGATCTCACGTTGGCGCAGCAGCTGCCTGCCATCTCTGCGGGCTCCCCTCACGGTGCAGCAGGCTGTCTCAGATGCCACTCCGAGCGATGGGGCGGCACCAAGACGTAGCACCCGTAAACGTAAACATGAGGAACCTTAGGCACACCATGGGTTTCTCACTGGTGCTTTTGTGTTGGCCCTAGATTAGGGAATTATTATTTTTTGCTGTTGTAAAAACGTTTTGGATTCATTTTGTTGGACCATATGATGGATCAAAATAAAACCCAGATGTGTTACCATGGCTGAGGGTGGCTCCCTTGTGCTGCATTTGTATGTTTTACATACATGTCATGAGTGTTTGAGTGGACATTGAGGTTTATGTCCAAAGCCCTTAGTTGCAGCTGATGAAGCGGCAGATTTAGCACTTAAGTGCCGAGTATGGAAGCACCAGGCAAGGTTGGTCCTCCCGATCCATTTGTGTGGAGCTGGTTGAAGGTTCATTGGATTAAAGTCTCCTGGGTGTCCCTGCCTCTTTTGTGTAGTGCCGGGTCAGCGTTCAGCCCTTCATCATTCCCCTGTGCTTCCTCATCCTCCGAATCAGTGCTGGACTCATCGTGTGCAGCCACAGCCACTGCATCAAAGTATTCGTCATCCACTGCACCCCCCCTTTCCAGCGCAAGATTGTGGAGAGCACTGCATGCAACCACTATCACCGAGACACGATCTGGGGGTACTGGAGTGCGCCCCCTGAGCGGTCCAGGCATCGGAAGTGCATCTTGAGAAGACCGATGGCTCTCTCCACCACAGCCCTTGTGGAGGCGTGGCTCCTATTGTACTGCTGCTCAGCCTCTGTTCCTGGATGGCGGAGAGGCAACATGAACCACCTTCTGAGGGGATAGCCTTTGTCACCCAGCAGCCATCCATCCAGCCGGGCTAGAGCACTGAAGAACCCCAGCACCTGGGTGTGTCTGAGGATGTAGGCGTCATGGAAGCTGCCTGGGTACCTTGCACAGACTTGTAGAATCTGCATCCTGTGATCACACACTATCTGCACATTCATGGAGTGGAATCCCTTCCTGTTGACGAAGGCACCGGGCTCACCTGCTGGCGCCTGGATGGCCACATGTGTGCAGTCTATAGCACCCTGGACACGGGGGAAGCCAGCAATGGCTGCAAAGCCTCTGACTCGCTGTGCCTGATTTGCCTGGTCGCAGCGGAAGTGGATGAAGGTCAATGCCCGTCTGAACAGAGTGTCTGTAACCTGCTTGACACAAGTGTGGACAGCTGATTGGGAGACACCGCAAAGATCACCCACGGAGCCCTGGAAGGAGCCAAAGGCATAGAAGTTGAGGGCAGCTGTGACCTTCAGAGCCACTGGCATGGGGTGTCCGCCCACACAGTTAGGAGAGATCTCAAGGCCAATCATCTGACAGATATAGTTCACTGTCTCCCTTGACAGTCGGAACCTCCTTCGGCACTGCACCTCAGTCATATTGAGGTAGCTGCTTCATCACCTGTATACTCTGGCAGCAGGATAGTGGCGTCTTCTGCAGCCCCTTCCACCTTGGACTACGTCTTGGCCTAGTGCCCCTTGTGCCTGCGCCTGGCCTCCCAAAGGTGGCTCCCCTGGAGGCTGATTGTCCACTCTTGGCCCCCTCCTTATTCTATCCCTCCCTTCCTCCTCAGAGGAGCTGCCTCCAGTGGAGATGTCAGAACCCATAATCCCAGGCTAAATGGAGGCCTCCGGAAAGCTGCAGGCCCAATAAAGGTTCCTGACTGCAGAGTGCTGAGCTGAAGGTTCAAAGTGCACAGAAAGCTGCTGGAATTCATTCTGAGCTGCTGCTGATCACACAGGCAAGTTTAAAACACTTTCTGCAATAAATACTTCACAGACCAGATTGACAACCCCACTGAGCCCTCTTATCTCACCTATGGATGAGTTTTATTAAAACGTCGCTTACCCGCCTGCCCGTTGTACCCATGCGCCAAGCCAAAGATCGCACGGGCGCCTGAAAATTGGCGCCAGTTGCCGAGTTAAGGGCCTTAACTAGCCCCTTAATTAATGGCAGGCGCGTGTTGCACTTCATCGCACGTCCGCCCAACGAAATATCGTGATGGCGCGTGGTAATGTTGGGACGGTCACCCAATGTCATCGTGCGTCATTTTACGCGCTGACATGCGGGGCCCACAACCAGCACGTCACCCAGAAAACTCTGCCCATTCTGGTCATTGTAATTGACTTGAGTATTACAACTAAGATTAGAGTGAGCCCCAGATCTTACACTGTGGATTTAAGAAGCATAGGAAGTAAGTTTATACATTTTGATTTGGCTTTTGCTACTACAAATTAGATAGGATAGTGGTGGAAGTGGTGAGAAAATAGAGGTGGAAGATGAGCCTCCCACTACTTAAATAACCTTGATTTTCCTTCCCCACTGCAACCAGGATGCCTGGTGGCTACTTCTTTGCTGCCATCCATGTGTGGCTTAAAGTAAGAAGGCTGGAATTGGAAATCCTCACTATTTCCCTGCCTTTTACCAATGCCATTGCCACTACAAGGGATCGTCAGAAAGGCGGTGTTCCCTTCTGGCAAGAGATGAAAACCCCTTGATGCCTCTTTTGGGATTAAAGGGCCCTGTAGTAGGCTGTAGGCTCTTCCTCCTATTAGGCCTCATACCTTTGCTGAGGCAATGCCAGACTCATTTGAGCACTGCAGGAATTTTCCTCAGGAAAGGCAACTGGATTCTCACAGGCCATCAGAGACCCTAACAGGAACCAACCTAGAACACTGAGCCAGGTATGGTAGGGTGGAGTCAGTGAGTGGAAGCCCTGCCCCAACTGGAGCAGAAATAGTAAAATCCAACTCCTCTTCTCAATGCTATCATATGACACAAATTTCCAAGGAAATATGGAAAAGTACGCCAAAGATTTTGAATTTTACATTGAAATGGTGCACACTGATTAATTTTAGATTTTGTTCTTTTTTTACAATTTATACACATTTAATCTAGAAACTAAAGACCTTTTCCCAGGCCCTCAGTAAATCCTGCATCAATGCAATTGGACAGAGACTATTCAACTTTCACAGATACATTCTTGACATTTTGACATCCCTCTTCGAAGAAGTGCTACCCTTGCCCATGCTCTACTGCTTTATTCCAGGAATAAACTTTTCCATCGTAGCCTGTGAAGCAAGGACTCCTGATCTGGCACAAACGATCGCAAGATCAGGAATTCCTGCTTGCATCCCTAGCAAATCTGTAACTTCAGACAGGAACTTGGAATGGTAATGAGGAAAGCAACAATGACTTACAATTATGTTGTGTCTTTAAGATCAAAAAATGGCCTCAAGTACTTCGCAGGGTGATTAGTGACCATGCCAAGCTGAAGAAGGAAAGATTATTATTTTGTTATATTATTTGAAGAGTTAGGAATTATATTGTTATGCACATGTATACACATATATCCAGAATGCCACATCACTCTCTACTGCACTAGTCCGTCAGTTTAACAAAGTAATAATGTATCATTCCGCAGCTCATTTGGAGTGCAAAGGGACTTGGGGAGTCCTAGTTCAGGATTCTCTTAAGGTTAACTTGCAGGTTGAGTCAGTAGTTAGGAAGGCAAATGCAATGTTGGCATTTATTTCGAGAGGACTAGAATATAAAAGCAGAGATGTGCTGCTGAGTCTTTATAAGGCTCTGGTCAGACCACATTTAGAATATTGTGAGCAATTTTGGGCCCTGTATCTCAGGAAGGACGTTCTGGCCCTGGAGAGGGTCCAGAGGAGGTTCACGAGAACGATCCCAGGAATGAAGGGCTTAACATATGAGGAGCGTTTGAGAACTCTGGGTCTATACTCGATGGAGTTTAGAAGGATGAGGGGGGATCTTATTGAAACTTACAGAATACTGAAAGGCCTGGATAGAGTGGACATGGGGAAGATGTTTCCATTAGTAGGAGAGACTAGGACCCAAGGGCACAGCCTCAGAGTAAAGGGAAGACCTTTTAGAACAGAGATGAGGAGAAACTTCTTCAGCCAGAGAGTGGTGAATCTATGGAATTCATTGCCACAGAAGGCTGTGGAGGCCAGGTCATTGAGTATATTTAAGACCGAGATAGATAGGTTCTTGATTGGTAAGGGGATCAAAGGTTACGGGGAGAAGGCGGGAGAATAGGGTTGAGAAACTTATCAGTCATGATTGAATGGCGGAGCAGACTCGATGGGCCAAACGGCCTAATTTCTGCTCCTATGTCTTATGGTGTTATGGTCTCATGGTGAACTCTGAGGGTAGAATGGGCCCAGATTTGCACTAAGTGCGGTAGCGGGTGGGTAAAATGTCATTTTACCCATCAGCTGCAATGCTAGCTTCTCATGCCATATCTTCCCAAACCTGCCACATTAATTAAGGATTCCTGGGAAACATGCCGTGAGCTCTCATTCGCCTGCCAGCCATCACCTTGCTGCTTCATCATACCAGGTACCATATTTAAAGTGCATCTGTTCCTGTGCTGACGGTGAGGTCGGCGCTGCTTTACCAACTGGGGAACCAGCGGTGCAACATCCATCAGGCAACCATGCTGTGAGTGATGTGTCCTGTTTCACAGGCCACTGCCATGCACTAATTTCTCTCCTTGCTTTCACAGGCACATCTGGGAAACAGCCAAGAGAGTCCATGACCCAGGGCCTCCAATCAAGCCCCAAGGGAAACTCAGAAGAGGAATCTGCTGAAACCCTCCTTGAAGTCCCATCACAGCGCTCACTCACACCCTCCACCACTGCAGAGTCACACACCTGGGTGGGACCTTGCTTTAGAGTAGCCTCGGGATCACAATCTGGTGAGCACATCGCACTGTCTGATCCACAGCAGGCGGCAGCAGGAACTTCCCAGGTATCTGGCACTCAGAGGACTGCTGGAGGCCAGAAATTTGCTGAGTCCGAGTCAGATGATGAGCTTCTGGACTTGATCATGTCACAGTTGCTGGAGTTGCAAAGGTAATCTCAGGAACATCAGGAAGGGATGTCTGTTGCAATCCTCAAATTTCAAGGCACAATGGAGGCTGAGGTGATAGCGCCGGCATTGTAACGCACTGAGGTCAACATTGGCAGGATGGTGGCTGCCATGGAGACCTTGGTCCAGGACGTCACTCCTGCGCTGCTGTGCAGGCTGAGCTCCATCGCCGACACCATAGTTGGCCTCCAACAGTATGTACGCGAGAGGTGTGCGGGGCAGCTTGATCTCACTCCAGCTACCCCTTCCCTCAAGGACTCAGCCAGGGGCCCTTGGGCACCCATAGGGAGGAGGATCAGCAGGTATATCCCCCGGGGATATCTATCCAGGTGACTCTAGGAGTGTCTGGCCCATCCAAATCCCCTCTTCCTGTGACCTCAGCAACTCCAGCTTCACAGGCCGAGGAGGGTGCCACTGTCACACAGCAGGACCTCGAAAGCAGGCCGAGGCCCTCCAGGTCTTGACCCGCCATGGTCACCACAGACAGGGTGTAGCAGTCAGCAGGCTGCCTGCACTTCCGCTGTGGATGTCCAAGATGTAGTGGCAAGGTTAGGAAGGTTAAGAAGATGTAGTTTCACAGCCTGGACACAGGTGATAATCACTTGTGCATAATGTTCACTATTGTAAATTAACTCCTAAGAATATTTCCCTATGGCTCCTTGTTCTGATGAGCAGTGTTCATGTCACTCAGATGTGAAACCTTTCTGCACAAGAAAATGGCAGGTGTCTCAGTCCAGGGCCTCTTCCCTGTGCTTTGTGCAGCCTTCAAATCAAAGGTACGAGGCTCATTCAAAGTCTGGCCTTACACTCCCTGGACACATTACTAATGCCTACACCTCGATGGTGCTGGTCATTGCTGCCAGAATGTTGTGGGCAGGCATCACAGAGTTCTCTCATTCTCTCTGTGTGCTCTCAGCACCTTTAAGGTGGGGCTGGCCCCCATCTCTTCAGCCTCTGTGACCAGTGACACTGTGCTCCTGAAGGGGTCAGGTGCTGAAGGTGGACAAAGGATCTGGTGCTTTTAAGGTTTCATGGCTACATCTCCATGATATGACCCTGATCACAGAGTGCAAGCGAGCTGCCCTCAGCCAGACAGGAGTCAGACATCCTCAGAGGCTATGTGAAGATCTATGGAGTATCCTCACTGCATGTCATCATCATCCTCCTACAATCGAGCGACTATTAGGGCCTCCACTGCACCTCCATGACTGGAGCATCATCACATAAGGTACATGGGCTGCCGTAATCCAGACTAGAGTCAAAAGTTCATAAGTGTAATATGAGGATCCATGGTGTCTCCTCACTGCATGTCACCATCATCCTCCACAAATCTAGCAGATATGAGGGCCTCCCAAGCATTCCTGCCTCCTCTGGCCAGTGCAAGGGCCTCATCACTCTCATCATCGCCTTTGAGGACCTCCTCACAGTCGATGTCCTCCTCGTCGGAGAAGACCTCCAGCTTCTGCATCTTCTCCTCAGCCAGCTCCTCTCTCCGTTGCAGTGCCAGGTTGTAAAGGGCGCAGTAGGTGACAATGATGCGTGACACCGTCTGTGGACTATATTGCAGGGTCCAACCACATCGGTCCAGGCACCGGAACCTCATTTTCAGCATCCCGATGGTTTGCTCCACCAAGTTGCGAGTTGCAGAATGAGCCTCGTACCTTCTGTCTGCTCCAATCTGAAGCGGCCGCATGGGTGTCATCAGCCACATCCTCTGCGGGTAGCCCTTGTCCCCAAGGAGCCAACTCTGCTGCCTCTGTGGACCCTGTAAGACGTCAGGGATCTGTGACAGACTGAAAATGTAGGAGTCGTGGACGCTCCCTGGAAATCATGCGCAGACCTGCAGGATGCATTTGCGGTGGTCACACACCAGCTGAACATTCAGTGAGTAGAATCCCTTGTGGTTGACATGGTTGACCCTTTGATGCGATGGAGATCTGAGCACCATGTGAGTGCAGTCAATCACACCCTGCGCCTGTGGGAAACCTGAGATCTGGGCAAATCCAATCGCTCTTGCATCCTGGCTGTCTTGGTCCCAAGTGAAATGCACAAAGTTGTGTGCCCTCATGAAGATGACATCCGTGACCTCATGGATGCATTTGCGGGTGGAGGCTTGTGAAATCCCATAGAGGCCACATATAGAGTCCTGAAAGGAGCCACTGGCGTAAAAATTGAGCGCCTTTGACATTTTCACAGCCACTGGCAGTGGATGCCCTACATGTCCATGTGGCGCCAAATCCTACAGCATCTGGCAGATGTGACCGACCAGTTCCCTAACGTGCGCAGTCTTCCACAGCACTGGTTTTCGGCCATCTGCAGGAATGAAGGGTGGTGTCTATAGGCCCTATATACCTAGGAGCCAACCAATGATGGCTCACTGTGGCTCTTCAGCAACGTGTGCAGGAGCCCCAGCCGCCCCTTCTTCCTGAGGGTGCTGCTCCTCCCTCTGTGCAGCCAGGTGCCTCATTGCTCTCTTCTCTGCCACGAGGCATACAACTAGTTCACCAGGCTCCATGTTCCTGATGTACTCCTCCTGCAGGATGAAAGACAGAGATGCATGGGTTAGCATGAGTGTACTAAGAACCTTTCTTGGTTAAATCTGAAGGACTCTTAATGCATCCTGGAGAGTGCTGGTCACCACTTGGATGGCCAGAGTTTAGTGCGCTGCATGGCTCCCCAGTTTTTCTCTCCTCCTGGCACTAATTTGAGTTGATTTTTCTCAATCTAATTTAGTATTAATTTCACTTATAATGCTTAAGCTTTACTCAGACATGCCTGTTGCCATCATCTTATATTTAGTGGTTCCCATCAATCTGAAATAATCAAACTTTTAAACACTTTAAAATGTTGGAACTGACACCAAATATATTTCTCAGGGCAGAATTTTCCTGCCCACTGGCATTAGGCGTGGTCGACAGTGTGAGCAGACAACATGGTGAGGTCAGAAATTGGTTTCACAACGTTTTGAAACCAGTTTTCGATCGTCTGCTTAGCCCAGTGGGATGGTGGACAACACTCCCCGCCACCGGACGTTGGGAACCTCATTGTAATACATCTGCATATCATTATAAGGCCAGCCCGCCAGAATCATTCCCCCCTGCTGGATCGTCCTCCCAGCTGACGTGTTTCACAACTGCATATATAAGGCATGCACTTGATTGGCTGCACTTTGAGGGGTTCTTGGAGGTGAATGCACAATAACATTGTGCAGTGCTGACCACGGTCGCCTGTTGGACCTCCGCCCCACTCCACTTGATCGATTGGCGGCAGCTTCACCTGCTGGACTGCATGTTGTGCTCTCAGCTCAGGCACAGGCATTCTCCTAACCCGCACTGCAAGGCTGCACTGTTAGCTTGAACCATGGAGGAGACTGGTCCAAATCGGGATGCTGACATTGTAAGGGGCTGTGAGCGCCTCCACCAGTGACTGCTGCATGGCCAGCTTTAGCAAGGAGATTGTACAACGTGACCAGTCATACAACTGTTCAGTAGCCCACTAAAGCCCTTGTTCATTTGCAGTCTGTGCCCAAGGGGTGAAAGCTCTGGAGCACTTGGTGGCACTTTCATACCTCTGCGTTGCTTGAGTGGGCAGATAAGCTAGAGGCCTGATCCACACATATCAATGTAGCTGCATCTGAACTGTCTCAGCTGCAGAGGAATGGTCACTTTATACATGGTTCCCCTAATGCGCGGCCACTTCCCTCCCACCCTACCCCGCATGTGCTTGTACACGACATTCAATCGCAGGGCAGCCCTTACACACCACCCCACACCCCACCCCCACCCCCATTCCCACCCCCAACACACCTCAACATTGAAGTTCAACAGGCGACCCAGGTCAGCGCTGCACAATGTTATTGTGCATTCACCTCCAAGAACCCCTCAAAGTGCAGCCCACCAAGTGAATGCCTTATATATGCAGTTGTGAAACACGTCAGCTGGGAGGACGATCCAGCAGGGGGGAATGATTCTGGCGGGCTGGCCTTATAATGATATGCAGATGTATTACAATGAGGTTCCCAACGTCTGGTGGCGGGGAGTGTTGTCCACCATCCCACTGGGCTGAGCGGACGATCGAAAACTGGTTTCAAAACGTTGTGAACCCAATTTCTGACCTCACCATGTTGTCTGCTCACACTGTCAACCATGCCTAATGCCAGCGGGCAGGAAAATTCTGCCCTGAGAAATACATTTGGTGTCGGTTCCAACATTTTAAAGTGTTTAAAAGTTTGATTAGATAGACCAAACTGCAGAGCTTGTGGAAAGCCCAATCACTGGGAAAAGGTGTGCAGAACAAAGAAATAAGATGGTAGAGGAGTTACCAGCAGCAGAGCAACAAGGTGAATGAGAAGGAAAAGGAACCAAAACATCCATACCCTGGAAGATAACAATGAGTTTGAGGGCACAATAATACATTGGAACCATGCAATAGCAGGAAATATCTGGAAGTGACAGTTCCCAGATAAAAAATTTGGTCTGGAAAACATTGAGAAATAAGGCTACAACTGTGGATTTGAAGTTGAAAGTTTATACCAGAGCTTTATACCAGAGTAACATCACCCTGCTCAGTCTCTACCAGAAGATCATTTCTGAAAATTTAAAAGATAAGATGTCCCAAAAAAAGATGTCCCAAAATGCAACGTCATGCTGACGGTATATGGTGGAGCTGAGATTTAACATTTAGGAATGACCCAAATCAGAGGGACAAACAGTTAAGAAAAAGACATAGGGATGAATTTTCGGCTCAGCGTGCGGGCACGCGGCCCGACATGCATAAGCGTGACATAGCGCGCGATTACCTCAGTCAAGCGTCCTGATGTCATCGCGCACTCGCGCAATATTTCGGTCGGTGGGCGCAACCAGGAGTCGGCAGCGTGCCTGCCGACAATTAAGAGGACTGTTAAGCCAATTAATCAATTAATTAAACAGAATTTTCCCCTACTCGTCCAACCTTACGCTTGGTGGGCAGGCGAATAGGCCAAGTGGCTTTTTGGGTTTCTGAGGAAACCTCATCCACCGGCGGGATGAGGTTTCCGGTGTTAATTAAAAATAAAATAAAAATTTTCAGGACTCATTTTTAACATGTCCCTGCTGAAGTGACAAGAGTCAGATGAGGGGACATGTTTTCATTTTTTTTGGAAAACTTTATTTTTAATGTGAAAAATCTTCAGCTCCCTGAGGCAACCCAGTGCCTTCAGGGAGCTTTCACTGAGTACACCCGCGTGCATGCGCTGACTTCCACGCTCACTCTCCTCCCTCCCACCCAGGCAGCGCTAAGCATTTCAATGCACGATTCAAAAACTGGAAGAGACCGGCCAGCACTGGCAGGGAAAAAGCTTTCAGCAAGCTAGAAATGGCAACTTTAACGTGAAACTTAATGAGGACTATTCACTGCTGACAACATTCAACCCACTCCTCGTTTGGTACAAATTCCTGCATCTGCTTTCTGGCCTTAAAGTTGGGGAGAGTCGGTGACATAATGATAATGTTACTGAACTAGTAATCCAGAGGCCCAGGCTAATGCTCTGGAGACGTGCATTCAAATCCGACTAAGCAGCTAGTGGATATTAAATTCAATTTATAAATCTGGATTATAAAGCTAGTCTCAGTAATGGTGCCCATGACCTATAATTAATTGTTATAAAAACCCATCTCGTTCACCAATGTCCTTTAGGGAAGGAAATCTGCCATCCTTACCTGGTCTGGCCTACATGTGACTCTAGACCCACAGCTATGTGGTTGATTCTTAACTGCCCTCTGAAATGGTCCTGCAAGCCACTCATTTCAAGGGTAATTAGGATGGGCAGCAAATGCTGGCATTGCCACTGATTTCCACATCCCATGAAAGAATAAAGGGAGTGACCCAGGATTGTTCTGGCAGAAAGTAAACAAGACATACAGACGGTGTAACGGAGCAGTTGGCATAGCTGATGACTTCCTGGTTCATGGGGTAGATGGAAGAGACCATGACCACCATTTACATGAAGCCATGGAAAGAAGCAGGAAAACTGGGATGAACTAAGCAGAAACAAATGCATTGTAAAAATGACTGAATGCCAGTTCTCTGGAATGATGCAGACACCTGACGGAGTCAAGCCAAGTCCTGAAAAAAGTCACAGCTATCTCTGAGATGGAAGCTCCAAGAGACAAGAAAGAGCTGAGAAGTTTCTTTGGTTTGATCCAGTACATGAATCCCTTTATACTTCACATGTCAGAACACACAGGAAACCTACAAGAACTGATGAGAGAGGAGGGTGAGTACCAGTGATCAGAGTCACCTGAGTGGAGTTTCAACAAACTCAAAGAAATAGTATGCAAGGAGACAAGTCTGTTAGTCATACCATCACCTGTCACTCTGCAAGAAAATGCTTCTACTAAAGGACTGGAAGCAGCCCTGGTACAAGAGGGCAAACTGATAACATTCACATCCAAAGCTCTAACGTCAGCTGAGAGCAGAAACATCAACATAGAAAGAGAGCTTTTGGCAGTGCTGTATGGATGTGAGATGTTCCATACCTATATCTATGGGGAAGGGTTCATAGTGGAGAATGACCATTTCTACTGGAGCAGATCTACAAGAAAAATCTGGGTAGAGCGCCACTACAGAGGTTACTCCTGAGGCTTAATGTCAATTTTGAACAAATGTGTGCACTGAAACATTGCAATGGTGTGCATTAATATGACTCATTAAAACAGTTCAGTACATTAAAATAACACTGAGGCAATGAGTCCTTTCAACGGAAAACCTGAGTGGCATCATATCATAAGAACTGAAGTATAAGATAATGTACCTTGGTGCGTAAGGATCAGTAATCTTCTTGGAATTTGCATTGAATTTCTGAGGGATTAATTGCTGACTGCTTTTGAAAACTGGTGTAAGAAAGGATAATAATTATCATTTGTGTCTGTGGTGTACCTTTCAGTAAGCTTACTTTTTCTGTGATTAAGATCACATAGAGTAGGACAACCAATTACATTAAAAAGAAAGCCCTCTATAATTTATTTAATGTTGGGTTTCATTCTCTCCTAATCTATCACACAAGATTGATTATCCAGTAAATTTAGTCTCTCTTTACATATCACTGAACTATCATTGACACCGTTCTCAAGGTTACACATTTATCTACATACAGACAAGTGTTTCAATGCCGGTGTGTTTAATGTATATGGTATATGACTTGGTTCAATTCAAGGTCAAATAAGGATTAATCAAGATAACAGCGCAGGGAAACATGGAGCAAGAAAAGGTCATTTGTCCAATCAGATATCTTCATTCCTCAGATCAGAGAAATTTGATGTATTATTTTTCCATTTGATCTCCTGAAGGCCATCCTGTAATGTCTCCATCTCTGTTCCATATTAAAGCAAAATTCTGGAATGGGGGACTTTTAGTCTTGCATCGCACATTATTCATTGTTAAATCAGTTACTTTTGTTGATAAGAGTGTTAATAGATACCTTCCATACATCAAAGAAGGCAGGCATTTGTATTATATTTTACAAATTTTCTAACTACCTCATTCACAATTAATTAGTGTCATTGTTATATGGCTAAGCAAAGCAGACATTTTGGTGCCAATTGTGCTTCAGAGGAACCTGCTGAGCTGGTAAGTTGTGGGTTCAAACTCCACTCTTAGGGCTTTGAGCACAAAATCTATGCTGACACTTCACGACAATACTGAAGGAAAAAAGCACTGTCAGAGGTTCCATCTTTCAGGTGAGATGTTAAACCAATGTCCTGTTTCCATCTCAGACAGATGTAAAATATCCTGTAACATTATCACATTGCTATTATCAGGATCTTGTAGTACCCAAAATGGCTGTCATGTTTCCTACATTATAAAAGTGACTACACTTCAAAAGTGTGTCATTGGTTAAACAGCATTTTGAATCCTCCACTAGCTTTTAGAGATTTCCATACATGGAACCCTAAGCCTCTCTGCTCCTCCACAGTTCCCAACTTCACGCCATTGAGAAAATACAAATTTTATCTTACATAGCTCCAAAATGGATAACTTCACACTTTCCCACATTGAGCTCCATTGGCTACATCTTTCTCATGCATTTAATTTCTTAACTTTTCTCTGCAACTTTCTGTTCCCATCTACTGAATTTCTTTTGTTATGATATTGAGATTAACAAACAAAGGAACATTGATCACCAAATGACCACAATGAAAAATCGATAAATAAGATTTCACCTTATGTTTTGTATTTTGACGGCCAAATCAAAGTCAATATGAATTAAAATTATGCAGTGGATACAACAAATTTTGATCCTTCTTTATTCCTAAGCAGTGGTGAATGTTCTGTTGCAATTATGACCACTGTGAGCTCACATATAGGCTAAGTCCAATGTCTCCAAAGAACAGGCGAGGAGATGAAACTCCAACTGTCCAAAGCTCCAAAGGTACAAAATGTCAAATTCTGCCACTATTATTTCCCAGTCAAATCTCTAGAAATGGCACTCGGTTCCCACTTAAACAGGTTTCCCAGTGCAGTGGTATTACAGCTGCAGATGAGTGTCAATGTCCACACAAAAAGCAGGTATCCCAAACAAACTGACTGTTTCACTGACGGATATTCTGATGACGATGGTTTTTCTTCCAATATGATCAGCGAGGAGGAAAACCTCCACCATAGCCTCTGAGTTCTATCAGGATGCCAACCAAACTGTGAGGGCCGACTGCCTCTTTACCTTTTTAAAACTATTGTAACATATGTTGTAACATTAAAGTACGAGATGTTCCAGATGTAACAGCTTTTCATCTATCTGATACAAGGCATCAGGAGTAAGGTAGAAGGACCTCTATTTACAACCAAAACATGTCTCTTCTAATCTCTACTGCACTTATTGAATCCAAGTTTCCACTGTTCATTCGCTTATGCATTGACTACATTGCTTTGCAGCATACTAACAATATGGACTTTCATCACATTTTTCCCCCTTTGGAAAAGAAAGCTTTACTGTGGTAAAGCGTTCTTCACAACACATTTCTTTTTCAAATGCAACAATCATACATTTCTTCTTGAAATTGATAAACCTCTGGTTACTTATCAGGTTATAAGGGTGTAATCAATAGCAAAAAAAAAACAAATGTGACAATCAAGATTAGCATGTTTCAAACATCATTAAATCATCACTTATCAAAGCTTTCCTTTTTTTCTAAATTCATTATTTAAACTCTTGACAGAGTGTCAGCAATCACATTATTTTTGCCTACAACATGCACGTTTTTTAGTGCAAATGGTTGCAGCAACAACCTCCAATGTAACAACTTTTGGTTCCTTGTTTAGAACTTTTCCAAAAACATATGTGGGTTATGGTCTGTATAGACTGGTGCTTCCCCATTACTGTTTGTAACATACACCTGCTATGGACAGGAGAGAGACAAACTGAACTTCTTCATCCTCTCCCGTCTGTCCAGGAGCAGACATGTTTTTGAAATAAAGTAGGCTGCAGTGTATTTCCCCAAACCCTCAGTTTGTGTGGTCTAGTTTTAGAACTGCCACACAGCAAACTCTTTTTATGATTACCTCAGAAGGCTAGTTTATTTTACATTCAAACCTGGGGGAGGTTGTTCACAACCTCACATGCACACACACACACACACGCTCACACACACACACATGTACAATAAGAGGGTATAGAAAAGAGGGAGTTTTTACAACTATGGTTAAAAACAATAAAAGAATCACAGAAATGAATATTAGTTCACGTGATTTCCAAAGTCAGCAGCTTTGTCAAATGGGTTACCCCTGTGAGAAATTGGGAATAAATTTCCTGTAGATACCAAGAAATTGTAGTACTTCTCTCTTTATCTTGAGTATAAAGAACCTTGGCTTCTCATGTCAACACTTGACCTTGACCAATTACATGTCCTAGATAAGTGACCTTTACCTTGGCAAGTTCACTCTTTTCCACATTTATGATGCAGTTAGCTTTGGCCAGCCTGTCAAAATGAATTTTCAGATGCTTGAGATAATACTCCAAGTATCACTATACACCAAAATGTCATCAATGTACACCACACAATTACTCAGCCCAGCAATCACTTGATTTGTCAGTCTCTGAATTGTTGCCAGTGCATTTTTCATACCAAATGGTGTGATTTTACACTAAAACAGAGCATCTTGTGTCACAAAAACAGAAACTTCTTTGGCTCAGTCATTCAAAGTAACTTGGGAATATTCTTTGAGTAAATCAATCTTACTAAAAAAGGGCAAGTTCCCCAGCCCATGAGTACAATCCTAGAGTCCTCAAATTGGATAGGATTCTGCCTTAGTTACTGCATTAACCTTTCAGTAACCAATACAGGATTTTTGAGAACAGGATGTTACCTCTTCAAAAAACACCAGCACGTTAGTTAAATATGATTTTCCCTTAAGAAACCTATGTTGGTTTTCCTTAATTAGCCCTCATTTGTCCACGTGGCTATTAACTTTGTCCCAAATTATTGTTTCTAAAAGTTTCCCCACCACCAAAGTTAAACTGACTGGCCTGTAGTTGCTGGGCTTATCCTTACACCCTTTTTTGAACAAGGGTGTAACGTTTGCAATTTTGCTGCAAATTTTCAAGTCCTCTGACATCACCCCTGAGTCTAAGGAAGGCAGAAAAATTATCGCCAGTGCCTTCACAATTTCCACTCTCACTTCTCGCAGTATCCTTGGGATCATCTCATCTGGTCCCAGTGCCTTATCAAGTTTAAGTACAGAGAACCTATCTAACAGTAGAAGAACTCCAACAACTCTGGTTGGGTTCAATTATGTCATTGTCTAACATGAACTGAACTTCCTGTCTAACCCTTGCTAATTGAGTTGGATTGTGTCTTTGGGAGATTTGTTTGACTGGCTTAGGTTCCCCTACATCAATGTAATGAATAGCTAGAGATGTACGACATGGTTTATCTACACATACACATACATGCTATGCTCTTTCAACAGGCCAGTTACGTCTTTTGACTGATAACCTGTGTAGTAATTATGGTTTTATATATTGTGTAATGTACCTTTAAGAATAATACTTGTTACGTAATATCACATGATCTGTAGTAATCAATAGGAGAGTAGCACAGGCTATCTCAGCAGTCAGTGTAGAAATAGAGTTGGAGTTGAAAGCACAGGTGTAGTTGCTGATAAGTATATTGTAAATAAACTTACTGTTTCCAACAAACAAGTGTCTGCAGATCAACTCTATCATTAATAACACAACTCGGCCACCCTACAAAAAACTGGCAATGAGGCTAAAACAGGATTGAGTAGAAGAAATCAAGTTAAAAAGAAATCAGCACTCTACCTTGTTCAATGTTTGTAAGTAGCAAGCTCCGTTAGAAGTGAAAAAGTAATCCCCTCTCAAAATGCCACAATTTGGGAGAATTGATCCTTTTGAATCTGCCACAGATGATTGGTCTCAATACATAGAATGCCTCACGTTCTTTTTTCAACTGAACGAGATTACGGGGGAAGAGAAGAGGTGAGAGCAATCCTCTTGAGCACTTGTGGGAGCAAAACCTACAGTCTGATTCAAAGTTTGATGGCACCCAGTGCCCCAGATTCAAAGAATTTTGATGAATTGGTGAATCTTGTGAAGGGTCACTTTCAACCAAAGCCCTCAGTCATGATGCAGATGTTCAGGTTTAATTCATGAAATGGAGCCCAGGGTGAGACAATTGCATGCTATGTGGCAAATTTGAAGCAGCTAACAGAATGCTGTGAGTTCGGCACAACTCTGAACAACATGCTCAGAGATCATTTAGTGTGTGGTGTGAAAGAGGACACTATTCAGAAAAGATTATTGTCCAAAGTGAATCTGGATTTCAAGTAGGTGCAAGAGATAGCGCTGGTCATGGAAAGTGCAGTAAGAGATTCAAAAGCAATACAGGGTGCACAAAATGGCGCCGTCCTCCACATTGGGCGGATAACCACAACTGAAAGTGACGCGAGAAAGCCAGACTCTGCCGAGAAGCCGGAAACAGCTAGCCGCAGAATAAAGAAAAATAGCTTAACAGTGAAGTCAAAGAATAATTTTGATAGAAAGCGGAAACAATCAGCCTTTTAGCGATTGGCAGTTTAAAAAAATTAAATGCTACTATTGTCACAGAAACGGACATATAATGAGGCAACGCAAGGAAGATTCAAGCAGGTTTGTAAACAAAAAAAGAAGCCCAATTAAATCTACGATGTAGACGAGCCTGAAACAAAACATTCAGACATTGAATTATTGTTTAATCTGAAAGCTGGAAAGACAGAACCAATATTTGTCACAGTGAAAGTAAGTGGCAAACCTGTTAGAATGGAAATGGACACAGGGGCTTCCACTACAGTAATTGGGGAACATACCTTCAGATATTTGAATGATGGTGAACATCAATTAAGTTTAGAAGAAACAGCCGCCAAGCTAAAAACATGTATGGGTGAAGATATTCAGGTAAAAGACATAAGAAAAGTAACTGCATTATGGAAGCCAATCGGCAAAGCTACCTGTTTTAGCACTGAGAGGCAGAGGACCAAGTCTTCTAGGGTGAAATTGGCTAAAGGAAATCAACCTTGATTGGCCACTGAGATACCAAAACAAAGCTGAAAGCATTCCTGTTTTGAAAAAGGAGTGTGTAAGGACTCAACAGTCTGAAGAAATGCAGGCTGTCTTAAGCCAAGACCTGGAAGAACAGCAGAAGGAACTCAAAGAGACCCTGCTTGATGACAGAGTTTGAGATGAGGTGAGCAACCTTTGAAGAGAAAAAGAAAACCTGCTGAAAGACCTTCACACATGTCAAGATTCCCTCAGGTCAAAGTTTGTATCTCTGGAAAAGTATGAAGAGAAACAGAAAGAATTCAGCACTTCTCTGAACAAACTGAAGAATCAGTTGGCAGGGAAGACACAACAATGTTCAATTTTCCAGGAGGCAACAAATGAAGACACAAAAGAGATGAAGAGATGAAGAATCAGCTAAATGAAACCAAAGAGGCTTTGGAAGCAAAAGTCACAGAATTTTTCAGGAAGCAGGCAGATGATGAAGTTCTGGGAGATTCAGCCACTGAACTCAGACAAGTCGAGCTTGTATCTGAGAGAAGTCTGGCCAATAGTGAAGTCAAAAAGAAGGCCGAGATTAAAGCCTGCACTAGAAAGAAGAATTCATGTAGAAAGAAGAATTCACGTAGAAAGAAGATACAGAAATACTATTAGAGCTTAATTCTGGCAGCCTAAAGAATGCCCTTTTGTACATGGCCTGACAATCAAATCACCAACACCGATGCCCTTAGTCATTTGCCTTTACAAGAAAATGATGAGCACGTCCCAGTTCCACCGGAACTTGTTTTACTGTTAACTTTCTTAGATTCCTCGCCAGTATGTGCTCGACAGATCAGAGACTGGACAAGTCCAAGCCCAGTCCTATCTCAGGTACAGGAACAAGTGCTACGTAATTGTTCACAGGAGCCCGTATCTGATGAAATGAAACCGTGCTTCAACAGAAGACATGAAATAACCAGCCAGGATGGCATCTTATTGTGGGGAGCACGAGTGATAGTTCCTCCAAAGGGAAGGGAGCCACTTTTAATTAAACTAAACAGTGCACATCCAGGAATTTCCTGAATGAAGACCATAGCATGCAGCTATCTATGGTGGCCTGGGATGGATGGCGATATACAGAGTTTAGTAAATCACTGTGTGCAATGTCAGCAACTGCAAAAGTTGCCAGTGATGGCTCCATTACACCCATGGGAGTGGCCAGGGAGACACTGGTTATGGTTACACATTGACTACATTGGACCTTTCCTGGAAACAATGTTTCTGCTCATTGTCAATGCCCATTCAAAATGGTTGGACGTATATGAGGTGAAGTCACCAATGTCAGCCGCTACAATTGAGAAACTATGTCAGAGTTTTGCCATTCACAGACTACCAGAAGCAGTCGTTTGCGATAATGGCATGGCATTTATGAGTGCTGAGTTTCAACGGTTTATCAGCCTCAATGGTATCACTCATGTGAAAACTGCACCATACCGCCCTTCCTCAAATGGACTGGCTGAAAGGGCTGTTCAAACATTCAAGACAGGCATGAGAAAGCTAATTGGTGATTCCTTGGCAACCAAGCTAGCACACTTTCTTTTTAATTACAGGACTACCCCTCACACAACAACCTATGTCACACCTGCGCAGTTATTGTTGAAACGTCATCTCAGGACGAGATTGAGCTTAATAATGCTGAATTTAGAGGGAAAGGTGGAAAGGAGTCAGGGAAGCCAGAAAACTAGACATGACTGGCATAGTTGCGAGAGGGAATTTACCGTGGGAGAGCTGGTATATGTGAAGAACTTCAGGGAAGGACCAAAATTGTTATCGGGTGGAATAAGTGCAGTGACTAGACCTCTATCTTACCAGGTGGAGGTGGAAGGCCAGATCATCCATTAACATGTGGACCATTTAAGGAAGAGAGAGACAAATCACCAAGATTTGGTTCCAGCAGTGTTCATGACCAGATCTGCATTTCCTGTTGAGGATACTCAACTCAGGATTGACATGTCTGATGTTCCTGTATACATTGAGGATACAGAACTGCAAATGCCCACTGAAGCACCTGATGTTCAGGCAACTCCAGAAAAGGAAGTCCCTGACAAAGAATCTGAAGTTGTGGAGCTGTAACGTTCCACACATATCAGGAAACCACCTGAAAGAGCTTGTAAATTCCTTACCCAGTGCAAATATTATGTTTCTTGAAAAATATGTATTTGTAAATATAATATGTATAGCCGAGTTAAAGGGGAGGAATGTAGTAATTATGGTTTTATTTAATGTGTAATGTACCTTTAAGAATAATACTTGTTTGGCAAGATCACATGATCCGTAGTAACCACTAGGATGGTAATGCAGGCTACCTCAGCAGACAGTGTGAAGATAGAGTTGGAGTTGAAAGCACACTGTACTTGCTGCTGAGTATATTGTAAATAAACTTAATGTTTTCACCCAACAAGTATCTGCAGATCAACTCTATCATTAATAGCACAACTCGGCCACCCTACAACAGTCTGGTAGGTGTTGTAGCACTTCCTCCAGATTTTCTAACACTTTGGTGTTTGACAGCTTCACAGCAGAAAGCTTAATCTGAGGAAGTTCAGTCCAAGACACACATCCACTTCATCTTTCACCTTATCATTACCAGCTACATTCTCTCCAACCTGTGTTATGCCTACTGGCTGACTATATTCACATTCATAACACCTTTTCAGCATGTTTAAATGACCACTCTGACTCTTTCTTCTACTGGGATACTAACCCCAGAGCTTACATCACTGAACCTTTTTTGATGCAGAATGATGCACTAAACCTAGTTTTCAATGGCTCACCAGGCAAGGCAGAAAGACCTTATTCCCTGGTTTAAAATTGCCTTAGCTTTTTTGTCTGCTTTGCTTTCATTACTTGCTGAGAGGCCTTGAGATGTTCTCTAGCTACTGCATAAGCCTTTGAGAGCTTTCGCCAAAACTTTGATGCATAATCCAGGAGTTTAGTTTCATCATGTTATGCCAAAAATCTTTCCTTAAGGAGCTTAAGGAGGCCCCTAACCTCATAGCCATTGACTAATTCAAATGAACTGAAATGAACTCATTTGGTATGTCCCTAATCCCAAACAACATAGAAAAATATCCCTTTATCCAAATCTTCAGGATACTCATGACAATACACCCTCATCATACTCTTTAGGACCTGATGATGTTCCTTCAAAGCACTTTAGCACTGCGGGTGATAAGCAGACAACTTCCACTGTTTCACTCCTAAATCAAATATGATCTCCTGAAACACCCATGACATGAGATTTGACCCCTTGTCAGACTGGATTTCTTTTGGCAACCCATATCTAGAGTAAACCTGGACCAACTCCTCAATCACAACTTTTGCCATGACCTTTTTCAACGGTATTACCTCTGGAAATTCAGTGGATGTATCCATGATTGTCAAGAGTTACTTATGATCTGATTCAGTCTTAGACAAGTGTGCATCACAATCCACAAGAACCCAACTAATCGGTTCATGAAATGCAGGAATCAGTAGTCAATGGGGCAGGCTTGATCAAAGGCTATGGCTTCCTAACCACCTGACATGTGTGATATGTTTTACAAAAGTCAACCACATCCTTGTGCAGCTTCAGCCAATACCAATGCATCATTATCCTAGCCTGAGTCTTCCAAATATAGAAAGACCTACGACCAGAATCTCATGGACAATTCTCAAAATCTCACTATGGTAACAAGGAGGGACAACAATTTGATGTACTACAGGCCAATCCTCATCAGCCGGTCTCTGGGATGTCTCCACTTCCTCATCAAAATGCCATTTTGACATAACACCCAGGGACCTATCCAGCCTCTGCCTCAGACCATGCCATCTAAGACAAGCTCCTCAAATCAGGGTCTGCCTATTGTGCCTCAACCAAGGAAGGCCTGCTAAGCAATTCACCATTTCAGCATTGGAGCCTTTAACACCAAAATCCCCATCCAAATCCTTGAAAAAGGTTTCAGCCAATCAAACAACCGAATTGTCCTCCACAAAAACTGAATCCACCTCACCTTGCCTAGCCTATTGGCCTGGGATCTAGTGGCAGCACAGTTCAGGAAGACTCTGAGAAATTCTTCCTGCAAAACTTCAGTTTCAGCAACATCAGCTGGCTTCTCTGAAACTATTTGAGATGGCAGTACCTTATCTCCTGCCAAATAATTTCCTAGGAAAAAGAACACACCTTCAATAATAAACTAGGAACAACACCAAAGGTAAAAGGACCAGTGACTAAGTCGTATTTCAAATCAAAGGAATGGGTAAATAACTTCCATCAATGCCCTCACAGTTATTGAATTAACTGGAGGGAAAGTCACTGCACTGCCAACATCACTGTGTTGTCCCTGTATCCCTAAGGATAATAATTGACTTGTCTGCCTCACCAGGTGAACATAAGATCACTTCACCACCATACAGGAAACTTCTATAGGTTCCTGCAACCTGATTGACTCCAGCAGTGAACGTGGAAGGAACTGCCAGCTTGACATGAACTTTATCTGCTAGGACAGTATTTTCTGGAGGGACACCATTTGACTGTACAAATTCAACAAGCTTATTTTTCAACTTGCAACACTCAGCCTTCACATGTCCTTTCTTATGACTATAATGACATGCCAGTGTCCTCGAACCAACTTGTCTCCCGAATTTTCACTTTTACTAGGAGTGCCTGTGTCTTTGCTTTTGCCATCTTTCTCAGCAGAGCCAGATTTCTTTTTATTATCAAGCTTCTTGTCTCTCCAGTTTCCCTGAAAGTTTCTAAATTGAGACCTATTACTTATATTCTTGTGAGTCAATTTATAATCAGCTGCTACTACTGCAGATTTCTTTATCTCACAAACTCTCCTTCCAGGTGGGACACTACTTTTGAATCCTTCCATAAAAACCACTTTCCTAAGGCTCTTGAAGTTTTGATCAACCTTCATTGATCTATATCCCTTATTGAATATCCTTTTCTTTTCAAAGATATGAACTTCTGTCTGTAATCCTCTGGTATCAGTTTATAGGTATTGAGAATTGCCTTTACTGTGGCATAGTCACGTGATTGCTCTTCTGAGATGGATGAGTACACATCCAAAGCTTTGCCTATGAAGTGATCTGTAAGAACATAATCCAATATTTTTCAGGAGAATTCAAACTCTTGGCAATTTTCTCAAATGACACAAAAGTATTCTCCATTCTCACAAAATTTAGGCACCAACTGAATATTCACCAAATCACAACCAAGAGGAATTTTCTCTCTGTCACCATCACTCTTCATCTTCAATTCAGGTTCACGCAATTTGAACAGTTCCATTTGGGGTTTTCTCAATTCAGTTCTGGCTAGTTCTATTTGAACACTAGTGGAAACGTCCATTTCTTTCTTGAGCTTCATGTGATTAGCTAATTTTTGAAAGACCTCTACTTCCTTAGTTCCTGGGCTTACGCCAACATCCATATGGCCTGCTTCAGCAATCAAAAGCCAACTTTTCTCAGCTGTTGCAATGTGCGGAGAACAAATCTTCTCTCTTAATAAATGCTTGAACATCAATAGTACTCATGCTGATTTATACAAAATGATTACAGCCGGAGCAATTGTGAAATCTTGCTTGTTTGATTTCTGGAAAGTCAAAGTGAACTCGTTTCAAAGCTTAATTCAGATCTTGGACGAGCTTCCAATTATTGTTATAATCCACGTTTAGATCAGTTAACAAAAAAAACAGCAATCACCAAAGTTAAAAAAAAAATCAATAAACAAGATTTCACCTTATTTTTTTGTATTTTAATTGAATGGTCAAATCAAGATCAATATGAATTGTACAGTGGATACAACAATGTTAAACCTTTCTTTATTACAAGGTTGCCTGCGAGTAAACTGTGCTGAATGCTCCATTGAAATAATGGCAATTGTGAGCTCGTGTGTAGGATACGTCCAATGTGTTCAAGGAACAGGCGAGGACATGAAACTCCAACTGCCCAAAACTCCAAAGGTATAAAATATTAAACGTCGCCACTATTATTCTGCAGGCAAATCTCCAGGAATGGCACTCGGCCCCCACTCAAACAGGTCTTCCAATGCAGTAGTATAAACGACTGCACACAGGTGTCAATGTCTACACAAAAAGCAGTTATCCCAAACAATCTGACCATTCAATTAACTGACAGATATTTTGATGACAATGCTTTTGAGAAAATCTCCACGATAGCGTCTGATTTCTATCAGGGTACCAGCCAAACTGTGAGGGCCCACCGCCACATTGTCTTTATTTTTAAAAAGTAGATAATTAGCCATAGTTCACAAAGAGTCATAGGCATCTCTCTGTTGGAGAGCAACAGTCAATTTAATAGCTTATGAGCTTTACATCAAGCATGGGGCAAGGCCTCTATGACTGACCACAGCTGGTACAAGGATTGAACCTGTGCTGTTGGCATCATTCTGCACTGCACTCTAACCATCTGAGCTAATGTCACATTTATTGCAGCATTAAAGTGCCAGATATTCAAAGTGTATCTATCTGATACAAGACATCAGGAGTAAGATAGAGGGTCCTCTATTTACAACCAGAACAGGTCTCTTCTAATCTCTGTTATACATCTTGAATCTGAATTCTCATTGTGTGCATTCACTTACAGGTTGACTACATAGTTTTGTAACATACTAACAAGGTATGGACTTTCATCACACTTTGAGCAAAGATTAAGTAATATTATGTGTTGTCTTGGGGGAAGTGAGAAAATGTTGGCTTGTAGGGAGGGTGGGAGAAGAGTCATGATATATAACACTCACAAGCAATATGATGGTGTATTGTGGTTTGACATATATTTTCACACTGTGTCTATCTAGATTTGCCAGTTTTTCATGAAATTAATACTCTTCTAATTCCTCTTGCAGCTGGGTGCAGCCACAAATACCTAAAATATTAGTACTGTTACGTACCTTGTGATGCAGACCAACAAATAGCCTTATGCCTGTATGATTTAAGCAAACCAACTTCATTTATAATGTACCTGCATCTTATCGTGGAAAAAGCATTATACAGAGAATAAGTGCTTGAGACCAGAGGACCAATATTGTTACAAGTATTGCCAACATTCCCAGGTTTCATTCACAGTGATGTTGATAAAATGCATAATTGAATGAAAAGTATCAGACAGGTAGATATACCTCTTTTATTCGTTCATGTATGCCAGCATTTAATGTCCATCTCTAATTTCCCAAGAGAGGGTGGTGGTGAGCTGCCTTCTTGAAATGCTGAAGTCCATATGTACACCCACAGTGCTGTTTGGAAGGGAGTTCCAGAATTTTGACCTAGCGACGATAAAGGAACAGCAATCTAGTTCCAAGTCAGGATGGTGTGTGACTTGAAGGAAAGCTTGTAGGTAGTGATGTTCCCATGCTTCTGCTGCCCTTGTTCTTCAAGGTGAAAGAGGTGACGGTTTGGGAAGGTGCTGTCGAAGGAGGCTTGGAGAGTTGCAGCAGTGCACCTTGTAGGTGATACACATTGCTGCCACTGTGTACTAATGGTGGAGGGAATGAGTGTTTAAGGTGGTGGATGGGTGCTGATCAAATGGCCTGCTTTGTCCTCAATGGTATTGAGCTTCTCAAGCTACAGTCAACTAGACAAGTAGAAAGCATTCCATCACATTCCTGACTTGTGCCTTGAAGATGGTGGACAGACTTTGGGAAGTCAGAAGGCGAGTTACTCATCGAATAACTTCTAGCCTCTGACCTGCTCTTGTAGCCACAGTATTTATATGGCTAGTCCAGTTAAGTTTCGGATCAATGGTAGGATGTTAGTGGTGGGTTATTCAGCAATGATAATGCTGCCATATGTCATGGGGAGATGGTTAGATTCTCTCTTGTTGGAGATAATCATTGCCTGACACTCCTGTAGTGCAAATGTTACTTGTCATTTATCAGCCTGAATGTTGTCCAGGTCTTGCTGCATGTGGACATGGGTTTCTTCAGTAACTGAGAAGTTGTGAATGGTGCTGAACATTGTGCAATCATCAACGCTCATTATGACATGTTAGAGGAAAGTTCATCGATGAAGCAGCTGAAGATGGTTGGGCATTGGACACTACCCTAAGGACCATGTGTAGTGATGTCCTGGCGTTAATATGATTGGTCTCCAACAACGACAACCATCTTCTTTTGTACTAGCTATGACTCTAACCACCGGAAAGATTTCCCCATGATTTCCATTGACTCCAGTTTTGCTCCGGCTCCTTCATGTATCACACAGTTAAATGCTGCTTTTCTCTCAAGGGTAGTCACCCTCACCTCACCTCTGGAATTCAGCTCTTTTGTCTATGTTTGGACCAAGGCTGTAATGATGTCTGGAGTCAAGTGCTCCTGGCGGGACACAAACTGAGTACTGATGAGTAGGTTATTGCTGTGTTAGTGTCACTTGATGACACTGTCAATGACAACAGTGACGAGTAACATTTGCGCTATAGAAGTGTACTTTGTGGATGATTGAGAGTAGACTGGCTGGGTTGCATTTGCCCTGTTTTTATGGATAGGGATCCTGGGCAATCTTCCACATTGTTGGATAGATGCTGACATTGAAGCTCTGCTGGAACAGCTTGGCTACTGGCCCAGCTCATTCTGCAGTACAAGTCTTTAGCACTATGGCTGGGATGGTGTGAGGGCCATAGCTTACACTGTAAATAATGCCTTCAGCCATTTCTCAATCTCACATGGAGCGAATCAATTTAGTTGAAGGCTGACATCTGTGATGCTGGGGACATCTGGAGGAGGCTGAGATGTATCATCCACTCAGTGCAAATACTTCAGCCATGTCTTTTGCACCAATGTCCTGGGCTCCTGCATCATTCATTAGGGTTGTTTGCTGAGTGTCCTCTTCCCATTATTTGTATAATTGTCCACCACCTTTCACATGTGGCAAGACTGCAGAGCTTTGATCTGATGTGGTGGCTGTGGGATCGCTTAGTTCAGTTTATTGCATGCTGCACCTGTTGTTTGGATGTATGTAGTCCTGTGTTGTAGCTTCATTGAACCAGGATTGATCCCTCGGCTTGTATTATAATAATAGAGTGAGGGATACGTCGGGCCATGAGGTTACAGATTGTGGTTGAATACAATTCTGGTGCTGCTGGTGGCCCACAGTGCCTCATGGATGCTCAGCTTTGAGATGCTAGATCTGCTCTGAATCTACCTGTAGTAATCTGATGTGTAATATACCTTTAAGACGAATATTGTAATGGAAGATCACATGATAGCAGAGTAGCGCGGGCTACCTCTGTAGTCAGTAGTCTTGAGCTAGAGTCTGAAGTGTAAAGACAGAGTTTGAGTTGTAAGCACACAAGCGTCGCTGCTGAGTTCCTTTTATAAATAAACAGAATGTGTTTCTTCTAAGGATGATCTACTGATCTTCTCTGTCTATGATACCAACTCGGTCACCGGAAACAAGTGTGCAACCCAGATCCTTAAGTCCCAACAAATCAGGGTACAGGATCCAACAAACTGACGAAGAGAGTAAAAAGCAAGAAAAATACACAAAAGGACAAGAAAAAGCAAGAAAGAACAAAGGAAATCAAGAAAACCGAAATCGGGCCGTACCTCACACGGTAATTGTAATTAAAAATAGTTTCCGCCCCGCTCGCCAAAATAATCCCCTCGAAGCATGCCCATAATTTGGAAGAGTTGAACCTTTCAATCCAGCCTAGGGCGATTGATCTCATTATGTTGAATGCCTCGTGCTCTTCTTCCAGGCGAACGACATCACGGGGGGAGGAGAAGAAGAGCGCGATCCTTTTAACCACGTATGAATTAATTCAGAATTTTTTGGCGCCCAGTGCCCAGATTCGAAACATTTTGATGACGTGATGAACCCCATAAGGCATCATTACCACTCAAAGCCTTCAGTGATGATGCAACGGTTCTAATTTAACTCAGCAATAGAGCCACGGGGGAAACAGTCGCTTGTTGTGTGGCAAGTCTGAAACAATTGACAGAATATTGCAAGTTTGGTACATCTATCAATGATATGCTTAGAGATCATTCGGTGTGCGATATAAATGAAGATGCAATTCAAGAGAGATTACTGTCTGAACCAAATTTGAATTTTCAGAAGACATTGGAAATTGCTCTGGCAATGGAAGGCACAGTGGGGGACTCGAAAGCTATACCAGAAGTGCAAAATAGCACTGTCCTTCACATTGGGTGGGGAGCCTCAGCCAAAAAGACCGTGAAAATACAAGGCTTTGCTCAGAAGCGAGAAGCAGCCACTGCTAGCAGACAAATAAAAAGAGATAACTTAGCAGCAAAAACATGGCATAATGGTAACAGAGGTGGAAGCAGACAACCTTGTAATGAATCACAGTTCTAAAAAATCAAATGTTTTTTCTGTCATTGAAACAGACACTTCATGAGACATTGTAAAGATAGAATCAAGCAGACTTTCAAACAAAATGAGAATTTAAAACCCAATGAGACCTACAGCGTTGAAAAACCTGAAGTAATAGATTCAGATATTTATTCGCTGTATAATATAAAGGGAGGAAGAACAGAACCTATCAATGTAACCATGAGAGCAAATGAGAGGCCGATCAAAATGGAGGTGGATACAGGAGCACCCACTACGACGATAGGTGAGCATACTTTTAAATACCTGAATCATGGGGAACGTAAACTAAATTTGGAAGAAACAGATGCCAAATTGAAAACTTCCACGGGAGAAGACATACAAGCCAAGGGTATAAGTAAAGTCACAATACACTATGGAGGTCAAACAGTGAAATTACCCTTAATTGTGGCAGCAGTTGAGGGATCTAGCCTCCTCGGACGAAACTGGCTGAAAGAAATTAAATTGGAATGAGCTGAATTCTTCCAACTGAGAACTAATGGGCTATAAGAACCACTGCAAAAATATGCCTCAGTCTTCAAGGATGAACTGGGAAAGATCGAGGGACTACAAGCAAAAATTCATGTGGATCCAGAGGCAACACCCAGATTCATGAAGGCAAGGCCAATACCTTATGCAATGCGGGATAAGGTAGATGCTGAACTGGACATATTAGAAAAACTGGCGTGATACAACCAGTGCAGTTTTCAGAGTGGGCAGCACCAAATGTACTTGTTCTCAAACCTGACCAAAGTGTTCAAATCTGTGGGGACTACCAATTAACAGTCAATAAAGTGGCTAAGTTGGACAGGCACCGCATACCAAAAATTGAAGACTTGTACGCTGAACTGGCAGGTGAAACTGCTTACACGAAGCTTGAAATGAGTCGTGCTTATCAACAATTGGGATTAGAGAAGGCCTCCCGGAAGCTTGTCACCATTAATACACACAAAGGGTTGTACCGATACAACTGTTTACCTTTTGGCGTATCTTCTGCTTGCACCATATTCCAAAGAGCCATGGAAAGTTTACTATGGGGACTGCCCCATGTTGTAGTTTATTTAGCTGACATTCTGGTGACAGGACTCACTGAAAAGGAACATTTGGTAAACTTGGAAGAAGTTTTAAGATGTTTTTCACAGGTAGGAATGCGTTTGAAAAAAGAAAAGTGCATATTCCAAGCGAAAGAGGTAACCTAACTAGGTCACAATGTAGATTCACAAGGCCTACATCCAGTCGAAGAAAGCTATTAGAGAAGCCCCAGCACCAAAGAATACATCTGAACTGAAATCATTCTTGGGAATGATCAATTACTCTGGACGTTTCTTGCCTAATTAGTGGACAGAGCTGGCACCACTGAATTACTTGCTGAAGAGAAACCAACAATGGTCTTGGCAAACGCCACAGGAAGAAACTTCCACAAAAGTGAAACAGTTGTTGCAATCATCTACCCTTCTAGTACATTTTGACCCGAAGATAGAGTTGGTATTGACATGTGACGCATCTCCCTATGGAGTGGGAGCAGTGCTCTCCCATTGAATGGACGATGGATCAGAATGGCCTATAGGATATGTATCAAGAACACTCAATACAGCAGAAAAAGGCCACTAACAGATAGAAAAAGAAAGTCTGTCAATCACCTTTGGTGTTAAGAAATTTCCCCAGTGTGTACACGGTCGTCATCTTATTATCATATCGGACCACAAGCTATTGCCGGGATTGTTCAGCGAAGACAAGGCAATACCACCTATAGCCCCAGCAAGAATACAAAGATGGGCATTGATCTTGGCAGCATATGAGTATACTTTTATTCATAGACCCGGAAGTCAAATTGCAAATGCTGATGCACTTCGTTGTTTGCCCATGCAAATAAACGATGAGGATGTTCCAATTCCTCAAGAATTTGTTTTATTTTTGAACTTCCTGGATTCATCACCGATATGTGCTGAACAGATTAAAGATTGGACAAGTCGAGACCTGATCTCATCCAAAGTGTGAGAACAGGTTCTTCATGGTTGGTCACAAGAACAGGAATCTGATTAAATGAAACCATATTTTCAGAAAAGATATGAGATAACCAGCCAGGAAGATATCTTACTGTGGGGAGCACAACTGATTGTTGCTCAAAAAGGACGAAGGCCATTGTTGTCTGAACTTCACAGTGCACATCCAGGAATTTCCTGAATGAAGGCCATAGCATGCAGCTATCTATGGTGGCCTGGGATGGATGGAGAAATAGAGAACTCAGTGAGAAGCTGTATGCAGTGTCAGCAAGTGCAAAAGTTACCTTCCACAGCTCTGTTTCACCCTTGGGAGTGGCCAGGAAGGCCATGGGTGTGAGTACACATTGACTATGTGGGCCCTTTTATGGGAAAAATGTTTCTACTTATCTTAGACGCTCACTCAAAACGGATGCGCATATACGAAGTGAAGTCGCCGACAACTTCTGCTACAATTGATGAGCTACGTCAAAGTTTTGCAATCAACATACTACCAGAAGTGGTTGTATCAGACAATGGAAAGGCATTTACGAGTGCTGAGTTTCACCGATTCATCAGCCTCAACAATATTACTCATGTAAAAACTTCACTGTACCACCCTTCTTCAAATGGACTGGCTGAGAAAGCAGTTCAGACGTTCAAGTCTGGTATGAAGAAATTGTCTGGAGATTCTATTGCACCTAAAATAGTATGTTTTCTTTTCCATTATAGGACCATCCCTCATACAACAACAGGTGTCACACCTGTGGAATTGTTGATGAAGCGCTGTCTCCAATCAAGATTGAGCCTAATTATGCCAAACTTAGAGGGGGGTGAAGGTGGAAAGAAGGCAGGGAAGTCAGAAAACTGATCATGACTGGTGCAATCATGACAGGACGTTTAATGTAGGAGTGAAGGTATATGTGAAGAATTTTAGAGAAGGACCAACATGGTTGTTTGGTGAAATAAGTGCAGTAACGGGACCTCTTTCCCACCATGTAAAAGTGGAAGATTGAGTCATACTGAGACATGTGGATCATATAAGAAGAGGAGAAACAAAATACCCAGAAATTATTCCACCAATGTTCATGACTGAGTCAACATCTCCTGTTGAACTGAGTACAGATGTGTCTGAAGAGTCTTTTGTACTTGAAAGAGTCGAGGAAACAGATTGCAGGTACCTACTGAAGAGCCAGATGCTCAGATGACTCCAGTGAAGAAATCTCCGGATAAAACATCAGAAGCTGTGGAGCTGAGAGGTTCTACATGCATAAGGAAGCCCCCAGAAAGACTGACTTTGTAAATGACTCATCTGTGTGAAAAATTTGATATTTTGAGAAAAACTGTAAAATGTATTTCTGAGTAAAGGGGATGGGATGCGGTAAGCTGACGTGTAATATAACTTTAAGATGAATGTTGTAATGGAAGATCGAATGATCTTGGCATCCAATAAAAGAGTAGCGCGGGCTACCTTTGTAGCCAGTAGTCTTGAGTTAGGGTCTGAAGTATAAAGACAGATTTTTGAGTAGTAAGCACACAAGTGTAGCTGCAGAGTTCCTTTTGTAAATAAACAGAATGTGTTTCTTCTAAGAATGATCTACTGACCTTCTCTGTCTATGGTGCCAACTTAGTCACCCCGAAACAAGTGTGCAACCCGGATCCTTAAGTCCCAACAAACCAGGATACAGGATCCAACACTATCCCATTTACGCAATGGTAGTTCCATATAATGCGATGGACTTGGACTTGGTCAGAACTTGGTCTTCACAAGGATTTCATGGTGGTTACTCCTACAAGTACTGTCATAGACAGATGCAACTGCAACAGGTAGAGTGGTGAAGTCCTTTCACCACCTGCCAAAGGTAGATATGTCTGGCAGCTATGTCCTTCAGAACTCAGCCACCTCAGCCAGTAGTGGTGCTATAAGTCACATTTGGTAATGGACGTTGAAGACCCCCACCCAGAGTACATTCAGTGGCATTGCTACCTCAGTGACCCTTCCGTGGTATTCAACACAGAATAGTACTGATTCATCAGCTGAGGGAGGGTGGTAGGTGGTAATCAGTAAGAGATATCCATGCCCATGTTTGACCTGGTGCCAGGAAAGTTCATGGGGTCTGGAGTTAATGTTGATGACTCCCAGGGCCACACCCTCTCGACTGTATACCACTGTACTGCCACCTCTGGTTGGTTTGTCTTGCCGGTGGAACTGGACATACCCAGGGATGGTGATGGAGATTTCTGGGACATAGGCAGTAAGGTATGATTTGGTTAGTATGACTATGTCAAGCTGTTGCTTTACTAGTCTGTGGGACAGCTCTCCCAATTTTGGCATAAATCTCCAGATGTTAGAAAGGATGGTTTTGCATGGTTGATTGGGCAGTTTGTGCCTTTGCCTAGGTTGATACCAGGTGATCCATCTGGTTTATTCTTATAAGCCTCCATGGGCAGTTTAAGAGTTAGTGGGGCAGAAATTGGCATGTATTGCACCTGTTGGGCCTATTGCTAAATTCAGAGGACCTTTTAAAATAGGTGTTAGGCATCTTAAATATGTAAATTAGGGATCAATACCTGTTGAAGGATTGCATCAAGAAATTTCTTGGAGATACTTGAGTGGCCCCTGCTGCTGACAACTAGGTAAGTAAAACAAAACCTTGTGAAGCCAATGGAACAAGGGTGGTCCCCTTACTTTGCAGGAGTCACAATCAGAACAGCCCCTGCACCCTGCACCCTCCACCACCACCCCCCCCCCCACCCCCCCCGAACCCCCACAATTCTGTTCCAACAGCCCCTCCCAAGAATTAGCCGAAGGTCACTACCAGATCACTCGAGACCCCAAGAACACATGGTTGTCTCTGATCTCTTTGTCCAGGCATGCTGCCAATGGAGACTTGAACAATGCTAACAGCTTACACCAAGCACCCTGATGAGGCACAAGGCCTAGTTCCCATTGATCCTAGGGCCTCTCAATTCAGATCTAAAAACAGGTTCATGCCAAAATCTATGTTTGTGCATCAATATCCCATTTTAAACTAAATCTACATAGGTAACAGAGGCTGGGAGTGCACTAGAATGTGCTGTAGTGTTAGGTTCTTTTATATAGTTTGGTTGATGACTGTCTCTGTAGGCAGACAAAGATGCTTACAAACTGAAATCTGAGTCATTTTGTTTTCTGAACTGGTGGTGTGTAAAAGCCTGGGATTAACAATTAGACCACTTCAATGAAAGAAAAGAAAGAATTTGCATTTATATAATACCTTTTGTGTCTTCAGTGAGTCAAAAGTATTTTAAAAATTACTTCCTGAAAGGCTGTTATGCTGCAGACAATATGCAAATAGTCAAGTCCCATAAACAACAAATGGGATACTGATCTGTTTTGGATCAGTGCTATTCTTTGAATGAATGGGATATCTTTTACATCAACCAGCAGAGATTGATATGCCTTGGTTTCACTTTTTTTTAATTCATTCATGGGATGTGGGTGTCGCTGGCTAGGCCAGCATTTATTTCCCATTCCTAGTTGCCCTTGAGAAGGTGGTGGTGAGCTGCCTTCTTGAACTGCTGGAGCCCATGTGCTGTAGGTACATCCACAATGCTGTTAGGAAGGGAGTTCCAGGATTTTCACCCAGCGACAGTGAAGGGACGGCGATATATTTCCAAGTCAGGATGGTGAGTGACTTGGAGGGGAACTTCCAGGTGGTGGTGTTCCCATCTATCTGCTGCCCTTGTCCTTCTAGATGGTAGTGGTCATGGGTTTGGAAGGTGCTGTTGAAGGAGCCTTGGTGAATTCCTGCAGTGCATCTTGTAGATGGTACACACTGCTGCTACTGTGCGTTGGTGGTGGAGGGAGTGAATGTTTGTGGATGTGGTGCCAATCGACTGGGCTGCTTTAACCTGGATGGTTTCAAGCTTCTTGAGTGTTGTTGGAGCTGCACACATCCAGGCAAGTGGGAAGTATTCCATCACACTCCTGACTTGTGCCTTGTAGATAGTGGACAGGCTAGTCAGGAGGTGAGTAGCTCGTCACACGATTCCTAACATCTGACCTGCTCTTGTAGCCATAGTATTTATATGGCTAGCCCAGTTCAGTTTCTGGTCAATGGTAACCCCCAGGGTGTTGATAGTGGGGAATTCAGTGATGATAATGTCATTGAACATCAAGGGGGCAATGGTTGGATTCTCTCTTGTTGAAGATAGTCATTGCCTGGCACTTGTGTGGCACGAATGTTACTTGCCACTTGTCAGCCCAAGTCTGGATATTGTCCAGGTCTTGCTGCATTTGGACATGGACTGCTTCAGTATCTGAGGAGTTGTGAATGGTGCTGAACATTGTGCAACCATCAGTGAACATCCCCACTTCTGACCTTATGATGGAGGGAATGTCATTGATGAAACAGCTGAAGATGGCTGGGTCGAGGACACTACCTTGAGGAACTCCTATTGGAAAGAACAAGGATGCATAATTTTAGAACCATGATATTCAGGAGGGAATCAGTATGCCTACTGAAAATATAGAACTCTCTCCCTCAAAAGGCTGGGCCAATTGAAATTTTGAAGGCCGAGCTCAATGGAACTTTGTTAGCTAAACCAGGTAAATGGAGTTCAGGTACAGATGTGTCCTGATCTAATTGTATGGCAGAACATGCTTGATGGGTTAAATGGCCACCTCCTGTTTTATGCCTCTATGTTCCTAATTCAAAGCAACAGGCTGCAATCGGACACAGCACCAGTCTTCCTTTCAACAATCAAGATGCACCTGTGTAGCTACTGCTAATATAATTTGAAATTGATAAACTTTAACATGAAAAATATTCCTGATAAGATCATTTATTTGTTCATTATACACCAATTAAAGGAGTATTTTGAAGATGGGAAAACTGAAGCTGTTTATCTGTAAAAATAAAATCTGTCATGGAACATTTCTACATGGGAAAAGATAAAGCAAAGCATTCCTAAGAAAGTTGGTTGCATTCAGTCTATTGCAGTCTGAACTGATTTAGTGTGCATATTTTGTCAATTTGCCAAGTGAAATGTGTTATAAGAATTTAATCATTTGCCCAAATGTCTTTGGGTGGAATCTTCCCAGACTTGCACTAAGTGCAGTGGTGGCCAAGAAAAAGGCGATGGCGGCTTTTCACACAGTATCATCCCAATCCCACCTCATTCCCTGGAAACACACCGTTTTGATGGCAGGCGGCTCTTATTCCTCACACCGGGCACCATATTTAAAGTGCAGCCAGGCGAACAGCTCTCAGTGCTTCTAGACAAGGACTGCTGCACAAAAGACATGGCCCCAAAAGGCAAGAAGACTGCAGCCCCCTAGTTTAATGACGCATCCCTTGAGTACCTTTTGGATGCAGTGGAGGCCTGCTGTGATGTCCTCTACCCTGCTCTGGCCATAGGAGGGGCAGCAACATCACCAATCCAGCTTGGAAGGCAGTGGCAGCAGTGTTCAGTGCCAACGCCCAGCAAAAAATGACAGCCACCCAGTGCCAAAAGAGGATGAATGAGCTTTTCCATTCCACCAGGGTAAGTCACTCTTCTCATCACTTTTAACTCACACACTCACAAACCCAGCACACATCCACAGGGAGCTCACTCACTGCCAGATCAAGCGACATCACACGCACGTTCATTGTCCTCATGGATTGAGAATCGATTAACAGACAGGAAACAGAGAGTAGGAATAAATGGGTCTTTTTCGGAGTGGCAGGTGGTGACTAGTGGGGTACTACAGGGATCAGTGCTTGGGCCCCATCTATTCACAATATATATCAATGATTTGGATGAGGGAACTAAATGTAATATTTCCAAGTTTGTTGATGACGTGAAACTTGGTTGGAATGTGAGTGGTGAGGAGGATGTTAAGAGAATTCAAGGCGATTTAGGCAAGTTTGAGTGAGTGCGCAAATACATGGCAGATGCAGTATAACATGGATAAGTGTGAAGTTATCCACTTCGGTAGGAGAAACAGAATGGCAGGGTATTATTTAAATGGTGATAGATTGGGAAATGTTGATGTACATAGGGACTTGGGTGTCCTTGTACACCAATCACTGAAAACAAGCATGCAGGTACAGCAAGCAATTAAGAAGGCAAATGGCATAGAACCATAGAACACTACAGCACAGAAAAACAGGCCATTCGGCCCTTCTAGTCTGTGCCAAAATATTATTCCGCTAGTCCCATTGACCTGCACCCAGTCCATAACCCTCCAGATCTCTCCCATCTATGTATCTATCCAATTTATTCTTAAAACTTAAGAGTGAGCCCGCATTTACCACGTCAGATGGCAGCTCGTTCCACACTCCCACCACTCTCTGAGTGAAGAAGTTCTCCCTAATGTTCCTCCTAAACCTTTCCCCTTTCACCCTAAAGCCATGTCCTCTCGTGTTTATCTCTCCTAATCTAGGTGGAAAGAGCCTACTCGCATTTACTTTGTCTATACCCCTCATAATTTTGTAAACTTAACTTGCATGTTGGCCTTCATTGTGAGAGGACTTCAGTACAGGAGCAAGAATGTTTTACTGCAGCTGTACAGGGCCTTGGTGAGACCACACCTGGAGTATTGTGTGCAGTTTTGGTCTCCTTACCAAAGAAAGGATTTACTTGCCAAAGAGGGAGTGCAGCAAAGGTTCACCAGACTGATTCCTGGGATGGCAGGATTGTCGTGTGAAGAGAGATTGGGTCTTCTAGGCCTGTATTCACTGGAGTTTAGAAGAATAAGAGGGGATCTCATTGAAATGCACAAGGTTCTGACAGGGCTGGACAGGCTGGATGCAGGGATGATGTTTCCTTTAGCTGGGGGGACTAGTACAAGAGGTCACAGTCTCAGGATGCGAGATAGGCCATTTAGGACTGAGGTGAAGAGAAACTTCTTCACTCAGAGGGTGGTGAAACGGAATTCTGAACCATTGAGGGTTGTGAAGGCCAAGTCACTGAATATGTTTAAGAAGGAAATAGATAGATCTCTAGACTCTAAAGGTGTCATGGGGTGTGGGGAGAGAGCGGGAGTATGGCGTTGAGATAGAGTATCAGCCATGACCATATTAAATGGTGCAGCAGGCTTGAAGGGCCAAATTACCTACTGCTGTTCCTAGTTTCTACATTTCTATGTCCTCATCCTGTCCATGGGACCATTCCCCACCACACATGCCAGGCATACTTATCATCTGGCCTGGCAGGTGTCCCACTTACGCTCTCTCCACCTGTATTCATGTAGGACAAGCTGGCACACAAGATGGAGAGGTTGCAGACTCGTGGAGGAATGCCTGAAAGCAAGGTCCTCACGGACTTTGAAAACAGAGCCATCCAGCTGGCCGACGGAGACCTGGACCATTCCTGTGCTGACAGTGAGGTTGGCGGTGCTCTAACAAGTGAGGTGATAGCGCCGGCATTCCAACGCACCGAGGTCAACACTGGTAGGATGGCAGCCGCCATGGAGACCTTGCTCCTGCACTGCTGCGTGAGCTGAACTCCATCACTGATGCCATAGTTGGCCTCAAACAGTGTGTACGCGAGAGGGATGCGGGGGAGCTCAATCTCACTCCAGCTACCCCTTCCCCTCATGGAGTCAGCCTGGGGCCCTCAGGCACCAATAGGAAGCAGGATCGGCAGGCGTACATCCCAGGGCCATCCACCCAGATGATTCCAGGAGTGTCCAGCCCATCCAAATCCCCTCCCCCTGTGACCCCAGCAGTTCCAGCTCCACAGGCCGAGGAGGGTGCCACTGCCACACAGCAGGATCCCGAAAGCAGGCCGGGGTCCTCCAGGTCACTGCCCTCCAGAGGACGGCCGCCAAGATCATCACAGGCAGGGCGTAACAGTCAGCAGGTTGCCTCCATCTCCGCTATGGATGCCTGGGGAGCGCTAAGATGGAGCGGCAGGGTTAGGAAATTTAAGAAAATGTAACTCTTTCGAGTACATTCACAGTTCTTGGTTTCCGGGAGTGGGACATGAACCCACAACCTTCTGATTCAAAGGTGAGGGTGCTATGAACTGAGCCACAGCTGACACAGCTGCACAGCCTGGACATGGGTGTTAATCACTTGTACGTAATGTTCACTATTGTCAATAAACTCCCAAGAATGTCTCCCTGCCTTTGGCTCCTTGTTATGGTGAGCAGTGTTGGTGTCACTCAGATGTGAAACTTTGGTTCCTGCACAAGAAAAAAGCAGGTCTCTCTATCCAAGGCCTCTTCCTTGTGCTTTGTGCAGCCTTCAGGCCAAAGTGATGATCCAGCTTCGCACTCCCTGGACACATTACTGATACCTGCACCTCGATGATGCTTGTCATTGCTGCCAGAATGTAGTGGGCAGGCCCACAGGGTTCCATCATTCTCTCTGTGTGCTCTCAGCACCTTTAAGGTGGGGCTGGCCCTCATCTCATCAGTATCTGTGACCGGTGACACTGTGCTCCTGAAGGAGTCAGGTGCTGAAGGCTGGCAAAAGATCAGGTGCATTCTCCACAAATCTAGCAGCTATGAGGGCCTCCCGAACACACCTGCCTCATCTGACCAGTGTGATAGCCTCATCGCCATCATTGTGGACTTCGAGGACCTCCTCACCCTCATCACCATCGGCATCTTCCTCATCAGAGGAGACCTCCAGGCCTTGCATCTCCTCCTCAGCCAGCTCCTCTCCCCATTGCAGCACCAGGTTGTAAAGGGCGCTGCAGACGATGCATGACACCCTCTGCGAACTGTATTGCAGGGCTCCACCAGACTGGTCCAGGCACTGGAACCTCATTTTCAGCATCCCAATGGTTTGCTCCAGCAAGGTGTGGGTTGCAGAATGAGCCTCGTTATACCTTCACTCTGCTGCAGTCTGAGGCCGTCGCATGGGTGTCATCAGCCACATCCTCTGCAGTAATCCTTGTCCCCTAGGAGCCATCCCTGCAGCCTTTGTGGACCCTGGAAGACATATGGGATCTGAGACCAACTGAGCATGTAGGAGTCATGCAGACTCCCTGGAAACCATGAGCAGCCCTGCAGGATGCATTTGTGGAGGTCACACATCAGTTGCACGTTCAGTGAATGGAAGTCCTTGTGGTTGACATAGTTGACCACTTGTCTCGAGGGAGATCTGAGCGCCATGTGAGTGTAGTCGATCGCACCCTGCACCTGTGGGAAACCCAAGATCTGGGCAAATCCAATCACTCTTGCATCCTGGCTGTCTAAGTCCTGGGCAAAATGCACAAAGTTGTGTGCCCTCATGAAGATGGCATCCGTGACCTCAGGGATGCATTTGAGGGTGGAGGCTTGTGATATCCCACGGAGGCAGGGATTAATCAAGGACAGTCAGCATGGTTTTGTTAAGGGGAGGTCATGTCTGACCAATTTGATTGAATTTTTTGAAGAGGTGACCAGGTGTGTAGATGAAAGCAATGCATTTGACGTAGTCTACTTGGACTTCTGCAAGGCTTTTGATAATGTCCCGCTTTGGAGACTGATAACAAAGATAAGAGCCCATGGGATCCAAGGCAGTTTGGCAAATTGGATCCAGAATTGGCTGAGTGGCAGGAAGCAGAGGGTGATGGTCAAGGGGTGTTTTTGTGACTGGATGCCTGTGTCCAGTGGGGTTCTACAGGGATCAGTGTTGGGTCCCTTGCTGTTTGTGGTTATATATAAATGATTTAGACTTGAATGTAGGAGGGTTGATCAGTAAGTTCGCAGATGACACGAAATTTAGTGTGGTGGTAAATAGTGAGGAGGATAGCATTAGATTACAGGAGGATATAGACAGGCTGGTTAGATGGGCTGATCAGTGGCAAATGGAATTTAATCCGGATAAGTATGAGGTGATGCACTTGGGCAGGCCAAACAAGGCACTGGAATACACGATGAATGGTAGGATCCTGGGAAGTACCAAGGATCAGAGGGACCTTGGTGTGCATATCCACTGGTCCCTTAAGGTAGTGGGACAGGTAGATAAGGTGGTTAAGAAGGCATATAGGATACTTGCCTTTATTAGCCGAGGCATAGAATATAAGAGCAGAGAGGTTATGCTGGAACTGTATAAAATGCTGGTTAGGCTACAGCTAGAATAGTGTGTGCAGTTCTGGAATCCGCATTATAGGAAGGATGTGATTGCACTAGAGAGAGTACAGAGGAGATTTACCAGGATGTTGTCTGGGCTGGAGAGTTTTAGTTATGAGGAGAGGTTGGATAGACTGGGGTTATTTTCCCTGGAGCAGAGGAGATTGAGTGGGGACATGATTGAGGTGTATAAAATTATGAGGGGCATAGATAGGGTAGGCAGGAAGGAACTTTTCCCCTTGGTGGAGGGATCAATACCCAGGGGGCATAGATTTAAGGAAAGGGGCAGGAGGTTTAGAGGGGATGTGAGGAAGAATTTTTCATCCAGAGGGTGGTGGGAATCTGGAACTCACTGCCTGAAAGGGTGGTAGAGGCAGAAACCCTCATAACATTTAAGAAGTATTTAGATGTGTACTTGCGATGCCATGGCATACAAGGCTATGGGCCTAGTGCTGGGAAATGGGATTAGAATAGTTAGGTACTTGTTTGACCGGCGCAGACTCGATGGGCTAAAGGGCCTTTTTCTGTGCTGTAGACCTCTATGACTCTATGACTCTATGAGGTCACCTGTGGAGCCCTGAAAGGAGGCACTGGCGTAAAAATTGAGAGCCGCAGTCACTTTCACGGCCACTGGCAGTGGATGTCTCCCATGTACCAATGGACCAAATCTTGCAGCAGCTGGCAGATGTGAGCGACCAGTTCCCTAGACATGCGCGGTCTTCGGTGACACTGGTTCTCCGTCATCTGCAGGAATGAGAGGCGGTGTTTATAGGCCCTGGGTCTAGCAAGGGGGAGGCGGTGGCGTAGTGGTATTTGCACTGGACTGGTAATCCAGGATAATGCTCTGAGGACCTGGGTTCAATTCAATAAATATCTGGAATTCGTTACCACAGAAAGTAGTTGAGATCAAAACATTGTATGCTTTCAAAAAGGAGTTAGATATAGCTCTTGAGGCGAAAGGGATCAAAGGGTATGGGGAGAAAGTGGGAGCAGGCTATTGAGCTGGATGAATGGCGGAGCAGACTCGAAGGGCTGAATGGCCTACTCCTGCTCCTTGTTTCTATGTTTCTAAAAGTCTAATGATGACCATTGTCAATTGTCATAAAAACCCATCTGGTTCACTAATGTCCTTTAGGGAAGGAAATCTGCTGTCCTCACCTGGTCTGGCCTACATGTGACTCCTGACCCATGGCAATGTGGTTGACACTTAAAAATGCCCTCTGAACTAGGCCAATTAGGGGTGGGCAATAAACATCCAATGAATAAAAAAGAACAGCTTGGCGACCAGTGATGGCTCGCTGTGGCTCTTCAACCGCCCCTTTTCCCTGAGGGTGCTGCTCCTCCCTCTGCCCAGCCAAGCATCTCCATCACTCTCTTCTCCTTCATCTCTGCTTTCTGTACATCACGAGGCATAAAGCTAGGTCACCCAGCTTCATGCTCTCCCTGCAGGATGAAAGAGAGAGACACATGGGTTAGCTTGGATGTTCTAAGAACCTCTCTTGGTTAAGTCTGAAAGCCCCTTAACACATCCCAGGGAGTGCTGGCCACCACTCGGATGGCCAGAGTTCTGTGTGCTGCATGGCTGTCCGAAACCCCTTACTCCACCTGACTGATTGGCTGCAGCTTTGCCCACTGGACTGCATGCTGTGCCCTCAGCTCAGGTGCAGGCATTCTCCTAACCCATACTGCAAGGCTGCACTGTTAGCTTGAACCATGGGAGAGACTGGTCCAAACCGGGATGATGACATTGCAAGGGGCTGTGAGCGCCTCCACCAGTGACTGCTGCATGGCCAGCTTTAGCAAGGAGATTGTACAACGTGCCCAATCATCCAACTGTCCTGTAGTCCACTAAAATGTTCATTAGTTTGCAGTCTGTGCCTGAGGGGTGATAAGTTCAGGAGCATTTCGTGGCAATTTCATGCCTCTGTATTGCTTGAGTGGGCAGATAAGCTAGAGGCCCAACTCCAAGCATGTCAATGTGGCTGTACCTGAACTGTTGCAGCTGCAGAGAAATGGTCACTTTAAACAAGGTTTTCCTAATGTGTAGTGGCTTCCCTTGTACACGCTGCACGTGCTTGTGCACTGCCATCAACTGCAGTGCAGCCCTTGCCCCAGCACCATACTGTCAGCCAGCTGGGAAAAAAATTGTGTTTGCACACTGACAAGTTTGGATGATTCAGCGTGGGGGGATGATTCCGGCGAGCTGGGCTTATAATGATATGCAGACATATTACAATGATATTCCAGATGTCCGACAGCGGGAAACGTGGTCTGCCATTAATAGGCAGAATGGATGATTGCAAACTGGCTTCACGATGTTGTGAAACCGATTTTTGGCCTTCTCACCATATTGTCCGCTCACATAGCCAAACACGCCATGTGCTAGCGGGCATGGAAAATTCCAGACTTTGTTAGCCTTCTCCTGAAACTTTGAAGTGAAGAAATAACTTGCATTTGGATCGTGTCTTTGAGGACATCACAAAAGGCAGCACAACTGATGAATTGTTTTTGACGTGTGGCCCTTGTTGCAAAGATCTCATAAACAAAATAGTGGTAATGACAAAATGTCTTGTTTTCAAGATGTCAGTTGAGGGATAGGCATTGGGCAGGATTCCGCTGCTCTTCTTTAAGCTGTGTCATGGGACCATCTACCTGAATCTCAGAATGCAGACAACGCCTTGGTTTAACATCTGAACCAAGGCGGCACCAAGCTCCTTCTATACTATTGGGACTTGTCAGTCTAGATTTTGTGCTCAATGGGACCTAAACTCATACCACCTGACTCAGAGGGGAGAGTCCCATCTCTAAGCCACATAGATGATCTCCAAAACAAGCAGGCAACCTTGTAAACCTGCCTAGAGATTTTCCAGCCTACTAAAAAGGAGTGTCATATTGGCCAAGGAAACTGGCAACTTGGCTTGATCTCTTCTTCATTCTTCAAGGTGAAGATGACCACGTTCATCATCTGTGGTGTTTGTTAGAGTTCCATTGGGAACATAGGTAACTGCTAAGGCCAATCTGAGCCTGGAAGGTTCTGCTGAAAATAGGACAGGATACCACAGACTATTGAATTTTGCTTACATTGCTGGCTCAGGGTTTCCTCTCCCTGCATGTTCTCCTTGCCTTTGATTTGCACTTGCTTTCAAAGGAGGTCGCACCATTTTTATTTTATTGTGCCAGCTGCAGCAATCCTGGGGGAGCTTCTCCCAGGACTCGAAGTCAATAACAAAAATCCTAATTGTAGTCTTCAAAGGGTCCTTGTAGGGTTTCCTTTGACCATGATGAGACTGTACCCCAGACTCAAGCTCTCCAAAGAAGACTTGCTTTGGTAAGTGAGTGTCATCATTCTCATGACTAGCCCAACCCAGTTGGGACTGTCTCAATATGGTGTGGATGCTTACATACCAGCTAGGGTGAGCACCTCAGTGTCCGGTATTTTTTCCTTCCCTCTAATCTTCAGAAGCTTCTGAAGGCAGCTCAGTTGAAAGAGATTGATCTTCTTGGTATGACACTGGTACACAGTCCAAGTCTCACATGTGTAGAGCAGAGTGGACAGCACTACTGCTCTATAGACTTTCAATTGGTAGGGAGATTTATACCTCTTCATTCCCAGACTGACGTTTAAAGTCTGCTTTGGCCTGATTTGGCAATTCTTACATGTATCTTATCGTCAATATAGACAACAAGAGAGGATCTACAGCAAGACAAGTGAACTTACCCACTGCTGACAGGTTCTGGTCATGGACTGAAACCTTGGATTTGCCATAGGGCTTTCCTGGAGCAGGCTGGTACATGACTTCAGTTGTCTTTGTATTGATTGCAAAGTCGAAATTGTCACATGTATTGGAGAACAAGTCCATGCTACATTGCATGTCCAGCTCTGATCCAGCAGCTTGGGCACAGTCATTGGCAAACAGGAAATCTCAAAATATGTCCTTGGAGACCTTGTTCTAGCCTGGAATCATCTCAGATTGAGCAGCTTCCTGTGCATGCGATATCTTATTTCAATGTGAAGATCACCATCATGGAAGGCATCGGAGAGCATGGCAGAGAAAAGACATGCTGAGGAGGGTTGATGCTAGCACATAGTCCTGTTTAACTCCATTGGTGACAGGGAATGAGTCAGAAGAAAGATAAAACAATTTACAATATGCATTTTACACTCTAACATTCAGGGTAAGTGTGAGGTACATGTGAATAAATGGCAGACGCAACCAAAGACAGATTTGGTGGATTTCTCAAGAAATCACCCAGACTTTAGTCCCACTGTGAATCAACCAATTTCACTAAAACTATGGCCAGAATTTTTCACTTGGCGTGCGGGCATGCACGCAACACGCTCGAGCATAAAATGATGTGCGATGATGTCGGGTGAGCATCCCGATATCATCGTGCACTCATGTGATATTTCAGTCGGCAGGCGCACACGGGAATTGGCAGCACATCCGCCAGCAATTAAGGGGCCTATTAAGGCCCTTAATCAACTAATTGGTTGGAATTTTTCACTGCCAGCCCAACCATTCAGTTGGAGGGATGAAGTTTCGACCAGTGTTTAAAAAAATTTTTAGACTCATATTTAACATGTCCCTGCTCATGTGAAACATGTTTTCATTATTTTATAAATCTTTATTTTTATTGATAAAAGTCTTCAGCTCCCTGAGACATCTCTGTGCCTCAGGGAGCTTTTAACTGCATGTACCCGCACGCATGCACAAACTTCAGCACTCGGGCTCCTCCTCCCCCACCCCTGCAGCGCGGGTTTCACGCTAGCTGGCCGTTAATTGGCCAGCCAGCGTGAAATCGCGGTTGGGGCTCAGTCGTGGGCAGCAGTTGGTTTCTCGGCTGCTCCCGGGCCCGCCCATCTCATCCACCCAACAAGGGCAAAATTCTGCCCTATGCCTTTCTCACGAGGGTTTCCAATCTCCACCTTTGAAGATCATGCCTTGGAAGTCCCTGCAAATATCTCTCCCACTCAGAACAATGGCCCACCTTGCAGGATTTCAATTTTGCCTTCCAAGATTCTTCCTGGACTCCCAAGTGAACCTCAACACTCACTCACAAGCACACTTTCAGACCTATGGTCATGTCAAGCAGAACGCCACTGCTCCAAAGGGAAACCTTTTCCCCAACGGCCCACAGTACAGAGTCAGTCTGCTAACTGCTGCACTTTCTTTAATTTGGAGCCTATCGCTTTTTTCCCTTCTTTTAACTCACTTAATAAGGCCTATTCCTGTCCCTGTGTCTGTGACACTTTTTGGCCAGCAGACTGCCTCAAACTGGTTCCCTGAGAAGAGTTGTTCACTGACCCTTGAATTGTCCTGGGAACTTGTCAAAACACTTCCAGAGGGTCCCACCCATGTTACCAGGCAGGAACCAATGTAACCAGGATTGGAACATCCTGTACCATTGAATGATACAACCTCCACAGATCAATGGGTTTCATGACAAGACTCACCAGTGTCCAGGATATGTGTAAGCATGCGATCATGGAACTGTCAAACCATTGTGATGAATTTCTCAGGGCGGCCGAATTTCTCCATTACGATCAATGGCCTCGGTCAGGTCAACAAACGTAGTGTAGAAGTTTATGTTCTGTTCTTGGCATTTCTCCTGGAGCTGTCTAACTGCAAACACCATATCAGTGATTCTTCGACCTTTTCTGAAAATGCACTGACTCTCTGGCAGCAAATCCTGGTTGAGAATGTTGCACTAAGCAGTTCACAAGATTTTGCCAGCAATGGAGAGAAGTGAGATTCTTCTATGGTTGTCGCAAGATAGCCGCTTGTACAGGTGGACAATGGAGGCATCTTTGTATTGTGGGATGGTCCCTTTCTCCCACATAGACTGAAAGAGTTCAGTGGACTTCTTGACCAGGCATTGACTTCCAGCCTTGTAGACCTCAGCTGGGATAGCATCAGCTCCTGGAACTTTGCAGCTAGACAGGAGTTCAGTTGAGTTCATTGTTTCTAACAATGTGGGAGGGTCATCCAGAGAGTAATTGATGGCAACCTGTGACAGTTTGTTGATTGTTTCTCATTAGTTTCAGATTTCAGAGCATCATAGAAACTCTTCCAGTCTTTGCAGTCTGCATATGACTGAGGTTTGTCAGTTTTTTGATTCAGCCAAGTGTCTTGCATCTCTCTGAGATTGCATTGGACAGTCCTGTGGATGTTTCAGTAGGCAGCAAACTTGGATGATGATTACTTGTCATTCAGGTAAACCATGTAGAGGTGATGTTTCTCCTCCAGTAATTTCTGGATTGTCTCTTTGGTTTCATTAAACCAATTTTGATGCTTATGAGAGGTAGGGCAAAGATCCTCTAGAGCAGTGGAATACACTATATCCTTGAAAATAACCCAGTCATCCTCAATGCAGTGAATGTCCATTTTCCATGTACATGGACGACTCTCAACTTTCTCTGAGAGAGATTCCTTCATGACTCCCTTCTTGAGCCTTGAGACATTGAGACGCTTCTGGATCTTCATGCCCTGAGGCTGTCTAGGGGAATAGATCTTGATGTTTAGCTTTGAAATGATAAGACGATGGTCAGTCCAGCAGTCAGTGCTGCACATGGCTTTTGTTACACGCACACCCTGCCTATTCTTTTGCCCTGTCTTGACAGTCAATTAGATGCCAATGAATAGAATGGGAGTGCATCCAATACGTTTTATTATGATTAGGGAAGCAGAGAGCTGTGTTGGTGAATAGGAGCTCATGCTTAGCGCATGTCTTCAGCAAGGGAAGGCCATTACTTTTATAACTGCCAACACTATCTTTCTGATGACCTGTTCACACAGCTGGTGATTTGCTTCAACTCTTGCATTGAAGTCACCAAGAATGATTAGCTTGTCTGACTTTGACACAGAAGCTATCAAGGAGTGGAGGTCATCATAAAATTTATCCTTGTCTTTATCAGGTTGGTCATAATAGGGGGGGTACACACTGATGTGAGTTGCTTGCCTGTAGTCATGCAGGGGGAGTTTAAACACCTTCAGACAATCATTAACACCCTTGAGAAAGCAATTCAACTTACCAATGAGATCATGACAGCAAAGCCTATGCCAGCTTCAGGCATTATTCTTTCCCACAGCCAGTCCAAAAGAATATGGAACCTGCACGATTTCCATGAGCTGACTATCCTCAGGTAGACGAGTCTTTGCTGAGGGCAGTGATCTGGACATTGTACCTAGCTAGCTCTCTACCAGCAAGACCAATCCTCCTCACAGGTCTGTCAGCTGTGGCATTGTCCATGAGGATGTGCACATTTCAAGCCCTTCTACTTTATGGGAGGTTTCTGTCCTCCCTGAGCTCAGCTTAGGACACCTGTGTTGCAGTCTGGCAGGTGTACCCTCCCAAGACAAATTCTCATCCTGCCACTATCCCAGGACCAGGTGTCACCTTTACTTTTTTGAGATTGGCTTATGACTGCATTGATGGGATCCTGCCAACTGTGGCCTGCTGGCCATGGAGGTGAAGCAGACAATGTTTAGGCACCTTTTCTAGCCCTTCCTTATACTAGCAAGGTGAGCAGTGTGGTCCTGAAAAGGACTGAGGTCTGCTCAGTCGCTCAGGGGGCTGCCGAGTTCCACTTCTGCTTCCTTGCAATGAAAAATGACCCTTTGGCCTGAGCCCATGTGCAGGTTCATGTCTACAGCTCCCACTAAATCCATACCTGCTGCTACATCACCCAACCATCGCCATAATGCTTGTGACAGATAGATGATACATGACAGATAATAGAAAGATAATGGACATGACTTGCATGTGAATTGAATACTAGTGAGGGAGAGTTGCACATTGTCAGCCTTACTCTCTTGTCCTGTCCTATTTTGATCCAGACAAGACTAGATGACTGGAGATAGGCGTGGATGCATTGGGTGACCAGGACGTCTTCTGTGTCTTATCAAGCTCTATGTGGTCCACAACACGATACTGACCCAAATTTAAGACCGTTGGACCTTGATTGATCTCATCTGCTCTGTCCACCAGAATCAGTCTTTACATGCCCAATCCCTAATTCACTGAGGGTAGGAGACCTGATGGTTTAGCCCACCCATCAAAGCAGTTTCCTGAGGTGTGGCCCCTGTCACATGCTAACAACCACTTGGAGCCACGGGTGAGAGCTGGTTGAAGGTGAGCCATTCCAGAGAGTGCAGCTAGCCAGCCTGTGAGAGGTGCTACCCCTCCCTTACACTCATTACACCCCTGGTTTAAGAGCAAAAGAACATAAGAAATAGGAGCAGGAGTTGGCCATTTGGCCCATCAAGCCTACTCCACCATTCAATAAGATCATGGCTGATCTGATCAGAGATTGAAACATAGATATATTAAATTACCTTGCTTTCCGAGGCCAATTAGTTTCTGTTTCAAAACATGACTCTGGCCATCTCTCTTGGCCAGTTGAGATAAATTGTGATATGACCTGATATCTGGATGATGGAATGGCTCATACAATGTCCTTCACTTCTGAGATCTGAGTCTAAATCCAGTTCAAGTTGATTGGAATAAAACTTTCTCTTCTCTATTGGATGTAGGGGAACTAAATTAGATGAATCAAGTAGGTTCAATGCAAATTCCTGATAAAATTACCTAAATTTTGGCAATCTCACTAAGAAAGGACATAAGGGTAGCTGATCCTCAAAGTAGGAAAATTCACACTGGTACCCAAGAGGATGAATTTCTGCGATTAGGATCAAGACACATATCTGAAGTGAAATAGAAAGAGACCAGACCATGTGGATATTCAACAATGATACCAGAGGCCAGATTTTCACTCCCAGGTTGGGTGCGCATGGATGGGAGAATCCTGTGAACACAACCCAAACTTTTGATTTTCGGTTGGGTGGGGGGATGGCTAGAATAGGCGTTAGGGCAGGTGACCCCAGAAGTAGTGAGGGGTCTGAGGTGGGCCTGGTGTGGGTCAGGTGACTTGACCGCAGGTACAAAGCGACCCTTCAGAAAGGCCCATTTGAGAGGTTGGTCGTCAATGCTAAAATACATGTGTCTCGGAGGAGACGTCCTTTCTTTGTCAGGTCAGTGTCCAAGCTGTACGTGTTTCACAACTGTTAGCTGACCCTGTAATGGATGGCCTATCAGGGGCTTTCCCTATGGCAGATTTGTCATTTTTGCTACTTAACCAAAGTGTACTGTACTGAACCACCGAAAGCATGAAGTGGATTCCCAAGACACAGCCATGGAGGTGGCATCATCTTGCCACCACTATGTTTACAGATATTATGCAGTCATGCAGTTAGCTGCCAAGACTCAGTAGTATTAAGGAAATATCATTTTGTTTCTAATATTACTGTGGAACACTGAAGCAGGCCTGTGGGGGCTGTGTGTGTGTGTGTGTGTTGCGTGTGCATGATTAATTTCATTAAACTAAAGACAATCAGACTGCAAGCTTTAAATCATCAAAGGTGTTAGATGTAAAAGCAGGCATTTTGAAATAGAAATGGATGAGCTAACATTTACATTTGTAGATAAGTTGAGAGGTTGTTTGAATTTCAAGGAAAATGTTTGCATCTTGCAGGAGTTCATAGGTAAACAAATAGCGGGGATATCATGTTTTTTATTGACCAAAAGCAAAGACAAGATGGAAACATGAAAGATCTTATATTTGGATGAGTTTGAGTTTCAAAGAAAGTTTAGAACAATGGGTTTTAAAGATCAAAAGGGAGAAATACTTTAAGGAAAGATTGAAAGCTTTATGGTGAGTGGCCATGTGAGATCTTGAAGAATGTACTGTGAAGTAGCAGCTTCTAGCCACCCCAGAGAATTGCTTTTGTTCCAGAAAGCAATTTTTTGAAAAAGCCTAGGAATTCCATTGTCAAGTGAGAAGAAGAGAGAAGCTGTGAAATACCTTCCTTATAGCAACAGTGGGTGCCTTATGGTAATATTACTGGATGTTTTATAGATTAAGAATCTATTTGGACTGTTGCCTGGGAGAAGGGTGGTTATTTGGGTTCCTGGATTCAAATAGAGGCTGTGGTGAACACAGCAGGAGACCATCAGTGCTCCTGGATTCAATGCAGGAAATGGTTCAATGACCTGCTACATTCTGGCAAAGTGAGTAGCTTGGCTCATCCACATAGAGCTCAAAGGGAAGGGCACATTGGCATGCTGCAGCTAAGGTGCAAGACATGGCACATACCTCTGCTTCAGCATTGAGGCTTGTGTGTGTACACAGCTCATGTAGGTGCACACAAAACAAATGTGAATGACCACTGTGATGCACAGGCATAATGAAGAACAATATCCTTCCATGCACTATATATCAGGTGAACAAAAATTCATGTTGTCATTGCCGTCAAAAAGGGCAAACAGCACCATGGAGATGGCCCAGGCTGGGGTGGGTCAGCCTGGCTCAGGTGCATCCAACCTGTGGAACAGATGGCCATGGAGATTTCCAGGGTGCCTGAACAGCTGTCTGTTGGTGATGGTGAATCACCGTTAGTAGGTGATTAAGATAATGTTGAGATCACCTTAGCACATGGTGGTAATGGTGGATGGAGGTCACACCGTCATTTCGCTGAGCACAAGGGGGCGTTGTCATGACAGGGAATGCAAGGATAGAGCTGCCTCATAAAGGCAGTGGTAGCATGGTTAAACGTGATGCGTACGTCAGAGAATTCACAATGAGAAGGTTATACCTAAGTAACTTCTTCTGGGTCTCACACAGGTCACAGCTCTCCTCCCTCAACACTCCCGCCCCCTCCACCCCAGGGCCAGATCATCCCTCAGACATCAAGACGAGGAAGAGATGTCCGAGGAGGTAGCGTCTCATCTGACTAGTCCACATGCTGCCATGTCAGATACCAGCACGTCAAAGGGATGTAGCGCACTTGTAGAGTTGATGGCACAGAGTAAAAGTCAGCACACGGCAGGAGGAGGTATCAGAGTCAGAGACATTTGTGCACAGTCTCCCTCAGAGGACAGATGATGCTCCAGTGAGCAGGAATGTGGAGCCTCAGGGGTCACCTTCTGGGTACAATATTTAGATCAGAGTTTTCCGCTCGATGTGCGGGCTCGAGCCTGATATGGTCAAGCGTGAAATAGCGCACGTTGGCATCAGGCAAGCGTCCCGATGTCTTCATGCATTCACGTGATATTTCAATTGGTGGGCACACATGACAGTCGGCAGCACGCCTGCCGACAATTAAGAGGTCTATTAAAGCCATTAAAGTAGCAATTAACGGCGATTTTTCGCTGCCCGTCCAAAGTTATGGTTGGCGGGTGGGCGAATCGGCCAGGCAGCTTTTGCATTTTTGAGGAAACCTCATCCAAGGGTGGGCTGAGGTTTCTGTGATTAATTTAAAAAAAGGTTAAAATGTTTTGAAAATATTTGCATCATCCATATGTTGAGGCGTCTCATTCTGACACATGGACATTTTGTCCCGATTTTACATTCTGTTTTTATTGATTTTAAATTAGTCAGCTCTCTGCCTTCAGGGGGCTTTCCTTCCGCGCTCCCCCATACCCGCGCTGACTTCAGCGCCCGTCCTCCTCCCGCGACCCCCAATCCTGGCAGCGCAGAGCCAGCTTGCAATCCTGGTCGGGGGCCGATCTTGGCCGCCCGCAAACCCGAAAATTCTGTCCTTGGATAATCAGCAGCAGATGTGTGGACATCTGGCAGAGTTCCCTGAGGCAGTGAGAGCTCTAGGACTGTGAATGGAGGAGTCCATCATAAGTTCCAGGTTGTCCCAGGGGCTCAACCGCATGAGCTCGGAAAATGAGAGATTGGCAAATCTCATGCAGAGACACATGCAGCAGCGCTCGGACTGTATGCAAGAGCAGCACCAGGAAATGGTGTAAGCCTCCTCAGTAGCCTGGATCAGTCCACTCAGAGTATGAGCGGTGACATCCAGGGAATACATGAGAAGCTGCATCCCTTAACAGGACAGTTGCACTGTTGGCACGGCGATTGCTGGGATGGACGACGGCTGTGCACCAGCAGCCGGCCCCACCAACCCCACCTGAAGACCAACACAGGGCTGTGGAGGTCACTGAGGAGGGTGAAGGTGCCAAGAGCTTCTCAGCACATCGTCTTCTTCCACCTCCTGAATCCCTTTGCCAGAGCTCTTGTCTGCCCCACAGCTGCCAGTGACCATGGCTGCCCATGCGGTGAAGTAAGGCCGCAGTCTGAAGGAGGCCTCCAATGGGTGCCTGCCCAATGGGTTAGGCCACCATGCTCTTCATTGCTGTTTAGACAGGGAAGTGAACAGCCTGCCTCCTCCTCCGAGGCAACACAGGGGGCACCTCGAAGGAATGTGCGAGAGCAAGGGGTGCCATCTTGCCTTGAGCACTAATGGGCTCTCTGTGGTTATACTTTTGACATGGTATACAGCACATTTGAGCATTTGAATATATTTATTTACATTTGTACTTTATTCAGTATGTATTTGTACACTAGAGAGTTCAAAAAGAATGATAACATTATGAAGGTGGTTCTTATCAGTAATAATGAGGGGGCATGCTGAGGTTCATCTCTACATGCTGTTAGCATGATCAAGATTGTCAGTTGATTTATGATGCTTTGGAGGGCTTCTTCCTCCTCTGCTTTATCACATAAGATTCCAGAGGTCAAAAGCTCAAGCACTGAGTTGCTTCTTGTAGAGTTCATTGTCCACCTAAGCATGACTCTAAAGGAGGCTCAATGATCAGATTCCACAAGGAGATTCTGGGCAGCAAGTGCATTTCAAGAATGAGTGCTGGGTGCAAGGCATTCATCTGCACTGAAGTGTTGCACATTGGCCTAGGTGTAGACATCTCGCGCAGTTCGAGGAGCCATGTATCATGTAGGTAATATTGGTCATTTACTGTCTCCACTACTTTGGCTGCATCTTCATTCCAGGTGTCCCAGGATGTGCTTTGTGTGGTAAGCAGAGGCATATGGAAGCCAGGAATGTTGCATATGATGCCCACGTCAGAAACTGGGCTGTTGGCCGGAACGGATGGTGCACAAGTTATTTCAATGTATGTTGTTGCACAGTTATGGCCTCCTCATGCGGAGATGCCTTATCTGCATGTATGCTACAAGATACAATCCTATCTGCATGTATAGGGTTTGAATTCTGACATTGTGTCACTCTCAGCATTGTGAGCATTGTTTGATTATGGACAATTTAGTGGCATGGGCCCCTCATTTACAGTCACTGGCTTGAGGGCCAGGTTGTGTATATCTTATTACCATGTGTGTTTTTCAATATGATGAGGCCCATGGTTGTGATGGTGAGGGTTTCAGGCATATGAATATGACCAAATCCAACTCATCGATGTTTATTCTCTCTCTTGTTGAGGATGGGCAGCACCTTGATAATAGTGGAGTCAATGTACAAGGTACTTTAGGTGGGAATATGTCACCAGGGCTAATGGCAATTGTGATATGGGAGGACCCAATGGGAATCTATTTTGCACAAGGACCCATCTGGTGATGATCCCCTTCTAACAGAGTCAGCCCTGGCTAAAAGGCCATGGTTCCCAGTTGCTCTGCCACTGGCAGCCTCCTCATCCTTATCCATTTCAGAATCTTTCGAATGGAAAGGGGCTTCCTTCTCCTCCTCAACCTCCTCCTCAGAGGTTGGAGCTCTGCCCATGGCACCATCATCATCAATTTGTAGGCCTGTCCGCTGCACAAAGTTGTGCAGCATGCAGCACACCACTACTGTTCTTGTTACCCTTGCTGGGGAATATTGCAGAACTCCACCTAAGTGATTGAGGTACCTGAAGTACATGCTTTAAAATGCCAATTGCCTGCTCAATGATACTCCTGATGATGACATGGCTGCTGTTGTAGTTGCGCACTGCCTCCGTTTGTGGGCTCCTAAAGGGGGTCTTTAGCCATGCTCTTAAAAGGTAGCCATGTCCCCTAGAAGAAAACCACAGATCCATATAGGTCGCTGGAATACCTGAGGGCATTGGGAGCTCCTCAGTTTGAAGGAGTTCTGGCAGCTGCCAGTAAACCTTGCACACACTTGAAGGAAGGACCTTGTGGTGGTCACAAACCATCTGGACATTGATTGAGTGGAAGGGCTTCCAGTTGGCAAAGGTGTCCGCATGCTAAGTTGGGGCTTTTATTGCAACATGGATGCAATTAATAACACCCCGCACCTGAGAGGGCCTGCCAATTGGGAAAAAGCCAAGGTTCTCTGCACCTGAGATGCCAAATTTATAGGGAAATTAACCTGATTCCCCCACATGAAATTAGGGACCAAGAAGGGCATGGCTGAGGTATGAAATGAAAACTTTGCATCTGGGTTAAAAATTGACAGAGGGGGTATTAGAAATGCTGCTGTACTTAAAGTTGATATGTGACCGCGACCAGATGAATTACAACCGAGGGGACTGACGGAAGAAAGGTTAGAAATTACAGAGTCACTGGCTCTAACCTCCCAATCCTCCTTAGATACAGGGGTGTTGCCAGAGGACTGAAGAATTGTAAATGTTACCCTCCTGTTCAAAAAAGATAAACACAGCATCTATAGGCCTATTGTTTAACCTCGGTGATGGGAATCTTTGTAGAAATGGTAACCCAGGAAAAAAATAATTGTCACTTGGACAAATGTGGCAAGTCAACACAGATTTTCCAAGGGCAAATCACATTTAACTAACTTGATTGAGATTTTTGATGGGTAACAGAGAGGGTTAATTGGGTAAGCTGTACATAGACATCCAAACGTCATTTGATAAATTGTCACATAACAGGTTTGTCAGCAAATTTAAAACTCATGGAATAAAAGTGACAGTCACAGCATGGACACCAAGTTGGCTGAATGACAGGAAACAGGGAGGAGCAGTGAACAGTTGTTTTTCAAACAAGAGGAAGGTAGAGTGTGAGGTTCCCAAGGAGTCAATATTGAGAACATTTTTCTTGCTTTATATTAATGAGCTAAACACAGGGTGCAGGGCACAATTTCAAAATTTGCAGATAGCACAAAAGTTGCAAGCATTGCGAACTGTGAGGCGGACAGAGATAGACTTCAAAGAGCATAGTCAGACCTCGGGAATAGGCAGACTGCTGGCAGATGAAATTTAATGCAGAGAGGTGTGAGGAAGAAAGAGGAGAGGCAATGAAATAAAGGCTACAATTCTAAAGGGGATGCAGGATTAGAGGCACCTGGGGATATATGTGCACAAATCATTGAATGGCAGGGCAGTTTGACAAAGTGGTGAATAAGGCATACGTGGCTTTTTAAATAGAGGCTTAGAATAAAAAAACAAGACATTATGGTGAACTTTATAAAACATTGATTCACCCTCACCTCAATTGTTATGTTCAATTCTAGGCACCACAGCTGAGGAAGGATGTGAAGGCATTGGGGATGGTACAGTAAAGATTTACAAGAACAGTTCCAAAAATAAGGGACCTCAGTTATGTGGATAGAAACCAGGGCTGTTCTCCTTTGGAGAGGAGAATGTTGAGAGAGGTATTAAAAATTATGAGGGACCAGACAGGAACAGTTCCCATTGATGAAAGGGTCGAGAGGACACAGTTTTGAGCTGAATGGCAAAAGAACCAAAGGCAACATGAGGAGAAGCTATTTTTTACACAGCAAGTGGTTAGGAACTGGAATGCACTGCCTGACATTGTGGTGAAAGCAGATTCACTGAGACTTTCAAAATAAAATTGAATAATTATCTAAAGAAAAAACATTTGCAAAGCTATGGAAAAAGACAGGCAAGTGGGACCAGCTGACTAGAGAGGCGGCACGAACATGACAGGCCGAATGGCCTCTGTTTGCACTGTAACCATTCAATCTATGATTCTATGTGGTAAACATGGGCTTCCAAAAGGCATTTGATAAAGTGCCACAAATAGGCTTGCCAATACAGTTAACCCCCATGGATTAAAATAGATAGGGGCAGCATGGATATGAAATTGGCTGAGTGACAGGAAAAGTGTAACGGTGAATAGTTGTTTTTTTAGACCGAAGGAAGGTATACAGTGGTGCTCCAGGGGGCAGTAGTAAGGCTAAAAACAGAAAATGCTGGAAATACTCAGAGGCCTGGCAGCATCTGTGGAGAGAGAAACAGAGTTAACATTTAGAGTTTGTATGACTCTTCTTCAGAGCTAAAGAAAAATAGAAATGTGATTGATTTTATACTGTTTATGAGGGGGTGGAGCACATGGAGCAAAATAGAAGGTTGGAGATAGGTGGGAGCTATGGAGAAATTTGACAAAGATGTCATGGACACAGGACAAAGGGAGTGTTAATGGTAGTGTTAAAGACTAAAGAAGGTGCTGATAGTGGCATAAAGGTAAAATAGCAGAATTTGGTAATAGCCAAACAAGGGTCAGCGCTCTGTGAAAGCAAGACATGAGAATAAGTGACAGATGGTCCTGTTTGGCACGGGTGGGGGCGCGCAGGGCAGGTTGGGGAAAAGGATAATAAAAATAAATAAATAAAATGAATAAATAAATAAATAAATGGGTTTAAAAAGGGGCAAAGGTGGAGGAGAGTGTTCATGGTCTGAAGTTGCTGAACTGAATATTAAGTCCAGAAGGCTGTAAAGTGCCTAAAGGAAGATGAGGTGCTATTCCTCCAGTTTGTGTTGAGCTTCACTAGAACATTGCAGCAGGCCAAAGATGGACAAGTGGGAATGAGAGCAAGATGGTATGTGAAATGGCACATGGAAGGTCTGAGTCATGCTTGTGGATTGAGTGAAGGTGTTCCTCAAAATGATCACCCAGTCTGCATTTAGTCTCCCCAATGTAGAAGAGACCGCACTGAGAACAGCAAATGCAGTCGACCAAATTGCAGGAGGTGCACATGAAGCACTGCTTCACCTGGAAGGAGTGTTTGGGGCCTTGGATGTGAGGGTGGAAGAGAAAAATGGGTAGGTGTTGGAACTTCGGCAATTGCATGCAAAGGTGCCATGAGAAGGGGATGAGGAGCTGGGAGTGATGGAGCAATGGAGCAGGGTGTCATGGAGGGAACAGTCTCGATGGAATGCTGACGGGGTGGTGAGGGGAAGATGTGTTTGGTGGTGGCATCATGCTGGAGTTGGCAGAAATGGAGGAGGATGATCCTTTGAATGCAGAGGCTTGAGTGAAAAGTGATGACAAGGGGGACCCTATCATGGTTGTGGGAGGGAGGAGAAGGGGTGAGGGAAGAGGCACGGGAGATGGGTTGGACATGGTTGAGGTCCCTGTCAACCACATTGGGGGGAATCCCTCAGTTAAGGAAAAGGGAAGACATGTCAGAAGTGCCAATTTGGAAGGAAGTATCATTGGAATAGATGCGATGGAGGCGGAGGAACTGGGAGATTGGGATGGAATCCATACAGCAAGCAGGGTGTGAGGAGCTGTAGTCGAGGTAGCTGCCAGACCTGCTGAGTTTTTCCAGCATTTTCTGTTTTTATTTCAGATTTCCAGCATCCGCAGTATTTTGCTTTTAGCCAGTACCAGGACCACTGTTTTTCTTGACATATATTGATGCCCTTGAATTGGGTGTACAGAGTGCAATTTCAAAATTGACTGATGGCGCAAAACTTGAAAGTTTTGTGAACTGTGAGGAGGATAGTGATAGACTTCAAGGAGCATGGACATGGGAGGATACATGGCAGATGAAATTTAATACAGAGCAGTGTGAAGTGATACATTTTGGTCAGTAGAACGGGGATATAAAATACAATTTTAAAGGGATTGCAAGAACAGAGAAACCTAGTGTAAGTGCATAATTAATTGAAAACGGCATGGCAGGTTGAGAAAGTGGCTTGGGAAAGGCAAATGGGACCCTGGGCTTTATAAAAAGAGGTATAGATTATAAAAGCAAGGAAGTTATGATGAACCTTTATAAAACATTGGTTCAGGCTCAACTGAAGTATTGTGTCCAAATCTGGGCACCACACTTTAGGAAGGATGTGACGGCTCTAGAAAGAGAGGGTGCAAAAAAGATTTATGAGAATGGTTACAGGGATGAGGGATTTCAGTTATGTGGATAGATAAGAGAAGCTGAGATTGATCTCCTTGTAGGACAGTAAATTGAGAGAAGCTTTGATAGAAGTGTTCAAAATCATAAGGGGTGTAGATGGAGTGGATATTCGTTCCCATTGGTGAAAGGGTTGAGAACTAGAGCTCACCGATTTAAGGTGATTTGCAAAAAAACCAACAGAGGTATGAGGAAAACCTTTATTTTACGCAGCAAGTGGTGAGGATCTGGAATGTATGGCCTGTGAATGTGGTGGAGATAGATTCAATCAAGGCTTTCAAAACGGAACAGTTTTGAAAAAGAAGAAAGAAATTCAGGACTATGGGGAAAAGACAAACGTAGTGTGACTAGCTAAATTGCTTTTGCAGAGAGCTGGCATGGACACAAAGGGCAGAATGGCCTCTTTCTGTGCTGTAACTATTCTATGATGTTGTGATTCTATGATAGTCAAACATTCCACTAAGAAGAAGGGGCTGATACTCTGATCAGTGACAGAATAGCAAACATTGGTGAGTGAGGTAACTTCCTATTAACCAACCTGAAGGAAATTTATGCTTTTTAGGAAGCACAAATTCCTTTTTCAGACTGCCAGTATGTTCTAAGGGGGTTAGTTTTCACTTTGAAGGGGGCATAAAACTCATGGCAATGGGTCAGTCACCGATTACCTGTTGTACAACTTGCCTAATTTTCTTTTCTTATAACTTTGGTGGGAATGAAAATCATTCAGGGTGTATATCAGGCAACCAATCCAGTATCACCAGTTTTGTGCCCAGTAGTGTCTGGTACCCTCCAGCACCTTGTTTGATTTGACCCTTTTCTGCCTGAGACTTCCTATAATGCAGCATAACCTTTGCACAAAATATTAGATGCTATCTTAAAATTGAACTGAGGGGCATCAGCTGAACCAGTTACAGTTGACTCTGAAATTTTTAAAGCATCCATTACATGGGGCAGAATTTTCTGCCTGTTGGGCGGGTGGGCCCGACCCAATCTCCGGCGGGCAGGGAGCCGATCCCCGCTGGAGAAGTGGGCCCCGCCGCCATTTTACGTGGGCGGGCCAATTAAGGCCCGCCCAGCGTGACGTCCGGCGGGAAACGCTTTGCGCTTCCTGTGCGGGCGGTGGGGGGGGGAATTCCCCAAAAGCGAGAGTGCGCTCTTTTGCGCATGTGCATGAAAGAGCACGCATCCCCCTGCGGCTAAGTGCTGCCTCAGGGAGATCGCTGACACTTTTAAAAATGTTAAAAATAGAAAAAAATATCCTTAACATGTCCCCCTCATGTGACAATGTCACATGAGATGGAACATGTTCATAATTTATATAATAAGTTTATTAAACTTTTTAAAACCCTACGTGAAACCTCATCCCGCCGGTGGATGAGGTTTCATGTTTTTCCTATTGCCCACCGGGGCTCCTGGCCTGCCCGCCAGTCTTAAAGTTGGATGGGCAGGTCCTTTAATTGTATAATTGATCCTGTCAATGGCCTCAATTGGCCATTGACAGGTCGGCGGGCCCACAGCTGATTTTGCTGCACCCCCGCCTTCCTGAAAATTTAAATGGGGCGGGATGATGTTGGGGGTTCCGCCCGACATCATCCCACGTAAGCAAGCGGGCCCCGCCCCCTGCTCGCCGACGGCAAAAATTCTGCCGGTATTGTTAAATTTACAATGTCCATTGCACAACATGAACTCATAAACTTATACTTAACCCTGTAAATTTTGACCTCAAGAAGCTCAGTTTAAAGTGGAAACATCCCAGAGCCCTAATTCATTTATAATGACATATCTCTTAGGGTGAAATCACTTTGTAATTCTACCGAAATTCTCAAAATTGAGTCTTTATCTCATTACTTGGATCACAATGAGCAAAGGAACACACCTCATAAATCAACTGAAACTGGTGCATTCAGTTTTGGAGATATTAAACTTCCATCCATACAATAAACAAATCTCTTAATTATACATAACAGTACTTCAATTATTCTTGCAATGACTAACTGCTGTGGACATTGGCCTAGGAAGGGGGGTGTCTGTTCATGTTGGAATTACTAAAACATCTCTGCGGTAAATTGAGGATTTCCAAGTTGGTTTTTGAGGTTTTTTTCCCAAATTCTCTAAAGAACAATTTATTTTCTTATAAGTTTAAACCAGCAATTATGTAATTCCTCTAATTTTGTGGAATGCTTTAAGTTTTTCAACTGCATATATTAGAAATTTAACAACCATGAATGATAGAGAAAGAGAAAGGGGAGAAAGTGAGACAAGAAAGAGAAAAAGACAATATATGTTTAGTCGTACAGAATTTGAGTATTGCTGAAAAAAGAGACATGCTAGCTAAGTTTGTTATCTTGCATTCACTAGAATAACTCGCAAGAAATTACCAAACTGTAACGGGGAAACAACAATTTATACTGCATGAGAAGAGAGTGCTCATTGGTTGGCAAGTGGACTCTGGTTGTTGGAGGCATTGCCATGGAGAATGCAACATGGAGTATTTAGCTGCCCAGCTTTGTTCAAATTCAAACTGAGCAAGTCAACTCTGATTGGTCAAGGCTTGCCCTGGAGAATGCACCAGGGAACAACTGTTCCCTAAGCTTTGGTTCAGATAAAAAAGGTGCAAAGTGTGCACATGTTCCTTCTGTCTGTGATGGAGAGGGCAGGGTGTGTGAATATATGTGACTTCTAGCATGTGTAAGTGAGCCATACTGTGAGCCTGACTGACAACCTTAAATTGCTTTTCAGTGTACTTCTCAGCACAATCAGGATTGTTTAGCAGGTGTTGTCCGATCACTGAATCACATCTAATGTTGGAAATTATGTTTTGAGTTTTGCAGCAGGGTCAGGATAGCGATAACTCAGCATGTTCAGCTCCAAACAGCTGCACATGGTCATTTCATTGCAGAGTGCTGCGCAGACTATGCAGAAAGGCCATTTTCCCTTGGGAATTGCTGCTAATAAGAACCCTTTGTGATTTAATTTCATACCCAATATGTTCAAATTAGTTCTATGAATTTGTTCCAGGATTGCCCAGTAAAGATTGGAAAGCCACCTCCTAATGGGGTTGGAAGCCTTTGATTTCTGGCATAAACATGATTGACATTTGAATCTTTTAATTGCATCCAAATACAAAATTCCTACAGGAAACTAAAACATATGAAGTAAATACGTTCGAACAACACAACCAGGAATCTGCTATATAACAAGGAGCCAGACGTCCTTTGGTGTGGCAATCACCGTCAGATTACCACTCCACCCCTTTATACTTACCTTTGGAGCTACACATTTTCTCGCCCAGACTTCCAACATGGGCTTGCTGAGGATTGTGCAGCATAGTCACTCCTGGAATCCTTCAGCACAGTGCAGGATCGCTGAGGAGGTGAAGCCATGCCCCCCTTTTTACGACACTAACTGCCATAAACGGTAAGCTTAAAGGTCCCAGCCGCTTTGACAGGGGAGAAGCTAAGCGTGTAACATAAGTGGAATACGATGGGTCGGGGGTTGTAGAGGTATGCCGGGTGCTCAGTGGGGTAGTGGGGGATGGGGAGCCAGGAGGTTGGGAGGGTAGTCAGGTGGTCAAGAGCGGTAGTCGGGTGGGGGGGGTGGGGGGGTGGGGGGAGAGTCGAGAGAATAGTGGGATAGTCAAGAGGTGTAGTCGGGGGCGGTGGGGTATTGGATGGTTGCAGAGTGGGGTGGTTTGGAAGATAGTTGAGTGGTCAAATGGGTCGGGAGGGTAGTCGTGTGGTCTGGGGGGTAGTTGGGGGCTGGGTGGGTAGTCAGGGTGGGGGAGTAAGGGGGGGTCAGAGGGCAATCAGGTGGTCAGTTAGGGTAGTCAGGTGGTGGGAGGCTTGTGGGTTGTCAGGTGGTCAGGGGGTAGTTGGGGATAAGGAGGGTAGTTGGATAGTCAAGGCTGCAGTCGGGTGGTTGGATGGAGGTTAGGGCAGTTGGGGGTAGTTGGGTGGTCAGTGGTGTAGCGGTGGTGGGGCGGCCGGGGTTGTGCAGCATAGCCGGGTGGTCGGAGAGGTAGTCAGAGGCGGAGGTTAATTGGGGCGTAGGGCGTTGAGGTTGGGGAGGGTAGTCTGGTAGTCAGAGGGGTAGTCAGGGGATGGGAGTGTGGAGGTCCCACTTGCGGGGGTGCACAGTGTGGTTGCGGGAGTCAGCTGTATGGATTTAATCCTTCTAACTTTTCCTGGTAGCTATTCCACTAAGACATTTGGAACCATCTGAAGTCTCTAGTTTTAAATTGGAGTTTTGGCGGGTTCCCAATGCAGGGTAATTGCCCAATGAAAGTTGAAACTTGCCAGACAATTCCAGTGCAGTCAGTATGTATGGCTTCCAAGGAGTCTCCCAGCTCATCTTCCGGAGTATCTTTGGGGTGTGACCCCACAGAGAACGAAAGATCTGGGCCAAAGATTTGGAGATGTAGGGCAAAAGATTTTAGTGATGAGGAAGATTCTGAAATCCTTAATCATAGGATAATGTAATGATGTATTGCTGCAAATTAAGACTTTGTGAGGTCCTCTGGTTATGTGGCATTAGAGGACAGGGTAAAACTAGGTAAGGGGCAATTGGAAGGGTGGCCCTATGACTATAGAAGTCAGATAGGCAGGAGGGGGAAGATAAAGGAGGTTTAGAGGCCAGTATTGGGTGAATAGGTGGGAGGAAAAAATAATGAGGCAGAATTCTTTTGTTCCCCTGACTTAACAATGGTTGAAGCCCTTGTTTATACATGGAAACAGGGGGCTGAATCTTCAGGGCCCCCCACCCAAAGACAGGAACAGAGGTGAGTGAGTCCTGAAAATGCCAGCACTGGGCAGCATGTGAAATTCAAGGTGCCAATTCTGGCGCTGGCAATAATGAGCAGCACGGAGGGAGGGTGGGATAGGAATCCCCGTCTCATCGCCATTAAAGCCAATTATTCTTCTTCAAAAGCTCATTTAGAACTTGTGGAAGGGGAAGTTGGGAAATGTAAAGGGCCAGACAGGTTTTTGAAGCTAAGGGAAGGCACAGTGAAGACCCAGTCATTGCTAGCCCAGGACATCACCTTAGCTGCATAAGAAGATCAGCGGGGCAAAAAGGGACTGGGCACCCATGTGGCCATCAAGGCACCCAGTGACCAACCAGTAAGATCCATCATCAGGAAGGGCTTCCACACTCTCAACATCCAACTGGTCTGCAACCACAACAAGAGCTTCTTCCATGGGCTGGATTTTTTGCAGAGTCGGAAAGATTCCACGGATCTTTAAAAATGGTGGGCCAGACTCAAATGTGGAAATCCCACACCCATTTCCAACAGAGGAAAGGGTGAAACTGGTGAAACCTGAACTCAGCAGGGCCTATTGGTCTTACTGCTCAGTTCAAGCAGACCTCATTTTGGCTGTTCCAGAACCTGCAGTGTGGGAGTCACAAATTCATGGAGTAGATGTAAATACTCTTGAAGGACAGGTAAATTCTGTTTAACTGTCATGATCTTTTAAATTTCCAATGCTATAAACATGAAAATAAAATCAAGCTGCAGTTGTCAGTGACTGTTAAAGAGAAAACCTCTGCTGGATTGCTTTGATTGACAGGCCAGCTGGTGTAGTAGCTTTTTGTGCAGTATTTGTTGACATTTTGCTAAGGGATCTTATTATGTTATTATGCAAGCCTGGCTGAGTTGAAAAAGTTACAATTACCTCAGCAGGGTGTTCTGAGTTCAGTTTAATTGAGAGCTTAATAAGTCTCTTATTGACATGAGGTATGGATAGAATTGTAGTTGTTTTTATGAGATTTAATCTCCACACTGCTCCTGAGGTTGTGCATGGTGGACACTAGGTGAGCTGACAGTGAGTTGGCATGGGTAGGAGAGGCCATGGTAGGTGGGTGGGGGGGGCGTGGTGGGGATGAGGGGTAGTGAAAGCTAAATGGTCTAACTGCTTTTATCACAACTTGGACAAAGGCCTTCCAGCCAGCCCGCCTCAGCATTCATTTGCCCCTGAGGCTGCCTGCGCTCTGGTTCCAAATTCCACATATCTGACTCTATCCCACCCCCGTCTCCCCAGAGCAGAAATTGTGTGTAAAGAGGCACTTTAAACTGAGGTGGGCCTACTGAGTCAGGAAAGTTCCCGAGTTGAGCTACCTGCCTCGGTAGTTAAAATTTGGCCCCATGTATGCAGTCTCTTTTCTTGAGCTGCCATGAGTCCTTCATCCTCCGGCATTCCAGGATCCCTCAGATCTTCATTGTAACCCCCACAGCGCTTAGATGGATCATTGGGAACAAGGGAAAATCCCTTGAAGAGGTGGCTACTCACCCCTCTACAGGAGGCCCAGAGAGAGGCACAGAGGCAAAACAACCATTGCCACCCACTCAGCAGGACCACAACTGAGCAGGCCAACAGGTTTCTGAAAATGTGATTCTGGTGCCCTCCAATACCCTCCTGCTAGGGTCTCGATCATTGTGGTGATCTGCTGCGCTCAAGATAATATTGCCCTCCAGGGAAGTGTAGACCTTGAGGATGGTAAGGTCCTGGAAGGAGACAGTTCATTGTGGGAAGAGCAGGAGATAAGAGAGGAGGAGGAATTGGAGACAGAGGGAAATGATGCTGAACATAGAAATGTCTTTCCTGCACAATGAGGCCGTCTCCTCCTCCACCCTGTACTCTCCCTCATAGCCTCCAGCTCTAGATCCAGGTCGGCAGTGATGAAAGGCAGGTTTGCCCGTCCCATAGTGCCAGGCCTTCGGCTCCCATGTGACATCTCACTCCCCTCTGCTGCAGTGGAAAGCTTTGACACAATCAGCAGACTTCACCCTCAGGACAACCAGAAGCCTCAATGATGCTGCCATGGGGGATCTAACTGAATCTCATGCTTCATCTGACCCAGCTCCAATCCCACCCCTATTGACTCTAAGTGGACAGAAAACCCATCTCCACAACTACTAAGGGACTCACACCTGTGAAAAACTTGAACTTTAATCAGTTTCCCACAGGGGGCAGGTTTCTGACCTGGCTCCTATTTCCTGCCATGGTGGTGAAAATCCAGCCCAGTGTTTCTGCTAAACTTCCACCTGTTACATGGTCTAGCAGGACATGCCCTGAGAAAATTCATCCCTAGCAGGAGTGAAATGGTACAAGGTGGGCAGAGTTTGCTGCTTCACTCTCCTCAACTACTCCAGGTTCTTTATTCCTACAATTTGCAGGGTGGTCTCCTCTAACAAGCAATGACCTTAAATATCTGGGCTCTTTCTCATGTGGTTTCCAATTATGTGTCATCTTGTCTTGCAAGCAATTAAATGATGTCGAGATTCTGAAAAAATCAAGCACCCAAGGCTGCACCCAATTAACCACCCTGCCTTCCGAGGTTATATCAGTGAGTTAGGTACAGGCATCATGTGCTAGGATATGTTGAAACAACTTTTGTATAGAACACACTCTTAGATGCCAGTGGAACAAGAGCATCAGTTGTAAGTTGCAGTTGGAATATCTGCTCTGCTGTAGTATATCCATGCATGCTAGGCAATCACAGAGCTGTAAGGATATATAAGTGCTTGGCTTGGGGCACAGTGTTCCTCTGGGCCCCTCAAGGAAACCATGAACTTCCCCAAGGCCAATCCTTCCCCACCCGCCATCAACTGGGAAGCAGGGGAGTGGGGGTTAGGAATGGATGGGGGGGTGCAGAGGGAAGATACATACCCAGGCATCCCATGGGAGACAGCTATAGAGAATCAAGTCACCAAGTAGGCTATTGGCTATGCAGCCTGTTCCTCAACAGCACAATGTAACATTATTAACAAGAAAGGGACAAAGACAGAAAAAATAAAAGAAAGCCTACCCAAAGAGCCCATATAATCAAAGAGAGAAGCTATCTATAAGCCGGTTAAAAATAATAAAAAAGTAGAAAGTTGGGCTTCAAAGTCTAAAGATCAAAATAACATCTTGGGAGCAAAGTCATGCTACAAAACACTAACTACGTTGGAGGATAGAATTGCAGATATTTTTGAAATAATACCTCAGGCAAACCTCCCAACCCCAGAAGCCAGATATTTGGTAAATTTAAATTGTGCACTATCCTTCCAGCACAGTCAGAGAAATTACATGAAAAGCATGCTGTGTATCAACTTGTCTTTGTAGCAGGATGCCAATATGAAATCTTCCAGATGAGTAGAAAATGTCCTTCCAACAATAGTTCATTGTTGCCTTCCCCAGATCTAGACCAACCAACCTAATTGGAAAGAGCTATTCCAGTTTTAAATTGTGACTTGCTTTGATGTAACTCACTTTCAAAAATAAATAAAGCTTCATATATTTATGCCCTTAACATGAAAGATTGTTCAATTTGTGATCTTTTTGCAATCACTCTCACACTGTGTACATCAGTTTCCTGTTTTTTCATACATTCACAGAAATATTTACCAAATTCAATCACAAAGTACCTGTAGGCAATATTTTGTAACATTATCTAGTTTTGGGGCCAGATTAGCTGCAGTGCTATGATAAACATATATCCAACAATATTTGGCTAACAGTGGCTCATTTTATTTTGTAATCTCACTGGAGGGGTTTTGGTGGAATAAATAAGAAGGAGATGTTTTCACTGGGGGTGGGGTCAGTAACCAAAAGAGGCAGATTTAAGATAATTGGCAAAAGAACCAGAGGGTCGATGAAGAGAATCCTTTTATGCAGCAAGTTTTTATGAACTGGAAAGTGTTATCTGAGAGGGAGGTGGAAGCAGATTCAATAACTAGCAATTATCAAAAGGAAATTGGATAAATATTTGAAAAGGGAAGATTTACAGGATCATATGGAACAAGACTGGGGGACTGTCACTCACTGAGCAGCTCTTTCAAAGAGCTGACATAGGTACAATGGGCTGAATGGTCTCCTTTAGCACATTCTGAATTTCATGCACCCCCACCCGCAGATTTTTAGGCAGGGGGGAGCATGAAATAGCATGAATGGGCTTCCCACTGGGTTCCTGCTTGCCCCGACCTCTCAGTGATTTTATGCTGGGGTGGGCAAGGCCTCGGATGGACTGGCAGCCCTTGCCCCATTTGAGGCCCTTAAGTGGCCAATTATTGGTTACTTAAGGGCCATTTCCCGCCCAGTCTTAATTTTTAGGCTGGCGGGAGGATTTCCTGAGTTTGGGGGAAGCCTGAAAATGATTGGGTTTAGGCCTTGGGCGAGAAGTTGAATGATGGAGCACCTCCATCAGAAGCCCCTTTCTAACTTCGGGCGTTGCCCCCCCCCACCTCATCTTAAGGTCCGTTGGCCGCTGGACCTCCCTCCCCCTCCCTGACCCCTGGCCTCTCCCCCAACACCCCAACGCCCCACTATCCAACCCCCAGGCCTTCCCTACCCTTCCCACCCTGAGACCCCAAAAGTTTATCTTTCTGTGTGCTCCCGGGACTGAGGCTCCGTGAGCATGCACTTTCACTTCTGTCCACTGCAGCTTCTGTCACTGCAGGGACTAGAGAGCTGCTGACAATCAGATTGGCCAGCAGGTCTCTAAGGTGGGACTTATCCCTGAGTGAGGGGCGGAAGTCCTACATGCAGCCAACAGACGCTCATTCGAGCGCGAAGTGACTGCGGGGCTGGCAGTGATTGCATGCCAACATGTTTCACAATAGTATATATAAGGCTGTAATTTGAGGGGAACTTAGAGGTGTGTACACAGTAATGTTGTGCAGTGCTCGTCCAGGTCGCCTGTTGGACTTCAAGGTTGAGATGCGTTGGAGGCGTGGGGGCAAGGGCTGCCCTGCGGTTGAGGTGACTTGGGGGTGGGGGCAAGGGCTGCCCTGCGGTTGAAACTAATGTGCAAGCACATGCGGGGTGGGGGAGAGGGAAGCGGCCATGCATTAGGGACACCTTGTATAAAGTGACCATTCCTCTGTACCTGAGACTGTTCAGATGCAGCCACATTGACATGCGTGGAGTCGGGCCTCTAGCTTATCTACCCGCTCAAGCAACGCAGAGGCATCAAAGAGCCACCACATGCTCCAGAGCTTTTCACCGCTTGAACACAGGCTGCAAACAAATGAGTGTTTTAGTGGACTGCAGAACAGTTGGACAACTGGGCACGTTGTACAATCTCCTTGTTAAAGCTGGTCGTGAAGCAGTCACTGGTGGAGATGCTCACAGCCCCTTGCAATGTCATCATCCCAGCCTGGACCAGTCTCCCCCATGGTTCAAGCTAACAGTGCAGCCTTGCAGTGCGGGTTAGGAGAATGCCTGCGCCTGAGCTGAGAGCACAGCATGCAGTCCGATGGGCAAAGCTGCCACCAATCAGTCAAGAGGAGTGGGGTGGGGGTGGTTGGGGTTTCGGTCAGCCATCCAAGTGGTGGCCAGCACTCTCCAGAATGCATTATGGGGCCTTCAGACTTAACAAAGAGAGGGTCTTAGTACACCCAAGCCAACCCACGCGTCTCTCTCTTTCATCCTGCAGGAGGGGTACATCAGGATCATGGAGCCTAGTGAACTAGCTGTTGCCTCATGGCGTACAGAGAGTGATACAATGGAGAAGAGAGCGATGGGGGCTCCTGGCTGGGCAGAGGGAGGACCTCAGGAAGAAGAGGCGGCTGGGGCTCCCACATACGCTGCTGAAGAGCCACAGTGAGCCATCACTGGTCAGCACCTAGCTAGGCCCAGTGTCTATAGACGCCACCTTTCATTCCTGAAGATGACCCAGAGCCAGTGTCACTAAGGACTCGCATGTCTAGGGAACTGGTCACATCTGCCAGTTACTGCAGGATTTGACGGGGACAGGGAAGGCATCCACTGCCAGTGGCCATGAAAGCGGCCGCGACACTCAATTTTTACATCAGTGGCTCCTTTCCGGGCTACACAGGTGACCTCTGTGGGATTTCACAAGCCTCCACCCACAAATGCATCCATGAGGTCACGGATGACATCTTCGCAAAGGCACACAAGTTTGTGCATTTCGCCCGAGACCAGGAGAGCCAGGATGCAAGAGTGGTTGGTTTTGCCAGATCTCAGGTTTCCATCAGGTGCAGAGTGTGTTTGACTGGTTTCAGATCTCCATCACAACAAGAGGTCAACCAAGTCAACCATAAGGGATTCCAGTAGTTGAATGTGCAGCTGGTGTGTGACCACCACAAACACATCCTGCAGGTCTGTGCACGGTGTCCAGGGAGTGTCCACGACTCCTACATTCTCAGTCGGTCACAGATCCCTGACGTCTTCCAGGACCCACAGAGGTTGCAGGGATGGCTCCTTGGGGACAAGGTCTACCCTCAGAGGATGTAGCTGATGAAACCTGTGCTGCAGCCTCAGACTGCAGCAAAGTGAAGGTATAACAAGGCTCATGCTGCAACTCGCAACTTGGTGGAGCAAACCATCGGGAAGCTGAAAATGAGATTCTGGTGCCTAGACCGGTCTGGTTGGACCCTGCAATATAGTCCACAGAGGGTGTCACACATCGTCGTCACCTGCTACACCCTTTACAACCTGGCACTGCAACGGGGAGAGGAGCTGGCTAAGGGAGAGATGGAGGAGCTGGAGGTCTGCTCCGATGAGGAGGACGTTGATGGTGATGAGCATGAGGAGGTCCTCGAAGGCAATGATGCTGGTGATGAGGCCCTCGCACTGGCCAGACGAGACAGGCACACTTGGGAGGCCCTCTTAGCTGCTAGATTTGTGGAGGGTGATGATGACATGCAGTGAGGACACTCCAGAGATCTTCACATAGCCTCTGAGAATGTCTGACTCCTGTCTGGCTGAGGGTAGCTCACTTGCACTCTGTGATCAGGGTCATATCATAGGGACGCATCCATGAAACTTTAAAAGCATCTGATCCTTTGTCCAGCTTCAGCACCTGACCCCTTCAGGAGCACAGCGTCACTGGTCACAGATGCTGCAGAGATGGGGGCTGCAAGTCCCATCTCAAAGGTGTTGAGAGCGCACAAAGAGAATGATGGAATTCTGCGGCCTGCCCACAACATTCTGGCAGCTATGACGAGCGTCATTGAGGTGCAGTCATCCTAATATGTCCAGGGAGCATGAGGCCAGACCATCACTTTGGCCTGAAGGCTGCACAGAGCATAGGGAAGAGGCCCTGGATTGAGACACCTGCCTTTATCTTGTGTAGAAAGGTTTCACATCTGAGTGACATGAACACTGCTCATCAGAGCAATGAGACATAGGCAGGGAGACATACTTGGCAGTTTATTTACAATAGTGAACATTATGTACAAGTGATTAACACCCGTACCCAGGCTGTACAATTGCATTTTCTTAACTTTCCTAATCCTGCCGCTACGTCTTGGTGCTCCCTGGACATCCACAGCAGAGGTGGAGGCAGCCTACTGGCTGCTACGCCCTGTCTGTGATGATCTCGGCAGGTGTCATCTAGAGGACCGAGACTTGGAGGGCCCGGCCTGATTTCAGAGTCCTGCTGTGTGGCAGTGGCACCCTCCTTGGCCTGTTGAGCTGGAGCTGCGTGGATCACAGAAAGGGGCGATTCGGATGGGCCGGACTCTCCCAGAGTCACCTGGATGGATGGCCCCGGGGAGTGCACCTGCTGATCCTCCTCCCTATGGGTGCCCAAGGGCCCCTGGCCGAATCCTTGAGGAGAAGGGGCAGCTGGAGTGAGATCGAGCTGCCTGGCACCCCTCTTGCGTAAATACTGTTGGAGGCCAACTATGGCGTCAGCTATGGAGTTCAGCCCGTGCAGCAGTGCAGGAGCTATATCATGAACCAAGGTCTCCACGGCGGCCGCCATCCTACCAGTGTTGACCTCGGAGCTATCACCTCAGCCCGAAGACAGATGGACTCCTCCATCATGTATTGCAATCTGAGGAGTGCAGCAGACATCCTTTCCTGATGTTCCCTAGCTTGCCTTTGCAGCTCCAACAACTGTGACATGACCAAGTCCAGAGGCTCACCATCTGACTCGGACTCAGCAAATTTCTGGCCTCCAGCAGCCCTCCAAGTGTCGGATACCTGGGAAGTCCCTGCTTCCGCCACTTGTTGTGGATAATAAAGTATGGTGTGCTCACCACATTATGATCCCAAGGCTACCCTAAAGCTAGATCCCACTGAGGTGTGTGTCTCTGTGCTGGTGGAGGGTGTGGGTGAGCGCTGTGACAAGACTTCAAGGAGGGTTTCAGCAAATTCCTCTTCTGACCTTCCCTTGGGGCTTCATTGGAGGCCCTGGATCATGGACTCTCTAGGCAGTTTCCCATATGTCCCTGCGAAAGCAAGGGGAGATAATTAGTGCATGGCAGTGGCCAGTGAAAGTGGGCACATCACTCACAGCATGGTAGAGAGGGGCAAGAGTTCCTGGAATGTGTTCAGGAGAATTTTCCGCATCAGTATGCTTCCAATCCAATAGGAAGGAGGCATTGCTGGACCCGGTTCTGGACAGTGAGGTGGGAAAAGTGAATCAAGTATTGGTAGGGGAACATTTAGGGGATGGTGACCATAGCACATCATGAGGTTTAGATCGGCCATGGAAAAGGGCAAGGAACGATGCAGAGTAAAAATAATTAATTGGGGGAGGGCCATCTTCAATGGGATGAGAATGGATCTGGCCCAGGTAAACTGGAATCAGAGATTGACAGGCAAAGCTGTAACTGAAAAACTGGGCTGCCTTTAAAGAGGTAGTTCAGGTGCAGTCAAGGTACAATTCCAGGGAGAAAGGTAGGGCAAACAAATCTAGAGCTCCCTAGTTGACAAAGGAGAAAGGGTAAGATGAAACAAAAAAGTGTGCATATGACAGATGTCAGGTGGATAATACAATTGAGAATCAGGCTGAATACAGAAGTTTCAGATGGGAAATTAAGAAACAAATAAGGGAAGCAAAGAGAAAGTATGAGAAGGAACTGGCGGCTAAAATAAAAGGAAACCCAAAGGCCTTCTATAGCATATAAATAATAAAACGACGGTGAAAGGAGGTGGTGGGCCATCCAGCGAACTAAAAGAGAATTTCCAGGTTGAGGTAGGGGACAAGGCTGCAGCACCAAATGAATATCTTTCATCCGTCTTTACCAAGGAAAAGTATGCATTCATCAAATCGGAACTCTTGAGCTCCTTAGCATTGAGCACAAGATTCTCAGTGCAACACGGGGAAAAATCAGAATTTAGATTTGTAAATTAACACAAATATTTTCTAAGTGGTTGAACTGAAGCAATATTTTCATCCCTGTATTGATTTACTCTGCTTAATAGCTGTTCTCTATTTGTAATGTCTTTCTAGGAAATTATGATTCTTTTCAGCTGAAATTAGCCAAATTTCTAATTTTGGATTGCTCAGCTATTTGGATCTACAATAACAATTGTTTGAGAGGCAAGTTTTGCAGACCACCTATTTCACAAGATATTATGGTGTTCAGGAAATCTGTAAAATGCCTACTTTCAATTAGGTGCAGTATAATTAAGCCTTCTAGATAAAAGCTTGTGTCACAACTCACTGGGGATAGCGCGCTATAATATCAAGCCCCACTGCTCCCAAGCCACAACAAATGTGAAAAAAGTTTGATCAACCCACTTAATTATTTATTTATGTTAACTGAATATGAGCACCAGGTTTGTAAACTTAATAAATAAATAACTGTTCATTGAACAAATTGTCTTTAACCAGTGGCAAAAGAAAGAAATATGAACTACTAATTTCTAATTCTATAACCTAAACTCTACCCCTTCTTAAATCCCTATACACACACATATAAGACACATAAGACACACGCAAACATGGATTTTAGGGGTGGGATAAAACAGTTCAATAGCACTAATTCCAGAGTACAGGATTCGATGGGTTGATTTTGATCGATGTCTTCCAAATTCCTTTCAGTTCTTTGTTGATGACACAAGGTGCTCTTCCAGCACTTTCAGTCTTTAGTTCACTGGTTGAGCACTTGCCTTTCAATGTCTCTAACGGTAATTTTCTCCTTTGCCTCTTGACAGGGAGAGGGCAGGTTATAGAGATATGAGGAGAAAAAGCCAGCTAGCTATTATTGTAGAATTACTGGAAACTTACACACACAGAAGAGAGAGGTTTTAGGTCTTTTCCTTTTTAGGCTAGGACCTATTCTGCTGCACTGCTCTCACACAAACCTTGGTCACCTGGTCGGGAGCCAATTAAAACATTGTTGCCAGGCAGTTCCACATTAGGCCAGACTCCTCCTTGGCACCATCCTGTCTTTCATGGCACACTTTGTTCCAGGAAAACAACATTGTATGTATCCCTCACACTGTTCCAGTAGACATGTCCTTCAAACTGCAGCCATTGTAATTTTAATCCACAGCCCAACAGAAATAAAAAGAAATGTTCTTTACACTTGGTTATGGCTCACATCTAAACAGAATGATGAGCGGTTTCAAAAACTTTCTCTTTAGGATAATAAAACTTCCTGAAGCATTCTATTGAGGTGACAATATTGATATTGAGTCATGAAGGGAGAAGGATTGCAGTGGTGACCAAAGCAAGATTGAAGAAGTAGGTTTTGGAGAAGCATTTAATGAAGAGAGAGAGAGAGAGATAGCAAAGCCGAGTGTTGTTTGCCAATCGTTCAGGAAGGGAAGAAGTGTAAAGGAGAAGAGAGCCAGACAAGAAGTGGAAATGTGCTGAAAACAGAGACCTGAAGGGTTGCGTAAAGACAGTGGGATGTGCAGACAAGCAGCACAATAAAATTAATAAGTTGTATTTATATAACTCTTTCAATATATTAAAACATCCCAAGATGCTTCTCAGGGGTTGAAACATATAGAGAGGTAGAGGATGGAGTTCCACAGTGTAGGGCCAGGCCATCTAAAGATTGCCACATGTTGCAGACTTGAGTAATGGGGAAATGTCACATGAGACAAATAAGGCTGAAGATGGTGGCAAGAAGGTGAGGTCATGGTGAGATTTGTGGATGAGGACATGGGTTTCAAATTCAAAGCACTGGGAGAAAGCGGTGATGGGTGAAGGGGACAAAATGATAGCTCAGTCCTTTGCCTTGCACCTAGTAACCTGTGAATAATTCTTCAGCATCTAATAATCAAAAGAACCAACCATCTAAAAATAGATTGCTGCATAATGTTACAAAGAAAAAAAGTAAATATACAACACAAAATATTTTATATTAACAGTAATATATTATAGTAGTCTTACAGGATTTAAACATATTTATTTTACTCTCAATCCTTAACACAAAAAAACTTACATATTAATGAGGATGAACTATATACCATGTTAAACATGTTTATCTTAGTGTTCACCTGTAACAGAATCTGAAATGTCAGGTTGTGCTACCATAATATGATTATCTCTGGAATGTTGATCCATGCACCATTTATTATTTATTATGTGGCATATTATAGTCAGGTAAAAACCTAGCAACCCTCATTCTGTTTGCTTACTTTGTGAAATGGAGGGTTGTAGCTGCCTGTATTTAGAATACCACAGTGATTTTTTTATAACAGACGGGAACAAGAGCTCTGCCAATAAGCAAATTCCAACAGCCTGTACCAGTTGATATGTTTAATTGTTGTCTTCAGCGTGCTCAATGGGTTTGCCTTTTTGATTGCATAACTGATTAAAAGATACTTCAACCTAAATTACCTTTCCCAGGTAGAGTTGAAAAACCTTTGCAACTTGAGAAGGTTCTGTAACCGAAGTAGAAATGTTTTATGCTTTCTAAAATCTTTCCTTATATAAAGCAGCATTTCATCAGCTGCAATCCACTCTACACAGCACAGTGTATAACAGATATCTGAACACTGCGATCTTGTTATAACAAGCCTTTTGTCTACCCTCTAGAGAATTGAATCAGAAGGCGAATTACTCAGTTACGAATGCTGCACACATCATGATGAAAGGTGGAAAAACACCCTATGCATTTCACCTTCCCAATCTCAAACTTATGAAATTACCAAACGTCAAAGAGCTGATACTTGGTGAATTGAAACATGCATCAAAGGACTTAATGGACTGCAAGTTAATAGCAATTTATGAAAGAAATTACCTTAGAATTGCATTTATGAAGCAGATGTACCTGAAAATGCAAGTGATAAACATAAATCCGTGCTCTTTTTCACTAATATCTGACCATCTCTGGAGAGGCCTGAAAGGGCTAACTGGTTGCATTTGCTCTGAATGCTTGTTGGTGTGTCAGTGACACTGCGTTAATCTTGGATAATCTGAGCAACATAAATGATTTCATAATCAACCATTGTAAGCATGATCAGTTAGTATTTTCTGCTTTGGTAAAAAAAAAAGAAACATTTTTTAAACTTAATTTGTATATAAAAATGCTCACAGACCATTTCACCTGATGAAAAATTATTCAGTGAAATTGTTCTGCCTGCAGTCAATTTGTCAAACCTTTTAACTAGGGTACTTTATCTACCATGTAGCTTGTTCTGACAGAAGTATCTGCAAACTAATGATAAAGTACACCATTTGCATTTTAGTGCCAAGATAAAACATATGGGGAAAATATTTGATTAGGTCCGATATTAGGAGCTGGTGATGCACGGTTCTCCTATGACTAGTCCTGTCCCGTGTACTGCCTGCTCATCAATATGATTGTAGCATGCAGCCAAGAGCAAAAATCGCTGCTGACTGGCTGCATTCTCAGCAGGAGCCCAGCTTCATGTGTATGATGTACGTCTTAGAAGTACCCTGAACTTCTTCAAGGAAAGCTGCAATTAGGCTACAACGTCTGCTGGGACGGTGTCAGGAAGACTTTAGTGAAAGGTAGACGACTGGTAGTGAAGCAGCAAAGCAGAGAGAGAGATCCCAGTGATGGAGGGCAAAAGGAGGAGAGAGGTCATGTTTCCACAGAGGGCCAGGGCCAGGAAGCCTCCCAGGCATACACTGTGAAGGAAATTGGAGCAGGCTGCCAAAGAGATCAATCTCCAGAAGCTGGCCACAAGGCTGCAGCGGCCAAAAAAGGTCAATGACACATTGACCTTGTGATTTCACACATGTGGTCAAGGTCTGTGAATGCATCTTTACACTGCTCAATGTACCACGGCCCCAACATTCACCCATCAGCAAGCAGGACTCATGCCTAATATTTTAGATGCTACACCTCACCCTCACACATTTCCCAAAGCTGTTAGCCTCACAACCACCCCTCACAGCTTCCACATACCTTCAGCTATTCAGCTATCTCAAGAACACATTGCAGCACAATCACTGACATTCTTCCCTCTCATGTAGGACTAGGTTGCACATAACTGCAGGGAGTAGCAGAGAACTGAAGGGGGCCAGGCACACCTGCATTTCCTGAGCTTTTGGAGGAGACAGTGCTCCGCATCATGGGGCCAGCAGTAACTCAGGCTGTTAGATCCAGCATCACCGAGAACATTCAAGATGACGGTATGGTCCTGCTGTACGCTCTTCCTCAAATCCCACTTCACACTCATCCTGCTATCTGGCATGATGCACCCAGCTGAAGATGGTATGACCATGCATCTCTTGCTTTCCACTCCACTCCTGTTCCTGTACCCCAATCTCCCCCTTCTGATTTGCTGCTTTCAAATACCCAGGAGCGGCCCAGGAGTGAAGCATCAGGGCAAGACTGTTGGCACATCTCTGCTAAAGAAGCACTGTCACTTCATCTAACACTCACAGCCACCAGCTCAGACACTGGCATTGCATGAATTGTAGAGGGAAGCATAGAGGCAGGATCAGCATGTGCTGAGTCACTGGGCATGAATGGGCTGCAGCCAGGCCAGGGTGAAAGGAGAGTTTGCGTGCCAGCTTACCAGAGGGAGAGGTCACAGACGAGTTCAACTGCTGGGGACTTTGGTGGGGTGACATACAGAAGAATGCTGATGGGCATGCACCCTGAGATGCTGTGCATTGCGAGATCTGGCACAGAGGCTCTTGTCATGGTCAAGGGGCATTGAAAAGTTCAGTTCTAACTTGTCACAGGGTTTTGTACAGAACAAACATCCTTTCCAGCATAGAAGTGGTGACCAACTCCAGGACAACATTTGCGGATCCAACTGTGATGCAGCGTTTGATAGTCGGTGTCTCAGCTTTCATTACAGCACAGACAGAAGTCAGCCAATGCAGTGGATGCTCAGATTAAGATTGTGATTGTTAAGATTGTTGCCAATGGAAACCCAGGTTGCTGCCATTCAGGCTCATGCTGCTGCCCTCAAGTTGACAGGTACCAATGCTAAAAGGGGCCCAGCATGCCCACACCAGGCAAGCAATCTGTACTGCAGCAGATTACTAGGATTGCTGAGACACTGCTCTGGGGGAGTAACAGCAGCTCCATGGTACACAAGCTGGGTGTCTTTTCTCAGCCCAAAACTGTTTGACGTTGTTCTGCAAGGCAATCTTCATTTTCTTCCACTGAAAGCTGGCAGCCTTCCACCAGCCACGCTGTAGCCACTGCGATAGGGCTATGTAGGAGCACGAGGCGAGGCAAAAACACTCACAAGCCAGGCATCAAGGGAATGCACAAGGGCCAATAGTCCAGTTTTGTGTGTATTATTGGATGTGTTGTTAGGTATAATTATTATGGAATGGCTTTTTGGTGTTTGCTTTTACTTCTGGATTTTGGTCAACCGAATGCTGTAATTGTCTATAACACAGGGATAGTAGGTTGGGGAATTATGGAGTAATAGTGATGTGAGAATGAGATCTCAAGGGAACTGGAGACTGAGCATCCACTTACAGATTGCCGGTCCCGAGCAAAGAGGTTTCAGTCGCCTCCTTCCTTCCTCCTCTTTCCCTTCGTCACCTACCCAGCAATGTGGAAAAATGCCCAGGTATGTCCTGTCCCCAAAAAGCAGGACAAATCCAACCCGGCCAATTCTTGCACCATCAATCTGCTCTTGATCACCAGCAAAGCGGTGGAAGGTGCCATCGTCAGTGCTAATAAGTGGCACTCACACAGTAATAACCTGCTCACTGACACTCAATTTAGATTCTGCCAGGGCCACTCAACTCCTGACTTCATTACAGCCTTGGTCCAAACATGAAGAAAAGAGCTGAACTCAAGCGGTGGGGTAAGAGTGACTGCACTTGACATCAAGACCGCATTTGAGCAAGTGTGGCATCAAAACTGAAGCCAATGGGAATCAGGGGAATACTCTCCACTGGTTGGACTCATACCTAGCACAAAGAAAGATGGTTGTGTTTGTTGGAGGTCAATCATCTCAGTCCCAGGATATCACTCCAGGGAGTTCCTCAGGCCCAACCATCATCAGCTGGTTCATCACTGACCTTCTCTCCATCATAAGGCCAGAAGTGGGGAATATAGAAACATAGAAAATAGGAGCAGGAGTAGGTCATTCGGCCCTTTGAGCCTGCTCTGCCATTCAATATGATGATGGCTGATTCTCTATCTCAACGCCATATTCCCGCTCTCTCCCAATACCCCTTGGTGCATTTGGAGTCCAGAAATCTATCAGTGACTTGGGCTCCACAGCCCTGAGTGGTAGAGAATTCCACAGGTTCACCAGCCTCTGAGTGAAGAGGTTTCTCCTCACCTCAGTCCTATATGGACTATCCCATATCCTGAGATTGTGACCCCTTGTCCTAGACCCCCTAGCCAGAGGAAACATCATCCCTGCATCCAGTTTGTCCAGCCTTGTCAGAATTTTATAAATTTCAATAAGCTCCCCTCTCATTCTTCTAAACTCTAGTGAATACAGGCCTAGTTGGCCCAATTTTTCCTCATACAGCAATCCTGCCATCCCAGGAATCAGTCTGGTGAGCCTTTGCTGCACTCCCTCTATGGAAAGTATACCCTTCCTTTGGTAAGGAGACCAAAACTATACATAATACTCCAGGTGTGGTCTCACCAAGGCCCTGTACAACTGCAGTAAGGCATCCCTGCTCCTGTACTCAAGTCCTCTTGTAATGAAGGCCAAGTGGGGACGTTCACTGATGATTGTGTAATAATCAGTACCATTTGAGATTCCTCAGATACTGAAACAGTCTATGTCCATATGCAGCAAGACCTGCACAACATTCAGGTTTGAGCTGATAAGTGATAAGAAACATTCATGTCACAAAATTGCCAAGCAATGAACATCTCCAACAAGAGAGAATCTAACCATCTCTCCTTGATATTCAATGGCATTACCATTGCTGAATCCCCCACTATCAACATTCTGAGGGTTATCATTGACCAGTAACTGAACTGAACTAGCCATATAAATACTGTGGCTACAAGAGCAGGTCAGAGTCTGGGAACTCTGCAGAGAGCAACTCACCTCCTGACTCACCAAAGCCTGTCCACCATCTACAAGGCACAAGTCAGGAGTGTGATGGAATACTCTCTACTTGCCTGGATGAGTGCAGCTCCAACAACACTCAAGATACCCAGAACAAATCTGCTCACTTTTTTGACATCCCATCCATCAATTTAAACATTCACTCCCTCTACTATCGATGCACAGTAAGAGCAGTGTGAACCACCTACACCATTTTGAGGCTGTTTACATATGGGGCACAAGCTTCAATACGAAAGAAGAACCGCAAACAAAAGAAATAAGGATAGGACCATTTTGGTAGCTTTAACAGGTGGCAGGAATTGGGCAGCTATTGGCAGGAGAATTAACCCCAGGAATAACCAAGGAATGATAAACAAGCACTTCAGATGTGATTCAAAATATCATTATGTGATGAACTGTCCAAAACAGAATAACTGGGTATTTGAAATGACACATGACAAGGAAGGGTCAGGAGGGGAAAAAAATGATTCTGATCAGTCAGAAGGAATTGTAGTGGTCATCAGAAGTTTTAGTCTGGTGATGCGTGTTCTAATGGCAGACTCATTCAATTGTGCTGTATTAGACCGGTAGGTGTATGTGGAGTGGATTGGTTAAAGCGCTGCCTGGATTCTCTAAATAGTAAAGACCAAAGTAAGGTTAAGGAATATGAAACTTCTACTTTATCAGGTTAGGGGATGATAACACATTAAAATCACTGAAGAGAGTGGTGATTCCGATCACATAGCCAGAGTAAACCATTTTATCAGCACAGATGTAGTATCCAGTGAAACACCCTTACTATTGAGTATGCCATCTATGAAAAAGACTCAAATGAAATTAGATATGGACACGATACGGCAATTCTTGGGGGAAATCTGTAGATTTAGAGTTTATGCAATTGGGACATTATTGTATCTCCTTAACAAGACCTAACATTTCAAATCATGATGTTAAAGAAGTATTGATGACACCAGGGAGTAGGAGTTTAAAGGAAAAAAGGCAAATTGTTTTAAAACTACATCAGCAGTTTGCCCATCCATCTTGTCATAGGGTAAAAATTCTACTTAAGGATGCAGGAGTAATGGATGGTGAAATATGCTCACCTTGTAGAAGAGATCAGTGAGAAATATAATATATGTAGAAAATATAGAAGGACACCATCACAGCCTGTATTGAGTCTTGTATTTTAATGAGGTTGCAGCAATGGATTTAAAGGTATGGGATAATGACGAAAACATTTTTCTCTTGCGCTTTGTTTCATGGCAACTAGATTCAGTCTGTCAACAGTAATATATAGTAAAGAAGAAAAGATAGTTATGGACAATATAATGGAAAGATGGATAGGAATGTATGTGTGAAAACATGAGCATTGTAGTGATAAACATGGCAGTGGAAAATCTCTTTAGTAATGGGATTTGTGAAAGAAATCATGCAGTAATTGCTGAGATGCTTCACAAAATCTTAGCTGACCAACTGGGCTGTAAGCTGACATCTGCCCTGGTGTGGGCAGTCCATGCAAGGAATTCACTTCAAATGGTTGGGGCTACAGTCCCTATTAATTCATTTATGGGAGAAGCCCAAAAACACCTTCGGTGTTGTGGGATCATCTCCCAGCCTTGGAAGGGACTACGATTAGTTTAACTTTTTCTGAGTATTTGAATGCCCTGCATGCAGAGAGGAGGACATTTATCAAGGCTGAGGTTTCGGAGAAAACTCGGCAAGCCGTGCAGCACTGCACAAGGCTATCAGAAATACAGCTTAATCCAGGGGACATCATGTATTACAGAAGAGAAGGGCTGAAAAAATGGAAAGAACCTGGTAAGGTTAAAGGCAGTGATAGAAAAACAGTAATTTTACAACATGGAAATTGAACTGTTAGGATACATTCCTCAAGGCTAATTGGCACTGATTATACATTTACAGAAACTGAGCAGGACATAGAAGGTGAAGGGGCCATGCCCTTCACATACACATATGTTGGACAATTACGACGACCAGATTACGGCAGATAAAGGGATGACTGAATATGAACAAAGTGACACTGAAGTGCAGGGTAAGGCCATTTGTCCCAAAGGGCAACTACCCAAAGTTGCACGAGAATAACATGTATGCTATTATGGACCAATGTATGGAGGGATGGCATCATAATAAGGAGAGCAGAAAAAGCCACTGGCAAATGCAAAAAATGGCTTAATGTGCCAGACCCATGGATTGGCAAAATGTGGCAAAGATGCGGAAGGCCAGAAAATGCAATGTGAGCTCTGAAAGTGGTCATGGCCCTAGGAAAAGATCACGGACTTGCAGAAGGGACTTTGATCGTAGGAGGGAAAGATCCTGTAGCTGTAGTGCAGAAAGAGAGAGGAGGGAGAGTAAAGGTCATAGTTTGACAAGAACAGCGACCATGAACAGGCTAGGAATGCCACTAAAAGTGGAAGCCCTTATGGTCGAGAAATTTTAGTGGCTACTAACAAATTAGAAGATACGTTGATAAAGGATGCCAAAAAAAAAGAGTTGGAAAGTTGGAAAGAATTTAGTGTATATACTGAAATACCAGACATGGGACTACCAGCCTTATCATACAGGTGGATCTGCACAGAAAGGGTACTTCCTGACGGCACATATAAGGCTAAAGCTAGACCAATAGCTCAGGGTTTCGCAGAAAGACTTTGGTGATCAATATGTCAGGGTGGACTCCCCTACTGCAGGAGAAGTAAGCTTGAAAATTTTCTTAGCTCTTTTAGCAACATATTCCTGGGAATGTAAATCGATTGATATAAAAGCTGCACTTTTGCAAGGTGAGAAATTTCAAAGGGAAGTGTTTTTGAAACCACCTAAAGAAGCTGGCAATATAGAAGCGAAACTGGAAATTGAACAAGTGTGTTTATGAGTTGACTGATGCATCAAGGGTATAGTATTTCTCATTTAGGTCCATCCTGTTGAAAACTGGTTGTATTCAGCTAAAGGTAGACCCAGAAATGTTCTATTGGTATCCCAAGGAGAAACTAGCAGGCATCTTTATGATGCATGTTGATGATTTTCTGTGGGGAAGTGCTGAAGAATTTAAGCAATGGGTGATAGATAAAATAAAGAAAGAATTTATGGTTGGAAGTCAGGTTTCGGGGTCTTTAAATATATAGGGTTAGACATGAAGCAGAATAAGTTGGGAGTGACCTTGAATCAATAGTCTTATTTAGAAAATGCTAATCACACCCAATAAATCAGGCCAAGTCCTCACAAAAAGAGGATCCTGCATCCAAGGAAGAAATAGAGCAATTAAGAAGTTTACTGGACAGTTGAACTGGTTATGCACTCAGACTAGACTTGATATTAGTTATGACGTATTGGAACTGAGTACTATGATGAATCATGCTACAGTTGAGGACATTCTGAGAGCAAATAAAACATTAAAGAAATTAAATTCAAAGAAATGCACACTCAAGTTTGTAGCCTTGGGTGATCCAGAAGATATGAGGTTAGTCATTTTTAGCGATGCTTCACATGCCAATCTTCCAGATGAATATTCTAACATAGCAGGGCTTATCACATTCTTGGTGGGAAAGAATAATAAATGTTGTCCATTGGCCTGGGAAGCGACAAAAATAAAAAAGGCTAGTTAAAAGCACCTTACCTGCTGAAACACTGGTGTTAGTAGAAGCAATAGATATGGGGGTGTACTTATCTAATGTACTGAAGGAAATAATACACAAGAGGCAATATGAGAAAAGTTTGTCCATAGCATGCTATGTGGATAAGCATTCTCTTTGGGACAATATTCATTCAACAAAGGGTTTCACTGAAAAAAGGTTAAGAATTGACCTTGCTTGTATAAAGGAAATGTTGGAAAGAAGCAATGTTTCCAAAATAAAATGGGTGGATTCAAGTCACCAATTGTCAGACTGGTTTGTGAAGAGGTGCTTGCTCCAAGAAATTTGATGGGCTTGAAGAGGGACGCCTTGTGTTATAATGAGGATATGGAAAACTGATATTTTCTTTGATTGCTTTGAAATTATTTATGTACAGTAAAGAAGAAAAATAAATTGTTTAAAGAAGGCAGAATGTGGGATCTATTAATGGTTGGTTACAATATAGCTTGAGACATAGAAGATGGAAAATAGATTGAAGGGGGAGGTGAAAGAGTTAAAAACCAAATACAATGGACAAAGAGGTGGTTTTGATAAACCACAAATCATAGTCTGGACCAGATAAGAGTCAAGACCTGTGTGTATATATTGAATAGGAGTGGATAATATAATCATGTACGAGTGTCTCGAAGATAATAGGATAGAACTAACAAACTAATTGTGTGTAAATGATTGGGTCCTGTAACGAGGTTAAAACATGTACACATCGAAGATAATAGGATAGACCAAACTAATTATGTGTAAATGATTGGGTCCTGTAACGAGGTTAAAACATGTAGACATTGATCAGTGATGCATGCAAATAGTGTAAGATAAGGGAAAAGTATAACTGCAAGGAAATGTAACCATTCGGGGAGCTTGTACCCATCTTGTATGGATATAGTCTCCATGCATGCTTGAATAAAACCGGTGAAAGAAGCCTGAGTCTCGTGTGGTCACTGCGGGATCGGAGGGTGCTTGAACTCCCTTTCATACATATAATTTTGTTTCTTTTTGATTAGTTTGAAAGGTTGTTATTCAGTTTTCAAAAGTTTTAATTTGAAAGAAAAGAGGTGAATCAGTCAATGTCTTATTAAATACATTGTTCAGGTTTGATAGCAATTACATTGTGAAGTTGAAATGCAATTATATTATTAAACAGGTGGTGGGTATTTGTACACCTATAAATGGGGATAGATGGAGAGGTGGTGACATAGTGGTGTTATCACTGGGCTAGTATTCTAGAGACCCAGGGTAATGCTCTGGAGGCCTGGGTTCAAATCCCACCACAGTAGATAGTGAAACTTGAATGCTGTAGCACACCCTTCACCTCCTTGCTTTTGCCCGCCATCCAGACACACCTTGGTGTGCCCTGTTGCCGTCCAGTGGTGGAAGTCCCCACTGGAGGGCTCTCTACTTGGGAGTCCTCCTCCTTATCATGGGGTGGAGGGTGTTGCACGTGGCAGTCCCACACAGCCGCAGGTTGCATCAGTTCACAGACTCCCAAGAAACCTACGTTTTTTGTGGCCTTGTGGAGTTTGCGGACCACAAGTATACTGGGTGCCAAAGGCTACGTTCCCTTTTTAGTATTTTTAAAATTTGTTACTTCATTTTTGGTTACACTTCAGTCCCATACTCCTGATCTTCAGGCACCCAGTGTGGAGGGGGGTGGGAAGGGAGGAGGATCTTCTCGTGAACCTGCTCCTGGGCCTGGCCAAGTTGGCCATCAACTGGTCCAGCCAGCGAACGATTGAGGAAGTCGTCTGGCCCGACTGTCTGCCCTTCCTCCGAGGCTACGTTCATGGCCGGGCGTCTTTAAAGAGGGAGCTGGTGGTGTCTGCCGGCAAAATGGAGGCCTTCCATGCCTGATGAGCACCGCGGGGCTGGGGTGCTTTATTGACCATCTTAATCACATTTTAATTTGAGTTCTGTAAGTTTCCTTTTAGATTTCATCTTACTTTTTGCAGTTTCCCTTTAAGGGGCTGCCTTTTAATTAGTCCCTTGATTTGTTAATTTAGTCTATTTGGTTTCATCAAGCTAGTATAAATGGGGTTAGATGAGGAGGTGGTGACTAGTGTTCCAGCAACCCAGGGTAATGCACTGGGGGCCTGGTTTCAAATCCCACCACAGCCAGTGGTAAAATTTAAACACTGCTGTATGCTCTTCACCTCCTTGCTTTTAGCTGCTGTCTGGATATGCTTTGGTATGTCTTGTGTGGTGAGAATGTTAAATATGTTATTTAAATTATTGTTGAATAGCATATGGTCTTTAACATGAATTATAGAAATATTAAAGCGGTTTAAAGTTAAAATTTACCTAAGTATTGATTTACATGATGGGTGAAGAATGTTTTTGTGGACTTTAAAAAACCTTCCTGTTGTGTCATTTGACATTAAATCTTCATTTGATTGTAAGGATTAACCCTGATTTCATTCAGACCTACATTCACTGAGAAGAAAGATCTGTATGAAAGAGATGCAATGATGACACAGTCAAATAAATAAATATGATGCCAGAAAAAAGTGCTGGTATTTATGTGGAGCATTAGAAAAATATCCCAATTAACAACTTTTGAAGGAGAGTATGCTCTGTTATGTAAGGACATCAACTCCCATTGTTATTTCACATTGCTTTTATTTTTAAAGATCAAAATTTAGTTGGACAGCTGGGTAAGGAGTGTATTATAATATTGGCTGAGATTTTTTTTAAATTAATTTACAGGATGTGGGCGTTGCTGGCTGGGCCAGCATTTATTGCCTATCCTAGCTGCCCTTGAGAAGGTGGAGCTGAGCTGCCTTTTTGAACCGCTGTAGTCTATGTGGTGTAGGTACACCCACAGTGCTGTTAGGAAGGGAGTTCCAGGATTTTCATCCAGCGACAGGAACGGTGATATATTTCCAAGTCAGAATGGTGAGTGACTTGGAGGGGAACTTCCAGGTGGTGGTGTTACCATCTATCTGCTGTCCTTGTCCTTCTATATAGTAGTGGTCATGGGTTTGGAAGGTGCTGTCAGAGGAGCCTTGGTGAGTTCCTGCAGTGCATCTTGTAGATTGTACACACTGCTGCTACTGTGTGTTGGTGGTGAAGGGAGTGAATGTTTGTGGAAGGGGTGCCAATCAAGTGGCTGCTTTGTCCTGGATTGTGTCAAGCTTCTTGAGTGTTGTGGGAGCTGCACTCATCCAGGCAAGCAGGGAGTATTCCATCACACTCCTGACCTGTGCCTTGTAGATGGTGGACAGGCTTTGTGGAGTCAGGAGGTAAGTTACTCACCCCAGAATTCCTAGCATCTGACCTGCTCTTGTAGGCACAGTATTTATATGGCAGGTACAGAAAGTCAAATAAAAAGAGAGAGAGAAAGTTCCAAACAAGAAAATAAGTGAAAGGAAAATCAGAAAAAATTTAAAATTAAAACTTTTAAAACCTCTAGGAATGAGACTGACGGGATTAAAATTCCTTTCCTGCGCCAAGGGTTATTTGGCATTGTATGAATAATTATCATTGTATGAATGATTATCACATCATCAAAAGGGTATTTATGCTTTTAACTGCCCGCCATAATTTTCTGTTGTGTTTAGTGGGCAATTAATGTACAAATGCAAGTTTATAAAAACAAACTGGAAGCAAATGCGAGATACCTTTGTGCAAAGCAAATGGGAGAGAGGCATGAATCAAGCAATGCATTCTGGCTGGTGATTCACAGTTCATGATTTATCTCTTAATTCCCTAAAATTGTTGGCCAATTTCTTCTTTAATAAAAGCATGTATTATTAATATGCTGTTACTTTTTCAGCAAGATTTGGTCCTTTTTTATTATTTTGCAGAAGATGCTGTTTCAGGTCATGCTTAAATGCAGTGTACTTGCTATATTACAGTTTACACAGTTGCATTCACATACATTGAAGGTCATACACAGTTATAGAGGTTTTCACATTAGATTGCAAGCACTTACTTGGCAAGTCCCAATCCCCTAACTAGATGTCACCATAATCAAGTGAGGGGCAGAAAGAAGAGTTTCATAGGGCATTAATCTGAAGCAATGGTAAGTGTTCGTAAGTGTGAGTGGGCCGCTGAGAACTGTCTCAGCTGTAAATGGATATGGGGATGGTGATGAATTTGGAGTTCTGGAGGCTCATAACTCTGAGTGTATTTTTTGTCTCTTTATCTTTCAGATTGTGTCGTTTTATTTTGTTTTTCATCTTGTACCTCTTTATTCCCCACGCACCATTACAACATACAGCAAATTCCGATAATCAGAGAGGTCTATCTCGAAGGAGCCTTTGGGTGGCATTTTGCAGTCCCGCCAGCGCTGGGAATCACAGAATCACACATTGCAGAAGAGGCCTTTCTGCCCATCAAGTCTGCACCGACACGGGAGAGACACCTAACCTACCTACCTAATCCCATTTACCAGCACTTGGCCCAGAACCTTGAATGTTATGACATGCCAAGTGCTCATCCAGGTACTTTTTAAAGGATGTGAGGCAACCCGCCTCCACCACCCTCCCAGACAGCGCATTCCAGGCCGTCACCACCCTCTGGGTAAAAAGGTTTTTCCTCACATCCCCCTAAACCTCCTGCCCCTCACCTTGAACTTGTGTCCCCTTGTGACTGACCTTTCAACTAAGGGGAACAGCTGCTCCCTATCCACCCTGTCCATGCCCCTCATAATCTTGTACATCTTGATCAGGTCACCCCTCAGTCTTCTCTACTCCAACGAAAACAACCCAAGTCTACCCAACCTCTCTTCATAACTTAAATGTTTCATCCCAGGCAACATCCTGGTGAATCTCCTCTGCACCCCCTCCAGTGCAATCACATCCTTCCTATAATGTGGCGACTAAAACTGCACACAGTACTCCAGCTGTGGCCTCACCAAGGTTCTATACTCCACTGGACATGGTCTTCCAGTCACTAAAGCAGCCTTCTGTCATCACCCTCTGTCTCCTACAACTAAGCCAATTTTGAATCCACCTTATCAAATTACCATGTACCCCATGTGCATTTGCCTTCTTTATAAGTCTCCCATGTGGGACCTTGTCAAAGGCTTTGCTGAAATCCATATAAACTACATCAACTGCACTACCCTCATCTACACACCTGGTCACCTCCTCAAAAAATTCAATCAAATTTGTTAGGCATGATCTCCCTCTGACAAAGCCATGCTGACTATCCCTGATCAAACCTTGACTCTCCAAGTGGAGATAGATTCTCTCCTTCAGAATTTTCTCCAATAGTTTTCCTACCACTGACGTGAAACTCACTGGCCTGTAGTTCCCTGGCTTATCTCTACAAACCTTCTTAAATAACGGAACTACATTAGCTGTTCTCTAGTCCTCTGGCACCTCCCCCGTGGCCAGAGAGGAATTAAAAAATTGGGTCAGGGCCCCTGCGATCTCCTCCCTGCCTCACTCAGCAGTCTGGGACACAAATCATCCGGACCTGGAGATTTGTCCACTTTTAAGCCTGCCAACACCTCCAATACCTTGTCACTCCCTATATCAATTTGCTCAAGAACCTCGCAGTCTCTCCCCCCAAGTTCCATACCTTCATCCTCATTCTCTTGGGTGAAGACACATGTGAAGTATTCGTACAACACTCTACTGATGTCCTCTGGCTCCACCCATAGACTGCCCCCTTGGTCCCTAATGGGCCCTACTCTTTCCCTGGTTATCCTCTTCCCATTGATATACTTATAGAATATCTTGGGATTTGCCCTACTTTTACCAGCCAGAGCTTTCTCATATCCCTCTTTGTTCTCCTAATTGCTTTCTTAAGCTCCGCCCTGTACTTTCTATACTCCACTAATGCCTCCGCTGATTTGCTCCCCTTGTACCTGCTAAAAGCCTCTCTTTTCATTCTCATCGTATCCTGAATATTTCTGGTCATCCATAGTTCTCTGGGCTTGTTACTCCTTCCTATCACCCTAGAGGGAACATGTTGAGCCTATACCCTCCCCATTTCTTTTTTGAACGCCCCCACTGCTCCTCTGTAGATTTCCCCACAAGTAACTGTTCCCAGTGTACCTTGGCCAGATCCTGCCTTATTTTACTAAAATCCGCTTTCCCCCAGACCAAAACATTTTTTTGCAACTTGTCTATTTCTTTGTCCATAACAAGTTTAAATTATACCATGTTGTGGTCGCTATCACTAAAATGCTCCCCCACCACCACCTCAGCCACCTGTCCGGCTTCATTCCCCAGAATTAAGTCCAGCAATGTGCCGTCCCTTGTTGGACCCTCTACATATTGACCTAAAAAGTTATCCTGTACATATTTCAATAAATCCACTCCATCTAAACCCTTAACACTATGTCTATCCCAATTAATGTTGGGAAAGTTGAAATCTCCTAATATAATTACCCTATTGTTATTGTTTTTACACACCTCCGCAAATTGTGCACATATTTGCTCCTCAATTTCCCGCTGACTATCTGGGATTGTCAGATAAACACCTAACAATGTGGCTGCCCCTTTTTTATTCCTAAGCTCTAACCACAAAGCTTCATTCAATGCCCCCTCCAAGATATCATCTCTCCTTACTGCAGTAACTGACTCCTTAACTAATAATGCAATGTCTCCTCCTCTTTTACCCACTCCCCTGTCTCGCCTGAAGATTCTATACCCCGGAATGTTGAGCTGCCAATCCTGCCCCTCCCTCAACCACATCTCTGTGATAGCTACTATCTCACAATTTCACGTGTCAATCCTCACCCTTAACTCATCCATTTTACCTATAATACTCCTGGCATTAAAATAGAGGCCATCCAGCCTTGCCTTACTCCCCTGAAACTTAATGCAGCTGTACTCCCTCTGACTTGATTATTTTACTGTATTATGATGTGTCCCTATTCTGCTAACATTCTGTGTCCCCTCCCCCTGCCAAATTAGTTTAAACACCTCCCAACATCTGTTGGTTAAGTCTGAAGAACCCTTAATGCATCCCAGAGAGTGCTGGTCACCACTTGGATGGCCAGAGTTTAGTGCGCTGCATGGCTGCCCGAAACCTCACCATCTCCACCCCACTCCACCTGACCGGTTGGCAGCAGCTTTGCCCACTGGACTGCATGTTGTGCTCTCAGCTCAGGCGCATGCATTCTCCTAACACACACTGCAAGGCTGCACTGTTAGCTTGAACCATGGGGCAGACTGGTCCAAACCGGAATGATGACATTGCAAGGGGCTGTGAGCGCCTCCACCAGTGACTGCTCCATGGCCAGCTTTAGCAAGGAGATTGTACAACGTGCCCAGTCATCCAAATTGCTCTGCAGTCCACTAAAATGCTGATTAGTTTGCAATCTGTGCCCGAGGGGTGAAAAGCTCTAGAGCACTTGGCGGCACTGTCAGGCCCCTGCATTGCTTCAGTGGGCAGATAAGCCCGGATGATCCAGCGTGGGTGGATGATTCCAGCCAGCAGGGCTTCTAATGATATGCAAATATATTAAAATGAAGTGCCCAACGTGCAGCGATATGAAACATGGCACACCATTGACGGGCAGAGTGGACGATTGCAAACAGCTTTCATGACCTCATGAAACCTATTTTTGGCCTTCTCGTCATATTACCCACTCATGCCCGCCACGATGCCCACAACACCAACAGGCACGGAATTCCACCCATTGTGTTTTACAAATCTATTGGGAAAAAATGTCCTAGTAACCCAAAACAGATCCACTTTATTTATTTTATGTTATGCGACTCTAATTGGAAACTAATTTACTTATACTGTGTTCATGTCTGTCATTTACCGCTTTCACCAATCAAAAACTTGCTGTATACACAGTAACAAGCAATAAATACCATTAACTATGAAATTACATGCCTGTTTGTTTACAAGTCAGCATTTAATAATTAAGTGCTGCAAGGTTGTATGAAACAGTTAAGGATATTTCCTGTACATATTCCTACTTGATATTTGAAAAATGAGATCTCATGTGGTTGCTGTCAATAGAGAAACAGATAAGATACAATTACCATGCTGTGCAATTTCAGATGGAAATATATACAGCTATGTGTTATAGTGAAAAGAGCAGGAATAAATAAGGGTTCAATCAGAAAATGTTAGAATAATAATGTGAAGGACAAAACTTTGCGGTTTTACGAGTGGGTTGAATTTCTGGATAATCCAAGAAAAATAAATTACTTAATGGTTTGAACTTTTCCTCAGTGTTTCTAAGTTAAAAATATTAAGATTGTTTTTCAAATAAACACTTAAGAAAAGTTCAAAGACAACTTGGTGACACATTGTATCATGAGTCACAACTGTAGGGTATAGCTTTGGTCTCCCAGATACCACCCTTTCAATCTTCATTCACCTCAATTAAGAGTGACAAGTTCCTGGGAAAGCAGACATTCACCTCTATGACTCTGTGCTAGTGGCGATGTGCTTTCTGAACATTTAAGGGAGTAAGATCCATATCAATTCACACAAGGTATAGGGGTAAGCATAGGGGCTTAAATGACAAAATTAGTGCAATCATTGACCTCTAACTCTGGGAAAGGCAACAAATCCATAGAATTTCAGTTGCATCTCTGAAGAGCATGTTAGCCCTGATGGGTTGTGCATTCACAATCCCTTTTGATACAGCTGTATACAGCACACTGGGCAACACATGAGACGCACCTCATCTGCTTTCATCACTGTTTTAGTTTCAGAGTAAATCATTGGGAACATAATACTGTCAATTTCATGGTGTAGAAATAGAGTGATTTTCGCAACAGTCAGCATGAAGTCATAGCAGAAGGTTTTGATATTTTTATACCTTTTAATCTGCAGATATCCAGGTAGAATCCCACCTTTGTACCAGAAGAGATTTCTTTTTCATTTTGATTAGATGATTGAGGGTGCTGGGATTTATCTTCATTTTATTTCACAGATCTTTGTAGAGAACAGAAAACCAGAACATCCTGACATGTGCATAACGGAGAGAATGGGAGCTGGACAATAGGGAAACAGATAAGATACAATTACCATGCTGTGCAATTTCAGATGGAAATATATACAGACATGTGTTATAGTGAAAAGAGCAGGAATAAATAGGGGTTCAATCTGAAAATGTTAGAATAATAATGTGAAGAAGGACAAAAGCTGCAGATAAAAGAATGACATGATGTTTAAGGCTAATTGATATTCTTGGAAAATGTCCTAGTCCAGCATGACCTCATAGCTGCTTTTATTGAAATCTGTGGTAAATCTGTGGGTTTTCACCCCATAATAAACAAGGAAATCTGTGTCTTTATTTAAGGCAGTTTTCAAATTTGCTCAAATTGAAATGGAAGTTGTCCTCCTTTGCCAAAACTTTTAGAAGAATGCAGACAGTGTCAAAGCGCAAGGCATAAATCACGGTGCAGATTGTTCATGCCATAACTTGTGCCAGAGTACTGAGTTCAATGGGTGTGTTGGGAATTTACATCATTCGTCACCTCACAAAGTGTTAAAAGAATATTTCCTCAAAAAATCCTCCTGCACCACAAACTGCATATGTTCGAACGAATGTATTCTAAATCCCTTGTGGATTGATTCTATCATTACTGCTTTTGTCAGTTGTATTCCCAATATATTACCACACCTCACTGGTTGTGTATTATTCAACCTGCAAATAAACCTGAAATAAAAGCAAAATACTGAGGATGCTGGAAGTCTGAAATAAAAACGGAAAGTGCTGGAAAAGCTCGGCAGATTTCACAGCATCTGTGGAGAGAGAAACAGAGTTAATGTTCCCAGCCCAAACAGTTAATGTTTCAAAACCAGTTTGGACTCGAAGCATTAACTCTCTTTCTCTCTTCATAGATGCTTACAGGTCTGCTGAGTTTTTCCTGTGCTTTCTATTTTTATTTAATATTGTAAATAGATCCTATTTATTTTTGCCTCTACATGCTGCTCTCATGGTATGGCATTGTTTTTATGTGTCCAGCTCAAGAAATTTATATAACTTCAGTAGAGGCTAATCTTGGGCATGCTATTCCACATAATCAAACATAAATTTGAAACTTCTAGTGTATAGGAGTGCCGTTAATGAAATCTACATTTTCGAGCAATAACTGGACTCCAAAGCTTCCATGTGCATGTTCATTGCGAGCTTGAAGGACGAGCCACCTGCCACATTGCTAGAGGCAAAAATAATTGGTGTCCAGGGCCCACAACTGAAACAGGCATTAGACCCTCTGAATATGAAAATAAGAGGTCTAACATTTCAAACATTGGTTTTCACTGAAGAATTTGGCACCAGCTGTATTGAGAAAAAACAGATCTGCAGGGAGCATGCAGGTCACAACAAACAAAGTAATTATTTCAAATATTCATAATTGAAAGTGAAGCCCTCTGCATACTGACTCATCATACTCCTACACGCACTTTCCAGCTTCCCCTATTCCCAATCATGCACCCCTTTCCTCGTTGCCCCCATTTCCCGATTGCCCCCTTGGACACTCTATTTCCAATTGGCCCTTTTTCTTCATATCTCTATTCCTGATCGCCTCCATTCCTGGTAGCCTTTATTCTCGGTCATACCTAATGCTGATCACCCCTGCCTGCCCAGTCTCTACTTTCATAATCATGCCCCTTCCTAATCACCCCTATTCCGGGTCATCACTGTTTCCGATTGCTCCACTTCAGGTTATCCCCCTTTAATCACTCATTCAAGGGCTGCTGCCAATATTGCAGCTGTCCAAGTGTTCATTCTTCTTCATCAGCGAGCTGCTTGGGGAGGCTTATTAGGTGTCCGCACCTCCCAAGCTCAATTATAATGAGGCCCGAGACCCAATGTCACATATACTTCAGGTACAGGGACGCCCTGCATGCCCATTTTTGGACACATAACCTAATCCCTAGTGAAATATGTGCACTGAAGAATCTACTCAAGTAAAGGTGCTATTGTTAGCCATATTGGTTCCACTGGTTCTACTCCAGGAATTGGTAGAGATCTGTCCAGACTAAAATTATCCTGGGCGGAACAAGTAAGCTTGTTCCAATATGCTGAAGAGAAAGCTGCCACAAATAGTGGGCAACTTCCAAGAGAAATTAAAATCAGGCAGACACTTTAAAATCTGGTGATAAAGCACGAGATATGAATAATACTTTACTGAATAATTATGCTTAATTGCCAGTTTCAGGAAAAGCTAGCTACTCACATATAGTTCAAAATCATTAAAGACGGATTCACCTTAAGGGTTAAGACTACTTTAGCAGTAACCATAGATACATTAAGCTATTAGTTCAGCATGAGCTTCTTTCTTGCATGATAATTTACCAGTGGCAGTAATTTATATAACACAAAGAAATATAATAGAGTAATACAAGCTTAATGCCATGAACGATATAACATTGCAAATTACAGAGACTTTGGGCTCAATTTTGGCTCTCTGATGGTAACCCAGAAAAGAGAGGAAGCATGGGGCAGGATTTTCCGTTTGTCGGGCGGGCAGGGCAGGTGGGCCTGGGAACGGCCAGGAAAAGGTCTGCCGCCCGCGATCGGACCCCAACCGCGATTTCATGCTGGCTGACCAATTAACGGCCGGTCAGCGTGAAAGGCGCACTGAAATGCTCAGCTCTGCTGGGGTGAGGGAAAGAGGAGTCTGAGCACGGAAGTCTGCGTATATGCAGGGGAGCGCACGTTGAAAGCTCCCTGGGGGCACAGAGCTGCCTCAGGGAGCTGAAGAATTCGAGAAACAAAAATAAAGATCTTAAATATGATATAAACTTGTCCCCACATGGGACTCAGTCACATGAAGAGGGACATGTTTAAAATTATGGTGAAAAGCATTGAATGGATTTTTATTTACCGTTGGAAACCTCACCCCAACCGTGGATGAAGTTTTGTTAAAAATGCAAAGGCTACCTGGCCTAGTCGCCCACCTATCAACCGTAAGGTTGGACAGGCAGCGAAAAGTACAAATTAATTAATTTCATAAGGGTCTTAATAGACCTCTTAATTGTTGGCGAGTGCACTGCCAACTCTCGCACATGCCCACTGACTGAAAGATCGCGAGAGTGTGCAATGACATCAGGATGCCTGCCCAACATCATTGCACGTGATTTTACACCCGATTGGGTCGGGTGCACGCCCACCTGATGAACGTGAAATCCTGCCCCATGGGTTCTCAGCCATTAAAATCAGGTGGCAGGAGGCTATCACCAGGGACCCAGGAGTACAGCCTCTGGCATAAGGTAAGAGCTCCAAGAGAGGAATCCCAATTGGGGGAAGGAGTGACGCCAGGCAGGGGAAACCCAAGGCGGGAAGGGGGTTTGTGAGAGGGCGGGGGGGTGGGTAGTCTCCTACTTCACCTGGTCCACGAGAAAACTAAAAAAAAGGTCAAAGTCAAAGATCTTCTGGCCCAGGGTATTATTCCTATTAGAATTTGCCTGACAGAGAAGCAATCATTCCTCCCCTGTTCAGGCCTGGGATTAAAATAGCAGCTTGGACCTTGATGATGTAATCAGAGTACAATTTGCATGTTTAAAGAGGATTCTAGTGGCTTGGATGTAGGTGTCCTTGTCGGCTTCAATTTAAAACTGAGGTCAACCAGATTATAGCGGAACAGAATGAATAAGCTCCCCATTCTATTTTAACTGCACCTGTCAATTTTCACTTGGTGAGAGCAGTTAAAACTGAGTCCTTAATTTTAACTGGGGCAATGCACATTTCAATGAGCTGAAGCTTTCATTTTATTGAAGATACTTTTGTAGAATTAGTGCTTTTAAGACATTAACTGTTTGGGTTTTGAAAGGCAGTCATTACTAAGTGTCCTAGCTGGCTTGCCATGGTCATGTGACCTTTACCATAAGGGAGTGTCTGGAGGCAACCATGATACATTCAGCTCAATAAAGACACTACACTAGAAATACACCAGAACTTGTGACATGGTGTCAGCAGTACAGCTGGCATTGATTTTTGAAAATCCAGAAGAGAGGCCACAGCTACTGAAAGAGGAATACTGAAATGTCCCAGCCTGCAAAAGATGCTAAAATAGAACACAGACAAGGAAAAGCTAACACAAGCTGAAGGCTGCAAGTAAAATACTGGGGGAGACAAAAATTGTTGCAAATTTTCCACTCCCAACTCCTGTTAAAATGAAAGGGGGTATGCAGCAGAACTGGTAGTTTTTCCACTTGCAATGGCAAAACTATGAGATTGCAACAGATTTAATTAACAAGCCGGAGCCAATAAAAGTAGCAATACTTTTAACACTGCTGGGAGTGACTACTACAAATTGTATTCCACCCAAAATCTATCCAAAGAACAGAAAAAAAAACAGACTGCAGAAATTTTGAAAGCCTTGAAGGCACACTTTGAAGCCCAAGTGAATGCAACTTATGAACAGTATGTGTTCAACACGATAGCTCAAGTTGAAAAAGAGTCCATTGATCAGTATGTGACTGTAGAAACACAGCTCGCAGAATCATGTGAATTCGGGTAGCTAAAAGATGATCTCATTAAAGATAGATCTTAGGCATAAGAGACCTGATAGTAAGAGCAAGCCTATGGAGAGGAGAAACTTACTCTCAAGAAAGCGATAGATGTGTGCAGAAACACATAGGTTGTAAAACGTTAGCTAGAGCACATGTATGGCAGAACAGAGCAGGAGATACATTATGCTGAGAGGCATTCCAGGCTAAAAGAGCAGAACAATCATGGACAAAGGGCAGATGCAAATATTGCAGAGGACATCGCACAAAGGGAAAGAAGGCTTGTCCAGCATGGGGAAAGCCATGTTTTACTGTAAGAAACTAAACCATTTTGCACACAGGTGTTTGGCTAGAAAGAAGCAAAGCAAGCATATACAGATGGCAACTGGAGAGATATCAGCCAAAGAGCCTAATAAAGCACTACACATGATACAACAGTTTGGTTCCATCAAGTCTATAGGTGATAAATCGTTTGTGACTGTTAGAATGATGACCACAGAAGGAGTGTTTCAAGCAAACAAGAAGTTTCAGATAGACACTAGTGTGTCATGCAACATCATGACCCTCACAGACCCATATGAAGTGGCTCAACTTGGTGATCCAAAAATGAAGCCATTGAAAGTAAGGTTAAGGCTATATGACAGCACGATACTCATACCAAGAGAACAAATTAATCTAAGAGCCCAATGCAATGGCAAGAATGAAGATCTGGAGTTCCATATCATAGACGGTACACAACAGCCACTCATCTTGGCTGGATGAAGTCTGAGGCTTGGATTGGTAACTCTGAATGTGCCAACAGAGATTTACAATGTGTCGCAGCACCCAAAACCATTAACCGCTGAAGAGATCCTAGAGGAGTACAAGGATGTGTTTACAGGGTTGGGATGTCTACCGGGGGAATATCATCTCAAAGTAAATGAGAATGTCAGAACAATTCAGCATCTGCCAAGAAGAGTTCCAGCTGCCCCTAATCCCAGCCTAAAAAACAAGATAGAAGAGCCGGAAAAGAAGGGAGTGATCAAGAAAGTGACAACTACTACAGGCTGGATTAGCAATGTGGTAGCAGTGAAACAACCTGGAAAGCTGTAAGTATGATTACACCCAAAGGATCTAAATAAAGCACTGAAGAGATCTCACTACCCCATGCCAACAATTGAAGGAATTTTAACAACTTGCCAAGGCAAAGATCTTTACTACACTAGATGTGAAGGATGGTTACTGGCAAGTGAAGCTGGATGAAAGCAGCAACTTTCTAACTACATCCTGGATGCCATTTGGCATTCCCATGACTCCAGAAGATTATCAATACAGACAGCCTGAGGCAGTCAGTGATATTCCTGGAGTGGAAGCCATAGTGGCTGATCTGCTAGTCTATGGATGTGGAGACACAATGGAAGAAGCCATAGCTGATCATGAACAGAATTTAACACAACCACTAGAGAGAGCTCGCCAGATGAGCCTGAAGCTGAACAAGAAAAAATTATAATTGAAGATGCCAGATGTTAAATACATAGGTCATGTACTGACAGCAAAAGGCATTCACCCAGATCCTGATAAAGTGAGAGTTGTAGCAGCGATGCAGCAACTAACAGAAGTGAAAGCAGTGCAATGGTTTGTTGGATTCATGAACTATTTAGCAAAATTTTTGTCGCATTCATCATCGGAGTGTGAACCATTATGCAAGCACACTGCCAAGGAGGTGCAGTGGTACTGGGGCATAGAACAAGGAGCAGTGCTCACTAAAATCAAACAACTAGTGATGACAATGCCAGTGCTGAAGTACTATTAATGTCAATGATGAAGTCACCTTGCAGTATGATGCCAGCAAGATAGGTCTTGGAGCAACCCTAATGCAGCAAGGACAATCAGTCGCATTTACATGCAGGGCATTAACACAAACTGAACGACGCTACACTCAGATCAAGAAAGATTCCCTGCCTATTGTTTTTGCTTGTGAGCATTTTCATCAATACCCAATTGGGAGGGACAGAGTAACAGTGGAGCATTTTTCTCAAACTACTACTATCTGCTCCAAAGCATGTGCAAAGAATGTTACTTCATTTACAGAGATATCATCTGGACATGACATAGAAGCAAGGGAAACAGATGATAATCACTGACATGCTGTCAAGAGCAGCACCCCCATGAAGAAAGTTGAGGATGCTACAACAGAATGTGAAATCTTCCAGGCTTAATGTGAAGCAGCAGCTCAACATGCTCTGGAAGTCATCAACCCAGCAGAGACAGTGAATCTGACAGACAAGCACCTTGCTCAAATCAAGCAAACCAACAAGATGCAACTCTCCAAGTGGTGCAAGAAGTAATGATGAAAGGATGGCCTGAGAGCATCAGGGCCACACCAGTGGTCACAAGAGGGTATTGGGCATACCGAGATGAGTTGACAGCCAAGACGGCATCTTGTACAAAGGAAATAGAGTCATCTAGAGATGTGAGGAGAGATGCTGAAGCGCATCCATGCAAGCTATCAAGGAATTGAATCAAATCTGAGGAAGGCAAGAGAGGTGCTTTACTGGCCAATTATAAGCAATGAAATTAAAGAGCAGATAGGCCAGTGTGGTGCTTGTAATGTGTAACAAGCTAAAAAAGCTAGAGAGCCGTTGATGATGCATGACATCCCAGACAGACATGGATGAAGCTGGAAGTAGACCTCATCACTATAGCAAGAACTGATTATCTTGTCACTGTAGACTAGTATTCTGATTACTGGGAGGTAGACCAGCTGACTTCAATGATGACAGGAGAGATAATAGCATGCTTGAAAGCACACGGCAGCTGTTACGGCATTGCAGACATCATGATAAGTGACAATGGCCCTCAGTTCACGAGTGAAGAATTCAGCCACTTCACAAAGGGTTGGGAAATTCAACACTATACATCATCTCTGCACTATCCCCAGTCGAATGGAAAGGCTGAGGCGGCAGTGAGCATCGCCAAAGGAATCATCAAGAAACTGAGCAAATCAAGCACAAATGTATACAAGGCAATCCTTGAGTGGATAAACACACCGACTGAAGGCATGGAAAGTAGTCCTGTCCAGAGACTAATGTCACGCCACACACAAACTACTCTTCCAATATCAAAAAAGCTACTGAAGCCAGAAGTCATAACAGGCATGAGTGAAAATATCAAGGTGAAGTGGCAGAAAGCCAAATTTCATTTTGACAAGATTGTCGAACCATTACCAGAGTTGAGCATTGGAGAGCGAGTCAGGATGCAAACCTTCAATGGTCTCAACAGGAGTCAGCCTACGTGGCAGCTTAGGACATACGTAGGGCAGTTGTCATCACAATCGTACACGGTGGATGTGAGCAATCAAATATACCAGTGCAACCACAGGCATATACGAACAACAAGCAAAGCTGTTCCTTAACTGCGGGCGGCTAATCAGGAAGATGGGATCTCACCAGCTGCACAGACAACAGAACAACCATCACTCCCATGAGTCCACCAGTCCCCAACAAGAAAATGGAATGACAACAGTTACCACGACAACAACAAGTGCCACAGGAACAATATTCCCCAGAGAAAGAACATCATCCAGATGAACAACCAATGGCAACACGCATGCTTACCATTAAGAGACTTGCATGATTTAACAACCATGTATGCAATGAATTTGCAGAGACTAACGAGAATAACAAGTAATTTGTTAATACATGAGAAAAGTTGTGGTGTAGTGGGTAACTTGGGTAACTCAAAGTTACACATGATAGTGCATGCAAATTTGTCTGTTGTTCGTTTATGGAAAGGGGGATGTTTGGGTTTTGAAATGCAATCATTACTAAGTGTCCTACCTGGCTTGCCAAGTCATGTGACCACTACCATGAGGGAATGTCTGGGGACAGCCATGATACATTCAGTTCAATGAATATACTACATGAGAGAGACTGTAGTATTTGAGCTCATAACATTAACATCTAATTAGTATTGTAAATTGGTTCAAATAAAACATTTCATGTTTCATGGCAACATATATTTTTAATTAATGAACTCAGATTTATGTCTTTTACTAGTACATTTAACGTAAAAATCCCCTTATATAACCCAGTTACAAAAATAAACTTTTCTCATGAGAAACCAACTTCTTACCTTAGATTTCAAATTAACAAAGTAATCTGCTTTGGATGAGGGATTTTACAACAAGGTTTTTGGCCAAGAAAAATGAAGTTGAAGACATCATTTGTATCATTGTTTCTTTGAAATATATCTCTGCGAAAGCACCCTCTAGTGTTATATTACTAAACGGTTATACTTAAATATTTTTAAAATTCAGGACTTCTGCATGTAGTCTTCCTCCATACTTGAATATTGGTGCAATCTTAAAGAATTTCTGCTGTTTTACATTAATCAATTTTGCAGATTGCTTTTAGTTCTCTCTAAAATAAATCTAAATAAAGAGAATTGCAGCTTGAGCAGTTATTTTGATTACAGAATATAAAAATTGACCAACGGCAACAATCCAAACTGTAATGTAACAGGTTCTGTAGCTGCTCCTGCAGCAAGAACACATTTAACTTAAGGTAAGCCAACATTAAAGGATTAAGTGGCTGCACTGTAAAAACAGTTTTGTAATTGATCAATCATAAAAAATTGAATAAGCTTCATATCCCAAGGTGCTTTGAGGATCCACCAGGCCTTTCAAATGGACTTCTAATACAAGCTGTGAGATGAAAGGAAATTATTGATACAGAGATGCAGACATGACAAATTGACTTCATGAATATGCTAACCGAGAAAGTAACTGGAGTAACCATGGCATGTGTTTGTTTAAAATTAACTGGATGTCCTCTTCATTGAACTCCTGTAGTCAGGTTGTTTATAAGACATACTCTTTTTTTTGTTGTGTTGGTTTGTATGGTTCTATCAGGGAGAGTGAGCACTGTCAGGAGTGAGGCGGGGGGGTAGACACTGTCGAGGGTGAGGGGGGTGAACACTGTCAGGGGTGAGGGAGGGTGAACACTGTTGAGGGTAAGGGGGTGAAAGCTGTCGGGCATGAGGGGGGAGTGAACACTGTCGAGGGTGAGGTGGGTGAATAATGTCAGGGGTAATGGGGGGTGAACACTGTCAGGGGTGAGGGAGGGTGAACACAGTGGGGGGTGAGGGAGGGTGAGTACTGTTGGGCATGAGGGGAGTGAACACTGTCGGGAATGAGGGAGTGTGAACATTGTCGACGTTGAGGAGGGTCAATACTGTTGAGCATAAGGGCAGATGAACACTGTCAGGGTTGTGGCAGGTGAACACCTTCAGTGGTGAAGGGGGCAGAAAACTGTTGGGGTGAGTTTGAGCATTTTCAGGAACAGGGTTAAGCATTGTTGGGTGTGAGGAAGTTTGAGCATTGTCCGGGATGATGGGGAAGAGCACTGTTGGGGAGGTGAGGAAGGGAGGTTGACCATTTTCGGGGTAGTTCGGAGGGTGGGGGATGGAGGTTGAGGGATGGAAGTTGAGCATTTTATGGGGTGAGGGAGGGGTTCAATTATTTCAGGAGTAAGGAAGGGATTGAATTTTTTCGGGGATGAGGGCTAGAGGTGAGCACTGTCAGTGAGGGGAGGCTGTGCAGTGAGGGGAGGGTGTGCAGTGTGGGGAGGCTGTGCAGTGAAGGGAGGCTGTGCAGTGAAGGGAGGCTGTGCAGTGAGGGGAGGCTGTGCAGTGAGGGGAGGGTGTGCAGTGAGGGGAGGCTGTGCAGTGAGGGGAGGGTGTGCAGTGAGGGGAGGGTGTGCAGTGAGGGGAGGGTGTGTGCAGTGAGGGGAGGCTGTGCAGTGAGGGGAGGGTGTGCAGTGAGGGGAGGGTGTGCAGTGAGTGGAGGGTGTGCGCAGTGAGGGGAGGCTGTGCGCAGTGAGGGGAGGGTGTGCGCAGTGAGGGGAGGCTGTGCGCAGTGAGGGGAGGCTGTGCAGTGAGGGGAGGCTGTGCAGTGAGGGGAGGCTGTGCAGTGAGGGGAGGCTGTGCAATGAGGGGAGGCTGTGCAATGAGGGGAGGCTGTGCAGTGAGGGGAGGGTGTGCAATGAGGGGAGACTGTGCAGTGAGGGGAGGGTGTGCAGTGAGGGGAGGCTGTGCAGTGAGGGGAGGCTGTGCAGTGAGGGGAGGGTGTGCAGTGAGGGGAGGGTGTGCAATGAGGGGAGGCTGTGCAGTGAGGGGAGGGTGTGCAATGAGGGGAGGCTGTGCAGTGAGGGGAGGGTGTGCAATGAGGGGAGGCTGTGCAAAACGGGTCCCAGGGATCTGTTACTGAACCGGGGTGGGGGGGCTGCACTCTCATGTCTTCACTGGAGCAGTCCTGGGCTGCAAGCATTGAGAAGCGTGCACGTGGCTGCAGTTTAAATATGGCACTGGCATGAGGAAGCCCCGAGGTAACTGCCCATGAATGCCGGGAAGGGGACAATACAGTACGAAAACCCGCCATTGCGGCCAGCAGGTAAAACATCTTTGTTTCATGCCCACTACCGCAATTAGTGCAAATCTGGGATGATTCTGCCCTAAATAAACATCCAACTGAACAGTATCCCTTGCATAAATTTTTCAGTAAAGTTAGCTGAGAAAAAGAAGGAAGAGTTCATGCTTTTTCTTGTTTTGAAGTTTCAGTTATACTAAACAATGTCCAGTTATTTACACGGACACTCAAATTGTTTTCTCTGAAGGGTTTTCATCTTCATTAATTTTACATTAATATGCAGGAGTGGAGGAAAGAGCAGGGCTGCAAGTCCTCAGGTGCTCTGCAAATGGTTAGTTTTGCTGTCAATCACCAAAGAAAAATACAAGAATTGTCACTTGATTCTTCTCTGATGCTCTTCAGGTGACAGTCATAACTCTAAGAAGCCCATCAACATATGGCATAAAGTTCTCAGTGAGGCTTGGACCTTCAAACGGGAATGTGATAAACACCCTCTAAAATACAAACTAACCCCCAAATTCCCCTCAATAAGGGGCAAATGCAATTTGGAAAAGGTGGGGGAAGAGTGAGATTGTAATTCTGCTGAGCCTGGTCTTTGTCCATTCCCTGCAAATATAAATGGAACAGGTGAGACTGGCAGGATGATGATCTCAGTCCAAAACCTGACCATCTCAATTTCCTAAAGCTCAATCTATGCTTGCCTGAAGGAGGCCTGGAATATGAGTAGGACTGGAATCCAGAATAATTCCAGAGGCTGCTTCTCTTGCAGCTATCAATCCCAAGTCAAACATTATGGGAAAAGTGTCAAATTTGAAATTACCATTGGTTGGCACAGGTGGTGCAGAGTGCTCAAGTGCTATTCATAAGTTTAAAATGAACTGAATTGGCATCTGGAAAATCTTACTTAAACTCATGGGACAACCCTGTCAGAATTAATAGCAGGGTAAGATGATGTCTATTGGTGTCACCAGCTTATGCTTATTTGCATCAGGAGATCATGTTGGCAGTGATCAGACAATTTAAGTTAATGGCATGGTCAAATTGGCTCTGATACTGTGTGTCAAGAGAAAAAGATCATTAATGATTCTTGTGGTGACCACAAGATTAGTAGAATGTGCACTTGCAAGGTGTCAGCCATTGTTCAGTGGGTCGCACCATCACCTCTGAGGCAGAAGATTGTGGGTTCAGTTCTGCTCCTTAGATTTGAGTGAAATGCAACACTGAGTGAGTGCTGCACTATCAGAGTTGCTATCTTTCAGATGGGACATAAAAAGTACCATGGCACTATTTAAAGGGGAGTTCTTTCTGGTCACATGGACAATATTTATCCCTCAACCAACATCGCTAAAAGATCCAATTATCTGGTCATTGTCACATTGCTGTTTGGGAGAGCTCATGTGCACAATTTGGCTGCCAGGTTTCCTATATTATAACAGTGATTACATTTCAAAAAGTGCTTCTTTGGCTGTAAACCACTTTGGGATGTCCCGAAGATGTGAGAAGTGTTATATAAATGCAAGTCTTTCTTTTTTCTCATTTGGCCCTTCCTTCTACAATATTTGGAATTGTAAAACATCTATTTGAAATATATATTATCCATGCGACCAGAGAGGACTCCCCTTCAAATAGTGCCTTGGTGCCTTATGTCTCATCTGAGAGATAGCACCTCTGATACTGCAACACTCCCTTAGTGTTGCATTTCACTCAATTCTAATCGTCCCAGGTTTGCACTGAGTGCAGTAGTGGGCATGAAAAACAACATCTTACCTGCTGCCACAATGGTGGGTTTTTGCGCCGTGTTATCTGTTTCCCGTCTCATTAATTTTGCAGCCACAGGAAACACGCACTCTCACGGGTGGGCAGCCTCTAAATCATCCGCCACACCATTACCTTGCTGTTTCCTTATTCCGTGTGCTATATCTAAACTGCTGCCATGCATACAGCTCTTGTTTGCAACCAGGACTGCTTTAGTGAAAGTCACTGGAATGCCTTTTGGGGGCCCGCCGTGATGTCCTCCACATGCACTCTGGCCGCAGGAGGTCCAGCAATCTCAGCACTCTGGCTCGGGAGAGGGTGGCAGTGGTGGTCAGTGCCAATGCTGCACAGCAGAGGTTGGCCATTCAGTGCAGAAAAAGGATGAATGATCTCACCTGTGCCACCAGTTGAGGCAACCATCTCATCACTCTAAACTCACACACACAAGCCCATCACACATTCACTGGCAGCTCACTCACTGCCAGCTCAAGGGACATCACCACTCACTCTCTCTCACACACCCTCACATCTCCATCTGGCCTCATCTCCTCTGGAGTCTGCCTCCTCAGCCCTCACCATCTTGAGGCCACTTGCACAGATCAACATGTTCCCCCACACAAACCTTGGGATACCCTCCCTTCCCCAGTACAGCTCTCACCCTGCAGCGTCTTCCCTTGCCTGACATCACTTCTCCCCTTTCCCCACGCAAGACCTAGACCTGCAGTCGTTGAAAAGCCACCCCCGCCTTACGGCTGGTCTACTAGGTAGAGACCTGCCCATGAGCCCCCCTAAAAGTGATGTGCTGCTGCCTACGAAGCCTGGGACTGATGACCGCAAGTGCTGCTCAAAGCAAGGTAGGCAAACAAATCTCGAAGTCCCGAGTGAAGTTCAGCTCTCCAGGTGCATGTCTCTTATGTACAGTTGGGAAACACGTTGGCATGCAATCACACCGACGTGTCCGGATGATTCCGGCGAGCGGGGCTTATAATGAGATGCTGAAGTATTGAAATTAGGTTCTAGACGTGTGGTGACGGAAAACGCAGCCCACCATTGACGTGTGGAGCAGACGATCGCAAAGGTTTCATGACGGCTGCTCACACCTGCCACCAACAGGACTGGATGATTCTACCCTAAGAAGTAGAACTGAACCCACATCTGTCTGCCTCAAAGATGATGGTGCTACCCACTGAGCCATGGCTGACGCCTTGCAAATGCACATTCTACCAATCTTGTGGTCACCACAAGGATCAATACTGATCTTTTTCCCTTGACACACAGTATCAGAGCCAATTTGACCATGCCATTAACTTAAATTATCTGATCACTGCCGACATGATCTCCTGGTGCAAATAAGCATAAGCTGGGATCATTATTATTTCATTTATCCTCCCTTCAGCTTGTTCAACCTCTTTAATAATTTTGTATACAAGCCTTGGCACATCCGCTTGGTTTCTGAAACACGGATAAAAATGGCTAGGCTGCAGAGCAGGTAATATGATTTTTATTGACAAATCTGACAAGAGCTCACATATTTTTTGGTTCTGTGCAAAGATGTCATCAATAAGAAGCAAACAACACATACACCAGAGTCAGACATAAATAGTGCCAAATTGTATGAGATCTTTAGCAATATATCTCATTACTCCATTCACTGTGAGGGAGGGGGGAAAGGGAAGAGCAAACAGTGCAGTAACCCATAGTGCAGCAGCCCTAAGAGCTGCTGCATTCAGCACCCCCACCCTTCAGGCGAATTTGCATACTCTATGCATAGTACACACTGCGAGCTTAGACAATGTAGGAACCAAGGAGTGGGATTTTCCAAACCCGCCCACCACCCAGGATCTTCCGGTCCCACTGCAAGTCAATGGACCCCTGTCTGGGGCACCACCTCACCTGTGGCAGGTCCCGCCCGCGACAGGACCGGAAAATCCCGACCAAGAAATCTTGCGGGGTTGGGCCTCCATGAAACCAATGCGTGTGTGCTCACAAGAGCAATTTTTTAGTCCCAATGAGGAAATTGGCTCAATGTAGAGTAAAGTTACACCAAATAATTGGGGCAAGAATGCCCTGCTCCTTCTCAGCAGTTTAATTAATAGAATTTTTTCTAAATTGAAATCATTTGAATTATTTAATAGTGTGTACTGCTGCAAGAGATCCCACAGTACTTCTCACCTAATAAAAACAATCCTTCAATTCTCTGCAATGAATTCTATTTTTCCAGTTATCGATTATACATTCTTATCTTTTCTGAATGCATTTATCCAACTTGCCCTAAGTTTTCAAGGCAGCCCCAGATATTAGAAATGCATCTTGCTACAAAAAGTATCTGAATTCACTTTAAACTTTAAGCTTTAAAAACATCTTCTAATTCTTATTTGGTGTTGCTTTTCCATCCCTGTGTAATAATCTGGAGATATTGTGCACCCCACTTTTAAACAGGAACAACTAGGAGTCAATGGCAATTATGAAGTGGCAACTAACACAATGTGGTGATTTTCTAATTTTCCATTTCATGTAAACACCTTTGTATGTCAGTCATACAACGTTGATGCTTAAGTCATGCAAAATTTTCCGAACATTTAAATAAATAGTCAAAAATGACCCAATACATCATACATGAGTTGTAAGTCACCATAGCTGCTGGAAGAGGCAAAACAAAATGGGTTCTTAAAACACAATTGAGATGGTTTGTGTGATGATTCATTGATCTGCCTTGAAATTTGAAATGCTGGAATTACCTCTCAACCTATGGGTTATACTGTTTTCTTCCCAGATATAGGTAAGGCCCAATTATCCAAGTTTAAATCACAGGTGGAAACTTTCCCACGCTGGCTGAAACCTGACCAGCTCTTAATCCTAAACTAACTTTCTTTTTAAGAAAGACCTTGTTTCCAATCTGTCACAACCTGACCAATTTAGTTTGGTCTGACCTTGAACATGTGTCTTCCATGCCTTTTGTTTCCTGTGTGGAATGCAGATTAAACTGGTATAGAATTTTTCCTTCATGTTTCAGAACAGCAACAAGGTGACTTCCTCCAGCCCATGTGCAATATCCAGGTTAACTCATTAACCTGCAATGTGATCCTTTGGTTAAAAAGAGGATATAGGTGCAGGAAGGGAGGACTGTGACTTAAATCAACTTATTGTTGAGTACCTGGAGTGAAATTCAACTTAATTGAGGGCAGACCTTTTTTTGTCAAAGTCTCACACATGAAAACTTGAATTAAGTAGCTTTGGATCAATAGAACCAGCAAGCAGCACTAAACCTGGATGTGAAGGATGACAATGTCCTTTGTTTAGCTGATTTGAGATGTAGGATTTGGAAGGCATTTTCGAAGGAGCCTTGGTGAGTTGCTGCACTGCATCCTGCAGATGGCACACACTGCTGCCACTCTGCGTTGGTATTCAAGGGAGTGAATGCTTCATGACATTTCATGTGACAGTATAGCTTTCATAATAAGCATGCTGCCTGTGTACATGCGGGTTGCACATCAGGATCATGAGCTAGGTGGCCAGTGGATAACTCTTGTCACCCAGCTGTCATGCTCTGGTTTCTTGCAGTGGTTCAAATGTTGATGGTACAGCAGACTGGTATCATGACTGCTGCCAGTATCCCGAGCATTGACCTGCATGATATGCTGAATGTGCTTACACACCCAGTTGGACATAGATGGAGTGGAACTTGTTGTAGTCGAGGTATATCTCAGCCAGGTGTGTGCACTCGATTGAACCCTGCACCATGGGGAAACCTGCTATACGAGCTAAACCACATGCTCACTTCCCTGCTTCTCTCTGGAAAGACAGGATATCATTCAGGGCTGGGTTGAGAATAACAAGTAACATCCCCACCACATTTACACCACACAAGTGCCAGGCAATGACCATCTCCAACAAGAAGGAATCTAGCCATCTCCCCTTGACATTCAATGGCGTGACCATAGCTGAATCCCCCACTAAGGGAGATTACTGTTGACCAGAAACTGAACTGGACCAGCCATATAAATACCGAGGCTACAAGAGCAGGTCAGAGGCTGGGAATTCTGCAAACTCACCTCCTGACTCCCCAAAGCCTGTTCACTACCTACAAGGCACAGTCAGGAATGAGGTGGCCAAGAAATTCTGGCCTTGCCAGCAATGCTCACATCTTAAGTATGAACAAAAAAAAAATACATGTTCACTTCGCTCTGCATATAGAATGGGAGTGGAATCATGTACTCAAAATTGGGTGGTGAACTGCAAAATGTTGGGAGATGTCGCCTGCCCAAGTCTAGAAGGGGTCCGACTCGAAAAAGGTCATGAACATGATCACTTTTACAGTCACTAGCAGCACCATGCTGTTCTTGCTCTGAGGCTGCTGGTCCTTAGTGAAATGGAGACTTCAATTCAGTCACAATGTTCTTCCCTGAGATTGAGATATTGCTCCCTGAAAACGCTGGGTGAATATGGCCTCCTGCTGAGAGCCCTTCTCCCCCTTCTCATCCTCCCTCTTCAAGCAGGTGGCCCTCCTCTGTGTCAGTCCTGCTCATTCTCCATGACCAAAAGAGATAGAAACTATTACATCCACTTCTGGGAGCAAGTGTTATGAGCAGAACCTTTGAAATGAGATCTAAGGTTTTCACCGTATGGTACACCACTCCCTATAGACTGCACCAAATTTAAGTTACAAACACTTCTATTAACTCATTAACATCCAATAGAAGCCAATCAGTGAAGTAACCTGAGAGTGATTAATGTTTTCTTTAAATAGTGCTCATCGGGGAGTCCTTCCTACTGCTGAACAGGTGGTTCAACTAGGGCAAGGTTAAGAAGCAAGATAGCGGGAGAGTTCAGGTCAAAAATGGCACCACTAGAGTCAAATCAACATTGCACCCTGACTGATTTGATGATCTGCTTGTTCTGCATTCTTCTGGTGCGCACTCCTAGCACTGGCATGAAAGACCTACTCAAAATGACCACCAGGACCAGAAGTGTGCACGCATAGCACAGATCCCATTTTGAACACAAAACAGCACGCATTGTGCCCAAAAATGAATGAAACGCAACCAAATTTTACAGCCATCCTGCAACAGGATTCGGCCATTCAGCCTCTTGCACCTGCTTTGCCATTCAATTGGATCATGGCCGATCTGCTTCTCAACTCTATTTACCCTATTTTGTTCCATATCCCTGGCTAACAAAAATCTATCGCTCTCAATCTCAAAAGCTCCAACTGTCTCAGTATCCACAGTCTTTTGAGGGAGAGAATTAAAGATTCCTGCTACCCTTTGTGTGAAGAAGTGTGTCCTGATATCATCCTAATTTGAAGATGATGGCTCCATGCCCTTGATTCCCCCACCAGAGAAGGTAGTTTCTCCATATCTACCTTATCAAATCCTTTTAACATTTTATACAGTCAGATCACCCATCTATTCCCTACACTCAACAGAATATAAATCATGTTTATGAAAACTGTCCTCAGAAGTTACTCCTCAAAGCTCTGGTGAATCAATCATTCCAAGGCCAGCATATCATTCCTGAAGTGCATTGTTCATGCTCTGGTCAGCATGGCATTGGTAATGTTGCTCACCATAGTGTTTATGAGGAGTTTCTGGTACCTGCTGTCTACCTATTGCGGGCTCAAATTCACCTTGGGGGAAGAAGAGGGGAGAAGGAAACAAGTATCTTCAGGATTAAAGTAGCAATTGAAGTTTGGATTTAGTAATCTGTGCCTAAACCAAATGAGTACATATTATCTCAGGATACAGTTGATAATTGACTTGCTCACAAATGAAATATGATTTATCTAAATTAAGCCCTTGAGGAATTGTAGAACCACAAATACAAATTAACAAGTGTGAATGCCAATACACAAAATTACTATTCATAATGTGCACTTTTAACATTTGAGTTGTATTTTTTCCCTTTTGGAGTTATCTCCCAAATTGGGTAGGATTCAACACTTGGGAATTTATGTTAATCATTATTTTAAAAAATCAATTCCAACCTCTATGTATCTTTTTGGATGTATATCTCTGCTCACCTCTACCAGTATAGTTTTATTTTCGGAATTAAATCAGTAGATTGGAGCCAAGAAAATGTTTAAACCGTTTCATAGGGACATAGCAGTGATTTAGATCATCATGATTTTACATCAGCAGTAATTCCTATTTTACAATTACTGAGAAATATGTTCTCTCTATCCCCTGTCCCCATCATATAGTTCTCTTTTACTTAAAATTAAATTTAACATTGTTAAAGAAGAGGTATTGGATAGGCTGTCTGTAAAGGGATCTGTGAAGGGTCCCCTATTATTCGTCATTTATATAAACGACATAGATGACTATGTGGGGGTAGGATTAGTAAGTTTGCAGATGACACAAAGATTGGCCGGGTGGTTAACAGTGAGGTTGAGTGTCTTGGGCTACAGGAAGATATAGACGGGATGGTCAAATGGGCAGGTAAGTGGCAGATGGAATTTAACCCTGAAAAGTGTGAGGTGATATACTTTGGAAGGAGTAATTTGACAAGGAAGTATTCAATGAACGGCATGACACTAGGAAATTCTGAGGAACAAGGGGACCTTGGAATGTGTGTCCATAGATCTCTGAAGGTGGAAGGACATGTTACTGGGGTGGTGATTATCAATTGAGGCATAGATTACAAAAGTAGGGAGGTCATGTTGGAGTTGAATAGAATCTTGGTGAGGCCACAGCTGGAGTACTGTGCGCAGTTCTGGTCACCACATTATAGGAAGGATGTGATTGCACTGGAGGAGGGGCAGAGGAGATTCACCAGGATGTTGCCTGGGATGAAACATTTAAGTTATGAAGAGAGGTTGGATAGACTTGGGTTGTTTTTGTTGGACAGAGAAAACTGAGGTGTACCTCAGTTTATCAGAAAATCAGAAAATCAACCTGATCGAGGTGTACAAGATTATGAGGGGCATGGACAGGGTAGATAGGGAGCAGCTGTTCCCCTTAGTTGAAGGGTCAGTCACAAGGGGACATAAGTTCAAGGTGAGGGGCGGAAGGTTTAGTGGGGGATGTGAGGAAAAACCTTTTTACCCAGAGGGTGCTGATGGTCTGGAATGCACTGCCTGGGAGAGTGGTGGAGGCGGGTTGCCTCACATCCTTTAAAAAGTACCTGGATGAGCACTTGGCATGTCATAACACTCAAGGTTATGGGCCAAGTGCTGGTAAATGGGATTAGGTAGGTAGGTCCCGTGTTGGTGCAGACTCGATGGGCCAAAGGGCCTCTTCTGCACAGTGTGATTCAGTGATTCTGTAAAGTTGATAAGGCACCAGGACCAGATAAGATGCATCCAAGGATGCTGAATGAAGTGAGAATGGAAATTGCAGAGGCACTGGCCATAATTTTCCAGTCTCCCTTAGTCACAGGGATGGTGCCAGAGGACTGGAGAGTTGAAGATGTTACACCCCTGTTCCAAAAAAGGGTGTAAAGGATAAGCCCAGAAACTACAGGCCAGTCAGTTTAACTTTGGTGGTAGGGAAGTTTCTAGAAACAATAACTCAGGGCAAAGTTAATAGTCACTTGGATAAATAATTGGATAAATTAAGGAAAGCCAGCATGGATTTAAGAGCAAATCATGTTTAACTAACTTGCTGGAGTTTTTTGAAGAGGTAACAGAGAGGGTTGATGGCAGTAATGCTGTTGATGTGGTGTACCTCGACTTCCAAAAGTTATTTGATACAATGCTGCACAACAGACTTCTGAGCAAAGTTATAGCTCGTGGATTATAAAGGACAGTAGCAACATGGATATGAAATTGGCTGAGTGACAGAAAACAGAGAATGGATTTCTTTCAGACTGGAAGAAGGCTTGTAGTGGAGTTCCCCAGGGGTCAGTATTAGGACCCTTGCTCTTCCTCTTGTATATTAATGACCTAGGCCTTGGGCACAATTTCAAGATTTGCAGATGATATGAAACTTGGACACATTGTGAACTATGAGGAGGATAGCTTAGAACTTCAAAAGAACATAAGGCAGAATTTAGCCCTTGGCGGCAGGCTTGACGGGGGTGGGCGGGGGTTGGCGGGAAGCCAACCGCTGCCCACGATCGAGGCCGGAAGGCAATTTCACACTGGAGGGCCAATTAAGGCCCGCCCAGCGTGAAATGTGAGCAGCAGCGCTCAGCACTGCCTGTGCAGTTGGGGGAGGAGGACAAGTGGGGTGAGTACGAACTTGACACATGTGCGTGAGTGTGCACTTGAGAATCTCCCTGAGGCACAGAGCTGCCTCAGGGAGATGAAGCGTTTTCAAAAAAACAATAAAGATGTGAAAAATGTAATAAAACATGTCCCCTCATGTGACTAATACATAAAATTACTATTCATATTGTGCACTTAAAATATTTGAGTTGTATTTGTTTCCCTTGACATGGGTTGGGACATGTTATAAGTGAAATTTAAAAATGTTTATTTTATTTTTATTTAATGTTGGAAACCTCATCCCGCCCGCGGATGAGGTTTCCAAAGAAATTCAAAGGCCATTTGGCCTTTTCACATGCCCACCAACCATAAGGTTGGACGGGCAGCAAAAAATTTAATTTAATTGACACCTTAATGGCCTTAGCCGATTCCCATGTGCACCCGCCGACCGAACTATTGCGCGACTGTGCGTTGATGTCGGGACGCTCGCCCGACATCAACGCCGGTCATTTCACGCTCGAGCAGGTCAGGCGCGTGCCCACATGCCAAGATGAAAATTCTGGCCATAGGCAAGTTGGTGGAATGGGCGGACAAGTGGCAGTTGAAATTTAATGCGGAGAGGTGGGAAGTGATTCATTTTGTTAGGAAGGATGTGGAGAGACAATATAAAATAAAGGGTACAATTCTAAAGAGGGTGCAGGTGCAGAGGGACCTGGATGTATTTGTGCATAAGTCATTGAAGGTGGCAGAACAGGTTGAGAGAATGGTTAATATTGAATACAGCATCCTAAGCTTTATTAATAGTTCATAGAGTACAAAAGCAAGGAGGTTTTGTTAAACTTGTATGAAACACTTGGTCAGCCTCAACTGGAGTACTGCGTCCAGTTCTGGGTACCACACTTTAGGAAAGATGTGAAGGCATTAGAGAGAGTGCAGAAAAGATTCATGGGAATGGTTCCAGGGATGAGGAACTTCAGTTATGTAAATGGATTGGAAAAATTGGAACTATTTTCCTTGGAGAAGAGGAAGCTGAGAAGAGATTTGATAGAGGTATTCAAAACCTTGAGGGATTTGGACAGAGTAGATAGGGAAAAACTGTTCCTATTGATGGAAAGATTGAGAACAAGAGGGCACAGATTTGGCAAAAGAAGCAATGGCAACATGGGGAGGAACTTTTTCACGCAATAAGTGGTTAAGATCTGGAATGGGCTGCCTAAGAGTATGGTGGAGGCAGGTTCAATCAAGGCATTCATGAGAGAATTGGATAATTATCTGAAAAGGAAGAATATGCAGGGAGAAGGCAGGGGAGTGACACTAGGCGAATTAGCTGACACAGACACGATGGGCTGACTGGCCTCCTTCCCTGCTGTCACAATTCTTTGATTCTGTGACTTTGGGCCCTTTACGATTGATTCTGGTTATGGTTAGGAAACAATCCTCAATATTTGTCTTTAGACCTTTTCATTTTCTGGTCTGCATATTCACAACCACTAATATTTATTAATATGTTTGTATCATTTTAAGATAGATGAAAATCACATTAACCCTGGAATAAAAACAAATAAATCTGATATGCATCACTGTACAAGTTAGGAAAATCACACAATCTGTACACACAAATCAAATTCTGAACATTATTGTTTTTTAATATGTTCAGTTCTTTTGGCCACAGTTTCAGAGAATGTCAGAATAAGCAATTTCTGCTGAGTATGGCTTAAAGTTAGACAGCAATGTCAGCATCATTGTACAGGTATTAACATTAATGTGTCAATCTCAGCTCAGTTAGCAGCACTCTAGTCTCAGTCAGAAGTCTCACTCGAGACTAGAGTATAAAATGTAGGCTCACAATCCAGTTCAGTACTGAGTGCTGGAGGTGCAGTTCTTTGGCTGAGACAGTAAACCGAGGTCACATCTACCCTGTCAGGTGGTGTAAAAGATCCTAGGGCACTATTCAAAGAGTAGGGAAATTTTTCCCAGATGTCCTAGCCAATAATTATCCTTCTACCAACATCACTAAAAACGGATTATCTGATCATTATTTCCTTGGCATTGTGAGACCTTACTGTGTGCAAATTGGATGCTCTGTTCCCAATATTACAATAGTGACTACATACAGTACTTATTTGGCTGTGAAGCAGCCTGGGACATCCTAAGGTCATGAAAGGCATTAAGTAAATGTGAGTAATTCCTATTTTAACAAGGAAGTCACTGGAAATATCAAACTTATACTCTTGAACTAAAAATGACATCATAATGACATCAGTTAATGCAATATTTTACTTGATGACATCTTTAAATGTTGGTCTAACTCCATAGCCCCTACTTAAACATTGACGCAACTTAAATGTTGTAAGATATTGAGTTAAAAACATTTCTAATCTCCTAATAAATGGTACATTGGTAAAGCGGTGAATTTTAGCCTAGTAGATGTAATGTCCGAGAGATTGAGAATCGTAATCGACACAATTTCACCACATATCCAACAACTTTATTGCCAAAAACTTAAACTTGAAAAGCAATACATAGTGACTTATAACATACAGTTACCCCCTAGTTTGACTGCAGGCTGATCAGATCCAATCTATTGATCTGCTTCTAGCAGGACTTCTCCTCTTGATGGTCTCACTCCCAACGGTGCTGTCTCGATGCAGGTTTTTAGCCTGATTTTATACTTTGGCTGCAAGGCAATGGCTCTCACACTCAACTCCTCTGAGCCACTTGATTGGCAGTCTCTGCTTCCTGGGGTGAGCGATAGCATGTTTTAAGAATTGTCAGCTTACTCCCGCCGCAAATTTAAACAAATCTTGAAAGATATTTTTACAGGAGTATGTGGGTTTGGGGTTTGAGTAAGGGGTAAAAATTGAGGAAATTGACAACATGCCAGGAAGCCAGCACAAACTAGCGGGTTTCAGGTTTCACTCCAACACATCACAGGTTGCATGTGCAGAACTCCATGGAGGGAATCATGTTTTCAATTAGCAATTAATTAATTCGGCAATTAGGGTAATTTTTCAGCTCATTTCTGAATTTAACATCCAGTTCACAAATTTCCTTGGTTTTTTTAAGACATGCCAGTGAAAGCAAGGCAAGTGTGCAGTGACATTTGAGAGGACAGAAATCAATCTCTGAGATGTGGTAATAAATATGCAGTACCCACAGCTCTGTTGGCGAGAAAGGATTTGTTCCTGGTACTTTTTCTGAGAGATTACTTTCTGTAGTTTGGAGGCTAATTCAACATTTAAGTGGTCTGATCTACACTTTAAAGGCTTGTTCCATTGTATAATGATGGCTACTGCTTATACTGTCTTTAATTGGACCTCAGATGAGGAGCAACATGTCTAGCACTAGCAGACTGCTGGTTGCAGACCAGTAGCTGCATACTAGAGAAGGCAGCAGTATAGAGGTGACCAGGAGACAGAACAACAGCAGAGAGGTGAAGCTTGAAGGAGGCTTTACCGACAAAATAGGATCTATAGCCAGAGTTTCAGTTTCAGTTGACATGTTTCAAATGCGATGGCTCAGGAGACTCAGGACATCCAGTCAGGTGGTGATGGGGTCCTTCTCAAGAAGGACTGCTGTCTGCTGGATCTGGAGGTCATGCATTATCAGTGGCTGCCAAAGTCATCGTCGTTCTGAAGTCTATTGCCTCCAGATCCTTCCAGGTCTCCTCTGGAGACATATCTAGGGATCGGCCAATCAGCTGTCCAGGAATACATAACACTGGTGACTGAGGGCTTATCTGCCAGGCCTGCAATTATGTCAACATTGCCTGTGATGATGCGAATGAAAATGAGCAGCGCTCAGGTTTGTGGCTCGGGTTGGATTCACGCAGCTGCAGGTTCACTGTACATAAAGACAATCTAGGCAGTCCCGGAATAACCAGGAGTATTTGTCAACCACAAAGGGCTTCAGCTCCATCAATGTGCAATTGGTGTGCAATCACAGAATGATCTTTGTTTAGGTGTGTGCAAAATTCCCAGGCAGCTGCCATGATGCTTTTATCCTGCAAGAGTCCGAGTTCCCTGATGTCTTTGGACCTGAAGCAGACTTGATGGTTGCTAGCTGACAAAGGATACACACTGCAAACTTAGTTCATGACACCTGTCAGAATGTCATATGGTGACTAGATGTGTGATTGAACAGGTCATCAGCATGCTGAAGATACACTTCAGCTACCCAGACAGATGTGAAGTTGCCCTCCATTACACACCAGCAAAGGTTTCCAGAATGGTCGTGGTGTGCTGGGCTCTGCACAACATTGCACAGCAGCAATGCTGGGATCTGCAGAAGGAGCAAGGTGAAAAGCTCAGATCCTCCTTGGATAACTCGGAGGGGGAGGAGGAATAAGAGGAGGGTGAGAGTGACAAGGAAAGTGCACCTCCATCTGCTTAAATTGCTGCCTAGGATACCTTAAAAATGCAATGTTCATTAAGATTGCACCAGTGAGCCCATGATCAAAACTGACTTCAGATAACAAATCTTATTTACACCAAGAACTAGGGAGAAACAAGCCAGTCTGGAAAACAACAGCACAGAGGAGCCAGGGGACAGAAGGCCCAGAGTGGTCTCTCTCGGTCTCTCTGTCTCTTTTTAAACATGCTAGCTGCTGTCTCTGGAAGAAAAGATTACTCAACTGCCACCATCTTTAAAACATCCCGACAACAAGACCTGAAGAACCACTAAGCTCAGCCTGGACCCATCTAAGTGACCAACTTACAAGATCCATATAACTGTAATATTTACTGGACTTTAAAACATCACTTAATGTATCCTCCCACTTTGTACTCTATTTCTGTGTTTGTTAGTGTGAAAATTAGAGCGTTTTAAAATTATTTTAATTTAGACCAGCTTAAGTACAATAAATATTATTCTCTCTTCTTTTTAAAAATACAAGAAAACCTGTCTGTTTGTCTCTTTTACAGTCAAATTATGTAAACAGTTAAACACTCACTGAATTGACAAGCATTTCATTTTGAAAAAAACTTGTTGTGGTCAAACGAGGATTGGGAAAGAGGGAGATATTTTACCCCTCCTCACCTGATTGTAACAAGCCCCTAATGCAACTGAAAAGCTTTCCTCACCTTTTCCTAGTACTCCTACATGACTTCAGGCTGCTCACTCCCTGCCCTGACCATTGAATTGCTGTTGACCCACATCCTGTGGGTTTTCCTCTGGCCAAAGCTGCTCAATCTGTACTTGCGCAGGGTAGACTTGGCCATCAAGACACGCGGCAACATGCAGGGCTCTGACTGAGGGGCAGGGGGCAATGAATGAGAAATAAAAGCATTTTGAGTGGAGTCCCAATTTCCATGTCTCCTTTTGCCATCATCATTCTTAAGGCTCAGCTGCATTTTACCTTGTGTCAATGTGCCCTGGTGCAGATCAATGCAGCACTGTAAAGCCAAGGCTGAGGTATCTATATTCCAATTAAGTTGGCAGACATGTCAGTACTTAGACTTTGTGTGTTGGCATGAAAGGCATACATGGACATTGTTGACTGGAACATTTTGATGTTCCCTAGTACGGCCACTCTATCCAGATAGCAACACATCATCTCCATGCCCTGCGGTATCAATTCACTCACACTTGAGGCTGACTCCATGGGTGGATTTTCTGACACCATACCAGTGGACATCGTTGTGGGCAGGACGGGAAAATTTGGAGAGCTGTTAAAAGTCAATGGCTCTCCCAAAATGTCCCACCCACAAGAAATCCTGCCGGTATTGGAGCTGGAAAATCCTGGCCCATCATTCTCACTGTAATTATGGTAAGTCTACTTTTAAGGCCTGTCAATGCATCGCATATTATCTGTTGCTGCTCAATGATTTTTATTTATGTGCTGTGATCATTAAAAAAAAGGACAGGTTTTCTTGAGTTTAACAAAAAAAAGGTAAACTTTATTATACTTAAATCAAACTAAGTAAAATAATAAAACGCTGTCATGAAAATGTAACATTTTTTATAAAATTATTTTTTTTTCATTTTATAAAATTATTGGGGCACAGCATTTAAAGTTGGAAGTGATTCTTGACACTAGTGAGTCACAGCTGGAGGTAGTGAGACTTCAGTTAGAAATGAAGAGACTTGAAGTTAAACAAGCAAAGGAACTAAGAAAATGTGAACTGGAGGCAAAGGGAAAGGAAAAAGAATTGGAAATGAAAAAAACTGGAATTAGAGGCAGCAGAGAAAGAGAGATTATTTCAAAAAGAAATGGAAATGCGAAAACTTGATCTCAAGGGGAAAAAATTAGCAATGGAGGAGAGAATGAAGGCAAGAGACAGAGCTTAAAAAGCTGTATTTCAAAAAGGAGACATCAGAAGCTGAGGAAAGTTCTGATGATGAGAAAACCTTTAACCTAAAACCCAATCGGGAGATGTTTAAATTTGTACAAGCTCTTCCAAACTTTGAGGAAAGAGATGTTGAATGAAGCATTCTTTATTTCACTTGAGAAGATCGCTAAACAGATGAAAAGGCCACAGGAAAACTGGACATTGTTGTTACACTCCAGGCTGGTGGGTGTACCACATGAGGTTTATGCTTCACTGTGAGAAGACATGCCGGGGAACTATGATATGATTGCAAAAAAGGCTAATTTGAGTGCATATGAGTTGGTTCCTGAGGCATACAGGCAGAAATTTAGGAATATGAGAAAACAGCCTGGGCAAACTTATATTCAGTTTGAGAGAGTAAAACAAAGTAATTTTGATCGTTGGATACGGGCATTAAAAATAGAGATGACATATGCAGCTCTTAGAGAAGTAGTTCTTTTGGAAGAATTTAAAGACTCAATCCCTTCAGTAGTGAGAACTCATGTGGAGGAACAGAGGGTTAAAATGGTAAGACAAACAGCAGAGGTAGCTGATGATTATGAGTTAGTTCATAGAGCTAAACATTTTCTTCGTCACGCTTTTAAATCAGAGAAGGTTATAAAGTGGGAAGGTAAAAGGAAGGTGGGTAGTCAGGGAAGGGAAGGAGTAAGTTGAAATACCCAGGGAAGTTTTTTCCCAGAATAAAAAGGTAGAAATGACACTCGAAAATTGAGGTGTTTTCATTGTAATAAAGTAGGACACATGAAGTCAGTGTGTTGGAAATTGTTGGGAAATCAGTTGGGATTATTGGGGTACAAATGAGTTCTGTAAGTAAAAGTACTGTGGGTTCTGAGGTTCAGGCACAGGAAAAACCAGTGGTTTGTGTACAGGTAAAACAGGAAGAATCAGTGGTAAAGAAGTGGGAATGTGTTCACAAGTTACCCAAGAGAGTTCTGAGGAGCAGGTTGCAGGAATGTTTAAAGATTTTATATATGAAGGGAAAGTCTTTCCATGTGTACAGGGTGGAGTAGGTAAAGATGTTAAAATTTTAAGAGACTCAGTGGCTAGTCAATCCTTAATGTTGTGGAATAGTGACATTTGTTGTTCAGAGGGAGTGCTGCAGGAACAGGTAACAATAAGTGGAGTTCATGGAGATGCTAAACCTATTCCATTGAGGAAGGTAAATTTAAAGAGTAAGTGGAAAACAGGTGAGGTCATTGTTAGATTAATGAAAAAAATTCCCATTGTAGGGGTTCAATTTATTCTGGGTAATGATATAGCTGGCTCACAAGTGCGGTTAATGCCTATGGTAGTTGAGCAGCCTGTAGAAGTATTTTCAACATAAGTGTTGCAGAGAGAGCATCCTGGATTGTTTCCAGATGGTGTGATAACAAGATCACAGGCTCATAGGTTGAAACAAGGAGAACAGGAAGTTCAAAGGCAGAGAGAAGGTGTGGAAGTCCAATTAGCTGGCACTGTGTTTGATAACATTGTTCAGGAAGAAAGGCTGGAAGACAATGCAGCTGAGGTGATTAACTCAAGGCAGTTGGTAGAGTTACAGAAAAAGGATATGCAAATAAGACAGTTATAACAAACAGCTTACTCAGAAACAGAGGCAGAATGTATTCCAGAATGTTATTACCTTAAGGGTAATGTTTTAATGAGAAGATGGAGGCCTTATCATGTTTCAGCAAATGAAAGCTGGAGGGAAGTGAATCAAATTGTTATACCATGTGGATATAAAATGAGATTATGAGAATAGCTCAATGGGTGGACATTTAGGAATTAGAAAGACACAGGCGAAAATACAAAAACATTTTATTGGCCTGGATTGCATAGAGATGTAGTCAAATTCTGTAGAACATGTCACACATGTCAGGTGATAGGGAAACCACAAGCACTGATTAAGCCGGCACCTTTAATTCCAATTCCAGCATTTGAAGAACCTTTCACTAGGGTCATGATTGATTGTGTAGGACCCCTCCCTAAGACTAAAAGTGGAAATCAGTACTTACTGACAACAATAGATGTGTCTACCAAGTTTCCTGAAGTGAGACCTTTGAGAAACATTACAACAAAGAAAATTGTGGAAGAGCTGACTAAGTTTATTTTACAAGATATGGTTTACCAAAGGAAATACAATCAGATCAGGGTTCAAATTTCATGTCACAGCTGTTTACGGAAGTAATGAACAGTTTGGGCATAAAACAGTTAAGTCAACAGCTTACCATATGGAGTCACAAGGGGCTTTGGAAAGATGGCATCAAAATTTTAAAACTATGATGAGGGTGTATAGTCAGGATTATCCACAGGATTGAGATAGGGGAATTCCATTCTTGTTATTTGCTATTAGGGGTGCACCTGATGCATCAACTGCATTGCGTTGCAATCATAATTCTTATGACTGTAAGCTAAGGTGAACAAACAAGGGTAGAAGAATTGGACTGTTGCCTAGCAACAGGAATCCAGAGAGGCATGTCCCTCCCACAGGTACAGAAAAACTAAAGAAACAGCAGTTTTAGTTTTCAGTTTGTAGACAAGACCTCAGAGAGACTGAACACTGGGAGAGGGAGCTGCAGATTTCCCAAAAGAACCAAAAGGTCCCAAGGCCAAAGGAGTGAGATAGAAACAGAGGAAAGTCTCACCAAGACCTTCTAGTCAAAGGAAGGACAGAAACGTGGAAAAGATCCTGTTAAGCGAAATTAAGAGTAAGGCGCAGAGAGAAAGGCTCCAAACTTCAGATTTAAAGAGGCCAGAGCTGCGGAAAGCAGATTTAAAGTGAGAACAGCTTGCAAAAGGCAGGAAGGTCCAAAGACACAACTGCAGGTCTGTAACTCTTTGCTATGGGCATGTGAAGCAGTGGTACTGTTCTCAGCTGAGTTAGTGAGAGTGTGTGGAAGACAGCTTGAATGCATGTGGTGACCCAGGGAGAGGAACATCAGGAGGAGAGTTCGAAACCCTGGAGGTGAACCCTTGGGAAGGCACCTGAGAGCAAGCGTTGGTTTGGGAGAAGATTCTAAAGTGAGTTCTTGGAGAGTGGAGATTGGGAACCCTCATGTGAAGGATGGAGTACAGTGAGACTGGATGGCTTATGGTGTGACAAGTGTTTGGGGGGAATTGAGGAGAAATCCATAGCATCTGGTTGAGGTAACATCTGTCACTTGGTTTCAGAGTGTGGTGTGTCTGACCACAGGCTGCCATAAGTTTACATGGACTGTACTTACTGTGAACATTAAAGTATAAGATAGCTTTTGCAACTTGTGTTATCCTTACAAATCTGTATATATCTGTAAAGGTATAGTTGTGAGTGAAGGAGTATTGTAATATAGTTTGTCTTTTCTTGGTGAATAAATGTTTTATTTTGTTATAAGTTCATCAGCTGACTCCTGTGATTCTGTTCAGTAGCTGCTCTCCACGTATCTAAACACACAAATAAAAATTAGGATCTATCAAGCCGGGTTCCACTCTGGGATCAGGCTTGTCCAGGGGTAACTTCAGCTGGGATCATAACACTTGCAGTCCACATCACTCCTGCTGCCACTGATTAGACAAGAAACCCAGGAGTAAAATGACAATGAGATGGCTGAGTTAAAAAGCCACTGACAGACTGACCAAACTTACTTCTGCATTTCCCACACAATAAAGGGTCCCGCAACCCCCTCCCAACAAGTCTACCAATTAATATCAGTGCCAAAGTGTCAGCTATGTCTTGTGATAGAACCCTTGCCAGATTCACGTCTACTCTAGGAACATAATCTAGGCTGATGTTCCCATGTAGTAATGAGAGAGTTATTGTTCAGGTGAAGCATTAAAGTGAAGCCCTGATTTCCTTCTCAGAGCATATAAGATCCCATTGCACTATTCAAAGAAATGCAAATGACTTCTCCTAGCATCCGGGGCAACATTTATTCCTCAACCAGCACCTAAAACAGATGTTATACTCATTTATTTTGTTGCAGTTTGTGGGACCTTGATGTGTTCACATGGTTGTGACCATTTTCTACTGTAAACAGGATCAATGCATCAAAATTGCTTCATATAAGCCCTTTTAGGAAGTCTTGAGATCTTGAAAGGGGCTTTATAAATTCAATATTTCTTTCTTAGGCATTGATTGATCCTATTTGCCTATGAATTGTTAAATATCTGTGCTTTTGCAAAGAAGTAATTTTCTGACAAGATTCATTTCTCAAAATTAGTTCAGAATATCATCTAATATATTTTTTGAAGTGTGTTGTCAGCACATGTCCTTTCATGTTAAGGTATAAACACATTGAAATGATAGATGATATGTAAGAAATAGGAACAATAAATAATTATAAGGTGTTTGTATCTCTCTGTGCCTGTCTGCATGTTTTATGGGGGAGGGAGCCAGGGCTAAATAAACTGAGCATCACAAATACTGAAAGAGAATCACTTCAAAGGCATATTTCCACAGCTCATAATAAATGATAGTCAGTAGTGAAACATGAAGTCTGAGAAAAGAAACAAGATGTGACTAGTACTTACATTTCTCTGCAAAATTTTGGCTGCTTGCTCAACTTTGCCCAATGCTCACCCAAATCAAAACAAACCTTTCACTGATTAAAAAAAAAAGCAAATGCAGAAACATAAACAATTGTGAGGTATAATTATTTTTAAACTTGATATTCTTCATAGTAACTGCTTCAGGTCTTTAGACCTACACTCTTTGTTCAACGTTCAAACCTGACTTTATAAAGAAACCCCTTTGATGGCAGTCACAGATTGTTTGACTGATTGCTTTGCCTGTCAACTACATTGTTCTACATTATTACAAAAGGCACGGCTCTCTCATTCTACTCTCAATTATAGTCATCAGATGGCAAGCCAGGCCTGGGTTCAAGTATCTTACACAGTTTCCATCCTTCAGCAACTTTTTCTACAAAAATCTTTTCTTTTATTGCTGCTAATGGTAATATCGCCAGATATTGAAAGCCACAGAAGAAAGGTTTTTCCTATTTACTTTCCCGTTTCCTTTCATTGCGAACTATTTTAAAATGTCCAGCTTCACCACCAGAAGCAAAATAAGATGAGAAAGAAATCCGTTCACGTAGCGCCGCTGCTCAGACTTATATTGTTTGGGATTTGGAAATGCAATGCTGTACTGACTAACTGGCTTGCCATAGTCACGTGACTCTGCCATTGGGCGCTCTGCCTCTGGGGGCAGACATCTTGGGATCAGTTCAATAAATACCTCCCACAGACACACACTAAAGAAGACTGCTGTCCTTATACTTGAAACGTATATCAATTCCTAGAGCCAGGCAGCATATGGGTGGTTCTCTGTGCAGCCCACTCAGCATTCTGCACTGAAATTCATGAGCAAAATTCTCCCCAATGTCTAGTTGGCAAAATAAGTCTATATAACCAAGAGATGTATCATGTAACAAAGATATATAGCAAATATTTCAGTTTTTTAACATGTGTATGAATCAGCTAGTTTAAAACTTGAGCTTATAAAGGAAATTTACACTCGTGAACAGATACATCTCGGAGATCATGAGGCAGCAGTTCGTATTTCAACATGGGAACCGTAAGTAACAAGATACAAGAATCAAAATTCCTGGCGTTCCTCACTGATAGTGACCACAATGTGATTAGGTCCCACATGATCTTGGATTCAACATTACCAATGATCAACATCCTGACATAGTTTTTAAAAGGCCAAATTCAAACAAATGAGCAAAGAAATAAAACAAATTGACTGGAGGAGGTATTGTCACCCTCACCGATATTCAACATTGAAGACTGGTGCAAAAGTATCAGATTCCTGGAGGATTCCTGCACCTTCTTCTTCTTTCTGTCCTGCTGGGTGGCCAGCCACTTGCTACCCTCTCGATACAGCTGCCAGGTAGGCAGCTCCTGGAACATGCACTCCAGGAAATTCTCAGACTCCTCAGTAACTTGCACTGATTTCAGCTGCTCCTCAAGCTCAAAACCATGAACTTGAGTTCAAGCAACTGGAGAGACTTGTGGATAACCAGGACACGCGTAGCATAATGGAGTTCCCACATGACACAGGAATTGCAGGCAATACGTGTCAGCTGTCCCAATATTTAGCTTAAAAGTCTATCTACTTATCTATATTTTTAGTTTAGCATCCCCTTACTCCTATTTATTATTCAATTACTTAAGCGTATGATATTTTTATGTAATGCAACTCAAATCCTTTTAATATTGGGATCCTGTATGTAATTAATTTAAGTTTTATCCCCTTAGATCTAATTAATTACACATGCGCGTAATAAATTTATATATTCATATATTTATTGTTGTCCCTTACTTTAAAATACTTAGTATTTCCTTCCACTCTGCACCAAATTCCCTTTGTTGGGGGTGGGAAGTGCTGAAAATATTTTGAAGTGTTAAATGAGTTTAAATATCTTTTAGTTTATCAAAAATATTTCTTTCTTAATAATTGACTCAACATTAATAATATGCTGTATTCAATGAAGATATTTTGTTTTGTCAACAAACATGGGGATAAAATGTAATTGTGGATAGTTAAGTGAATCATTTATGATCTTCTCAAGTTAAAACACCAACTCCCTTCCAAAGTTGAGAGGAAACTTTGGAAACTATCCAAATAGCACTACAAATATGGTGAGAACCTGAGTTCACAGACTTTTGTGAAGGTTAATCTAAAATATCATATTACCACAAATAGCTGAATTGTTTCCTACAAATATCCTTCTTTTTCTGGTTGGTCTTTATGTAATAATCCCAGACATTTTTCAGCTCTCACCAATGGGTGAAGGTTAAATTGTAAATCTATTACTTCCAGAGTCCTGAGGATGTTAGTCTTAAACTGGTCCAGAAATGTGGAGCTTTTCACTCACCAAGACTGACTCAGAAAAATATATTGAGTGCACTGGGCTTAACTTCAGACAGAATTGCAATATAATTGAGTGCTATAGTAACTGGAATGCTTTATGTTCTAATATATAATTTGCACTTGCATTTTAGAAACAGCCTGAAGTAATTATCACTCAGTTCTATGTAATTTGATAACTTCTGTACATTTGATAATGAGCAAGAAAGTCGCTTCCCTTAAAGCAGATTGATGCTGTTGTCATGCAATGAATTAGTTTGTAATTCACTTAGGTATTAGCATAAATTCAATGCCAAAGGGCAAAATCTCAGTCAGTGATATTGGTCCCACTGGCATACAATGTACAAGCAGGAGCCAGGAAATTGGGTGAGGAATTCTATTTCTCAGATTCCCACTAGGCCACTGTGGTAATAAAATCACCAAAGATTAATTTGATTATTACAAGCAGTAGCAGTGGAATACTAATGAGTGTTAATACAATTACTTGATTCTCCCGCAGGAGAGAATGCTATGTGCACAACTTACCTGTAAAAAATGGGAGATGAAGGTCAACCACATTAGCAAGTAAGTTCTTAAAAAAGTGTAATTGAATTTTCCATGAGGGCACTTATGATTATGGACATTAAATTTTTGAGATATGAATTATAATTTTGGTTTGCCTCATTTATAAGAAAGAAAGAAAAACTTGCATTTATTGTTAGGAAATAGAGGTAGTTTAAGTAAGTTATATTTGTAATTGTAGGTGTTAGGGGTGAGTTTTAGCTTTCACGTTTAAATTTGATTTGTATTTATGTGTCTGTGTGTTAAGAAAAGGTCAACTTTAAAAGGTGCCTGCATTTCTGAGAGTTTTACAGCTGTTGAAGTTAACTTAAACAAAAAAGAGTAGAGAAATTGGGTTTTTGCCTAACAACAGGGGTCCAGAGAGGCAGGTCCCTACCACAGACACACAGAAAAACTTAAGAAACAGCAGTTTTGAGTTCAATTTGAAGACAGCTGCCAAACAGAAGGGACAAATAGCCAGTCCCAAGCTAAAATTGGTTGAAAGTAGCTGCCAGAGAGAGACTGGAGCAAAAGGGGCAGACAAGTCCCAAGCTAAAGAAAAGTCCCCAAAATCCAGGGGAGCGGAACAGGAGAAAGTCCCAAACAAGCCTTCTAGTCAAAGGAAGGGCAGGAACCTGGAAAAGGTCCTGTTGAGTGAAGTTATGAGTGAGGGGAAGAGAGAAGGGCTCCAAGCTTCAGATCTAAAGATACAAAATCTGCAGAAAGCAGTTTAAAGCAAGAACAGCTTGCAAGAGGCAAGAAGATCCAAAGAGATGAGTGAAACTCTGTAACTCTTTGCTATGGGAACATGAAGCAGTGGTGCACTGTTGTTAGGTGAGTCAGTGAGAGAGAGTGCATGGAAGACATCTTGAATGCATGTGGTGACCCGGGGAAAGGAACGTCAGAAGGAGAGTTTGAAACCATGGAGGCGAACCCTTGTGGAATGCGTTTGAGAGAAAGCATCAATTTGGGAGAAGATTCCAAAGCGAGTTCTTGGAAAGTGGAAATTAGAAAGCCTCGTGTGAAAGATAGAATCCAGTGAGATTGGTTTGCCCATCGTGGAACAAGTGTATAGGGGGAGTTGATGAGAAATCCATACATCTGTTTGGGGTGGCACCTGTCACTTGGTTTCAGAGTGTGGTGTGTCTGACCACAGGTCACCAATTGGTTTACATGGGCTGCGCACTTACTGCAAACATTAGAGTATAAAATAACTTTTTTAAGTTGAGTTATCCTTACAAATCTGTATATGTCTGTAAAGATATAGTTGTGGGTGAAGGAGTATAGTAATTGAGTATTGTGGTTCATCTTTTCTTGTTTAATAAATGTTTTATACTTTTGTTAAAAGTTCATTAGCTGACTCTGGTGACTCTGTTTATTAGCCCCTCCCCATGTATCTAACCAAACAAAATAAAAGTTAAGATCTATCAAGCTGGGTTCCACTCTGGGAACAAGCTTGTCCAGGGGTAATCTCAGCTGGGATCATAACATTATATAACACTTCTCATTACCACCAGACATCTCAAAGTGCATTCCAACCAATGAAGTACTTCTTTGAAGTGTAGTCACTGTTGTAATGTAAGGAAATGCAGCAGACAATTTGTGCAAAGTAAGGTCCAAAAATAGCAATGTGATAATGGCCAGATAATTATTTATTTCCAATAAAAACAGAAAATGCTTGAAAGACTCAGCAGGCCTGGCAGCATCTGTGGAGAGAGAAACAGAGTTAATGGGCAGGATTTTATGGCTGATGTGCGGGTGGTGGAGCCCGTGCGATCTTTGCCTCGGCACAACGGGCATGCGGGTAACTGATCTTTTAACAAACCTCATCCACGGGCCAACATGTTGGGTTCTGACATCTCCACTGGAGGCAGCTCCTCTGAGGAGGAAGGGAGGGATAGAATAAGGAGGAGGCCAGGAGTGGACAATCAGCCTCCAGGGGAGCCACCTTTGGGAGGCCAGGCCCAGGCACAAGGGGCGCAGGGCCAAGAGGTTGTCCAAGGTGGAAGGGGCTGCAGAAGACGCCACTATCCTGCTGCCAGGGTATACAGGCGGCGAAGCAGCTACCTCAATATGACTGAGGTGCAGTGCCGAAGGAGGCTACGACTGTCAAGGGGGACAGTCAACTATATCTGTCAGATGATTGGCCCTGAGATCTCCCCTAACTGTGTGGGTGGACACTCCATGCCAGCGGCACTGATGCTCACAGTTGCACTCCACTTCTATGCATCTGGCACCTTCCAGAGCTCGGTGGGTGATCTTTGCGGTGTCTCCCAATCAGCTGTCCACACTTGTGTCAAGCAGGTTACAGATGCTCTGTTCAGACGAGCATTGACCTTCATCCACTTCCGCTGCGACCAGGCAAGTCAGGCACAGCGAGCCAGAGGCTTCGCGGTCATTGCTGGCTTCCCCCGTGTCCAGGGTGCTATAGACTGCACACATGTGGCCATCAAGGCACCAGCAGGTTAGCCCGGTGCCTTCGTCAACAGGAAGGGCTTCTACTCCATGAACGTGCAGATAGTGTGTGATCACAGGATGCTGATTCTACAAGTCTGTGCAAGGTACCCAGGCAGCTCCCACGACACCTACATCCTCAGACACTCTCAGGTGCCGGCGCTCTTCAGTGCTCCGGCTCAGCTGGTTGGTTGGCTGGTGGGTGACAAGGGCTATCCCCTCAGATGGTGGCTCATGACGCCTCTCCGCCATCCAAGAACAGAAGCTGAGCAGCGTTACAATAGGAGCCACGGCACCACAAGGGCTGTGTTGGAGAGAACCATCGGTCTTCTCAAGATGCGTTTCCATTGCCTGGATCGCTCAGGGGGCGCACTCCAGTACCCCCCAGATCGTGTCTCTATGATAGTGGTAGTATGCTGCGCTCTGCACAATCTTGCGCTGGAAAGGGGGGATGCAGTTGACGATGAAGACGTTGACGCAGTGGATGAAGCTGCACATGATGTATCCAGCAGTGGCTCATAGGGTGAGGAAGCACAGGGCAATGATGAGGGGCAGCACGCCGACCCACTACTACACCAAGGAGGCAGGGACATCCGGGACAATTTAACCCAACGAACCTTCAGCTAGCTCCACACACATGGATCTGCAGGACCAGCATTGCCTGGCACTTCCACACGTGGCATTTAGGTGCTACATCTTCCACCTCATCAGCTGCAACTAAGGGCTTAATGCAGAAACATCAATGTCCACTCAAACACTCATGAGATGTCTGTGAAACATACAAATGCAGCACAAAGGAAACACCCTCAGCCATGGTCAGAAAAGTGGACTTTATTGCCACCAAAATAAAGCACAAACATCACTCTGACGCACATAATGAAACATTCCCTAATCTAGGACCAACACAAAGTCACTAGTGACAAACCCATGGAGTGCCTAACGTGCCTTATGCTTACCTTTGCGGGTGCTACGTCTAGGTGCCGCCCCATCGCTCAGAGTGGCTTGTGAGACAGCCTGCTGACTCTGCTGCCCTGTTGGCGCCGATGACCTTGGCGGGCGTCCTCTGGCCCGTGGAGCCTGTGATGGCCCCGCCTGGGAGGGAGTGGCCAGTTCCAGAACTAGCATCTCCCCAGTTGTCGCAGCCTCAACGGATGCAACAGTCACTAGCAAAGGGACGGAGGAGCTGCTGCCCTCATCCGGAGCGCCCTGAGAGGAGCTCGCAGAGATGACAGGCAGCCGCTGCACCAACGTGAGGTCACATTGGACCTCCCTGCTCACCGCAGATGGATGGGCACCGAGCGGTGACACTTGATGCCCAGAACATCTCCCACATTGGGAATGACCACCTGTGGCCATTAGCGCTGTGAGGGCTTGCAGGTCAGAGCGTAACCCAATCAGAAGATTCTCAATCCGATCGAACCCCCTCTCCATGAGAGTCGCCAATCTCTCAATGGAGGAAGCCTGAAGCTCTGTCCTGAGGTTCATGCCATCACTGACACCCTGCCTGGATTCCTCCACCACAGAGACCAACTGAAGCACACCCTCATGCAACCCTGCCAGATGCTCCCGTGAATTCTGCCGCTTGTCCTGCAGCTGCTGCATGGCTGACATCTCCAGAGGCACATCATCACTGCCTGACTCAGCATGTGCCTGGTCCCCTGCAGCCCTCCGGCTGCTGGCCCCATCGGCACTCTCTGTCCCTACCATCTCCTCCAGCGATTGTGAAGTGCCCTCTCCACTGTGCCCTGGGATGCTAGCCGACGTCATAATCCCCACCGATGTGGTAGTCGCTGCGCTGGTGCCTGGCTCACGGAAATGATGTGACGCAAGTTGCAAGTCTTGGCCCTTGGGTGTGGAGGGGGGGGCTCTGGACTTGTTGGCTGCGGCCATGCGGTGGTGATGCTGAAATTAACAACAAGGACAGTGCATCAGTTAGCATTCAGTCAGTAACACTTTTCATCCCTTCCCCCCCCAGCCTCATAATGCGCTCACCCTTCAAGAACCTAAGGCCCAAACATTACATGTGCATACAGACAGGCTGATCAGATGGTCTAAGGAATGCCACATGGAATGTTATGTGGATAAGTGTTCGATTAAGCACTTGGGCAAGACAAGCTAGATACGGGAATACATGAGTAATGGTAGGACCATGGGAAGTCACGACGATTACAAGGACCTTGCTGGGCAGACCCGTTAAGGTAGCAGAACAGGAACATAAGGCGTTTAACAAGGTCAAAGCCAAACTTGCCTTTATTAGCCGAGGAATAGAATGTAGGAAAGGGGAGGTCATGTTGCAAGTGCAGAAAACGCCGTCAAGGCCACATCTACACTTCTGCGTTCAGTTGTGACCTGCGCTTCATGGGAGGGATGGCATTGGAGTGGGGAGAGTGCAGAGGTACCTGACTTGGACGCGTGCTGGCCTGGAGAGTTGGAGTTATGAGGAAACATTGCAAACACTTGCGACATTTGCCGTGGAGCACAGGAGATTGAGAGGTCACATTATTGACCTTCATACCGTTATGAGGGGCATAGAACGGGTGGACAGAAGGTAACATTTCCCCTTGGCGCAGGGATGATTAACGTGGTGGCATTTATTTAAGTTGAGTGCCATGAGGTTGACAGGTGAGGTGCTGAGGACCTTTTGGACAGAGTAATGTGGGGTGCACTGGCTGAAAGGGTGGTGGAGGTACAAACCCTCCTAAGATGATATAAGTCTTTGGATGTGCATCAGCGATGCAATGGCATATTAGGCCATGGGGATAGTGGTCACAAATGGGATAAGGTGACTTTGGAAGGTGCTAGAGACACGCATCCTCAAGGGGCTGAGGGACCTTTGTGTATGACCCACACGTCTGTCTGTATCAGTCTGTGAATGAGCAGTGTTGCTGCATTAACGATTGCAGCAAAGATCAGTGCTTTGGATGGTGGGGAGACAGAGTGGATGGGACTGTGGCCCTCAAATACCTGGCCGCTGCACCCCAGCCTTGCCAACACCTGCCAACCTGGCCGCCTGCCTCCTCCCCAACTCCATAGCCTACTCCTCATAAGTGGTGAGGCGCTGCAGCACGGCGTGCCCACCACCAGTCCGCTGGCACTCCCGGCTATTGTTCTCAGTTTTTGCTTGCAGAACAGAGAAAAGGATTTATTGGGGCTGATCGCTCATGTACTCTGCACGCGCACGCCGCACCCCAACCACAGTGGCCCAGCTGAGGCCTCCAGCGGCTCCTGTCCACACTACTAGTGATCAGTCCCCAGAAGATAGTACGGCTGGTCACAACCCCCTCCCCCAACGGCCACCTTGGACACATTCGGCATTCATCACTTTGAATAACGCACGGGTCTTAGCGCCCATGGCAAAGAGGCGCAACTAGGTGCGGCGCTGAGGCCAGCAGATGGCTCTTGGCCACGACACCTTGAGGCTCCCCTTCCACCATCTCATCACCATCAAAATGACATGTGTTGGAGTTCTGAGTATGTGTCTAGCTGCCTCCCCTGCAGGTTGCCCCCACACTACTCAAATGGACAAACACCAACATATGCTGCAGGGAGAACCCATCTTCTCCTCAACCACTAAGGCTGATCTAAGCATGGTCACTATCTGTTTGCCCACCCAGCATGCGCCAAATGCCCAATGCAGTAACGACACTAAGATGTGGCGGGGGTGGGATGCCCAAAGGCTAAGGCTACCTGCTGGGTAAAATGGCCAAGGCTGACATGGTCCTCACCCTTCCAGAGCGCAGAAAATCATTGAAGCGCTTGCAGCACTGTGTTCCTGTGCACCGCACAGCATCTTGAAAGCTAACAGCCTCCACCACCTCCTGCCACGCCTGCCTGGTCACGTGGGGGGCCCTCCTCCTCCCATCCTCCGGAAACAACACCTCCTGATGATTTGACACCTCTTCCAGGAGGGCAGCAAGGCAGGCATCGGAGAACAGAGGGGCACAGTGACCCTCCCGCTGGCCTACCCTGCAGCCTGCCCCCGTCCTCCTCCTCTGCCCTCACTTCTTCTGGAACCCAGTCGCTGGCCAAGGTCAACAGCCTTTAGGAAGCTGCCTGGCCATTCTTTATACAGACTGCCAGTTCCCCATTGGAACCAGTAGTCTGAACACTCCAGCTGCCGATATGGATTTTCTGCTGAACATGGGAGTCTGAAACGCACTGGGTGGGCCTTAATTGGCCCGCCCGTGCAAAATGGTGGCGCGGCCCACTTCACCGGCGGGGATTGGCACCCCGCCAGCCACCGATTCGGTTGGGCCCGCCTGCCCGACAAACGCAAAATTCAGCCCAATGTTGCGAGTCCATATGGCTCTCCTTCACAGCTAAAGAGAAGTAGAAATGTGATGGATTTTACACTCTTTAAATGGGGCTAGAGTAGGTTGAGTAAAATCGGTTGGGGATAGGTGGGAGCTAAGAAGAGATTGACAAAGATGTCATGGACACAGGACAAAGGGAGTGTTAATAGTAGTGTTAAATACTAAAGAAGGTGCTGATAGAGGCATAAAGGTAAGATAGCAGAATGTGTTAATAGCAGAACAAGGGTCAGCCTCTGTGAAAACACAACATAAAAGCAAGTGACAGATGGTCCTGTGAAGTGGGGGGGGAGGGGCGGTCAAATGAAAATTAATTGATTGATTAATTAATTAATTGTTTAATGAAGGGGTAAAGATGAAGGAGAGAGCTCATGGTCTGAAGTTGTTGAACTCGATGTTCAGTCCGGAAGGCTGTAAAGTGCCTAATTGGAAGATGTGCTGCTGTTCCTCCAGTTTGCATTGGGTTTCACTGGTTCATTGCAGCAGGCCAAGGATGGACATGTGGGCATGAACTGAGGAACAGCACCTCATCTGGCTAAGCCAGCATTTATTGCCCATCCCTAGTTGCCCTTGAGAAGGTGGTGGTGAGCTGCCTTCTTAAACTGCTGCAACCCATGTGGTGTAGGTACACCCACAGTGCTGTTAGGGAGGGAGTTCCAGGATTATGACCAAGCGACAGTGAAGGAACGGCAATATATTTCCAAGTCAGGATGGTGAGTGACTTGGAGGGCATCTTCCAGGTGATGCTGTTCCCATGTGTCTGCTTCCCTTATCCTTCTAGATGGTAGTGGTTGTGGGTTTGGAAGGTGTTGTCTAAGGAGCTTCAGTGCATTCCTGCAGTGCATCCTGCAGATAGTGCACACTGCCAGTGTGCGTTGGTGGTGGAAGGAGTGAATGCTTGTGGATGGGGTTCCAATCAAGTTGGCTGCTTTGTCCTGGACTGTGTCAAGCTTCTTCAGTGTTGTTGGAGCTGCACTCATCCAGGCGAGTGGAGAGTATTCCATCACACTCCTGACTTGTGCCTTGTAGATGGTGGACAGGCTTTGGGGAGTCAGGAGGTGAGTTACTCATTGCATGATTCCTAGCCTCTGACCTGCTCTTGTAGCCACAGTATTCATATGGCTAGTCCAGTTCAGTTTATGGTCAATGGTAATCCCCAGGATGTTGATAGTGAGGGATTCAGGGATGACAATACCATTGAATGTCATGGGGCGATGGTTAGATTCTCTCTTGTTGGTCTTTACCTGGCACTTGTATGGCAAAAATGGTACTTGCCACTTGTCAGCCCAACCCTGGATATTGTCCGGGTCTTGCTCCATTTGCACCTGGGCTGCTTCAGTATCTGAGGAGTCGTGAATGCTGCTGAACGTTGCGCAATCATCGGTAAACATCCCCACTTCTGACCTTATGATTGAAGAAAGGAAGACTGCCCCACCATCTTCAGCTGCTTCATCAATGACCTTCCTTTCATCATAAGATCAGAAGTGGGGATGTTCGCTGATGATTGCACAATGTTCAGCACCATTCGCGACTCCTCAGATACTGAAGCAGTCCATGTGCAAATGCAGCACGACCTGGACAATATCCAGGGTTGGGCTGACAAATGGCAAGTAACATTCACGCCACACGAATGTCAGGCAATGACCATCACAAACAAGAGAGAATCCAACCATCGTCCCTTAATGTTCAATGGCATTGCCATCACTGAATCCCCAACTATCAACATCCTGGGGGTTACCATTGACCAGAAACTGAACTGGACTAGCCATATAAATATTGTGGCTACAAGAGCAAGTCAGAAGCTAGGAATTGTGCGACGAGTAGCTTGCCTCCTGACTCCCCAAAGCCTGTCTACCATCTACAAGGCACAAGTCAGGAGTGGGATGGAATACTCCTCACTTGCCTGGATGAGTGCTGAAGAAGCTTGACACCGTCCAGGACAAAATAGTCCGCTTGATTGGCACCACATCCATAAGCATTCACTCCCACCACCACCGATGCACAGTGGCAGCAGTGTGTACCATCTACAAGATGCACTGCAGGAATTCACCATGGCTCCTTAGACAGCACCTTCCAAACCCACGACCACGACCACCCAGATGGACAAGGGCAGCAGGTAGATGGGAACGCCACCGCCTGAAAGTTCCTTTCCAAGTCACTCACTATCCTGACTTGGAAATATAACGCTGTTCCTTCACTGTTGTTGAGTCAAAATCCTGGAACTCCCTCCCTAACAGCACTGTGGGCGTACCTACACCACACTGACTGCAGCGGTTCAAGAAAATAGCTCACCACCACCTTCTCAAGGGCAACTAGGGATGGGCAATAAATGCTGGCCCAACCAGCAAAGCCCACATCCCGTGAATGAATTTTTAAAAAGCAGCTGAAGGTGGTTGGGTCTAGGACACTACCCTGAGGAACTCCCGCAGTGATGTCCTGGAACTGTGATGATTGACCTCCAACAACTACAACCATCTTCCTTTGTGCTAGGTATGACTCCAACCAGTGGATAGTTTTCCCCCAATACCCATTGACTCCACTTTTGCTAGGGCTCCTTAATGTCTTGACATCACAGGTAGTCACTCTCACCTCACCTCTGGAGTTCAGTTCTTTTGTCCACATTTGAACCAAGGCTGTAATGGGGTCAGGAACTGAGTGACCCTGGCGAACCCAGACTGAGTGTCAGTGAGCAGGTTATTGCTAAGCAAGTGCTGCTTGATAACACTGTTGATGACCCCTTCCATCACTTTACTGATGATTGAGAGTAGACTGATGGGGCAGTATTTGGTCGGGTTTGATTTGTCCTGCTTTTTGTGTAAGGACATATCTGGGCAATTTTCCACATTGCCGGGTAGATGCCAATGTTGTAGCTGCACTGGAACAGCCTGACTAGGGCACGGCAAGTTCTGGAGCACAAGTCTTCAGTTCTATTGCCGGAATATTGTCAGGGCCCATAAATTTTGTTGTATCCAGTGCCTTCAGCCATTTCTTGATATCACATGGAGTGAATCGAATTGGCTGAAGACTGGCATCTGTAATGCTGGGGAATTCTGGATGAGGCTTAGATGGATCACCCATTCGGCACTTCTGGCTGAAGATTCTTGCAATGCTTCAGTCTTAGCTTTTGCACTGATGTACTGGGCTCCCCCATCATTGAGGATGGGGATATTTGTGGCGCCTCCTCCTCCAGTGCAGTGTTTAATTATCCACCACTATTCACAACTGATGTGGCAGGACTGCAGAGCTTAGATCTGATCCATTGGTTGTGGAATAACTTAGCTCTGTCTATAACTTGCTGCTTTTGCTGTTTGGCATGCAAGTCGTCCTGTGTTGTAGCTTCACCAGGGTTGCACTTCATTTTGAGGTATGCCAGGTGCCAGTCCTGGCATACCCTCTTGCACTCTTCAATGAACCAGAGTTGATCCCCTGGCTTGAAGGTAATTGTAGAAAGGGGGGTGTGCCGGGCCATGGGGTTACAGATTGTGTTCGAATACAATTTTGCTGCTGTTGGCCCATAGTGCCTCATGGATCCCCACCCTTGAGTTGCTAGATCTGTTTGAAATCTATCCCATTTAGAACAGTGGCACTGCCACACAACACGAGGGTATCCTCAATGTGAAGACGGGCTTGGGGACTTGTTTCTTGATAGCATGCGGAGTGATTCAATTGGCCAAAGACTCTCATCTGTGATGGTGATGATGTCACCAATATGAGTCGTTCAATTGGCACTTCTAGCTAAAAATAGTTGAAAAGCCTTTTCTTTTGTACCAATATTTCAATCCATTCTGATACATAATCCCAAACTTAATATACCTTGAAGTTTGTCATGCATCCCTTCTCAATGTGGTTGACTCTTAAATGTTCTCTGAATTGGCCTAGCAAGTCATTTTGTTACGTGAAACCACTAGAATGACAAATAAGATGTAAACCAGATGGACCACTCTCCCTCAGCTGGTGGATTAGGACTCCACTACATCAAACAGCACTCTGAGAAAGCATTGAGGATTGCAAAGGTACAGAATGTACTCTATGGGCCCCAACGTGGCAGGGGAGAGGGCGTAAATTGCGGCGAATTGTTCAGAAGTCCATTGATTTCGGCAGGACGGTAAAATCCCACCAGTGTAAAATTCTGCCCTATGTGGGAGACTTTAATGACCATCATGAATAATGACTCAATACTGCCGCCAAGCTGACAATCCTCAAGGACATTGTTGCCAGACAGGGCTTGCGGTTGGTGGTGAGAGCATCAACATGAGAGTTTAAAATGCTTGACCTCATCCTTGCCAATCCACCTGTTGCAAATTCTTCTGTCAGTTAAAACAATGGTAGGACTGACCAACCCCACAACCCTCATGTAGACATATCCTTTTTCACACTGGATGTTCAGAAACCCTCCAGTGTGTTGTATTATGCTACCACCATGCTCTGTGAAATAGATTACAAACATTTACAGCATCTCAAAACTGAACATCCAAGAGGCTGCCGAAGGGTCGTGAAGACTCAAAACGTTAACTGATTTCTTCTCCACCGATGCTGCCAGACCTGCTGAGTTTTTCCAGGTAATTCTGTTTTTGTTTTGGATTTCCAGCATCCGCAGTAGCTTTTAGCTTTTTGTTTTTATTCAAGAGGCACTGTTGGCCAACAGCTGCAGCAGAAACTTACACCACCAACACCTGGAAACATAATCCTTACTCCTCCATCACTGTCAAGCCAGGTGACCAACCCTGGTTCAACTAAACATGCTGAAGCACATGTACCAGATATACCCAGAATTAGGAGTTCAAGATCCTCCAAATCTGGTGGCAAGGAAGATGGTCCAACAGCAGTGTCCTCTCCCAAGCCAACATGCCCAGCATTAAGCATCAATCACTCAAAACCAGCTCCGCTGAGCAGGACATGACATTCATATGCCTGACTCCTGAAGCAACTGCTCTACTCAGAACTCCCACAAGGGCAATGGAAATGCTTTAGGGGTGTCCTCAGAGAATCCCTGAAGAGGCCAAACATCCCCACTGACTCATGTGAGTCCCAGGCCTCTGACCAACCAAAATGGAGAAGGCTCACTCGAGGCCCAGATTGAGTCTGTGGTCAACCAGAGAGATGTCCTCTTCCCTCCATCTGGTAGAAGAGTTCCAGTGAATCAGACCAAACAGGCATGGCTGGAGGTGGATACAGAGGTCAGCAGCCTTATGTTCCTCTCAGGAATCCAAACACACTTTCATCACTAAGTCAAGCCTTTCGGATTTAGCCACAGCAACTTTGTGCCACTGCATGAGCAGCTAGGTTTAAATCTCCCTTTTATATAACTTTTACACACATACAATCAGGAGCACTAATGGCTCCCTGCTCTTACTCCAACAGCTATGCTCAAATGTGTTCCAGACCCTCAGTATTTCCATGCTTGCCATTTGCAAACTCCTAACTGTTGCTCCCCATACTCCTAATGAGCTCTACAACAAGCTCATCAAGCAATTAATTGGCAGCATACAGATTGCCAGCTCCCTTGCCCTCCCTTTGAGCAGGTGTCAGCTGTGGCTCAGTTCATAGCACCCTCGCCTTTGAATCAGAGGGTTGTGGGTTCATGTCCCACTCCTGGAAAACCAAGAACTGTGATTGTACTTGAAAGAGTTGCAATCTGTGACTGTTGATAACTCGAAAGAGTTTGCCCTCCCTTTGAAAATCTGATCGTGTCACTGAGGCATCAGATCCGTCACTGGACCTTCCAAGTGTGCAATTTTCCAGGCCATCCCAAACTCACCCCCACAGGTGAATGAAAATTCAGCCCTAGCTAACTACAATAAATGTTTTGTTCTCACCCAAAGAAAAATATCATGACTTATATTCCATTTTCAAAATAACTCCTGATAAGCTTATAACAGTCCAGATAAAACTTTTGATTACACGGAATATAATAAAAGTCCTGTTTGCAAAAACATCTTTCTTATCTAATCGTACCCACATAGAACTGAGAACACTATAGGCACCTGATGCCATAGAAATCTGCTCAGCCCTCACATCATCTGGTTTCTAATAGCCGGGAGCTAACCAGCCATAACTGGAAGAGGGTTTGGACCATGGTGGCAGTGGATAGAGAGGGGATACATAAGCTTACAAAGCAAAAGGATATGGCATCATTGCAGGGCAGCTATTTAGGTAATGATATCCAGAGTTTGACAGGTCCGGTCAGAGAGTACAAATATAAAAAAAAACAGGAAATAGCATCAAAGCGGGGAAAAGGGCAAAAAGGCAAAATTAATGGCTCTTTACTTAAATGCACATAGCACTTAGGACAAAATAAATGAAGTAATGGCACAAATAGAGGTTAATGAGTATGATCTTATAGCCATTACAGACACATGATTACAAGGAGCTCAAAACTGGAAATGAGTTATTCAGGAGTATGTGACTTTTCGGAAGGACAGGCAAGGAGAGTGTGGTGGGGTATCTTTGTTAGTACAAGATGGAATAAGTACAATAGCAAGAAATTATCTTGGATCCAAAGATATAGAATCCATATGGGTGGAGGTAAAAAATAACAAGAGGAAGAAGACACTGGTGGGAGTAGTCTATAGGCCCCTTAACAGCAGCTACACTGTAGGACAGAGAATAAATCAGAAAAAAAGCAGTACATTAATCATGGGTGACTTTAATCTTCATGTAGATTAAGAAAATCAAATTGGCAGAGGTAGCCACGAGCAAGAATTTTGAGCTTGGTATGTGGGCGCGCGTTCAACATGCCCAAGTGTGAACGAGCGCATGATGTTGTCAGGCGATTGTACGAATGTCATCACACACTCGCGTGATATTTCGGTCGGCGGGCTCACACGAGAGTCGACAGCACACCCGCCAACAATTAAGACGCCTATTAAGGCCCTTAAGCAGCTAATTAAGCAGAATTTTTCGCTGCCCATCCAAACTTACGTTTGGCAGGCGGGCAAATAGGTCAGGCGGCTTTTGCATTTTTAACAAAACCTCATCCACAGGCAGGATGAGGTTTCCAACAATGAATAAAAAAACAATAAAATTTTTTCAAACTCGGTTTTAACATGTCCCTCTTCATGTGACTGAGTCACGTGTGGGGACATGTTTATATTAATTGTAGGTTCTTCCTTTATCATTTTAAAAATCTTCAGCTGCCTGAAGCAGCTCTGGGCCTTCAGGGAGCTTTCAGTGAGCACAACCCACGCATGTGCAAACTTCAGTGCTCGCTCTCCTCCCACCCCCTCCCCGGCAGCACTAAGGTCTCAGCATGCAATCACACTTGGGGTCTGATCACAGTGGCGGAACATTTCGCGGCCACCCCCAGGCCGGCCTACGGCGCCTGCCCAACAAGGGTAAAATTCTGCCCATAGAGTGCATTTGGGACAGTTTCCAAGGACAATATGTTGTGGATCCAACCAGGGGTCAGGCTATTTTGGATCTGGTAATGTGAAATGAGGCAGGTTTAATAAATGATATCAGAGTGAAAGATCCCCTAGGGAACAGTGACCATAACATGGCAGAATTTAACATTCAGTTTGAGGATGAGAAACTTGGGTCGGAAACAACTGTGCTAAACTTAAATAAGGGTAATTACAAAGGAATGAGGGCAGAGTTGGCTGGAGGGGACTGGGAAAGGAGCTTAGCAGAAAAGACGGTTGATGAACAATGGCAGATGTTTAAGAAAATAGTTCATGACTCATAACAAAGATATATCCCAGTGTGGAAGAAGGATTCTAGGAAGGGGATAAACCAACCATGGTTAACCATGGAAACAACATAACATGTGGCAAAGATTAGTGGTGAGCCAGAGGATTGGGAAAGTTTTAAAAACCAACAAAAGATGACCAGAAAAATAATAGAGGGAGAAAATAAACTTTCAGAGTAAACTAGCAAGTAATATAAAAACATACAGTCAGAGCTTCTTTAAATATCTAAAAAGGAAGAGAGAGGCCAAAGTGAACATAGGCCCCTTAGAGAATGAGACTGGGGAAATAATAATAGGGAACCAGGAAATGGCAAAGGAGTTGAATAAATACTTTGCATCAGTCTTCATGGTAGAAGACACTAATAGCATTCCAAAAACACTAAATAATCATGGGGCAAAAGTAGGGTGGGGGGAGGAAATAAATTCAATCTCTATCACTAGAGAAAAAGTACTACAGAAACTAATGGGGCTAAAGGCCGATAAGTCCCCTGGACCTGTTGGGTTGCATGTAGGATATTAAAGGAAGTAGCTACACAAATAATGGATGTACTGGTAGTAATCTTCCAAAAATCCTTAGATTCTGGAAAAGTCCCAGAGGATTGGAAAGCTTCCAATGCAACACCCTTATTCAAAAAGGGAGGGAGTGAAAAAACAGGTAACTATAGGCCAGTTAACTTAACATCCGTCATTGGGAAAATGTTAGAGTTTATTATAAAGGATGTAATAGCAGAACATTTAGAAGTGCATAATATAATCAAGCAGTGTCAGCATGGCTTCGTGAAGGGGAAATAATGCTTGATAAATTTATTAGAATTCTTTGAGGAGGATAGATAAAAGGGGACCAGTAGATGCAATATATTTGGATTCCAAAAGGTGTTCAATAAGGTACCGCACATAAGGCTACTTTATAAGATAAGCGCCCATGGTGTTGGGGGTAGTACTTTAACATGGATAGAAGATTGGGATGAAGGGGGCATTTTCAGGATGGCAATTTGTAACTAGTGGAGTGCCACAGGGATCAGTGCTGGAGCCTCAGTTATTTACGATATATATTAATGATTTGGATGAGGGAAGTGAATGTACTATCGCCAAGTTTGCGGATGACACAAAAATAGGTGGGAAGGCAAGCAGTGAGAAGGACACAAAGAGTCTACAAAGGGATATAGACAAGTTAAGTGAGTGGGCAAAAACTTGGCAGATGGAATATAATGTGGGAAAATGTGAGGTTATGTACTTTGACAGGAAGAATAGAGGAGCTGAACGTTATTTAAATGGAAAAAGGCTGCAGAAAGCTGCAGCACAGAGGGATTTGGGGGTCCTCATGCATGAATCACAAAAAGCAAGTTTAGCAGGTAACAGGGACGGCAAGTGGAATGTTGGCTTTTATTTCAAAGGGAATGAAGTATAAAAATAGGGAAGTCTTGCTAAGACTATACAAGGCACTAGTTAGACCACACATAGAATACTGTGAACAGTTTTGGTCCCCTTATCTAAGGAAAGATATACTGGCACTGGAGGCAGTCCACAGAAGGTTCATTGGGTTGATCCCGGGTATGGAGGGATTTCCTTATGAGGAGAGGTTGAGTAGGTTGGGCCTGTACTCATTGGAATACAGAGAATGAGAGACGACCTTATTGAAATATCTAAGATTTTTAGGGGGCTTGATAGGGTAGATGCTGAGATATTGTTTCCCCTTGTGGAACAGTCTAGGACCAGAGGGCATAATGTCAGAGTAAGGGACACCCAGTTAAGATAGAGATGCAGAATTTCTTCTCTCAGATGGCAGTGAACCTGTGGAATTCTTTACCACAGAGGGCTGTAGAGGTTGGGTCGTTAAGTATATTAAAGGCTGAGATAGACAGATTTTTAATCAGGAAGGGAATCAAGGGCTATGGAGAAAAGTCAGGAAAATATAGTTGAGGATTATCAGATCAGCCATGATCTCATTGAATGGCAGAGCAGACTCAGTAGGACGAATAGCCTACTTCAGCTCCTACATCATATGGTCTTATGGTCTTATAGCATTCTCTCCTCTAAGTCAAAAAATGTTTGTTGGCTCAAGTCCCACTCCAGAGACATGAACACAAAAATCTATGCTGACACTCCAATGCAGTAGTGAGGGACAAAGACTCCCATCTTTGAGATAAGCTGTTAAATTGTGGTTCCAACTGCCCTCTCAGACGAACGTAAAAGATCCCATGTATTGTTTTGAAGAAGAGCAGGGAGTTATTCCTGGTGACCTGGCCAACATTTACCCCTCAATCAACACCACCAAAACAAATGAGCTGCTCTGCTGTTTGCGGGAAACTGCTGTGTGCAAACTAGCTGTCACATTTTCTACATTACACAAATGGCCATCACTGCAGGAGTTCCTTAGGGTAGTGTCCTCAGCCCAACCATCTTCAGCTGCTTCATCAATGACCTTCCTTCCATCATAAGGTCAGAAGTGGGAATGTTCGCTGATGATTGCATGATGTTCAGCACCATTCGCGACTCCTCAGATACTGAAGCGGTCCATTTCCAAATGCAGCAAGACCTGGTCAATATCCAGACTTGGGCTGACAAGTGGCAAGTAACATTCGCGCCACACAAGTGCCAGGCAATGACCATATCCAACAAGAGAGAATCTAACCATCGCCCCTTGATGTTCAATAGCATTACCATCACTGAGTCCTCCACTATCAACATCCAGGGGGTTACCATTGACCAGAAACTGAACTGGACTAGCCATATAAATACCGTGGCTACAAAAGCAAGTCAGAGACTAGGAATCCTGCAATGAGTAACTCACCTCCTGACTCCCCAAAGCCTGTTCACAAGGCACATGTCAGGAGTATGATGGAATACTCCCCACGTGCCTGGCTGAGTGCAGCTCCCACAACACTCAAGAAGCTTGACACCATCCAGGACAAAGCAGCCCACTTGATTGGCACCACATCCACAAACATTCACACCCTCCACCACCGATGCACAGTGGCAGCAATATGTACCATCTACAAGATGCACTGCAGAAATTCACCGAGGTTCCTTAGACAGCACCTTCCAAACCCATGACAACTGTCATCTAGAAGGACAAAGGCAGAAAATAGATGGGAACACCACCACCTGGGAGTCCCCCTCCAAGCCACTCACCATCCTGATTTGGAAATATATTGCCGTTCCTTCACTGTCGCTGGGTCAAAATCCTGGAACTCCCTCCCTAATAGCACTGTGGGTGTACCTACACCACATGGACTGCAGCAGTTCAAGAAAGCAGCTCATCACCACCTTCTCAAGGGCAACTAGAGATGGGCAATAAATGGTAGTTCAGCCAGCGAAGCCTACATCTCGATAATGAATAAAAGTAGAACTTCAAAAGTACTTCATTGGCTGAAAAGTACTGTGGGACATCCTGAGGTCATGAAAGGGTTTATGTAAATGCAAGTCTTTCTTTATCACAGGATGCAAGGGTGCAAGTTGTGGATGAGTTACAGGATCCAGAACTACTTCTTATCCTGGCTTAATAAGCTGAATTGTATGGGCTCAGATCAGACCCCCGACCCCCGGATGAGTGGTTAATTCCGGCAGCATGACGTCGGATTGAGATCCTGAAGTCATGATGTCTGCCAGCCACTTTATGGTGAAGCCAGGAACCTGCCCATGTTTTTCCAAAACTAATTAACACTCTAGTTAAAGTAGTTAAAGGGCCAATTGACTCAGATTTAACACGGTGAATTCAAATTTACATTAATTGCATGAGCAAAACGGGCAGGTGAGAATCTCACCAGGTGTTCATGGGCAGCTGGAGGGTTGAAGAAGAATCTGAGTGGGTATAACTGTGAGAGAGTTTGGAGGTACCAGCTAACACTGCTGCAACTAGTCTGGTGTATTGATATTTAGTTCACTTAAAATGACTTCTGATAAGCTTACAACAGTCCAGATAAAACTTTTGATTACATGGAATACAACAAAAATCTTGTTTGCAAAAATATCTTTCTTATCTAATCATACCCACATAGAACTGGGAACACTACAGGCACCTGATGCCACAGAGATCTGCTCAACCCTCAAGTCATCTGGTTTCTAATAGTCGGGAGCTAACCAACCATAACTATTTTTTTATTCGTTCATGGGATGTAGGCATCACTGGCTGGACTAGTATTTATTGCCCATCCCTAATTGCCCTTGAGAACTGACTGACTTGCTAGGCATTTAAGAGTCAACCACATTGCTGTGGGCCTGGAGTCCCATGTAGGCCAGGCCAGGTAAGGACGGCAGATTTCCTTCCCTAAAGGACAGAACTGGTTGTGATTCAGTGATTCAGCATCATAAGGCATCATCCAGGGTTCCCTCGGGTGCCCCATAGACATGTCAGAAGGCAAGGGGACCCTTCAACAGCCTTGAGCTATGGGAATAATTCACTCAGGAGCTGGATCCTCAAGTGAGGAGGAGCACAGGAGGAGGAGGAGGCATAGGAGGGCAGCTGGTCAAGGCCAGCCTAATCCAGACAACCAGGCACCTGAGGCAGCAGGTGTGGCTGCAAAACCTAAAACTGGCCGAGATGACCGGTCTCAGGCCCAAAGACAGAGACGTTGTTACCCCAGGGAATATGTGTACAAATCAAGGCTCTCCTACTTACAGATCTCAGAATATCAGTGTTGTTGGCAATTTTGTTTGTCCCATGAGACCATCACATCTCTTTGTGATATGATGGCGGCCGAGATAAGCTCCAACTGCCTGGGAGGCCATTCGATACCCATGGCGCTCAAGGTCATCGTGGCCCTCAACCTCTATGCCATGGGTTCCTTCCAGGCAGTGGCAGTGAACTCAAGTGGCATCTTGCAAGATGCAAGACATCGCTTCAAAAAGATGGTAGCTGATACATTATTCCAAAGAGCTGATGACTACTTTCATTACACCACTGCCAAGGCCAGTCAAACTGAGAGGGCGTGAGGCTTGGAGCCCTGGCCAGATTGCCCAGGGTGTTGGGAATGCCAGAGTGCACCCTTGTGGCAATTATGATAGCTGCTGGGCAGTCAGGAACCATCAGTCACAAAGGGTTCCACTCCTTGAATATCTGTGACCACTGCCATAGGATACTGCAGGTGTGTGCACAGAATCCTGGGAGTAGTCAGGGCTCGTGCATCCTAAGACACTCGCAGGTACAGCGGCTCTTCACCCCGGCACCACATTCAGACAGCTGGATTCTGGGAGGCAAGGGCTACCTGTTAAGGATAAAAGCAAAGTACTGCGGATGCTGGAAATCTGAAATAAAAACAGAAAATGCTGGAAAAACTCAGCAGGTCTGATAGCATCTGTGGAGAGGGAAACAGAGTAAACACTTCGAGTCTGTATGACTCTTCTTCAGAGCTCTGGAGGAGAGTCATATGGACTCGAAACATTAGCTCTGCTTCTCTCTCCACAGATGCTGCCAGACCTGCTGAGTTTTTCCAGCATTTTCTATCTATTAAGGAAATGGCTTCTAATACCAATGCAGAATCCAAGAACAGAGGCAGAGCAATCTTATAATGAGAGCCAGCTTAAAACTAGGGCCTTTATAAAGCGGACCACGGGTCTGCAGAAGATGAGGTTTGGGTGCCTTGACAGAACTGATAGCGCTCTGCAGTCTGCACCAATGAGGGTTTCTAGTCATAGTGGTGTGCTGCGCACCGCACAACCTGGCGATGCAGGGAGGAGAAGAGCTTGCAGAGGAGGAGACAGCAGAGCAACTCTCATCCTCAGATAATGATTCAGAGGAGGAGGCCGAGGAGGAGCATCTCCAGGATCTCTTCTAGGCAGGACCAGGATATGTGGGCAACCAGAGACTTAGAGCAAGAGAGACAATGGAGAGCTTGATCTTGAGGCACCTTAACTGAGAAGGCAATGGCCATGAGCCTAAATAGAAAAGCATTGTGTTGCAAGAGGCACACCCTAAACAGCCTTCATATTCTGGGGCTCCATTGGTACTCTCTGAACACAGGGTGCCCTAAAATACATGGTATGCACTTCAAAAAATCAAACAGCACTGTTTTTGTACAATCCCTTTAGTCAATCTCCATTAACACCTGATGCCTTATGTACAAATCAACTATATTCCCAAGTGAAAATAAAGTATAATAGAAAAGCGACACACTTCTGCAAAACATTGCATTTATTAACAAATCTCACCTGTACTCACCCATTTGTGTTTACATGTCTTCCTAAATCATTTACAAGTGCTGCGACAAAGTGCACCCCATCACTGCCATCAGAGCTGGTGGCAGGCTGCTGATGGTCTTTTCCTTTGCCTGCGATGTCCATGGCAGGTGTCCTCTGGTCACTCAAGGCCATGATGGCCCCTGCATGTTGAGGGAGTCCTGCTCAGTGGCAGGTGTCTCTTCTTTTTCTGTGGCACACTGAGGCATTGGTGTCGCTGGTAGAGGGGTGGATCCCAAACTCAAAGGAGTGACCTGTGAGGAGACTTCAGATGCAGGCAGCTGCTGGTCATGCCTTGTCCTGGGGTCCATGAACCCCCCCTGCTTACCTGAGGGGAATTGAGGTCCTGGCAGATGTAGCAGAAGCGTCTGCTATATACAGGGTCCATGCAGGCAACTCTGGGGTTCAAGGACAAAAGGATCCTAGCAACCATCTTCGTGGTCCACAACCAGCAATACTTTCTATTAAGCCATAACACCTGTATCGAGCTTAACCTCCAGCAACAGATTTATGAGGTCAACCGGCAAGGGCCTGACTCCAAATACAGGCAAGAGTTCCTGAAGTTCTTCATGGCAACAGCTGGATGACATGGTGAACATGGGAGTCATTTCCCCAGTCAAACAGCCCACCACATGGTGCTTGGGGATGATCCCAATCCAGAAACCAAATGGGTCTCTCTGCATCTGCATGGGCCTTACACAGCTTAACCGGGCCGGAGTCAGGAAGGACCATCCAATGTCCTCAGTGGACAAGAACCTGACCAAGCTTTCACAGAGCACAGAGTTTTCCAAACTAGCCACTAAAAACGGTTCCTGGCAGCTTCCCCATGATGAGGACTCCGGGCTCCTAAGTACATTTATCACCCACTTTGGCAGATTTTGCTTCAACCGTCTGCCTTTAGGATTACATTGGTGCCAGAGATATTCCAATGCACAATGTCAGATATCCGGCAGGCTCTTCAGGGGGTCATTTCCCACATGGACAAAGTCCTGGTCCACAGGGTCACTCTGGGAGAACATACAAAAGGCTCACGGCAGTTCTTGGAGCAACTGCAAGAGGCAGGGCTGACCCTGAACGACAAACGTGAGTTCACCAAAACCTCCAGCTGTATCCCGGGCCACGTGGTCAGCAACATCACAGCGAACCCCACAAAACCAAAGCGATCATGGATTTCCCCACCCCTTCATCAGTCCCTGACCTCCAGTACCTCCTAGGAATGGTCAACCAGCTGGCAATGTTTTTACCTCAATTGGCATAAGTCACAGAACTGTTGAGACACCTGCTCAAGAAAGACCAAGTGTGGTATTAGGATTCCCAGCAAGAGCATGCATTCACTCACATCAGGGAGATGTTACATTCTGGCCCACCACAACCCGGGCCCTGCGTACCACTGTAGTGGCCAATGCTTCATCCACAGGCCTCGGGGCAGTTCTCTTTCAGGAGCAATTGGACGGCACAAGGTGACCCGTCTACTATGTTCCTAGAGGACTATCAGACACGGAAACCAGGTACGCCGTCATCGAGAAGGAAGCTCTGGCTGTGACATGGGCCTGTGAGACGTTTTCCGGCTACATCATTGGCCTCAAAATCACAATTGAGACAGACCATAAACCACTGATCTCTTTGTTAAATGAAAAGGAACTCACAAAGGTGCCTCCTTGGATTCAGAGGTTTCTCCTACATTTCATGTGATTCACGTACAAGACCGGCTATATCCAGGGAAAGAATCGGATGATGGCCAATGTACTTTCAAGGACCACCATGGACCTTTTGACCAAACAGGAAGTTGACATCATCGCAGAACTGAAGGCCCATTCTCAAGCCACTACCAGACACCTGCTGGCAACCATGTCTCGATCCAATAAGAGCAGCTCTATGATGAAGAATGTGCCCGTATCCACACCTACTGCCAACAAGGGTGGCCTCTCCAGAGGCCAAGTAGTGGTTCAGCCAAAACATAGTTCAAATAGCAGAGCCACTTTACAGGTCTATGATGACCTGTTGGTCATTCTGGCCTCTCTGCAGGCGGATGTCCTTCAGAGGATACACCAGGGTCATCTGGGCATCACCAAGTGCAGGGCATGGGCCCAATCCGCTGTCTGATAGCTGGGTATCTCAATGCAATAGAGAATACCATTGCAAATTGCCAGGTTTGTGCACTGTACCACCAGAAGCCACTCAATCCCACGTAATTCCCCAACAGCCATTGACCTATTTGTCTACAATGGCAAATCCTTCCTAATCACTGTAGATTACTTCCAGAAGTGTGAAGGTAAATCAACTTCATACGACCACCACGGAGACAGTCATCAAAACACTCAAAGAGATGTCTGCACACCATGGCATCTCGGTCAAGCTCATATCTGATAACGGCCCACAATTCTCCAACGAATTCTTCGCACACTTCGCAACTATAGTCAGCTTCTGCCACCACGCCAGCTCCCCAACTTACCCACAGTAAAATAACTTCTCATTTCTAATATGTGTGTTGCATTTTTATTATTTTTTCTTGTGTTTTAGTAAATAGTAAACTCACTTTTTCTTTGACTCAGGAAAGCCTGGTTAAATTGGCTACTTTTAAAACATAAATACATTTGGACTGGGAAAAGGTATCCACGAAGGAGGGGATCCTTTTTAAATTAACCTTGTTGTGACCAACCAAGGGGGGTTAAATAAAGAAGGGGAGCCAGTTCATCCCTCCTCACCCAGGAGCATAACAATTTGGTGTAACCTCGCCCGGGGACCAGTCGTAACAAATTGGGGGCTCAGTGCCGGAATTGTCCCCCCCGACAAAATGAAAGAATTAGAGTGAGGAAAGTAAATTATTCCTGTGAAACCAATTTTCAAAACTGCAAAAAGGCTTTCTTGAGCCTGGACTACTAAAGTGTAGAAATGTCCGCATTTGATAGAACCATAGAACCATAGAACACTACAGCACAGAAAACAGGCCATTCGGCCCTTCTAGTCTGTGCCGAAATATTATTCCGCTAGTCCCATTGACCTGCACCTAGTCCATAACCCTCCAGACCTCTCCCATCCATGTATCTATCCAATTTATTCTTAAAACTTAAGAGTGAGCCCGCATTTACCACGTCAGATGGTAGCTCGTTCCACACTCTCACCACTCTCTGAGTGAAGAAGTTCCCCCTAATGTTCCCCCTAAACCTTTCCCCTTTCACCCTAAAGCCATGTCCTCTCGTGTTTATCTCTCCTAATCTAAGTGGAAAGAGCCTACTCGCATTTACTCTGTCTATACCCCTCATAATTTTGTAAACTTCTATCAAATCTCCCCTCATTCTTCTACGCTCCAAGGAATAAAGTCCTAACCTGGTTAATCTTTCCCTGTAACTCAACTCATTAAGACCCGGCAACATCCTAGTAAATCTTCTCTGCACTCTCTCAATCTTACTGATATCCTTCCTGTAGTTAGGCGACCAGAACTGCACACAATACTCCAAAGTTGGCCTCACCAATGTCTTATACAACCTCACCATAACATCCCAACTCCTATACTCAATACTTTGATTTATGAAGGCCAGTATGCCAAAAGCTTTCTTTACAATCCTGTCTACCTGTGACGCCACTTTCAGGGAATTATGTATCTGAACTCCCAGATCCCTTTGTTCCTCCGCACTCCTCAGTGCCCTACCATTTACTGTGTATGTCCTACCTTGGTTTGATCTTCCAAAATGCAACACCTCACACTTTTCCGCATTAAATCCCATCTGCCATTTTCTGGCCCATTTTTCCAGTTGGTCCAGATCCCTCTGCAAGCTTTGAAAGCCTTCCTCGCTGTCCACAACGCCTCCAATCTTAGTGTCATCAGCAAACTTGCTGATCCAATTTACCACATTATCATCCAAATCATTGATATAGACAACAAACAACAATGGTCCCAGCACAGATCCCTGAGGCACACCACTAGTCACAGACCTCCAGTCTGAGAAGCAACCATCCACTACCACTCTCTGTCTTCTCCCACACAGCCAATTTCGAATCCAGTTTACAACCTCTCCATGGATACCAAGTGTCTGAACCTTCTGAACTAACCTCCCATGTGGGACCTTGTCAAAGGCCTTTCTAAAGTCCAGTAGACAACATCCACAGCCTTTCCTTCATCTACTTTCTTGGTAACCTCCTCGAAAAACTCTACAAGGTTCATTAAACACGACCTACCACGCACAAAGCCATGCTGACTATCCTTAATCAGCCCTTGGCTGTCCAAATAATTGTATATCCGATCTCTCAGTACACCTTCCAATAATTTACCTACTACTGACGTCAGGCTCACTGGCCTGTGATTACCTGGTTTACTTTTGGAGCCTTTTTTAAACAACGGAACAACATGAGCTATCCTCCAATCCTCCGGCACCTCACCCGTGGCTAAGGACATTTTAAATATTTCTGCCAGGGCCCCTGCAATTTCTACACTAGTCTCCCTCAAGGTCCGAGGGAATATCATGTCAGGCCTGGGGGATTTATCTATCTTTATTCACTGTAAGGCAGCAAGCACCTCCTCCTCTTTAATCTCTATATGTTCCATGACACTACTGCTTGTTTCCCTTCCTTCCTTATACACTATGCCAGTTTCCTGAGTAAATACTGATGCAAAAAAACTGTTTAAGATCTCCCCCATCTCGTGAGGCTCCACACATAGAAGCCAGTGTTTTTCTAGGAGAATTAGGGGAAGTTGCTTTTGAGGATTGAAAAGTTCTGTCCCGCAAACAGTTAAAAGATTTAGAGAAGTTCTTAGGATTATAATTTCGCCCAAAAGCCAGAAAACCTGAAAATTTTAAAAGGGTTGGACAACAGTCTACGGGTAAAAATTGAGGACGATGAAATGGATAGGGTAGCAGTAGAGAGATTAAATTTGGAGCAGATGAAATTAGAATTCAAGTAAAGAGAAAAGGAAAAGGAAACAGAAAGAGAGAAAGAGGAAAGACAGGAAAGGGCATGGAGCGAAGAGAGAGAATTTCAGAACAGAGAGAGGGAAAGGGAGTTGAAACTAAAACAGCTCGAGCTGACAGGCAAGAAAGAATCCTACTGTGTCCCTTGAAGATACCACTAGCTCAGACTTAAGGGCTGAGGCAATCTGATTTGCTCATTTAATCCCTAAATTTGATGAAGCACAGATGGAAGCCTTCTTTACCTCTTTTGAGCAGTTAGCACAGCAGTTAAAGTAGCCAGTCCAACATTGGTCCTTATTGCAGAGTAAACTTTCGGGGAAGGCTCACAAGGTTTACTCCCTCTTGCCTGAGGAAAGTGTCACTGACTTTGAGGCAGTAAAAAGGGCTATTTTAAATACCAGTTAGTGCCAGAGGCGTATCGTCAGAAATTCCATACCGTCAGGAAACGGCCTGACCAGGCATACCTGGAATTTGAAAGGCTTAAGCAACTTGCTTCTGACCAGTGAGTGTGGGCACTTAAAACAGAAGCCACTTAGGAAAACCTCTGTGAAATAATTCTCCTTGAGGAGTTTAAAAACTCCACACCCTTCCCAATAAGAACACACCTAGAGGGACAGAGGGTAACAGGGGCTAGGCAGGCAGCCACACTGGCTGATGATTATGAGCTGATCCACAAACCCTTGTTCCAGAAGAGACCCCAACCCCAACCAACTGGAAAAGATAGAGGTGGAGAGAGTGATAGGAAACTGAGACCCTTGGGAGAGAGGGAAATGCTGGGGGCATTTCCTCAGGACAGAAAGGGTGGTGCTGAGATGAAAAGTGAGGCCAAGAAGCCTGTGTGTTTTAACTGCCAAAAGGTAGGGCACCTCCAGGCCAACTGCTGGAGGTTACGGGAAAAACCAGTGAGATTTATTGGAGCGCATACACCCTGTGCAGAGAATGGGAGTCAGTCAGAGAGCATAGCAGACCAGGCTATGGCTCTGACTGTGCCTGCCAATCCCTGTAGAGGCATTCCTGAGAGGGTGGATGAGGGTAAACAAATCCCTAAGAGTTATAAGAATTTTGTATCCGAAGGAAGGGTGGCCACATTTCCCCAGGGTGAGGTGAGTAAGCCTACAGTGATGCTGAGGGATACAGGGGCCAGCCAAACTCTATTGCTGGGAAAAGGCATGACCTTTCCACCAGAGAGTGTGGTAAGTACAAAAGTATTGGTAAAGGGGATTGAAAGAGGGTTCATGCCCATCCCATTATACCAAGTGCATCTGGAGTAAGACCTTGTGTCAGGACCAGTAACCATGGGAGTCGTCCCCAGTTTGCCTGTGGACGGGGTCGACCTGCTCCTCAGCATTGACCTGGCGGGGTCAAAGGTAATAGCATCCACATGGGTCTCAGAGAAGCCCACTGAGGTCAAGGAGATGGAACAGCTGCAGGAGAAAGTACCAGGCATTTTCCCTGACTGTGTGGTAACGCGGTCTATGGCCAGACAATCTCAGTCAGCAGAGGCTGAAGTGGCACTGCAGACAGGAGACCCTATGGTCTGGTTATCTGAAACCTTTTTTGGGAGTCTAGAAGAACCTAAGGAGGTAATAAATAGATGTTCCTTGGTAGCGGCCCAGCAAGCTGACCCACTGTTAAAAACATTAGTCCGAATTTCACACTGGGTGTGCACGCTCAGTCGGCGGGAGCGGAAGCGGGTGTGAAATCCCCTCCCGGCCACGGTCGCATTGCAAACGCAATTTCACGCTGGACGGCCAATTAAGGTCTGCCCAGCGTGGGATGTGTCTTCTCAATGGTCGGGAAGGGCCGGGCGGGGACGGGAACCTGTGGGTGCCGGGTCCAATGGCAACCCGGTGGACGCCTTAAAACCACAGCGGCAGCTCCCTGAAGGCTGCCAGGTGAGAATCTTTGGACTCTGTCCAGGAAACCATTTCACTCGAACAATGGCCTCACCAGTGCCTGGAAACTTCAGGTGGAAAGACAAGTCGGGTGGGCACTCGGTCCCCCGTTTCTCGGACGAGTGCCTCAAAGTCCATGTGGAGGAGGTCGGTGTCAGGTGGGACATTCTAATACCCAGGGATGGCAGCCGAGGTCAGTGGCCATGATGTTGTGCAGTGCACGTGGGTGCAGTGCTGTAAAAGTTTCAATGATCTGCTGCGCTCGGCAAGGGTGAGTGATGAGTTGGCATGGATCAGTGTGGAGAAGTGTTAAGGGCTGGCCATTCGCTGCCCCCGCACCCCTCCCCCCACTAAACCCCTGGAGATCAGGGGTGTTAGAGTCACTGTCACTGACACTGGCGCGTGCCAAGGGAATGAGCCCCGGCTGCTTGGCCTGAGTGCCTTGTGGATTGAGGGCCACAACTCAGATGTGTCCTGCAAAGTGTTCCAGAGGGGGGAGTTTGCCAGGCTGCAATGTCGCTGCAGGTAGAGAGTGGACAAATCAATGCTCCTCTGACACCTCAGGAGGGGAAGCCATAACACCAATGAAAGAACGGAGGCCCCCCAAACCTCCTCAGTCTGATGAGGTATGAGGTGGATGCCTTGGAGTTGAAGTTCCACCACCCACCTCGGTCAGCCGGTCGTGGAGAGGCAGGGTCTCTGACGAAGGTAGGAGTGCAGCGCACAGAGGTGAGAGTGTTGGATTGTGCAAACATTCTTGTGTAGTCTCATCATTAATGGGAGCCTCAAACCGGGAATCCCCATTGATCATTGGAAGACAATGGCACCATGATGCAAATCTCCCTTGTCTCACCAGGGTGCCTGGCATGCACAGTGACAGTGTGATGACTTAAACTAATGACATGTTGCTGTTCTCCCCTAGATTTGCCAGATCGCCCATGAACACAAGGCCCTGAAGAGCCACCCTTGATGCCAGAGAACCACTGGGCTTTGGATGCATCTGCATCGTACCCCCTCTCTGCACCTAGCACCAGCCCAGATACCAGCACCTCAGTGGGCATTAGATCGGTGGCTAGAATGTCGGTGCACAGCGGTGAGGGCATGGCACACTTGCTTGAGGAACAGGTGGAGGCAGATAGTGCCCAGGGCACCGGCAGTCAGAAGACTGCTGGAGACCATGACCATGCTGAACCGAAGATGATGAGCCTCTGGACTCATCCATTGGGAAGCAGATGCTGGATGTCCAGCGGGAAGTGTGAGAGGATCTGGTGGAGATCCATGTGGGTCTGCTTGCCATGGTATCCACTGTGGAGGAGTCTATGCGGAGCATGAGCACTGTGTTGACCCTCATGGTCGAGCGCACTGCTTCCTCATTTGAGAGAGTGGCAACACTCATGGAGAGGCAACTCCAGGGACAGAATCAGGGGTTCCTGGGGATGTGCTCAGATCTGCAAGCCCTCACGTAGGCAATGACCTCAGGTGGTCAGTGCCAGTGAGGGAGATGGATTGGGCACCCAGTATCCCAGCTAGCTGCCCACCCATCAATGGTGAGCAGGGAGGTCCAGAGCGACCTCACGTTGGCACACAAGCTGCTTGTTGTCTATGTGGGCTCCTCTCAGGGCGCTCTGGATGATGGCAGCAGCTCCTCCACCCCTCTGCCAGTGACCGTGGCATCTGATGAGGCTGCAATGACTGGGGAAAGGCCAGCTATGGCACTGGCCACTCCCTTCGAGGCAGGGCCAGTACAGGCTCCACGGGCCTGAGGACAACCGCCAAGGTCATCAAGGCCAACAGGGCAGCAGAGTCAGCAGGCTGTCTCCAATGCCGCTGCCAGCGAGAGGAGTGGCACCAAGACGTAGCACTCGTAAACGCAAGTTTAAGGCACAATGAGCACAAGAGGGACTGTTCATGGGTGATCTTCTGTTCTGTAATGTTTTGTTAATTTGTTTACTGGTGACCATTAACACCATATATTATTATGTTCATTTGATATGAGTGCCAACATGTTATAAATATTGCTTTTGTCTTAATGGCCTGAGTGTGTTTCACTTGTTTTGCAGGTGCAGAGCACACCGGTATATAATGCTGGACGTGAGTAGCTCTAAACATTATTGCACAGGCACCAAGTGGACTTTGGGTTCAAAGGAAAGGGTAATTTCAAACATCCAGGATGGAGGCAGCAGCCCTGGCATGAGGTGGAAGCAGACCTCTGGCAGCCTAGCTGAAGGAACGTTAGATCAAGGCATCCCTGGTGTCCCTGCCTCCCTGAAGGATACAGAGGTCTGCCTCCACTTCCTCACCAGGCTCCTCATCTGACTCAACACTGGATTCATCCTCTGTGGTCTGTGGAGCTGCCTCAAGATCCTCTTCCTCCAGTGGGTCCCCCCTTGCCAGACCCAGATTGTGGAGAGTGCAGCATGCAACCACTATCAGTAACACCCGCTCTGGAGGGTATTATAGTGCTCCCCCTGAACGGTCCAGGCATCAGAAGCGCATCATGAGAAGACTTATGCTACTGTCTATCACTACCCTTGTGGAGACATGACTCGTATTGTAACGCTGCTCTGCCTCCGTTCTTGGGTGGCGGAAAGGTGTTATAAGCCACCTTTTCAGCCCTTGTCACCCAGCAGCCATCCATCCAGCCGGGCTGGACCACTGAAAAGCCCCGACACCTGGGAGTGTCTGAGGATGTAAGCGTCGTGGGAGCTGCCAGGGTACCTTGTACAGACTTGCGGAATCTGAGTCTTATAGTCACCAACTATCTGGATGTTCATGGAGTGGAAGCCCTTCCTGTTGACGAAGGTACCCGACTGACCCGCTGGCGCCTTGATGGCCACATGTGTGCAGTCTAAAGCACCCTGGACGCGGGGGAACCCAGCAATTGCTGCAAAGCCTCTGGGTCACTCAGCCTGGCTGGCCTTGTCTGTATGGAAGCGAATAAATGTCATTACCCACCTGAACAAAGCTTCTGTCATCAGCTTGATACAACTGCGGACAGTTGATTGGGAGACTCCACAAAGATCTCCCACCGACCCCTGGAAAGAGCCGGAGGCAAAGAAGTTGAGGGCCACTGTGGATGTACCTACACCATGTATACTGCAGCTGTTCAAGAAGGCAGCTCACCACCACCTTCTTAAGGGCAACTAGGGATGGGCAATAAATGCTGGCCTAGCCAGTGAAGCCCAGATCCCTTGAATGAATAAACAAAAATGAAGAAACAGGCAGACAAACATGTCAGGGCTCAAACCTTTTAGCCAGGATAGTACGTGTTAGTGCTCCCACCAATACCAGGAGAACCCTTAAAAGCCTTATTTAGTGGCCCAAAAAGAGTAACAAAGAAGCTCGAGGAAGTAAACTATCTAATTGAGACCCCAGATTGAGGGAAAAATCAATGTTTGTGTCAAGTCAACATGATAATATCACAGCCGAGAAGGGGACAAGCAGGTAAAGGTCTGCCCCATTGCTAAAGATCTAGAGGATGAGGGTAGCAGTGGAGTGAATTAGAGGGAGAGTTGGATGAGGCGCACATTGAACCCTCTACTACCCATGTAACCAACACAGAGATACTAGCGAACTTAGGGTCATCGTGGTTTTGTGAAAGGGAAATCATGTTTAACCAATTTTTGGGGGTTTTTGAAGGAGTAACTTGCGCCATGGATAAAGGGGAGCCTGTAGATGTACTGTACTTAGATTTCCCAAAGGCATTCGATAAGAGACCCCATCAAAGGTTATTGTGGAAAATAAAAGCTCATGGTATAGGGGTTAACATATTAGCCTGGGTGGAGGATTGGCTGGCTGGCAGAAAACAATGAGTAAGCATAAATGGGTCATTTTCTGATTGGCAGGATGTAACAAGTGGAGTTCCACAGGGGCCTGTTCCAGGGTCTCAACTTCTTACAATTTATATCAATGACTTAGATGAGGGCAGCGAAGGCATTGTAGCTAAGTTTACAGATGACACAAAGATAGGTAGGAAAGTATGCTGTGAAGTGGACATAAGGAGGTTGCAGACAGATATAGATAGGTTGAATGAGTGGGCAAAAATCTGGCAGATGGAGTATAATGTGGGAAAATGTGAAGTTGTTCACTTTGGCAGGAAGAATAAAAAATTAGAGTATTACTTAAACGGAGAACGACTGCAGAATTCCGAGCTGCAGAGGGATCTAGGTTTTCTAGTGCATGAGTCACAAAAAGTTAGTATGCAGGTGCAACAAGTAATTAAGACAGCTAATAGAATGCTCTCCTTCATTAAGAGAGTAATTGAACATAAAAGTAAGGATGTTATGCAGGGCATAAGTGAGACCACATCTCAAATATTGGGTGCAGTTTTGGTCTCCTTATTTAACGAAGGATGTTAATGCATTAGGCAGTTCAGAGGAGGTTTACTGGATTGATACCTGAAATGAATGGGCTGTCTTATGAGGAAAGGTTAGACAGATTGGGTTTGTTTCCACTGGAGTTTAGAAGAGTGAGGGGCAAGTTGATTGAAGTATATGAGATCCTGAACGGTCTTGACAAGGTTGACGTGGAAATTATGTTTCCTCTTGTGGGTGAGTCCAGAACTGGGGGCACTGTTTTAAAATTAGGAGACGCCCTTTTAGGACAGAGGTGAGGAGAAATTTTTTCTCTCAGTGGGTTGTGCGACTTTGGAACTCTCTGCCTCAGGAGGTGGTGGAGGCGGGGTCAGGGGATATTTTTAAGACAGAGGTAGATAGATTCTTGTTAGGTAAGGGAATCAAAGGTTATCGGAGGGGTAGGTGTGAATGTGGAATTAGTAATACAAACAGATCAGCCATGATCTTATTGAATGGTGGAGCAGGCTCGACGGGCCGAATGGTCTACTTCTGCTCCTGTTTCGTATGTTGGTATGAGACATATTCTGAAAATAGGGACATCAGGTACCAAATAAGAAAAACTGAAAAGTACATCAAAATAATTGGTCTACTGAAATGGCCCAATAGCTTTAGGTTTCCATGGAAGTCTTGCTCCAGATTATCAACTAATTCAAATAAAATAAACATAAATAAAATTACAGAAGGTTGTTAGCATCATAAAATGAGGACACTTCTCAGGTAGTGTTATTCAGCAAACAACTGCACATATACAATGACGATGCAAGTTTCTAAAGGAATTGAAGTACCAAGTGAACATTGTCTATTCCTACGAACAGTTACATTTGATTTATCCATCTGGGAGAAGTGGTTGGGTGGACGTATGCTGGGAAGAATATGATCCAGTTTGTTTGACTGTTACAACATTTCAATTTCTGGGGTGTTGAGTTGCCTCGGCTGTTACACTGGAGTCTCACAATCATTACTCTAGGCAGTTAGTCCCACTTCAGGTAGCCTGCATGTGTCAAATTTGCATTGAGGATTGTTATATCATGAAGTTGATCAAGAACTCATTCTCCTGTTACATTCAGGAAAAATGGTGTCCAGCTGATAGAAGCAAGCTCACCTAACCAGCAATCCTTAAAGGAATTGCTGCAGGTCACCACCAAAAGATAAGTTTTTTAAAAGTACTATCTTGAATATGGATATGGGAGGTTCAGATATGTGCCCCATACTCTGTTATATTTCACATTCACCCGACTGCAGTGAGACCAGTTTGCACCTTGTCATTCCTCCTTTGTGCCTGTGAACACGGGATTCAAATTCTGAATGAATTTGTTCACATTTTCTGACACTGATTAATAATTCTAGTGTACTGCAAAAACTGTGGATTGCATAGGTTTATGTTGATGCTTCAACAGATTTCACCTTTGGAAACTTTAATAGTCCACCCTATTCCATAGTTTTCCTGACAGAATTTTAATAATACTGACCAGAATTTTTAGCTCAGCGGGCGGGCGGGCGCCTGACCTGACCGAGTGTGAAATGACGCATGACGTCATCAGCCGAGCATGCGACATCAACGCTCAGTCGCGCGATAGTTCGGTCGGCGGGCGAGCTGCCAGCTCCAGCAGCACGCCCGCCACAATTAAAAGGCCTATTAAGGCCATTAAGTTGTCAATTGACGTGAATTTTTCACTGCCCATTCAACCTAATGGTTGGCACCATGGGTGGGATGAGGTTTCCAAAAGTAAATACAAATAAGATAAAAACTTTACTTTTTAATTTAAAAATGTCCCTGCTCATGTGACAGAGACATGAGGAGACATGTTTAATTACATTTTGCTGTTGTTTATTAATTTTTTCAATGTCTTCTTCATCTCCCTGAGGCAGCTCCATGCCTCAGGGAGATTATTCAGCGCTCTCTCGCACACATGTGCGAAGTTCGAGCTAGGCCTGCTCTCCCTCCTCCCCCCACCCGCACAGGTAGCGCTCAGCACTGCCGCTCGCGTATCACACTGGGCGGGCCTTAATTGGCCCTCCAGTGTGAAATCGCGGTTCACTGTCGATCGCGAGTGGCGGTCGGCTTCCCAATTTCCCCGCCCGCCCCGCCGATCCCACACGCCAAGGGCAAAATTCTGCCCAGTTTATATTTGTGGCACCAAAGATTCATGGACACAATGTTCAGAATAACAATGAACATTTCTTAGTAAGGCAAACTGAACAGCATGCTTTATAAGTTATTGAAACAAATACTCGAAAAGTTATCAGAAACTTTCTTACTTTCTAGCCGCCAACCCCTCAGTAATCTCTCCTTGTGCCTTCTGACATGGATTATGATTACCAAGTATCGCTAATGTGACTAGACTCCTTTTCCACAGTGAAATCCACTTACTGTCCTGTGAAGATAAGCTTCTGCAAAAGGTCTTCGAACTGATTTTACAAATCATATTTGTTTTAAATTTCCGTTTAAATTTTCCTGTTCCCTTTTGTTTTAATTTCCTTTCTTTACAGTTGTCTTAGGTGCGAGGCCCTAGAGGTATGTGTGATGACTGCCACTTTAAGATCAGTTCAACTGAGTAGGGGGGTCACGTGATTTGTTCAACCAATGTGTGGCTAGTGTGGTGAATAAATTCTAGGGAGGGGTTTCCGAGAAAAAGATGGCTGTATGAGGGGCTGCCTGGATACAAGCAGCCATGGATGCTCTCGTGTAAATAAAGTTTGGCTTTGTTTGATTAAGAAGCCTCCCAGAGCGTGTTTCTACAGTATGCTACAGCACTGCTTGTCCAGCAAGAAATTTACCATCATAATGGTCTCACCACATTGCACAACAGAAAATAAACTAAGGATCGAGGACTCAGGGGAAATTGGATTGAATTGATTGGATGAGAGGATTCATCTGACCCTTCATCAAGCTGTAGATCATCTTTCAATAGCTCAACTGTTGTCTTAACATGGCAAAGTTATGCAGCAAACAGCAAACCAAGCATCATACGCAGCCTATTTCTGGACTGTACTAAAGGAAGCAGGCAGAACCGTCCAAGCAACAGAGTTATTGCTTGAAGACTCCAATGGTCTGCTTAATGAAAGGTCTGTTCAAGGAGAGCTCCAGTGGATCTGATTATTCTGCAGTTCAGCTGCCCAAAAGTGGGCTCTTAGAGGAGTCATAAGCCAAGTGCACAGGGGAAGTGCTGGAGATCAGGATCAATGCATAGTAAATAAATCATATATTTTAAAAAATTTATATTAACCGGCAAAATTGAAAACTTGGAATTCTGCAAATGGTTAACAGTACAATTTCCATACAGAGGTCATGGCCAGCTAGCTTCTGGGCCAGGCTACATATTGTTTACATTTAAAGCTTAAGTTAACTGTAACTACCCAAAATAATACATTTTATGCCTCATTAACTCAAAGATTCAGCCTGGTAGCCTTGAAATCATTGGTGTCAGCTAGAAATAAATAATTAGAGTCAAGCTTAGAATCTGTGATCAGAATGATGAGAATTGGTTCACAGTGCATCCAAAATCATGTCAAATAATGTCATTAGAAAGACTTAAAAATGGTGAAATTGTAATGTGAGGTGGAAGAAGGAGGGAGAGTGAGTGAAGAAATGGTTGAGTTCAACTGTCTGTAAAGTGCATTAGAAACATAGATCAGGATTTCCCATTCAGCGGGCCCAGGAACAGCCAGGAAAAGGTCCACCACCCACGATTGGCCCCAGACCGTGAATTCACGCTGGCTTGCCAATTAACGGTCATCCAGCGTGAAGCGCGCGCTGCAATGTTCAGCGCTGCCGGGGTGGGGGCAGGAGGAGGGCGAGCGCAGGAGCTGACGAATTGGAGAAACAAAAATAAAGATTTGAAAGATGATATTAACATGTCCTCACATGTGACTTAGTCACATGAAGAGGGACATGTTTGAAATGAAGCTGAAAAACATTTTTCCACTTTTTTATTTGCCATTTCACCCGTGGGTGAGGTTTCGTAAAAAATGCAAAGGCCGCCTGGCCTATTTGCCTGTCCACCAACCGAAAGGCAGCAAAAAATACAAATTAATTACCTGCTTAAGGGCCTTAATAGGCCTTTTAATTGTCAGCGGGCGTGCTGCTGACTTTTGTGCGCACCCGCTGACTGAAAGATTACAAAAGTGCTCAATGTCAGGACGCTCACCCGATGTCATCACGGCTGATTTTGCGTCTGATCACGTCGGGCATGCACCCGCCCGATGAAAGTAAAATTCTGCCCATAGAAAATTTACAGCAGGGAAAGAGACCCATTGTGTCTGTGCTGACTGAAAAAGAGTGATTCCCTCCTAATCCCTCTTTCCAGCTCTTGGTCCTTAGCCATGTAGGTTATGGTGCTTCAAGTGCATAGCCAAGAACTTTTTAAATGCAATGTGGGTTTCTGTCTCAACCATCCTTTCTGGTGGTGGGTTCCAGGCGCTCACCATTCTCTGGGTGAAAAAAATTCCTCCTCAATCCCCCCGCTAATCCTCTGCCAATTAATTTAATTAATTAATTAATTTAATTATGTGTCAGCTGCAACTCCGTTGATAGCACTCTCACCTCTGAGTCAGAAAGTTGTGGGTTCGAGTCCTGCTCCAGGACTTCTGCACAACAATCTAGGCTGACATTCCAGTACAGTACTGAGGGAGTACTGCGCTCTCAGAGGTGCCATCTTTCAGATGAAATGTTAAAACAGAGCCCACATCTGCCCTCTCAGATGGATGTAAAAGATCCCATGACACTATTTCAAGGAACAGCCTGGGAGCTATCCCCAGTGTCCTGGGCAGTAGTTATCCTTCAATCAAGATCACAAACAGAAACATGTTATCTGGTCATTTTCACAATGCTGGTTATGGGATTTTGCTGTGTGCAAATTAGCTGCCACATTTCCTACATTACAACAGGGGAAACACTTGAAATGTACTCAATTTGCTGTAAAGCACTTTGGGAAGTCTGCTGGTCATGAAAGGTGCTATAGAAATGCAAGCCTTTCTTTTCTTTCTTTAAACCTGTGGTCCCTGGTCATTGATCTCTTTGCAAAGAGCAAAGGGTCCTACCTATCCACTTCATCCAATTTTAAACAACTCAATTACATCTCCTCTCAGTCTCCTCTGTTCCAAAGAAAACAACCCCAAGCTATCTAATATTCCCTTATAGCTAAAATTCCCCCTTCCTGGCAACATCCTCTTCTGTACCCTCTCTAGTACTATCACATCCTCCTCTAATCCAGTGACCAGAATTATATGCAGTACTCCAGGTTTTGCCAATTAGTGTTTTGTACAGAACCAGCATGACTGCCCTGCTCGTGTTCTATACCTAGGCTGATAACCACCTTATTTACCTGTCCTGCTACCTTCAGGGATCTGTGGACATGCAACCGAGGTCCCTCTGTTCCTCTGCATCAGCAGTATTCACTAGAAAAACAGTGAGGGTCAACTGTGAAAGTGGAAAACTTTAATCAGGCTGCAAGCAGAATTTTAAAAATGCTTAGATTAGATTCATTGCAATTTATTTCTTCAAAAAGTTATCTGGTACATAAAACACAAAAAATGATTATAAAAGATAAACACATTAGTAACTTGACACAGTACACCAAGTTTACAATGACTAATGTGTTTAGCAACTTATTGACTCGTAATAACTCATTAACTCTCCTCCCACTCACTAACTCTCCCACTCACTGCCTCTCCTGCTCGCTGACCCTCCTGCTCGCTGACCCTCCCCATTGCTGACCCTCCAACTCGCTGACTCTCCCTTTAGCCACTTCGCCCATTCACCAACCCTCCCGCTCGCTGACCCTCCCCATCGCTGACCCTCCCGCTCGCTGACTCTCCTGTTAGCCATCTCTCTCACTCACTGACCCTCCCACTCGCTGACCCTCCCGCTTGCTGACCTTCCCACTTGCCACCTCTCCTGCTTGCTGACCCTTCCACTCACTGACCCTCCCACTCATTGACCCTCCCACTCATTGACCCTCCCACTCACTGATCTTCCCATTTACTGGCTCTTCCTCTCGGTTCTCAGGCTCACCAACCTCTCAGGCTTACCGACCCACCCCCTCACTCACCGACCTTCCCTCTCCCGAACCCTTGGGGCCAGATTTTACAGGCCACCACAGTTCCTACCCCACCCCTGGTGAAAATGTCGGTGGGGAACCGGCCCACGAACCTGAAAACTGCTCGGCAACAATTTAACACTGGGAAGAGTGTTAGTTGCTTTAAGGCAAGATTTCCACAACTTTCTTGGAGGAAGTCCCACTTTAGAAAGCTGCCAACCAATCGGATTTCCAGCAGCTCTGTAGTCCCAGCAGCGCCAGCCAGGGGTGGTGACAGCTGCTGGAACTACAAGCAATTCCACCACACCAATGAGCCCAGGCAAGTCTGGGACTGGGAGTCTCAGCGAAGACAGTGAGGGGTGTTGGGGGCTGGGTTCAGTAGGCAGGGGTTGTGGGTTAAAGGTGGGTGACCTTTTCGGGCATGCCTCCAATGGACCTAGGGAAGTGGGGGTTCCCCCAACTTGCCTGACTACAGCCTGCGCAGCTGAAGCTGTAGGGCTCCCCACATGGTGCAGGCTGCCCCCTACCATGTGCAAAATAGCAGCGGCTGTGGATTGAGACCCTTAAGTAGCCATTAATTGGCCTCTTAATGGCCTCAAAGCCCAAGGGTGGGCAGGCCACCCGACACCTTCCCCATTGCCTTTAAAATTTCAGACAGGTTGAGACGGGTGGGTTGACAGCAGAAAAGCCAAACGCCCCAGGCTCAGGAAAGGGATGGCGAGAAGGAGGAAGCAAGAGAGGGAGTGAGAGAGGAAGAAGTGCTGAGAGTGGGAGGATCAGGAGGGAAGTGGTAAGACTGTGGGTAATTCCAGGGAAGTTGTTGGCCTTTTGACCAGTAATGACTGTAAACATGCTCTGTCCAATCAAGAAGTCCAGTCAAGTCTTCAGTCAGAGAGCGGCCTCTCTACCCAATAGGGCTATGGAGGCTCAGTCATTGAGTATATTCAAAGCAGAGGTTGATCGATTTCTAGATACCAATGACATTAAGGGTTATGGGGATAGTTCAGGAAGGTGGCGTTGAGGTAGGAGGTCTGCCATGATCTTGTTAAATGGTGGAACAGGCTCTTGGGGCTAAATGGCCTATTCCTGCTTCTATGTTCCTTTGTTCCTAAGTAAAACAAAATATGCACATATCAATCCCATTAAGTGGTCACTGTTGATAAATAGCCACAGCAGGGTGGCCCTGGATCAAGGTATGACTTTTTGTTTTAGTCTTTGTGAAGGAGTTCATAGAGTCAAGGAAGTGTGAATCTGGAGGTGCCCTGAATGCCAATGACATAAACCAGCTGCTAAGAGGTTGGGAAGATCATGGGCTATGTGCCAGGCTCAAAGTACCATCATGGAAGGACAGTTTTTTTTAATTCATTCATGCGCTGTGGGCTTCGCTGGCTGGGCCAGCATTTATTGCCCATCCCTAGTTGTCCTTGAGAAGGTGGCTAGGTAATTACTGACCAATCAGATAGTCAGAAAATGAGTTTTACTAAATATGGCAGAGACCAAGTTGGGAACAAGTATATAAAATAAGGATTTGTAAGACACTAAGTGCCTCTCATCGAGAAGAAGAGAAGAAAGAAGATAGACTTTAATTAAGAGATCAGTGCCATGATCAACCAGAGGCTGAGGGCCAATGTTCCACAGTGAATGCAACTGCTTACCAATGCCTTTGCTAAGTATCGATTTGTACTTATTGTGATATACTTAATAAATCCTGTAAAGCCTGTGAAAACACACTCGTACCCAGATAGTCTGAACTGACAGTCCCTTTTAGATCAACTCTCCCAACTTAGTCTGTAATTGCAATTGACCTAAGTCTTACAATTAAATTAAAGCAAACCCCAGATCTTACAACCTCTCCCATTTAGGAGTCATGTTTGATTGCATCTCATTGTATAGAAAGCATCTCCAGGGCCTCAGGAAACTAAAGAGTAAAGCCACCCTGATACAGAAACTTGCCAGGTCCACATGAAGAGCAGATGTCAGCACTCACCCTGGTGTACTCTACAATGGATCACTGATTCCAGCTTGGCTAACAAGTGCACATGTAAAATTCATTAATATCCACCTGCATTCTACGATGAGAACTATCACCAGTATGTATTTATTGACTTTGGCTGGCTGTGCTTGCAAACATGGCAGCACTAAACATAGTCATAAATGCAATTTCCAGAGAATAGAATCACTACATCAGCAAAGACATGTCAATCTAGGTCAATTTGGCCAACCTACCATCAACCCATCTCAAATCTAGAAGGCAATTTTGGATAATCGCCGAAGCTCTTCAGCAATCTCCCCTCAGTCTTGATGACCGATGACACAGTGCTTGGAAGAACTGCAACATATCAAGTGGATTCCTTGTAGCGGACCTTACAGTACAACCTGAAGGAGCACACTTTACTCACAAACAGTGGACAACCATCAATGGCCTCAGAACTGGTCATGGTAGATGCTGCCACCTTGTGTACAGATGGAAGATTAAATAATCACATCATGTGACTGCAGAGTTCCTAATCAGACCCTGGTGTACATCATTGAACATTGCCCTCAGAGGAATTTTGCAGGCAGCCTACAAGATATTCATACTTAAACTGGGAGATTTGGCCTGGAAATTTGACTTAGATATTGACATTTGACCTGTTTTTTCCTACTATCATATGAAAAAAGAGAAGTCGCTTGCTTAATACAAGAGTGAACTACAGGCCGGCTACATTGCTGAGCTCCCCTGCTGCAGCCAGGAAAGATATGGAGGCAAAGAGGTTCAGGGCTGTAATAACTTGACTTCAACAGGTGATGCATTTCCAGAGAGGTTGGAAGAACAGCTACTACCCTGTAATTTCCCCATCCAGTGGTCCTGTTAAATACCAGTTCAATTACAGGTTCAAAAAAGGTAAAGTACACAGTGAGAAATAGTCATTCTTTTTATTCTTTCATGGGGATGATAGTGTTATTCGCAAGGCCAACATTTGTTGCTCATCCCTAATTGCCTTGAGAAGATGGTAATCAGCCACCTTCTTGAACCGCTGCAGTCCATCTAGTGTTGGTGCACGCACAGTGCTGTTAGGGAGCGAGTTCCAGGTTTTGACTCAGTAACAGTGAAGGGATGGCAATATAGTTCCAAATCAGGGTGTTGACATTCCCATTCATCTGCTGCCCTTGTCCTTCTAGGCGGTAGAAGTCACAGGTTTGGAATATGCTGTCAAAGGAGGATTGAATGTTTCTGTAGGGCATCTTGCAGGTGCTATACACAGCTGCCACTGTGCACCAGTGATGGAGGGGGTGAATGTTTAAGGCCGTGGATAGGGTGCTGATCAAGTAGTTGCTTTGGCCTGGATGGTGTCAAGCTTCTTGAGTGTTGTGGGTGCTGCACACATTCAGGCAAGTGGGGAGTATTCCATCACACTCCTGACTTGTGCCTTGTAGATGGTGGGCAGGCTTTGGGGAGTCAGGAGGTGAGTTTCTCACTGCAGAATTCCCAGCCTCTGACCTGCTTTTGTAGACACAGTATTTATATGACTGGTCCAGTTCAGTTTCTGGTCAATGATAACCCCCAGGATGTTGATAGTGGGGGACACCCGAGGAGACAGGTGACTAAGCCATAGAGAGACTGAGTGAGTGGTGAATTAGGTCAAGTGATAAGTTCTGGTAAGTTCTTTCCCAGTTTTAACTATAGATTAAGAATCAAGATCTGATATATTATTAACCTTCAAGTAAGTTCGGTTAGTTTGTTAAATAGAGAACTGCCTGGAGTGGCAGTTATCTGATAATCACCTAAAGCAATTGGTTCACATGGTTTTAATTACTGTAGTAGGAAACTAAACTAGCTTGTGACTCATCAGAGGGTCTATAAAAGAGATAGGCTTTTTAAACCGCACGATCAGTAAGGGTGTGTGAAGAGATAGGCAATTACACTGGGGTGAGATGGAGATTGAGTGAGTAGTGAATTTGGTTCACATAGAAATTTGGTGCACTGGGCCAAGGGGTGTGGCATACGTGGGAATTATTCTAAATTAATTAAGTGAGTAATTAAATTAAGTTAACTAAATAACATAATACCTGTCCTGACATTGTTACTCATGTTGCAGCTGTGGAATGTGGGAACTTTTGGACACCAGGGCGACCAGGACAAACACGTTTGCAGAAAGTGTAAGCAGCTGGAATAGGATTATTCATCTGGAAGCCAAACTGCAGACACTGCTCAACATAAGGGAGTGGGAGAAATATCTGGACACTTTGCTCTCATACCTCTTAGAATAGGGTTGTCTGTTTTAGTCAACACTGAGCGACAGGAGGATGTCACTGTAAGTGAGTCAATTAATGGGATTGAGCAGACAGTCATGGAGGGACCTCAGACTCTGCAATTGTCAAATAGGTTTGAGGTGCTCACAACCTGTGTGGACAAAAGCACGGTCTGCAAGGCAGATGAGCAGGCTGGCCTTGGCACCATGGTACAGGAAGCCATTTAAGCGGGGGGAACAAACAGAGAGCAGGTTATATTAGACTTGGTGTTGTGTAATGTGACAGGATTAATTAATGACCTCAGAGAAAAGGCAATTCCCTAGGTAGCACAACCACAATATGATTGCATTTTACATCCAGTTTGAAAGGGAGAAGAGTGGGTCTGAGACTAGTGTTTTAAACTTAAATAAGGACAGCTATGTAGGCATGAAAGTTGAGCTAGCTGAAGTGATCTGGGATACTAGACTAGGGGATAGATAAATAGGGAAGTAGTGGCAGACTTTCAAAGTGATATTTCAGAATACTCAGAATGAATATATTCCTACTACAAAGTAAATTCTAAAGGGAGGACCGGCCATCCGTGGTTAACTAAACAAGTAGGGAAAGCATCAAACTTAAGGAAAAAGAATCAGAGTAAGTTAAGTGAATGTTGGTCCTCTAGAGAGTGACAATGGGGAGTTAATAGTAGATAATAAGGAAATTACAGATGAAATGAACAACTATTTTGCTTCTGTCTTCACTATAGAGGATACAAAAAACATTCCAGTAATAGCTGTAAATCAGGAGGTGGAAGGGAAAGGGGAACTTGGTGAAATTACAATCACTAGGGAAGCTGTACTGACAAACAGATGGAGTTGCGACCTGATAAATATCTGGCTCCTGATGGACTTCATCTTAGGTCTTAAAAGAGGTGACTGATGAGGTAGCAGATGGGTTAGTGTTCATTCTCCAAAATTCCTGAGATTCTGGAACGGTTCCATCAGACTGGAAAGTAGCCAATTCAAGAAGGGAGGGAGGCAGAAACCAGGAAAGTATAGGCCAGTTAGCATAACATCTATCATGGGGAAGGTGTTATAATCAATCATTAAGGAGGTTAGAGCTAGGCACTTAGAGAAACTCAAGGTAATTGGGAAGATTCAGCATGGTTTTATGAAAGGCAAGTCATTCTTCACCAATTTATTGGAGTTCTTTGAAGGAGTAACATGTGCTGTGGATAAAGGGGAACCTGTAGACATGCTGTAGTTGGATGTCCAGAACACATTTGATAATGTGCCACACCAAAGGGTATTGCAGAAAATAAAAGCTCATGGTGTAGGGGGTATTGTATTAGCATGGATAGAAGATTGGCTGCCTGGCAGAAAAGAAGACAGAGAGTATGCATAAATGGCTCTTTTTCTGATTGGCAGGATATGACGAGTAGAGTCATAGAAACATAGAAAATAGGAGCAGGAATAGGTCATTTGGTCCTTCGAGCCTGCCCTGCCATTCAATATGATCATGGCTGATCCTCTATCTCAACACCACACTCCCGCTCTCTCCCCATAGCCCTTGATGCCTTTAGAGTCTAGAAATCGATCTACTTCCTTCTTAAATAGATTCAGTGACTTGGCCTCCACAGCCGTCTGTGGGAGAGAATTCCACAGGTCCACCATCTCACAGCGAAGACGTTTCTCCTCATTTCAGCTCTAAATGGTCTACCCCGTATCCTGAGACTGTGAACCCTTGGTTCTAGACCGCGCCCCCCAGCCAGTGGAAACATCATTCCTCCAGTCTGTCCAGCCCTGTCAGAACTTTATACATTTCAGAGATCCCTCTCATTCTTCTAAACTCCAGTGAATACAGGCCTAGTCGGCCCAATCTCTTCCCATTCAACAATCCTGCTATCCCAGGAATCAGTCTGGTGAACCTTCGCTGCATTCTATGACAAGTATATCCTTTCTTAGGTAAGGAGACCAAACTGCAAACAATACTCCAGGTCTCACCAAGGCCCTGTACAGCTGCAGTAAGACATCCTGGCTCCTGTACTGAAGTTCTCTCGCAATGAAGGCCAGCATACCATTTGTCTTCTGAACTGCTTGCTGCACCTGCATGCTTGCTTTCAATGATTGGTGTACAAGACACCCAGGTCCCTTTGTATATCAACAGTTTCCAATCTATCACCATTTAAATAAAACTCTGCCATTCTGTTTTTCTTACCAAAGTGGATAACTTCACATTTATCCATGTTATACTGCATCTGACATCTATTTGCCCATTCACTCAACTTGTCTAAGTCATCTGGAAGCCTCTTAACACCCTCATCACCGTTCACATTCCCAATAAGTTTCGTGTCGTCAGCAAACTTGGAAAAATTACATTTGGCTCCCTCATCCAAATCATTGATATATATTGTGAATAGCTGGGGCCCAAGCACTGATCCCTACAGTACACCACTAGTCACCGCCTGCCACTCTGAAAAAGACCCATTTATTTCTACTCTCTATTTCCTGTCTGTTAATCAATTCTCAATCCATGCCAATATATTACCCCCAATCCCATGTGCTTTAATTTTACGCACTAACTTCTTATATGGGACTTTATCAAATACTTTCTGAAAATCCAAATACACCACATCCACTGGTTCTCCCTTATCTATTCTGCTAGTTATGTCCTTAAAGAACTCCAGTAGGTCTGTCAAATATGATTTCCCTTTCATAAATCCATGTTGACTTTGTCTAATCCTGTTGATATGTTCTAAGTGTTCTGTTATCACATCCTTTATAATAGACTCTAGCATTTTCCCTACTACTGATGTTAGGCTAACCAGCCTATAGTTCACTGTTTTCTCCCTCCCTCCTTTTTTAAATAGTGGAGTTACATTTGCCACCCTCCAATCTGCCAGGATTGTTCCAGAACCTACAGAGTTTTGGAAGGTGACAACCAACGCATCCATTATTTCCATGGTCACTACCTTTAGTACCCTGGGATGTAGATTATTGGGCCCTGGGGATTTATCGGCTTTCGGTCCCATTAATTTATACAGCACTATTGTTTTAGTAATACTAATTTCCTTCAATTCCTCCTTCTCACTAGACCCTTGGTTCCCGAATATTCCTGGGAAGTTATTTGTGTCTTCTTCCATGAAGGCAGCACTAAAGTAATTGTTTAATTGCTCTGTCATTTCCTTGTTCTCCATTATAAATTCTCCTGATTCGGACTGTAAGGGACCTACATTTGTCTTCACTAATCTTTTTCTTTTTACATACTTATAGAAGCTTTTACAGTCCACTTTTATGTTCCTTGCAGGTTTACTCTCATACTGTATTTTTCCCATCTTAATCAATCACTTGGTCCTCCTTTGCTGAATTCCAAACTGCTCCCAATCTTCAGGCTTGCTACTTTTTCTAGCTACTTTGTATGACTCCTCTTTGGATCTAATACTATCCTTAATTTCTTTTGTTAGCCATCGTTGAGCCACTTTTCCTTATTGTGTTTTTGCACCCGAAAGTAATTTATAACTGTTGCAATGCATACATTCGTTCCTTAAATACTAACCATTGCCTATCCACTATCATGCCTTTTAATTAAGTTCACCAATCTATCTTAGCCAACTCATGCCCCATACCTTCGTAGTTTCCTTTGCTGAGATTTTGGACCCTAGTTTCAGATCGGACGACTTCACTTTCCATCCTAATGAAGAATTCTATCATGTTATGGTCACTATTCCCTAAAGGACAACAAGATTATTAATTAACCCCCTCTCATTGCACCATACCAAATCTAGGATAACCTGTTCCCTAATTGGTTCTTCGACATACCGGTCTAAAAAAACCACCTCATACCCACTCTAGGAATTCATCTGCCACAGTATTACTGTTAATTTGGTTTGCCCTGTCTATATGTAGATTAAAGTCACCCATGATGACTGTATCACCCTTGTTACATGCATCTCTAATTTCCTGTTTAATACCGTCTCCTACCTTATCACTGTTGTTTGGAGCCCTATAGATAACTCCCACTAATGTTTTCTGCCCCTTGTTGCTTCTTATCTCCACCCAGACTGATTCTATATCTAGATTTTCTGAGCCAATATCCTCTCTCATTATCGCATTGATTTCATCCTTAACTCAGAACGCCATGCTACCTCCCTTTCCTTTTTGCCAGTCTATTCTAAATATTGAGTACCCTTCGATATTCAGTTCCCAGCCTTGGTCACCCTGCAGCCATGTCTCTGTAATCGCAATCATATCATACCCGTTTACATCTATTTCTGCTGTTAATTCGTCTACCTTATTGTGAATGCTCCATGCATTCAGATACAGTACCTTTAGACTTGTCTTTTTAACATTTTTACACATTATTTTTTGCACTAAGGTCCTATTTGCTGCTGGCCCTCTTTTCCTCTGCCTTCCACTTTTGCTTTCTACTTTTCTCTCTTTCATTCCTATCTTCGTTTCCCTCTCTTGTTTCTCCCTGCTCAGGTTCCCATCCCCTGCCAGTCTAGTTTAAACCCTGCCTCACAGTACTAGCAAATACCCCTGCGAAGATATTGGTCCCAGTCCTGCTGGGGACCAGTCCAGCTCATACAGGTCCCAACTTCCCCAGAAACGGTCCTAATGCTTCAGGAATCTAAATACCTCCCTCCTACACCATCTTTCCAGCCACACATTCATCTGGTATATGCTCCTATTCCTGATCACACCAGCACATGGCACTGAGTATAATCCTGAGATTACTACCTTTGAGGTCCTGCTTTTTAATTTATTTCCCAGCTCCCTATATTCTGCTTTCAGGACCTCATCCCTCTTTTTACCTATGTTGTTGATACCGATATGGATGTTCACCCTCCCCCTTCAGAATGTCCTGCAGCCACTCAGTGGCATCCTTGACCCTGGCACCAGGGAGGCAACATAACGTCCTGGTGTCATGTCTGCAGCTGCAGAAACATCTATCTGTTCCCCTTACGATGGAGCCCCATATTACTATTGCTCTCCCGCTCTTTTTCCTCCTCCATTGTGCAGCTGAGCCACTCGTGGTGCCACGGACTTGGCTCTTGCTGCATTCCCCTTGAGAAACCATCTTCCCCAGCAGTTTCCAAAACAGAAAATCTGTTAGAGGGGGAGACGGTCCCAGGGGATGCCTGCACTACCTGCCTAGTGCTTTTACTCTATCTGGTGGTCACCCATTCCCTGTCTGCCTGTGCACTCTTTACCTGCAGTGTGACCACCTCGCTGTACGTGCTATCCGCAGGGGTCTGTGCTGGGGTTCAATATCTTAGAATTTACATCAATGACTTTGATGAGGGGAGTGAAGGCACAATAGTTAAATTTGCAGATGACACAAAGATAGGTAGGAAAGTATGTTGTGAAGAGGACATAAGGAGGTTGCACAGATATAGATAGGTTGAGTGAGTGGGCAAAAATATGGCAAATGGAACATAATGTGGGAAAATGTGTAGTTGTTCACTTTGGCAGGAAGAATAAAAAAGCAGAGTATTACTTAAACGGAGATTGGCTGCAGAGGGATCTAAGAGTTCTAGGGCATGAGTCACAAAAAGTTAGTATGCAGGTACAGCAAGTAATTAAGAAGGCTAATGGAATGCTATCCTTTATTACGAGAAGATTGGAACATAAAAGTAAGGATGTTATGCTTCACTTATGCTACAGGGTATTGGTGAGACCACAGCTCAAATATTGTGTGTAGTTTTGGTCTCCTTATTTAAGGAAGGACGTAAATGCGTTGGAGGCGGTTCAGAGGAGGTTTACTAGATTGATACCTGGAATGAGTGGGTTGCCTTATGATGATAGGTTGGACAGGCTGGGCTTGTTTCCAATGGACTTTAATAGAATCAGGAGTGACTTGATTGAAGTACATAAGATCCTGATTTGCCTTGACAAGGTGGACGTGGAAAGGATGTTTCCTCTTGTGGGTGACTCCAGAACTAGGGGTCACTGGTTTAAAATTAGGGTTGCCCTTTTAGGACAGAAATGAGGAGAATTTATTTCTCTCTGAGGGTTGTGCGACGTTGGAACTCTCTGCCTCAGAAGGTGGTGGAGGCGGGGTCATTAAATATTTTTAAGCGGAGGTAGATTAATTCTTGTTAGACAAGGGAATCAAAGGTTATCGGGGGTGGATGGGAATGTGGATTTTAAAACACAAACAGATCAGCCATGATCTTAATGAATGGTGGAGCTGGCTTGAGGGGTCGAATGGCCTACTTCTGCTCCTATTTTGTATGTTCATATGATTCAGCGACAGGAATGCAATTGAATGTCAAGGGAAGATGATTAGATTCTCTCTTGTTGGAGATGGTAATTGCCTGGCACTTGTGTGGTGCAAATGCTAGTTGTCACTTATCAGCCCAAGCCTGAAAGCTGCTGCAAATGGACACAGACTGCTTCAGTATATGATGAGTCATGAATGGTACTGAACACAGTGCAATCATCAGCGAATATCACCACTTCTAACCTTATGATGGAGGGAAGTTCATTGATGAAGCTGCTGAAAATGGTTGGCCTAGGATGTTAGCCTGAGTGACTACACCAATGTCCTGAAGCTGAGATGATTGGCCTCCAATAACCACAGCCATCTTCCCTTGTGTTAAGTATGAAACTAACCAGTAAAGAATTTTCCCCAATTCTGTTAACTTCAATTTTGCTAGGCTGCCACATTCAGTCAAGTGCTATGCCTTGATATCAAGGACGGTCACTCTCACCTCACAAATTCTGCTCTTTTTGCCATTTTTGGACCAAGGCTGTAATAAGGTCAGGAGCTGAGTGGCCCTGGTAGAACCCAAAAAAACCTTTGAAATGTCATATTCATCTCAGCAAGTAACTGAGTGAATATTTCAGGATATCAATCTATCTTTCTACTCGTTATTCAACCCTGGCAAACTGCATTCCACAGATGAGACAAGATGTTCCAGCTACATGACTGACGTTGTTATGCATATAGAATAAAGCATGATAATATGCTGGTATATTAGGTTGCAAGATAAACAAGAAGATGTATAAGCAAACCTACATTCTGCCAAAGAGATAAAAACTGCCCTACACTACAGCAAAAAATATCCAGGCAAATAAAATAAATTGTGCCTTAAAGCACCGACAGAGATTAAATTTTAAAAAATTCAAATGTGACACATCTATATCCTTCAATTCAATGGGTGGAATCATCCCACATTTGCACTAAGTGCAGTAGCAGCCGGGAAAAAGGATGTTTTACCCGCCGGCCGCAATGGGGGGTTGTCGCGCTGTATTATCCCAATCATGCCTCATTAAGTATGCATTCCCGGGAAACACACTAGGTCGCTGGCGTCCTCTGATTCGCCAGCCCCACTGTCACCACAGGCCTTCAGTAAACCTGGTGCCATATTTAAAGGCCGCCCCTGCACAGAGCTAACACCCTTCAAGAGATAGGAAGCTACTGGGAACTGATGGCTGCCAATGGGAGGAAGCATGCTGCCCCCAGATTAGTAACGCCTACCTCGAGCGTCTACTGGATGCAGTGGAGGAACGCCGCAATGCCCTCTACCCCCACCCTGGGTGAAAGCCAACAAGCAAGGTCACCAATCCTGCATGGGAGGCAGCAGTGGTCAGCGCCAACGGCCTGCAAAAGAGGACAGCCACTCAGTGCCACAAGAGAATGAATGATCTCATCCGTTCTGCCAACGTAAGTCACTCTTCTCTTCTCTGTCTCAACTCACACACTCACAAACCCATCACACATCCATAGGGACCTTATTCACTGCCAGTTAAAGGGACATCACCATTCACTCTCTCTCACACACACCTTCATCTGCCCTGCGGATCATGCCCTCATTCCATCCATGGCACCACTCAGCATCCACACATGCCAGGCATCCTTATCATCTGGCCTGGCAAGCATCCTGCTTACACTCTCTCCATCTGTATTCATGCAGGATAAGCTGGTACACAACAAAAAGGAGAGATCACAGACTGGTGGAGGAATGTCTGACATCAAGGCCCTCACGGGCTTTGAAAATAGAATCATCCAGCTGGTCATCGAGTATCTGGAACATTCCTGTGCAGACAGTGAAGTCGGCAGTGCTCAACAAAGTGAGGATCCAGCAGTGCAACATCCATCAAACAACCATGCTGTGAGTAAGTTCCCCTGTTCCACAGTCCCCTGCCAAACACTAATTATCTCTCCTTGCTTTCACAGTCACACCTGAGAAACAGTCAAGGGGGTCCATGACCGAGGTCCTTGACTCAAGCCCCGAAGAAACCTCAGAAGAAGAATCTGATGATACCCTCATTGAAGATCCATTACAGTGCTCACCCACACCCTCTCCCAACACAGAGACACACACCTCGGTGGGACCCAGCTTTAGAGTAGCCTCAAGATCACAATCTGGTGAGTACATCGCATTGTCTGATCCACAGCAAGCTGAGGCAGGGACTTCATGGCATTCAGAGGATAGCTGAAGACCAGAAATCTGCTGAGTCTAAGTCAGATGATGAGCCTCTGTACTTGATCACACCTCAGTTGCTGGAGCTCCAAAGGCAAGCTTGGGAGCAACAGAAAGGTGTGTCTGCTGCACTCCTCAGATTGAAAGACACAATGGAGAAGTCCATCCGCCTTCAGGGTGAGGTGATAGCATCGGCATGCCGATGCATCGAGGTCAACATTGGTAGGATGGCAGCCGCCATGGAGGCCTTAGTCCAGGGCATTGGTCCTGCACTGCTGTGCGGGCTGAGCACCATCGCTGATGCCATAGGTAGCCTCCAACAGTGTCAATGCAAGAGGGGTGTGGGGCAGCTCTATCTCATTCCAGCTTCCTCTTCTCAAAGGAGTCAGCCAGGGTGTCAGGAAGATGTAATAATTCTCATAATGTTATTCGAGTTTATTGTAAAGTAGAATAATAGTGGGGTCTGTGTCTATGGGTCTATGTGTGTTTGTGTGACTTAATTGAATTAAAGGCAGCTGGTCTGAAGGCTTTGATGTAACGGAAGATAAGCTAGGTTTGAAACATTAAGTAGGTAAACATAGGTATAAAGGGAACATTTGCATTTTTAAGTAAACCAGACTAGAGTGATTTCAAAGGAGGGGTGAAATGTTTCACCTAGCCAGTAGAAATTAAGAAACAGTGAGCAGAATTTAGCCCTCGATGGGCGGGTGGGCCCCACCGGCTTGGCGGCGGGCGGGCAGCCGAACTAATGTCTGGCCTCTTCCCTTCCCCTCCCGCATGTGCTTGTGCACTATCATCAGAACGGTCTGCCTTGCCCCTTACTCACCTCAGACGCAGGGCAGCCCTTGCCCTGGCACCGCACGGTCAGCCAGTCGGGAAAAAGCGACTTGCCTGTGCCCTCGCCTGAGTGCACGGCGCCTCAACCTTGAAGTCCAACAGATGACCCTCACGAGCACTACACAATGTGAGTGTGCACTCACCTCTGATTTCCCTTCAAAGTTCAACTCACCAGGTGCACGCCTTTTAAATGCTGTGGTGAAACACGTCAGTGTACAATCACGCTATCGTGCCCAGATGATCCAGTGTAGAGGGATGATTCCTGCGAGCAGAGCTTATAATGACAGGCAGATGTATTAAAATGACGTTCTCGATGTCCGTCGGTGGGAAACGCAGACCACCATTGACAGGTGGAGTGGACAATTGCAAATTGGTTTCACAACATCGTGAACCTGATTTTTGGCCTTCCCACCATATTGTCCACTCATGTCCGCCATGACACCCGCGCCAACGAACATGGAAAACTTTGGCCAATAGTTTTGGTGTTCTATAAGTAACCATATACATTAAGCCCTATGAAACCATTCAGTCACGCTAATTTACATATATTCCGCAAAAATTAAAGGCCATTCTTACGAGGAGCACTGTTGTTCAGTGCATTCATAGTCTCACCCATTTCCATGAGCATGCTGGATAATGAAATAAGTAGATGGTATTTGCGTTTGTAGCTTATTTTTACATTGATTCGCAGGAGTAGTGATCATTGTATTATTAGATTCAACTTAACCAGACAAACCAAAGCTGCTCAATATTTAAAACCAGTACAAGACTTTAAAAGGGTTTTGATTTGAAAAGAACTTGAACCTGATTGACTGGTCAGTCAATCATAGAATAGTACTGCCCAAAAGGAGGCCATTCAGCCAATTGAGCCTGTGCCAGCTCTTTTGAAGAGCAATCTAGTTAGTTCCACTCACCAGCTCTTTCCCCATATCCCTGCACTTTTTCTCTTTCAAGTATTTATCCAACTTCCTTTTGAAAGTTACGTTTGAATCTATTTCCGCCACCCTATCAGGCCAGTGCGTGTCACCTCTGTCTGGTCATTTTGCCACTCGTCTTAATTCTCTGCCCTTTGGCTACCGACCTTTCAGTCATTCAGTTTCTCTTTATTTATTCTATCTAAACTCTTCATGATTTTAAACACCTCCATCAAATCTTTTGGCCTTCTCTGCTCTAAGGAGAACAACCCAAGCTTTTCCAGTCTATCCACGCAAATGTAGTTCCTCATCCCTGGAACCATTCTCGCAAATTTCTTCTATACCCTCTCCAAAGCCTTCACATCTTTTCCGAAATGTGGTGCCCAGAATTGGACATGATACTGAACTTGGGGCTGAACTAGTGTTCTATAGAAGTTCAGTACAAATTCAATGTGGCAATATTAGTAACATGGAATAAAAATGGAATGCTTTTAAAATCATCCTTATGCAAAGGAAAGACATGTATGCCCACAGAGTTAAAATAAAGACACACAATAAAACAATACTAAATTGGCTCAAAGGCAATAACACTTGAACAGAAATTTATTTTACAGGTTTAAAGAAAATAGTTCTCAGGAGAAGCGGGCTAGGTATCAATCTCAGCTAAAGGCAAATTGATATTGGAAAAGGTGACAATGGAAAGCTGTGGTAGATATAGCAAGGTTATTTTCAGCTATGTTAGGAATCAGACGGTTTTAAAAGGAAGATATAATAATTTTCATAATGTTATTGGAATTTATTGTAAAGTAGAGTAATAGTGGGATCTGTGTCTATGAGTCTGTGTGTGTGTGTGTGTGTGTGACTTAATTGAATTAAAGGCTCTGAAGGCTTTGATGCATCAGAAGATAAGCTGGGTTTGAAATGGTAAACATGGTTTACATGGGCGAAGTTTTAGAATGTGAGGTGTAAAGGGAACATTTGCATTTTTCAATAAACCAGACTAGCTTGAATTCAAAAAGGAGGTGAAATGTTTCACCTAGCCAAGAGAAGTTAAGAAACAGTGTTTTTATTTTTCCCAAAGGTTTCTGGTAAAATTGGTACTATGATAGATTTTTATTATTAGAGAGGTAAAGTCCAAAGACAGTGAAACAATGGGAATTCACATTCAAAGGGAAATCTGTATAAAGGAGATGAGGTTGTGTGTAGGAAAGAAGGAATTTTAAGATCTAACAAGTGTGAAAAGCCTCCAGCATTTAAGCCTTAAGCTGCTGTTTAAAGAAACTGAACTTAAGAAAATTCACTTTGAATTCGACTGTTCAGGGTACTGTGTTACTTTGCCTGGGTCTTTTAAAATCTATGGGCTGAATCTTCTGGCTGACGTGTGGGTGGCGGAGCCCGCACATCAGCACTTAAAATGTCGCACACTGACGTCAGGCAAGCGTCCCGACGTCACCGCGCGGCATCGCAATGTTTAGGTCGGCGGGCGCGCTATGTAGCGTGACACGTGCCTGCCATTAATTAAAGGCCTTGTTAAGGCCATTAAGTCACCAATCGATGAGGATTTTGAGGAGCCCGTGCGAACTTCGGCTCGGTGCACAGGCCCAACAGGCAGGCGGGTAAGTAATTTTTTAACAAACCTCATCTAGTGGCGGGATGAGGTTTGATATCGGAATTAAAAAAGTTTAATAAAGTGTTTGTGTACTTCATTAACATGTCCCATCTCGTGTGACATTTTCACATGAGGGGGACATCTTAATGTTTTTTTAATGTTTCACAGCCTTTCAGCAATCTCCCTGAGGCAGCACTTAGCCTCAGGGAGATGTGAGCTCTTTTGTGCGCATGCGCGAAAGAGCACACTCTGGCAGTTGGTGAATCCCCCCCCCACCACCCCGCCCGCACAGGGAGCGCATAACCCGCCCACGTAAAATGGCGGAGGGGCCCGTTTCGGCGGTGGCAATCGGCTGCCCGCCCGCCATCAAGTCTGTCGGGCCCGCCCGCCCATCAAGGGCAAAATCCTACCCTATGTGTTTTTACTGTTGTCGTAATGGAGGTGTAACTGGGAGTTAGATTAAATAGGGGAGCTAGGAATTACCATAGTAGTAATTTTCAAACCTATTTATATGCTTATAACCATTTTTTTTCATTTAATAAAGGTTTAATTTAGTTTTGTAGGAAACTTATAAGACCCGGTGGTCTTATTACTACTGAATTCAAAACATGTATCTTGAAATATATACAAATTGCAAAACAGTTGTGGCAGTTGTTTCAAGTTTCCCTTTAAAATTTGAGCAGCTCAGCATTTACCATCAACTGTGCCATATCAAAAGGCAGTATGGGGCTATTCAAGTATTCCTCTAGGAAGATTCAGGTGAACTCCAGGTTCACAAGAGATTTTAAATGGCCACTTCTGTCAGTTTTCACTAAAGGGGATGCTGTTAAATTACTAATAACGCATTGCTGGGAAAGCTGGATGTGTTAAAGTGGATGCAGAAATAGTCCTGGTTAGAATAAAGGATCTCAAAGCAGATTGGGCTGCTGGTCCTTGTGGTCTCAAAGAAATGTGAGCAGTGTTCTGCAAGCTCCCTTCTCATACATTTAGCAGCTTTCTAGGGACTGAGATTGTTCCCATGGATTAGCGAAAGATCCATATGGCAATTTAAACCAGAACCAAAAAATTACAAGCATGTTAGCATGACTTCAGCAAGTGACTGGAAAGGATCAGTAGGGAAACTGTTACAACCACCTTGAAGGGTTAATTAGAAATTTTTCAACATAGCTTTTGTGAGGGGAGGTCATCTCTCACCAACATGGTAGAATGCTTTTGAGCCAATTGCTGGGTTGGTCAATGTACATAGCACAGCTGATATTGTGTATCTGGATTTTCAATAGTATTTGACAAACTCATTCACAAAAGGCTATTTAATAAGAGTACTGTGGAATTAACAGGGCTATTTGAAGATGGATAAAGAATTGGGTACATTGGGTACTGTACATTTTTAGAGACAGAATAATGGTAGTGGTTCTGTGTTGGAATCAGTTATGAACTGTCTAGTGTTGATCACAGTTGGATTGATGCTCTCTCCCATCTTTATCAATAATCTGGATGAAAGTACTGGAGTAAAGGACTGAAAGTTTGCAAATGATACACAGACGTTTTGGGTATTAGAACATTAGAAGGGAAAAAGTAGATTCAGGCATTTTTAGAGAAGATGGGGAATGGATCTGTATTTAAAATAAATAAATGTCATATTTGACGAGTTAAGTTTCAAACCACGTATCTGAGCCATCATCAAGACCACTTATTTCCACCTCTGTAATGTCATCGGGCTCCAGCCCATCTCAGTTCATAAGAGGATAAGAAATAGGAGCAGGATTAGACCATTCGGCCAACCGAGCCTGCTCCACCATTCAATAAGATCACGGCTGATCTGACTGTGGCCTTAACTCCACTTTCCTGCTGCCCCATATAACCCTTAACTCCATTGGCAAACAAAACTTTGTCTGACTCAGCCTTAAATATATTGAATGACACAACTGCTCTCTGGGGAAGAGAATTCCAAAGATTACAAACCTTCTGAGAAAATAAATTCCTCCTCATTTCTGTGTTAAATGGATGACCCCTTATTTTTAAACTGTGCCCCCTAGTTCTAGATTCCCCAACTCGAGGAAACATCCTCCCAGCATTAACCCTGTCAAGCTCCTTTTGCATTTTATATAATACAATAAAATAACCTCTCATTCTTCTAAACTCCAATGAGTATAGGCTCAACCTTCCTTTATAAGACAACCCCTTCACCCCAGGTATCAGCCCAGTGCACCTTCTCTGAACTGCTTCCAATGCAAGCATATCCCTCTTTAAGTTAGGCGACCAAAGCTATATGCAGTACTCCAGGGTGTGATCTCACCCATTCCCTATACAGCTGTAACAAGACTCCCCTATTTTTATATTCCATCCTCCTTGTAATAAAGGTCAACTTTCAATTTACCTTCCTAATTACTTGCTGTAGCTGAATGCTAACGTTTTGTGATTTCTGTACAAGTACACCCAGATCCCTCTGTCAAATTATTAGATTACTAAAATCTAACTTTATTAGAAACTGGTACTTTATTAGATACCCTTCTTGGCAGTGTGGTAAAATGGGAAAACTTAGAATTGGGGCACAGTGTAGAAAAGATGCCAAAGTTATGGGATCATTGGAAAGTTATGTCAAGTTTCATAAAGAGCTTACTCGCAGTAAAAAGATGAGACCTTGAGACTGCCTGTGGGAATTGGTTGTGTATGTAAAAACACAGGGTTGGAATGTCCAGGCCCCTCGAGGAGATAAGACCTTGGAGTCTTGAGATAAGCGACTATCGAACACAGAAGGATGTAATAAACATTGACCAGGATTTTACAGCCCCTACCGCCCAGTGGGATATTACAGGCCCACCAAATTGAATGGAGATTTAAATGGCTCGCCACATCCACCGGAGGAGACACATGCAGCGGAGCCGTAAAATCCTGGCCATTATGTAATACTGTGATGCACACATGAAAAACCCTTGGTTGGTCAATGGAAGTATGCTCACAAATGAAGCCGAAGATGGTTGGGGTAAGGGAGGGGTTAATTGAATAAGAGCCAGGGTAAAAGAGACCCTGACTTTGTCCCTGTAGGGAGAGATCTGAAATCTAGAAACAAGAAACCAAGACAAGAGGACGGTAGAGAGAGGGAAAGGGAGAGGCTTGATGACCAAAAGACAAAAGCTGTAAGAGAAATCATTTGTGTGCTTACCGTCCAGTTCTAGACAGGGGTAGTACAATCCACATTCAACCGTAAATCACTGCTTGAGTTTATTGCTATAGTTTACCTGAAAACTTAATAAACATGTTTTTTTAAAATTCATTCACAGGATGTGGGCTTCGCTGGCTAGGCCAGTATTTATTGCCCATCCCTAATTGCCCTTGGGAAGGTGGTGGTGAGCTGTCGTCTTGAACCGCTGCAGTCAATGTAATGCAGGTACACCCACAGTACTGTTAGGAAGGGAGTTCCAGGGTTTTGACCCAGCGACAATGAAGGAACAGTGATATATTTCCAAATCAGGATGGTGAGTAACTTGGAGGGGAACTTCCAGGTAGTGGTATTTCCATGTATCTGCTGCCCTTGTCCTTCTAGATGGCAGTGGTCGTGGGTTTGGAAGGTGCTGTTGAAGGAGCCTTGATGAATTCCTGCAGTGCATCTTGTAGATGGTACACACTGCTGCTACTGTGCATCGATGGTGGAGGGAGTGAATCTTTATGGATCTGGTGCCAGTCAAGTGGGCTGCTTTGTCCTGGACAGTGTCAAGCTTCTTGAGTGTTGTGGGAGCTGCACTCATCCAGGCAAGTGGGGAGTATTCCATCATACTCCTGACTTGTGCCTTGTAGATGGTGGACAGGCTTTGGGGAGCCAGGAGGTGAGTTACTGGTCACACGATTCCTAGCCTCTGACCTGCTCTTATAGCCACGGTGTTTATATGGCTAGTCCAGTTCAGTTTCTGGTCAATGGTAATCCTCAGGATGTTGATAGTGGGGGATTCAGTGATGGTGATGCCATTGAACATCAAGGGGCAATGGTTGGATTCTCTCTTGTTGGAGATGGTCATTGCCTGACACCTCTGTGACATGAATGTTATTTGCCACTTGTCAGCCCAAGCCTGGACATTGTCCAGGTCTTGCTGCATTTGGACATAGACTGCTCCAGGATCTGAGGAGTTGCGGCTGGTACTAAACATCGTGCAATCATCAGCGAACATCTCCACTCCTGACCTTATAATGGAAGGAAAGTCATTGATGAAGCAGCTGAAGATGGTTGGGCCGAGAGCACTACTCTGAGGAAGTCTGACTTCGATTCAGTAAAGTCAATTCACAACTAAGCTTTGCTGCCAAGCCTGTTCCTGTCTAAAAAGAGAGCAAGATCCCTTCATTCCGACACGTCTGTACTGCAGCATTCTGCAATTATCGCTCCATTTAAATAACATTTTGCTTTCCTATTATTCCTGCCAAATTCACATTTCCCTACATTATATTTAAACTGCCAATTTTTTGCCCATTCAACCTATCAATATCCCTTTGAAGAATCTTTGTGTCTCCCTCACAACTTGCTTTCCTACCTTTGTATCATCAGCAAATTTAGCTATAATATAGTCCCTCCCTTCATCCAAGTCATTAATATAGATCAGAAATATTTGAGGCCCCACCACTATTCCCTGTGGCATTCCACTAGTTACAGTTTGCCAACCTGAAAATGACAATTTATCCTGACTCCCTGTTTCCTGTTAGATAGCAAACTTCCTATCCATGCTAATATATCACTCCCAACACCATGAGTCCTGAGCTTGTGCAGTAACCTTTAATAGAGCACCTTATTGAATGTCTTTTGGAAATCCACTACAATACACTACATCTACTGGTTTCCCTTTATCACCCTGCTTGCTACATCCTCAAAGAACTCTAATGGAGTTCTCAAACATGATTTCCCTTTCACAAAAACATGTTGACTCTGCCTGATTTTAATGTGACTTCCTAAATATCTTACGATTATCTCCTTAATAATGGATTCTAGCTTGACAGATGTTAGGCTAACTGGTTCGAAACTGGACTTTTTCTTGCTTTCTTTCTCCTTCCTGTCTTCCTTGAATAAAGGTGTTACATTTGTGGTTTTCTAACCTGCTGGGACCTTTCCAGAAACTGGAATTTTGGAAGATTACAACCACTGCATCCATTATCTCTGTAGCTATTTCCTTTAAGATGGATGCAGGCCATCAGGTCCAGGGGATTTGTCAGCCTTTAGTCCCATTAGTTTACCTGGAACTTTTTCTCCAGTAATCGTGATTGCTTTAAGTGCCTCTCTCCCTTTTGCCCCCTTCTTTTCTACTATTTTTGGGATGCTTTTTGTGTCTTCTATTGTGAAGATAGAAGATAGATACCTGTCTGCCATTTCCTTATTTTAAATTAACTCCCCAATCTCACCCTCTAAGAGACTAATGTTTACTATAGCTGCTCTCTTCCATTTTATATACTTGTAGATGCTTTTACTGTCAGTTTTTATACTCCTTGCTAGTTTTCTCTCATATTCTCTTTGTCTTTTATTTTTTTGGTTATCCTTTGCTGGTTTATAACATTTTCCCAATCTTCTGGGCTACCATTAATCCTTTCTTTCCATCTGATACCATCCTGGACTTCCTTAGTTAGCCACAGATGGTGTATCCTTCTCATTGCACCTTTCTTTCTCAATACAATGTATCTTTGTTGAGACTTATCAAATATCTCCTTAAATGTTTGCCACTGCTTTTCCTTCATCCTACCGTTTAACCTATTTTCCTGGTCCACTTTAGCCAACTCCATTTTCATGCCTTTGTAATTGTCTTTATTTAAGTTTAAGACACTTGTTTCAGATCCAGATTTCTCACCCTCAAACAGAATGTGAAATTCTATCATGTTAAACCTAGAGGATCCTTTACAATGAGGTCATTAATCAATCCTGTCTCATTACACATTACCAGGTCTAAAATAGCCTGTTCCCTGGTTGGCTCCAGAATGTATTGTTCTAAGACCTGAATACTCTCTATGAACTAATTCTCCAGGCTACTTTAGCCAATTTGATTCATCCAATCTATATGAAGATTGAAATCTCCCACAATTATTGCAGTGCCTTTCTTACAAGCCTTCATTATTTCTTGATTTATACTTTGTCCTATGGGGAGATTTTATGGAGCCCACAAGAGCAGGAAATTTGGCATGCAGGGTTACTTAATTAGGTAGGATGTGAAATTTCGATTCCCTGAGGCAGAGATAAAGTCAGCAGCATGTTGGCGGCGTGTCAAGCTTCATGCTGGCCTGTGGCGGGTTCTTACTTAGTACATCTGCATGCCATGAATACACATTAGCGTAAAACTTACTTTAATTGAATCCTACTTTTAATATAAAGTCAGCGGCGCACAAGAATCTCATGGCACCCAGTTCACATTTGTTTAAAGGTGGCGTGCATCAGTCAGCTTCACGCAGTTGTGTACAAGGTCAGTGGTTTTCCTTGTTTAACTTTGCGACACAAGAGAGGAGAGAAGGAGAATGGTGGTTTGCATGACTCAGAAATGGCAAGTTGTGAGGGGGAGAATGTGGAGTGGGGTCGGGATTATGCAGGAGTGGAAGAGGGTTACAGGGGAGGACAGAGAATGGGATTGAGAGCATGAAGGTGTGAAGTAGGAATGGCCTGGCATCCTGGGTGTGGTGGGGGTGATTGGTGGGGACAGTTAATCAAGGTAAGAAAGTGAGGGGCCTAAAGGGCAATGTCAGTACACAAGAAATATGAGTAGGAGTAGACCATAGGGCCTGTTGAGCCTGCTCCGCCATTCAATGCATTCATGGCTGATCTTGGGCTTCAACTTCATTTACCTGCACACTCCCCATATCCCTTAGCTCCCTGAGAGACAAAAATCTGTCTATCCTAGCCAGCACTATCCAAATATGTGTCGATTTCAGTGAACAAAAATAAAAATACCTGGAAAAACTCAGCAGGTCTGACAGCATCTGCGGAGAGGAACAGTTAACGTTTCGAGTCCATATGACTCTTCAACAGAACTAAGGAAAAATAGAAAAGAGGTGAAATATAAGCTGGTTTAAGGGGGGTGGGACAAGTAGAGCTGGATAGAGGGCCAGTGATAGGTGGAGATTGCCAAAAGATGTCATAGACAAAAGGACAAAGAGGTGTTGAAGGTGGTGATATTATCTAAGGAATGTGCTAATAGGTGTCATTAAGGGTAGAAAGCAGGACGAGCAAGGTACAGATAGCCCTAGTGGGGGTGGGGTGGGGGGTAGGGATCGAAATAGGCTAAAAGGTAGAGATAAAACAATGGATGGAAATACATTTAAAAATAATGAAAATAGGTGGGAAAAGAAAAATCTATATGAATTATTAGAAAAAAAGGGGGATCAGAAAGGGGGTGGGAATGGAGGAGAGAGTTCATGATCTAAAATTGTTGAACTCAATATTCAGTCCGGAAGGCTGTAAAGTGCCTAGTCGGAAGATGAGGTGCTGTTCCTCCAGTTTGCGTTGAGCTTCACTGGAACAATGCAGCAGGCCAAGGACGGATATGTGGGCATGAGAGCAGGGTGGTGTGTTGAAATGGCAAGCGACAGGGAGGTCTGGGTCATGCTTGCGGACAGACCAAAGGTGTTCCACAAAGCAGTCACCCAGTCTGCGTTTGGTCTCTCCAATGTAGAGGAAACCACATTGGGAGCAGCGAATGCAGTAGACTAAGTTGAGGGAAGTGCAAGTGAAATGCTGCTTCACTTGAAAGGAGTGTTTGAGCCCTTGGACAGTGAGGAGAAGGGAAGTAAAGGGGCAGGTGTTGCACCTTCTGCAGTTGCATGGGAAGGTGCCGTGGGAGGGGGTTGAGGTGTAGGAGGTGATGGAGGAGTGGATCAGGGTGTCCCGGAGGGAACGATCCCTGCGGAATGCCGCCAGGGGTGGTGAAGGGAAGATGTGTTTGGTGGTGGCATCATGCTGGAGTTGGCAGAAATAGCAGAGGATGATCCTTTGAATGCGGAGGCTGGTGGGGTGATAGGTGAAGACAAGGGGGACCCTATCACGGTTCTGGGAGGGAGAGGAAGGTGTGAGGGTGGATGCGCGGGAGATGAGCCAGACACGGTTGAGGGCCCTGTCAACCACCGTGGGTGGAAAACCTTGGTTAAGGAAGAAGGAGGACATGTCAGAGGAATTGTTTTTGAAAGTGGCATCATCAGAACAGATGCGATGGAGGTGAAGGAGCTGAGAGAATGGGATGGAGTCCTTACAGGAAGCGGTGTGTGAAGAGCTGTAGTCGAGGTAGCTGTGGGAGTCGGTAGGCTTGTAATGAATATTGGTGGACAGTCTATCACCAGAAATTGAGACAGAGAGGTCAAGGAAGGGAAGGGAAGTGTCAGAGATGGACCATGTGAAAATGATGGAGGGGTGGAAATTGGAAGCAAAATTAATAAATTTTTCCAGGTCCAGACAAGAGCATAAAGCAGCACCGAAGCAATCATCAATGTACCGGAGAAAGAGTTGTGGTAGGGGGCCGGAGTAGGACTGGAACAAGGAATGTTCCACATACCCCGTAAAGAGACAGGCATAACTGGGGCCCATGCAGATACCTATAGACACACCTTTTATTTGGAGGATTTCAGTGAGTTGGATGGTAGGGTCCGTACAGGGCTTTGAGTTCACCTACAACATCACCTATGAGCCCTCTCTGCAGCCCTAATTATATGAATCATCAGTACAATTGGCCCAGCACAGTTCAGGTGAAGGGCTTCCCAATGGTACAGCTCCCTCTTTCTTTAATACTAGTGCCAGCCTCCTGTCTCCCACTTTCGATGAATTTGAGGCCATCCTAAACTCTGTTGCCCATGTCTTAACTCATACAAAATCCTGTTCACCTATCATACCTGTGCTCATTGACCTACAATAATATCCGGTTAAGCGACACTTTGATTTTAAAATTCCCATCCTTGATTTCAAATTCCTCAATGGCAATATTCCTTCTATCTCTGCAACTTCCTTCAGCCCTTCAATCTTCCAAGGTATCTGCACTTCTTCAATTCTGGCCTCTCGAACGTCCCTGATTTTAATTGCTCCACCTTTGGTAGCCATGCTTCAGTTGCCGAGGTCCTAAGCTTTGGAATTCCTTCCCTAAACCTCTCTGCCTTACTAATTCTCTTTCCTCCTTTAAGACACTTCTTAAAATCAATCTCTTTGGTCAAGCTTTTATGATCTGCCCATATATTTATCAGATTTTCTTTGACAACACTTTTGTGAGGCACTTTGAGAGCCTTTTACTACGTGAAAGGACATGCCCTGCCCAGCGGAGTTGGTTTTGAGTGATTAGTGCTAACATGCTGGGCAAGTTGGTTTGTGAGAGGACGCTTCTGTTGGACTGCCTTTCTTGCCAGTGGATTTGGAAGATCTTCTCCAGTACCTGCTGTAGGTTATCCAAGTCTCTGAAGAATATAGGAGTGCGAGGAACACTGCTGTTGGTAAGCCATGATCTTGCTATCAGGTTGAGATCCCGGTCTTCAAATATCCTTTTCTTTCAGTCATCTGGCACTTTGGAGGCAATAATGAATTTCATCTCCTATCCCTGCCTTCAGCAAGAGGAAGCTTGCAAGATATGGAAAATGGTCCCCATTTTCCGGGATCTCGCCATTGATCTTAATCGATGGAGGGGAAGTGTTGTGCTGTGGGAGCTGGTTGGAAGGGGACCTTAGTTTGCTGGTGTTTAGTGAAAAGCCCATTTTTTCCCTGGCTTCAGAGAAGGAGTTGACAAAGACTTGGAGATTAGTTCCTTAGTGAGCGCACAGGTAAGTGCCATCTGCATACTGGAACTCAATGACTGAGATTGGAATGACTGTGGTTTTGGATTGTAGGTGGCCTAGGTTGAACAGCCTCCCGCCATTCTGTAGATTATCTCCATGCCTGTAGCTAGTTTACTGTAGGTGAGGTGCAGTATTGCAGTGAGGAAGATGGAGAAAAGGGCTGGTGCAATGACACAGCCTTGTGTTACCCCAGTCTTCACTAAGATAGGATATGTACAGGTTTTGTTGTTGAGTATCACAATTTGTATAGCATCGTGGAGTAGGCGGGGGATGGTGACAAATTTCCGAGCGTAGCCAAATTTGAGAAGGATGCTCTATAAGCCTCCATGGGCTGACAGAGTCAAAAAAGGCCATGTACAGTGGTTGGTGCTGTTCTTTGCATTTTTCTTGGATTTGCCACACAGTGAAGACCATGCCTCTGGACAAGCCCTGCGGTCACTGGGAAGGGGCGATTGAGGAGGATCCTTGCAATAATCTTCCATGTGGCAGACAGCAAGGAGACTCCTCTGTAGTTTTCACATTTAGATTTGTCTCCCTTCCTAATATTGTCCCTGAGAACCTCCAGCATCAACTCTTCTTCTAGATAAGGGATATGAGTTTATGCAGCTGTGCCAGGAGTATAACCCCGCTGAATTTCAGAATTTCAGCAGGGATTCCATCTGCTACAGAGCTTTTTCAGCTGTTGAGTGGCTTTTTCAACTTCACTCTGGACCAGGGTAGTGCCGAGGCTGAGCCAGACGGAGTATTGAGGGTGTTCAGTTGAGAACGTTCAAGTCGAAGACAGAGTTTTTGCTGAGGAGTTCTTCAAAATGTTCTCTCCAGTGAGCACTGACTGCCTTCCTGTCTTTGATAAGCTCCCCTCCATGCTTGGCTCACAGCTGAGTGGGCCTTCGAGTGCTGGACCATAGATTATCTCGATAACACTGAAGAAACAACGCATGCTGTTGGCATCTATGAGTTGTTCGATCTTCTGCGCTCTTTCTACCCACTATTTGTTCTTCACATTGCAGGTTTCATTCTATACTGTTATCTTCAGAAACGTTTAGAATTGCTGCTTTTCTCTTGAGGTATGGCGAAGTTTCCAATCTGTGAAAGCTTTGCCTTAAGCTTGATTAGGTCCTGTATCTCTTGTCCATTTTTGTTAAATCAGTCACAATGTTTCATGGCAGAGAGGCCATGGACCTATTCGCATGTGCTTGTTATGGTGCACATTATACCAACTGGACACTATGGACACACTGTAGCTCATGGTGGCTGGAGTTTGAGAGGTTGGCAGTGAGGTGCTAGCTGAGAAGGGCCACTTTGGCGGGATCTTTGAGGCCTTTGGTGTTAATTTTCTTGCAATATTGTTTATGTTGTCTTGTTGTTTGGGGGCCAGGCTGATGGAGATGGTAAATTGGATAAGGCAGTGATCGGTCCAGCAGTCACCGCTACCTGTCATGGCGCTAGTAATATGGACATCTCTGCGGTCCTTTGTTCAAACAATAATGTAGTCGAGCAGGTGCCAGTGTTTGAACCATGGGTGACAGTGTCATGTTCTAGATATTTCATCAAGAGGAGGATTCTGTTAGAGTTTGCTTTCCCTACCTTTTCCTTGCCAATCACTACATGAAACTACACATAGAAAGTATGTGGATATTGGTGGGTGTCACAGTAGTCTCATTGAATAGGTTCTCCACCTTCAGGGTTTGGAGAAGAAATTTCTGTTCTTTCCTCTACATTTGCCTCAGCTTTTTCCTCTTTCTTTTCTCTGTCCCCAAGAAGATTTGTGGCTGGCTGGTGGAGAGGGGAAGATGGGCACCATGCTGTACATAAGTTGCCCAATGTGCATATAGGACAGGCTTAGTGGGTCAACTGATAATTTGCTGTCATTTGTTATTAAGTGTTTCAGATTGCCTGCAGCCTAGTTCAATTTTTATTCAAAATAACAGTTTCTTCTCTGCGCAAATTTTTATGTATCAATCTGATTCCTAACCAATAGGTAGCTTCATACACTTTTAACATATTACAATCCCTTATCTATTAGTAATTTCTTGTTGCTAAATTTAAAATTTAAACGAACACTAAACTTTTCATTCCAATTATTATTATATGATGTTACCATACAAGTAAATTATAAAATTAATCAGGTTAAGTATATTCAGTTTGGTTGGTTCTCTCTAATCTCAGATTTAGTTTACTTTTCTGACATTTTTGTGTCATCAATCAGTTCCTCTTGCACTAGCTCCAATCTGCTGGGCATTTTGATGAGATCTTTCTTGTTCCTTCTCAACCATGCTCTTATAAGATCTCAGCTTATTGCTTTTATGCAGAACAATTGTTGGTTTCCTTTTATTTTGTAGGTACTGTTACAATCCCCATAGGGATCATTAACTTTTAAAAAATGAATTCCTAGTGACCAAAAGAAAGAATCACATATGATTTCACATTTTAATACTTATACTGTAACAAACAAATTAATATCAATATAGACTAAACATTGTTTAATAGCCAACTAATAACTAAACCACAGGAGAGATACTTCCCATTAACTAATTACACAACCAAAACACTTTATGCCATGCTCCAGCAGATTTGTAGCCATGAAGATTCAGTTTCAAGCTCATTCTGACTTTCAGCAGGCTCCCTTCTGATCGCAGCACAGTGAGTCTTCCAAGGTCCTTTGAACATCATTCCATCCAGTCTTCTGAGTATCCCCTAAGTGTCTTCCAGTAGCAAGGCCCACACCAGCTTAAATGCTCATTAAATCTCTGCAAGTCCCATCTCTTTGAATAAAGAATTAGTTCCCACCAGCATCCTGTTTAGTCGCTAACACAAAGGATAAGTATTTTTTTCTGCCTTTGACGGTAGCAGCTGTTTCTATCTCTTTCTTAGGGTCTCTCTCAGTCTGTGTGACTATGTCCAGAAAACTCAGCTGCCTTTTTTTTGTGTCAATGTGTTAAAACCTGTCATTTGATTTTCTATACGTTTTGGTTACAAATCACATGGGCCTGTCTCCGGGCAGAATTAGTATGAGCACACCACCTCGATTCAAAACATTCTGTTTTACTTTAAATTAAAAGGAGGCAGTTTAAAGCATAACCGTCTTATAATTCATAATTCGTATATTGGTAACAGAATAAGATAGAAACTACAATACTGAAACAGCCCATTTGGCCCAACCAGTCCATATGGATTTTTATGCACTACATCAGCAGTAGTCCTAATAGCATATGCCTGCTCTGCTTCCATATAATTTTATCCTGTTCCTTCAACCACCTTTCTAACCAATTCTTAAAAGTTGGCATGGTCTCTACTTCAACCATTAAGTCTGGAAATAGGTTCCACGGCTTCATAAAACACTGTATAAAATGTTCTCCAGCTCTCTGTCCTAAATATATTACATTTAATATTTTATGTGCCCTTGCTCTACATCCCTCAACAATTGTAAAAGTCTGCTTCTACAGTTTGTCATAATTTTAAACACTTCTATCAGATCATCCTGCAAACATTATTCTAAGGAAAACAGGTACAATTTTTCAGGTCATACTCTTAAGGGGAATTTCAACTGGATAAGTGTGTGGGTTTGGCTACAGGCGCAGAATGAAAACTGGGGAAAATGTGAGCATGTCAGAGAGTCGGCTCCAACCTGCCAATTTCGAGATTTAACTTGAGCAGGTAAAGCTGCTTGTGCTCAATCCCTCGGGAGAGACAGGTTTTTTTTATTCAGTCATGGGATGTGGGCATCGCTGGCTAGGCCAGCATTTATTGTCCATCCCTAACATCTCATGAGCAGGTTTTGGTGAGCTGCCTTTTTGGACCATTGCAGTCCATGTGGTGTAGGTACACCCACAGTGCTGTTAGGGAGGGAGTTCCAGGAATTTGGCCCAGCAACAGTGAAGGAACGGCGATATATTTCCAAGTCAGGATGGGGAGTGACTTGGAAGGGAACTTCCAGGTGGTGATATTCCCATGTGCCTGCTGCCCTTGTCCTTCTAGATCGTAGCTGTCATGGGTTTGGAAGGTGCTGCCTAAGGAGTCTTGGTGAGTTCCTGCAGAGCTTTCTTAGATTGGACTTTGGATGGAGAGCAGAATGAAGAGCACCAGCAGCCTCTTAATGAGGAACCTTGAGCTAGACAGCAAGGAGGGGAGGAGCAGAGAGGTGCAGCTCACAATGGGTAATACTTGTGAAACAGGGTAGACAGGCATAGGCTGAGGTTCCTTGACATGTCCAAACAACAGTGTCCCAGGAAGCACAGATTGTCACGTCAGGTGGTGGCAGACATCAGCAGCCTGCTAGGAGAAGACCTGCCTCCAGACCCTGCCAGGGCTCTATACATCCAGGATGTCCCAGTTGGAAGCCCACAGATGCATAAAAAAGGACCCTGCTGGCTTATTTGACAGAGGTGGCAATTATGTCACCTTCACCTGTGCTCATGCCAGTCAGAATGAACGGATGTTCGGTTATGTGTTGATGGTTGGTTACTCAAAGGTACCATCAAACTTACAGGAAACAGGAGTAGGCTATTTAGCCCCTCGAGCCTATTCCACCATTCAATGAGATCATGGCTGATGTACAGCTTAACTCCATTAACCTGCCTTGGCCCATATCCTTAATACGTTTGGCTAACAAAAATCTATCAATCTCAGATTTAAAATTAACAATTGATCTAGCATCAAATGCCGTCTGCAGAAAAGAGTTGCAAACTTCTACCACTCTTTGTTTGTAGAAGTGTTTCCATACGTCACTCCTGAAAGGTCTGGTTCTAATTTTTAGACTATGACCCCTAGTTCTAGACTCCCCAGCCAGCAGAAATAGTTTCTATCTACCAGACCTGTTCATCTTACATATCTATCTGGGCACCCCTAAAGCAACAAGAATTCTTTGTCCATTCCATTCTATCTGATGTACAGCTGCTGTGCAACCACAAAAAATATGTTTCTGCAGATGTGTGCAAGATTTCCATGGAGCTACCATAACTCCTTTGTCTTGCAACAGTCTGAGCTCTCTAACATCAGCAGACCTGGAAGCAGGCATAAGGTGGAGCTGCTAGGAAACAAGTGATACCCACTTCCAACTTGGCTGATGACGCCAGTCAGAGACACAGTGAGAAATGAAGCCTGTCAGCTCTACAATGAGTGTCATGTGACCACCAGATTTGTCATTGAACAAGCCATTGATTGACATGCTGAAGATGTGCATCAGGAAGGCAGCTCACCACCACCTTCTTAAGGGCAATTAGGGATGGGCAATAAATGCTGGTCTATCCAGTGATGCCCACATCCTGTGAACAAATAAAGGTGCCGAGACAGGTCTAAAGACGCAGCAGCCAGCCAGGTCCAGAATGATCATAGTGTGCTGCACCCTGCATGATATTGCACAGCAGCAATGTTTGGAACTGCAGGAAGAACAAGGTGCATAGCTCAGATCCTCTTCAGGCACAAAAAAGGAGGAGGAGAAGAATGAAGATGATGAGGGCAATTCATCACTAGCTGCTCACAATGCTGTCCATGAAGCCATTATCATTGCAAAATCATGTAGATTACACTAATGGACAGATATCAAAAGCACTTGCAATGGACTCTTGCCTTGCTCTCTCCCCTGCACACTCCAGCCTCATTGGCATAAGGCAGTCCCATAAACCTCTTGCAAATCCAGCCTTCCCATTCATCATCAAAAAAGCTAAAAGGCAACTTGCTTACAGCAACCAAGAATGGACAAGACAGAAAAACGGTCCAAAAGAACAAAATCTATGAGATTGAACTAAAGAACACAAACTTCACAACATAATATTTTGTCACATACCCATGTGCAAACCCTTGTGTAACTACAAAGCTTTACTATCCCTGTACCTTCCTGCGTAGTGTAACCCCTGTGGCTTCAACAAAGGTAGAGGTAGGCTACCCAGCTTCTTGCTCTTACTGCTGAGATGTTCTTGGCCAACATCCACTGGGTTTTGGAGTCTCTAAGGGCCCCATCAAAAACTGCTCCATTGGCATGTGTACAGGGGCAGACCCGGCCATTGGAACAAGAGATAGCATGGCAGATATTAATGGGGTGGGGGGTCCCTTGGGGCAATAGATGAAAATGTAAGCATTTTGAGTGGTGTCACACTACTATGTTGCTCTCATTACAATCCCTCTCATGGTACAGCCACCTTTCACTGGCATCATTGCACTGGTGAGCACTTTGGTGCAGATCAGTACAGCACTGTAAAACTACGGCTAAGCATCTACTATCGTATTAATATGACAGACATGTTGGCATTCAGAATGATCATGACCATGGTCAAGGCATGCATGGGCTCATTTGATTGCAGCATTTGATGTTCCAAGGAGCTGGCCATTCTATTCATGGAAAAACATCATTTCAATGCCCTCCAACATCAACACATTCAGGCTTGAGGCAAACTATTCTGTTTTCTCTGTAATGATCTGTGTGCTTGGAAGACCCATCAGTATATTACACATCCACTGTTGGTGCTTAATGGTTCTCTTTTCCATCAACAGTCCCCGGAATACAACATCTGCGCTCATCTGATGCGGACTCCCCACTGCTGTGCCTGTCACCACCATCTGTTGAATTCAAGTGTCATATGACTGGAGGTGGTCCAGGAGGTCGGTACCAGGAGCATTGAGACCATTGGTTATTGAGAGAGCAGTTAAAATGGCATGCAGGATCCTGAATCACACCCTCACACTGATATTTCACTCCAGATCTTCTTTTCTGATTCTTGCTTGTCTGATGAGGCTGGTTTTGCTTTGGTCTTTGCACTCTTCAGCAAAATGTTTCCTTTTTTTGCATTGCATACACAAATTTACAATAAGCTGGACATTTATTCCACTTTGATTTTAAGAATAAAGAAATCTCCCTTTTAAGACGGAGTTGTGGAGATTTTTTGTCTCTGAGGGCCGCAAGTATGTGGAATTTTCTACCCCAAAAAGCAGTGGAAGCTGTGCCAGTGAATTTATTCTATGCAAAGTTAGACTGATTTTTGATAGACAAGGGAGTCAATGGTTATGGGGGCAGATGGGAAAGTGGAGTTGAGACCAGAACCAGATCAGCCATGATCTTAATGAATGGCAGAGCAGGCTCGAAAAGGTGAATGGCCTACTCCTGCTAAGCCCTATGTTTGATTTCTCATTACATACTCAAAGTCAATGAACAATTGGCCAACTGGTTCTTTCCCATTGTATAAAATTAATCAGTTTCACTAACTTTATGTATAATACTTCTTGTACTGCTAATGTTTTTCCTGTTCTACAAGTATCAAATGTTTAACTTTAGATCTGATCCCTAGTTTTTTGATTCCTAGGAAGATCTTTTTCGGGGTATTTAGTACTTACCCATGGAAGTCTCGTGGTGCAGTGGTAGTGTCTCTATCCCTGGGCCAGAAGCTCCGGGTTCAAGCTCCTAGGAGCTTGGCCACAGAAGGTGCGTTCATAACGTGGCCAAACAGGTTGATTGTCAGCCTGTAAATCTTTCCAGTATGCCTGATGGCATGTAGTAACATCAGGAGAGTTTCCTGATCAGCCATACAACAGAAGGCAATGGCTAATCATTGCAGTACTTTGTCAAGCATAATCATGGCCTAATCCAATGGAAGTCAATGGTTGCCAATGCCTTCTTAGGGCATGGTACCTGAAGGAGGAGGAGGAGGTATTGGTCCAAATCTTGTGGGCCAAGAGTGGTGAACACTCAGAAGTTCGCTGATACTAAGGGCCAGAACAGCACCACAACTTCCAGGGCACCCACACTCAAGTATGGAAGCTGCAGTGTGCCTGAATGGGCTCTGGGGGGTGATGGTCAAGACCTGTCAGAGTGAAAACATGGGCCAATTGTTCTGGTTTTACCGCAGTCCTCCTCAGTCACCACTTCGGGAGGGCGGGGGTGGGGGCGGGTGGCAGTGTGAGTAGTGCAGAGCTTTATTTTATATTTCTTCTCCTCATTCTTCATACCAAAATGAATCACTTCACACTTCTAAGCATTAAATTCCATGTCACTTGTCTGCCGATTCCACCGACCTCTTGAAGTTCCTCCCCACAGTTCTCAATACTTGCAAATTTTGTGTCATTCACAAATGTTGAAATTATGCACTGTACACCCAAGTCTAGATCATTTATTTATATCATGAAAAGCAGGGGTCCTAACACCGACCTCTGGAAACCCCCACTGTACAGCTTTCCTCCAGTCTGAAAAACAATTGCTTACCATTGACAAGGCCCTCAACCATGTCCAACCCATCTTCCGTGCCTCTGCCCTCACACCTTCCTCTCCCTCCCAGGACCATGATAGGGTCCCCCTTGTCCTCACTTTTCACCCCCACCAGCCTCTGCATTCAAAGGATCATCCTCCATCATTTCCGTCAACTCCAGCATGATGCCACCACCAAACAAACACATCTTCCCTTCACCCCCCCGCCCCCCCCCGGTCAACATTTCATAGGGACCATTCCCTCCAAGACACCCTGGTCCACTCCTCCATCACCCCCACCCCCTACTCCTCAGCCCCCTCCCACGGCACCTTCCCATGCAATCGCAGAAGGTGCAACATCTGCCCCTTTACTTTCCCCCCTCCTCACTGTCCAAGGGCCCAAACACTTCTTTCAAGTGAAGCAACACTTCACTTGCACTTCCCTCAATTTGGTCTACTACATTCACTACTCCCAATGTGGTCTCCTCTATATTGGAGAGACCGAACGCAGATCGCTTTGCAGAACACCTTCGGTCTGTCCACAAGCATGACCCAGACCTTCCTGTTGCTTGCCATTTCAACACACCACCCTGCTCTCATGCCCACATATCTGTCCTTGGCCTGCTGCAATGTTCCAGTGAAGCTCAACGCAAACTGGAGGAACAGCACCTCATCTTCCACTTAGGCACTTTACAGCCTTCCGGACTTAGCATTGAGTTCAACAACTTCAGATCATGAACACTCTCCTCTATCCTCACCCCATTTTGATCTCCTTCATTGTTTTATCCCCATCTTTTAGCCTATTTCGATCTTTTCTCCCATACCGTCCCCTCCTCCCACCCCACCCCCACAAGGGCCATCTGTCACTTGCTCATCCTGCTTTCTACTTTTAATGTCACCATTATCACATCCTTCAGCCAGTATCACCACCATCACCACCCCTTCGACCTTTTGTTAATGACATCTTTTGCAATCTCTCCTTTGCCTCCAGCTATCACTGATCTTCCATTCAGCTTCACCTGTCCTACCCCCCTTAAACATTATATATTTCACCACATTTCTACTCTTTAGTTCTGAAGAACAGCCATATGGACTCGAAACATTAACTCTGTCTCTCTCTCCACAGATGCTATCAAACCTGTTGAGCTTTTCCAGCAATTTTTGTTTTTGTTCCCTATTTCCAGCATCCGCAGTATTTTGCTTTTATCTTTTGCTTACCATTACTCTGTTCCCTGTCACACAGCCAAATTCGTATCCATGCCATTACTGTCCCTTTTATTCCGTGGGTTAAGTTTGCTGAGAAGCCTGTTATGTGGCACTTTACCAAATGCCTTATAGAAGTCCACATACACACTCAGCTTCATTATTGTCATCAAACTGTTACCTCATCAAAAATCTAAAGCAAATTAAACACAATTAGCCCTTAGCAAGTCCGTGCTTGCTTTCCTTCATTAATCTTCATTTGTTCAAGGGCTGTTAATTTGCCCCTAATTATTGCTTGTAAAAACTTTCCCACCACCGATGTGAAGTTGTTCTGGGTTTATCCTTACACCCTTTCTTGAGCAAGAATGTACCATTTGCAATTCTCCAGTCCTCTGGCACTACATCTGTATCTAAGATTAGAGGATTATAGCCAGTGTCTCTGCAATTTACACCCTTGCTTCTCTATGTATCCTCAGATGCATTCCATCTAGTTCTGGTGACATACAAACTTTAAGTACAGCCTGCCTACCTAATATCTCCTTATCAATTTTTAGCCCACCCACAATCTCAACTACCTCCTCTTTCACTATGACTTTGGCAGCATCTTCTTCCTTGTTAAATACAGGTGCAAATTATTCATTTAGGGCTTCAGTCAAATTTGTTTCTCTTTATCTTTCCACTAGCTGGTAGGCTATAGAATACACCCAGCAACATAATGGCACATGGTACATCTATTGTTTCTTAATTCTATCCAAACAGATTCTGTCCTCGATTCCTCTAGGATATCTTCTCTCTCTCGCACTGTAATGTTCTCAATCAATACTACTGCCCCTCCTAATTCCTTTCCTTCCCTATAATTTCTGAACAACATGCATCTAGGAATATTCAGTACCCAGTCCTGTCCTTTTTTTTGAGCCAGGACTCTATGATCACCACATCATATTTCTATATGGCTATCTGCACCTGTTGGTGCAGCTCACCAACATTATTTACCACACACCATGAATTTATATACATGCACAGTAAGCCTAATTAAGACCTTATTACATTCCCTTATACTCTCACTCCACCTAATACCTTACCATTTCCTGCTTTAGTGCCATCAGTTTTTCCCAATTCTCTGTGCACCTTGTTTTTCCTCTCTATTGCCACCTCCTGATTCCCACACTCCTGCAAGTTAGTTTGAACCCTCCCCTGTAGAACTAGCAAATCACCCTGCAAAAGCATTGGCCCCTGATGATGCATTGCAAACTGTCCTGATACGCTTTCCCCTTTTAGTGTTTCTCAATATGACGTAGGAATGACAGGCGGCATGGATCATGGCATTTTACAGAACATGGGATACTTAAGGCTTCAAGCACTAGTCTTTGTAAGAATATCCAATTGTGTTTGGGTAAGAGGCACTGGATGAAGGGTTACAACTGAAGGGAGAGCAAATGAAGGAATTTGTAGGAAAGGAAACAAAAAGATCTGATAATGCTGCAAACCCACATTAATTGTTTATTAGTCAGGGCAAGGTATCTTACTCATCCTGTCTTCAAATAGCAGTTAATGCAGGCACAAGCACATTTATTACATACTTCAAATCTGCCATGTGCATGCAAAAGAGCTGTTACAAAATATGCACTCCTCTCGAGAGATTACTGAGATGCAGAAGGCCATAGAGCAAGTAGTGCCTTTGGAAAAGAGAGTCTCCAATGTATTAAGAGCGCAAGCACAGAAGAGTTCTCCCAGGAAGGTTAAACTCCTTGTCATGAAGAGATATTAATGTCTATAATATTATTAGGAATTATTTTTAAATTGGGCTTGTAGTAGGGTCTGTGTCTATGTGTGTGTCTTAACTGGACTAAAGCCAGTTAGCCTGGGCATTTTGATGTATAGTATTTGAGATGTTAATTCATAAACGTAAGGAGTAAAAGGTAAAGTGCAATTTGCATTTGCTGAATAAACCATTCAAAAGAATAGGTAAAATCTTGCACCTAGCTAGAAGATGCCAAGTAATGTGTTTACATTACTAATAAAATTGGTGAAATGAAAGGATTGTTAGGAAAGGTAAAATTTAAAAAACCTAGAAATACAATGGAAAATGTACATTCACAGGGGAAGCTAGGTATAGACAGAAAGGAGTTTGTGTGTATAGGTCAGAGGCATTTAAGATCTAACTAGCCTGTAAGCCTACAACTGTCTGCAAAGGAACCAAATTGCAAGGGACCTAATTTTGAATTCTTAAGATCAAATATGCTTTGCTTGGTGTCTGTTTGAAGTCTATGGGTTAATGCTGCCGTGGTGAAGATTTGCCTGAGAGTGATTAATTTGGGGATTTGTTTAAAAGTTATTATGGTAGTAATTTATAGACATGTGTATGTGTTTAATTTAATGTGTTAAATTAATAAATGTTTAATTTGGATTTATATTTTTAAATCTCTTGAGGCTTGGTGGTTTTATTCCTGAATTCAGAGCTGCATCTCAAACGAACCAATTGAAAATATAGGTTATGACAGTTGTTCAGGTTTCCCTCCAGGATTTAAACAACTTAGCTTTTTATTAACTGCTGTGTCATAACATTATACAATTCAGGATTCCTTCCAATGGACCAGGAGAGGACGAGGGATCACCTAAGGATGCTGACCCTTTAATAAAAGACTGCCCCTAGAGTCAATGAATCTCCCTTCTCTGTTGCTCAGAATCTCAATTTGAAGCAAGCTACCACTTCTTTGTCTGCATCAGATAACCCAGTGAAGCCAGCAGGAGCACTGAAATGCAAAGGAAGAACTAACAGCAAGACAGCTTAAAGCTGCATTGGATCAGAAGGGAAGCAAGTGGTGCTTTGGGAAGAATGAGGAAGACTGAAATTATTCCTTCTTTTCAATTTTTAGGGATTTCTAGGCTTGCAGGGCTTCACCCTCAATGAGAATGGGGATGTTTGTGGAGACTCTTCTTCCAGTTAGTTGTTCAGTTGTCAATGGCCATTCTTGACTGGATGTGGAAGGACTGCAGAGCTTAGATCTGATCCATTGGTTGTGGGATCACTTAGCTCTGTCTATAATATGCTGCTTCTGCCATTTAACATACATGTAGTCCTATACTGTAGCTTCAGCAGGTTGGCACCTCATTTTTAGGTAGAGTTGGTGCTGCTCCTGGCAGGCTTTTCTACACTCCTGACTGAACCAGGGTTGTTTGCCTGCATTGATGGTAATGATAGAGTGATGGCTATGCCAGGCTATGATATCGAGTACAGTTGAAGACAGTTCTGCCGCTAATGGCCCATAGTACCTCATGGATGCCCAGTTTTGAGCTGCTAAATCTTTTCTGAATCTATCCCAATTAGTATTTTATAAGCTCTAGTTAATATTCCACAAATATTTCCACTGTTAATCACCGAATGTTAACTTTCAGTCGAAGGGTGCAAATCTCCACTCATCCAGCACAATATCACTACCTCAACGTTTCACCAATGTCGTTATTTTTATTCTTCACTTTCTTGTAGTTTCTCTTTACCGAGTCAAATTTTTGGGATTATTTCATTCCAGAATGTCTAAAAATGAAAGAAATACACTTGGAACGCATACACCTCAAGCTAAACTGGTTAAAGTCCAATGGTATTGGTCTATCTTGGGAGATGATGGACTGCACCTGGGGTATATATCAATTCTGTATTGAACATTGCCTGTTGTGGCTGTAGAGGCAGAGTCCCTTCTGCATCTACCACAGATGAATAGTGTTGGTCCGAGGTTGACTGATGTTTTTAACCATCTGGCAGGCCGTCTTTTCTGCCATCTGGTCATTTCATTTATCCTCTGCTTTTTCCAGGCCCTTCCTAACTGCTCATCTCCAGGCACTCTGGTCAACAGCAAGGAATTCCCATGTGAACTTGAGGTCTCACTTGCAGACAGCCTTGTATCACAGATGTGGGCAGCTTGTTGGTCTTGTGTCAATAGCAAGCTCACCATAGAGCTTGTCTTTACGGATGTGACCATCATCCAGGCAGCTCACATGGCCAAGGGTAAAAGTACACATTGTTACAGTATTTTAAATATCACTACAATTTGCATTTTGAAAGAAAAAGATGAATTATGTTGCAAAGAATTCAACTTACCATCAGAACCAAACTTGTGTTTTTAAATATTTAATAATCACACTAAATGTATAATCTGAAAACAAATTCAATCTACTAGTTTCTTCTAGACTAAGAATTCAATGCTTGAACTACTTTAGGCTGGTGGTTTTGTAGCAAAACTGTTAAACTGAATGTAATGTCTTTAAAACATGCCTCATAAGAAAAAAATAGGTCATTTTAAATTTTCCAGACTCAGTGAGCCAGTGCAGACACAATGGGCCAAATGGCCTCCTTCTACACCATTACAATTCTGTGATTCCCTAAACCGTGCCCGAATTTCCCATCTTCACATATTTCTATCGTATGATTTCTGACCAGATCTTGAAAAGGCACATGAGTGTATGCCCCTTGCATATTTGATAAACTTTTCTAACAACTGTACAATTTTACATTCTGCTTTTAAAAGGACACCAAACATAAAATTCAGATGCCATACAATTCTTTGTAGAGATTGTAGAATGTTGCTGTTGAATACAAAAAAAGCAAATAGCACAGTGCACTGTAATTTTTATTAACAGGATTTAAAAAGTTATTATTCCATCTACAAGTTCTTTATGCTGTACACTGTGAAACTAAAATCCATAATTGAGGGTCCAGTATTTTCCTTTGCACATTGCCACATCTTCAAAATTTGTAAAACATACAGCTGGGAACAAGCTCTGCTTCTGTAAGTACCTGAATAAGGAAGAGACAAAAAGAAGCTTAGATATACCACATCCACCTCATGACACTTAGCAACATTTTAAATTATAAGATCTCCACGACACTATTTTTCTACACAGAAAAAGGATCCTGACATAGTCAGGCTAATACATTCCACCTTCCATTGTAAATTCACAAACATGTTGAACAAAAACAAGCTAATTATGAATGAATTTCAAATACAAATACAAATACAAACACGAATATGCTTTTCATAGATTCTCTGGATCAGAGATTCTAACATGATTAGAATATAAGTTCTAGTGAAAGACAGGCTTTGAAGAAATAACCTAAGAGTCCATGTTAAACAAAAAAGTGTCTTAATGGCTGAAATGGTGCAATATTACCTAGACATTTTAATATTAGGAGTACATCACATACACAATGGAATTCTATTCTGTATGATTGACTGGGGCAAACAAAATGCACATGACTAAATTTTCATCCAAATGGGTAACCATATTATTAACTGCCTAAGGTGGAAGACAGGATTTTGTAATAATCTATGTGTTTCCTGGCTGACATAATTTATTTGCATCAGCATTCCACATATTGCAATAAATGGAAGACAAAACTTGCAAAAATGAAAGCGGCTTACATCCAAGGTTGCTAAATGGGGGGTGGAAATAGTGTAAGGGCTTGCCATGATCTTCCAGTCTTCCCTAGATCCAAGGTAAGTGCCAAAAGATTGGAATGACAAATATGACAACCTTATTGAAGAAAGGGTCTAAGGACAGTCTTAGCAACTACAAGCCGGTTAATTTAACATAAATGGTGGGTAAGGTTTTAGAAACATTAATCAGGGAAAAATATCAGCAGGCACTAAGAGAGGTTTGAGTTAGTTAAGGAGAGCCTGCACAGATCTGTAAAAGTCTGATCGTGCTTGACTAATCTGTTTGATTTTTTTGGTGAAGTAACAGTGAAGTTTGATGAAGGGAATGAAGTGGATGTTGTCTATTGGGATTTTAAGAAATCGTTTGGCAAAGTACCACTTAAAAGGTTGGTTAATAAAATTGTGGTTCATGGAACAGGAGGGTCAGTGCCAATTTGGATGAAAAGATTGGCTTAAGGTCAGAAAAGTGTGAATCATGGTAAATGGTTATTTTTCAGATTAGGGGATGTTAGACAATGGTGTTCCCCAAGGGTCAGTGCTAGGACCACTGCTTTGATAAATGTATATAGTTGACTTGGATATTGGAATGCAGAGTAAAATGTCAAAATTTGCTAATGATAACAAACTTGGAGGAGTGGCAAACAGTGAGGACGGTGCTAATAGACTTGGACAAAACATAGATAGTCTAGCAGAATGGGCAGGCAAATGGTAAATGGAATGTAATACAGAGAAGTGTGAGGTAATGTATTTCGGCAGGAGAGATAGGGCGAGACAATATAGACTCAATGGTACAGTTCCAAAAAGTAATGTCCAGGGACAGAGGGACCTGGGGGTTCATGTGCATAGATCTTTGAAGGTGGCAAAACATATTGAGAAGCTATTAGCAAAGCTTCTAGGCTTTATAAATAGAGGTGTGGAGTACTAAATAGGGAAGTTATGCTGAACCTTTATAAAGCTCTGACTTGCCCACAACTCAAGTATTGCATCCAGTTCTGGTCACCACACTTTTTTGAGAGTGTCTTTGAGAGGGTGTCGAGGAGATATGCCAAATGATTCCCGGGATGGAGGATTTTAGCTACAAGGTTAGGTAAGAAAGGCTAGGGTTGTTCTCCTTGGGGCAAAGGAGATTGAGCAGAGAACTGGTAGAGGTGTACAAGATTATGGCAGGTTTGGATAAGGTAAGTGAAGAAAAGTTGTTCCCATTAGCTGATGGTATGAAGACTAGGGGACACAGATTGAAGATTCTGGGCAAGAGAATGAGCAGGAACGTGAGGAAGAAGTTTTTTATGCAGTGAATGTTAATGACTTGTAACTTGCTGCCCACGAGGGTGGTGGAAGGTAGAGATGATCAATGATTTCGAAAGGAAATTGAATGGGAACTTGAGGAAATAAACTTGCAGGGCTACAGAGATAGAGTGGGGGAAATGGTACTGACTGGACTGCTCCATGGACAGGCGGCATGGATTCAACAGGGTGAATGGTCCCTTTCTGCACCATAAATAAATTATTCTTATGATCTTAAAAAACTGAAAAGTTAAGCTGGACAGCTATACTAATAAAAGCATAGATTGAAAAAATCTGATTAACTTTTCTGCTAATGTATCATATTAAAGGAATGAAAGGTACAAAAAAAGTAATGTTAAATAATATCAACAGTAGAACTAGTTGTCCATTTACCACTGACAAGTTTGTAGGGCATTTCATGATTAACCCCCAAAATTTAGGACCATTCAAATTTCAGAGCATTGAAGCAATAAACACTTATGCATTCTAAACAGATTTATATTTTCTTTCCTTGCCCAAAAATAACTTTGCCTGCATGAATATTTTCAAAAGCTTCAACAAATGCAACGATTGTAGGCTCGAAACCCTACAAGAGTTGAGATTTGTATGAAGTTCAGAAAATCCCTTATGCAATCTAACCCCAGCATGACCTGGGCAATCAAGGCAACTCAGATGTTTGAATAAATTGCAGTCCATAAGATGCAGGAAGGAAAAGTACCAATGTAGCCCTATTCCTTACATGGTTCAGGTCTTCAATGAAGTGCTTAAATGATGAAATTTATATGTACTTCAGTGCCTGTAATGTAGAAATGGTGTATTGGTTTGTAATTATAATATAATTTTAATTCAACATTACCCTTTAACATTCCGTCCACCACTTTCCTAATACCTGTTGAATTTGTTTGTCTACTTTTGTTAACACGTGCTTGTTACATGCTTGCACATTTTTAACCTGATTACTTAGTCTACATATACAATCTTCGATGCATGTCACATTGCAATTCAGCCTTCGGGTTGCAAACATGCTTCTGGAATAAAATACTTTTATTATTAGGGCTGAGAATGTTCAATTTGTTTTCAAAGCACATATACCTGAACTAAATTACAACAGTATAGCACTTAGCCAGTTGAGAGTTAAGGTGGACAAATTCAGGCTATGCTAAGCAAAAAAAAACACTAGAGTCTCAGCTAGCCCACCATCACCTTCTCAAGGGCAAATCAGGATGGACATTAAATGCTGCCCTTGCCAGCAATGCCAACATCCAACAAAAAAATTGAACTCATCCCTACATGAAAATCGGAAACTATATCACTCATCTAAACTAATGCATGCTTTGGTGCCTAAAAATTAAGTGCATGCACTGAAAGGTTCACAGCATTACTCCTGCTCTGATGGTGGTTAAACTTAAGATGGCATTCTGAAATGCCTGTAATAAATCTTTGAAAGTGCCATACAATTAACCATGAATTAAAATTTGGTCTCATTCGCCCATGACGGTTCAATGGGTAAATAGATGGTATGGCAGAAGAATTTATGCACTGTTTGTGCTTAGTTAACTTATCTCAGGCAGGGTAACAGTGAGCGCATTCAGTAATCAAAGCTAATGCATGGGGAGTGGAGAAATCAGCCATTGCTCCTAAATATCATCGAATGACAATGAAGTATGGCCTCTTATGAGAGTTACTGGGGGCTTGGGCTGTGAAACTACCATAGCCAAAGTTAGCACTTCCATGAGAGGAAGATTAGAAAAAATAACTTAAAAATCATAAATCAATCTTTTGTTACCCAATACAAAGTTATGTATTACCATAAGGTGTTTAGTAATATACATTTTAAGGCCTTCCCAGGGAGCAGTGTCTGACCAATGACGTGTCTGTAAATAAATAACAAGGTCTCAGACCATATCTGTTATTTAATAATCGTGTTCACTAATAAAATCCTTATTTATTGTTTTAGCAAAGAGCCATGACAAATGGAAATTTTGTTCTTCCACCAGGTGTCAGTGCAGCTCTTTAAGTACTTTCATTAGAAATTGAAATAACTTGCCTACTAATGAATACATATTCACTGTTTGTTTCACTTTATAAATTTTACAATTGGTTAGTTTCTTCCGTACACTGTTTTAATATTGATGAATGAATCAGACATTATAGCACAGAACAGGGCCAATGGGCCCTTCGAGTCCATGCCAGCTCTCTGTAGAGCATCCAACTAGTGCCATGCCCCCACACTATCCCCATAGTCCTGCAAGTGCCAATCTAATTTCCTTTGAAATCATTGATTGTCGCCACTTCCACCACTCTCATAAGCAGTGTTCCAGGGCATTACCACTCACTACATAAGAAAGTTCTTCCTCCCACTTGCATCTCTTGGCCATAACCTTAAATCTGTGTCCCCTAGTTCTTGTACCAACAGCAAACAGGAACAGATTTTCTTTGTCAACCTTGTCTAAGCCTAGGATAATCTTGTACACCACTACCAAGATCTCCCCTCAATCTCCTTTGCTCCAAAGAGAACAACTGCAGCTTCTACAAGCTCACCTTGTGTAACTAAAATTCCTTATCTCTGGAACCATTCTGGTAAGTCTCTTCATCTTCTCAAGGACCCTGACACCCTTCCTAATGTGTGGTGATCAGAATTTGACACGATACTTTAGTTATAGCCTAAACAGAGTTTCATAAAGTTCAGCATAACTTCCCAGTTTGATACTTACTACCTCTATTTATGAAGCTCAAGATCCCATATGCTTCGCTAATTAGTGTCTCGTCTTACCACCTTCAAAGGTCTATGCACATGAACTCCCAGATCGCTATGCCCCTGCACATTCTTTAGAACTGTGCCATTAAGCCTATATTGCCTCTCCCTAACCCATCTTCCAAAATGCATCATCTCATGCTGCTCTGTATTAAACTCATAAGACCATAAGACATAGGAGCAGAAATTAGGCCATTCGGCCCATCGAGTCTGCTCCGCCATTCAATCATGGCTGATAAGTTTCTCAACCTCATCCTCCCGCCTTCTCCCCGTAACCTTTGATCCCTTTACCAATCAAGAACCTATCTATCTCGGTCTTAAATACACTCAATGACCTGGCCTCCACAGCCTTCCGTGGCAATGAATTCCATAGATTCACCACTCTCTGGCTAAAGAAGTTTCTCCTCATCTCTTCCCTTTAGGGTCTTCCCTTTACTCTGAGGCTGTGCCCTTGGGTCCTAGTCTCTCCTACTAATGGAAACATCTTCCCCACGTCCACTCTATCCAGGCCTTTCAGTATTCTGTAAGTTTCAATCAGATCCCCCCTCATCCTTCTAAACTCCATCGAATATAGACCCAGAGTCCTCAAACGTTCCTCATATGTGAAGCTTTCTTTTTTTTGTTTTTTATTTCTTTATTTTTTTTTACCACGACGCTTTCCAAGGCTGTGTCCTGTTGCAGTCATCTTCACTATTTGCAATTGTGGTGTCACTAGCAAATTTTGAAACTTTATTCTGTATTGTAATGTCCAAGTCATTTATAAATATCAAAAAAAGTAATGATCCTAGCACTGACCCCTGGGGAATATAAAGTTTGTAAAGCAACCATTTACCATAACTCACTGCTTTCTGTCTTTAAGCCATTTTTTAAAATTCAAGTTGACACTGACTTGCCTATTCCATGAGCCTCAATTTTGTTAACCACACTTTTATGTGGTAAGTTGTCACTTGCTTAAAATCCAGATAGACAATATCTATTGCATTCCTTTATCAACTTTCTCTGGTGCTTCGTCAAAAAAATTAAATTAGGTTAGGCAAGAATGATCTGCCTTTTATAAATCCATGCTGGTTCTCCTTAATTAACTCAAACCTCTCCAAACTAGATTTCCAGCATCTGCAGTATTTTGCTTTTACCTCTCCAAACTCCTCTGTTTCTAAAGCCCTACTCACCACTCATGTTAAACTCACTCATGTCTTGTTACTAGGCATGTCCTTACACCTTTCTTGAATAAGTGTCTCACATTTGCCACTCTCCAATCCTCTGGCACCTTCCCCTGGTTCTAGGGAAGATTGGAAAATTATGGCAAGTCTTTCTTCTAACTCAACCCCGCACTGCCTTTAGTAACCTGGGCTGCAAGCCATCCTGACCAGGTGGTTTATTCATTCTATGCATTGCCAATCTTTCCAATACATCCTGCCCATCAATTGTCACCCATCCGTTACCACTACCAACTCCACTTCTACCGATATTTTGTCAGCATCTTCTTCCTCAATAAACACCGATACAAAGTACTCATTAAATATTTAACTCGGAGCCTCTAACATACATCATCTTCTTTGCCTCTAATAGGACACCACCCAACTTTTATTACCTGCTTACTATTTACATGCCAGAAGATGTTGGCGTCCCTTTTATGATAACTGCCATTGCATTCTTATATTTTCCCTTTGCTAGTCTTACTTTCCTCTTCATTTTCCAACTCAGCTTATTGCATTTGGCCTGGTTCTCAGTTGAAGAATTCACCTTGCATGCATCATACACCCTCTTTTTTTTGTTTCATCATATTCTCTATGGCCCTTGTCAACCCAGGAACCCTGGCTTTGGTCCTCCACCTTTTGCCCTTTTTGGAATGAACCTAGCCTGTAGCTGAAACATCTCCTCCTGAAAGATAACCCATTGTCCCATTAGTTTTTCCTGCTAATCTTGGATCCATTTTGCCCTGGCTAGATCCTGCTCATTTCACTGAAGTTAGGCCTCCACCAATTGGAACTTTCAATTGTTTCATGCTCGACTCCATTACTGATCAAAACCATATGAGGCAATGATCACTCTTATCAAAGTATTCACCCACAAACACTTGGTCCACCTCATCTCCAACACCAGATCGAGCAAGGCCTCTTTTCTAGTTGGACCAAGAACATACAGGTCAAGAAAGTTCTCCTGAACACAAGTTCAGAAAATTCTCCCCATCCTCTCCTTTCACTCCACCATTATCCCAGTCAATATTTGTGTAATTAAAATCCCTCAATATCACCATTCTATAGTTCTTGCACATCTCTAATTTCCCTTCAGATTTGCTCCTCTATATCTCTCTCACTATATGAACGCTCATAGAACACCTCATTGTATTTGGCCTGGCTCTCGCTTGAAGGATTCACCTTGCATACATCCTCTTTTTGTTTTGGGTATTGTGCTTTAAAGTTGATCAAATATTGAGATGATATGGCTATTTTCTTACTGAACGTGAGTAAATTAGTCTTAGAAACAACAGATCTTTTGGATGCTAGCAGAAAAAAAAAGGACTAAATATCCCAGGAATAGAGAAGAGAGAAAAAAAAATAATGGGGTCTCAAAGATAAGGTTAACAATTTCACCAACCATCCCCATTCTCCAAAAATCTGGTTTCAGCAAGTAATCATTAAATCATACTGAGAGCTTTTGCAAACCCAGGTTTCTGTTAACAGCTCTTTAAACAACTGAAACAATGCAAAAACAAACTATGTATTTGTGCCAAAAAATTATGTATTTTGGCTAGTTTTAGGTGGGGGCTCTTTAAATCCAGATGCATATATGCAAAGAAATGATTGCAACTCTCAACCTCCTATCAAACTTATTGAGTTTTGTGGGATATACATAATAAAGTGAAGCAATTCAAAATTAAGCAATGATCTATAAGGAGTTCAGTCTGCACATGACTAACAGTTCATTTTTAAATCAGAGTGCTGGCATATTGGAGATGTAGCATTTGAGTAATGTGAAACATGACGTATGGCAAGTGTAACATGATTGGGAGGAGCAGGTGACTTTGGGCTCAAGTTTCCTAATACTTTCCACCCGTAGAGTATTCCTCAGCTCATTTCTAGGTCTGCTATAAACTATTGTTAAGAGATTCATTGCAATGATTAGTTACTCCCAGTGTTATATCATGCAGCTACCAGGATGCTAGAAAACAAACTGGATGGACTCTGGTCTTTTGCTCAATAATTTGAGTTGTTATTCAAAATCCAGGAATTCCCAATAACTCTTCCAGGATACATAAAGGAGCCATTGTGTTTAAATTGAAGAATCTCCTTGAGGAGTCATTTTATAAAGAACCAACTTGTTTGGAAGTTAAAAGGTTCCAAAATACAGTGTAGATTAATTAGGTTTCCATGATTTTCAAAAAAAACTGGAGAAAAGGCATTGTGCATTATTTTAGTTACTTGAACAGTTATCTTATTTCTCAAGAGTTGTGATCTTTTTATTCTGCTATTCATTGAAGGATTTAAGCAGAAGCATGTCTAATATGCAAATATATTCTGCGACTTTTTGTTGAGCTTTTATTATATAAATTCAACATACTTAACTGAAAACGAGATTTGATTTGATTCTTAAATCTTCAAAAGCAAAAGTGTAATATGGAGGCATGTCTCTAGTAGTTCAAGGCAATCAGCTGGGGTTGGCTGTTTGCGACCAAAAGCTTATCTAGATCTCAAGGTAAGGATAGACATTCCTGAAGCTACTGGGAGATAGGGCTCACCATTGAGAATTAAAATCAAGCACCCAAAATAATTAAGTCGTGAAAGACGAAAAAAAAATGTAATTGTATTTCTTGTCATGGGCATATAAAAAAAAACTGAGGTGGATTAAGTCATCATCACCACGTTCACTAATTGACATGGTATTCAACCCAGGAGAGTTGGGTTTTCTATTCCAAGCTAGGGATCTTTTAGTGGATGAATAAACTTTGTGAAACACTGAAGCTGCCTATCACAGCATGTGGAACAGAAGCATTTAGAAAAGTTTCACTTTTTCAGGTAGCCTCGCCACCGGCTCGTCCCAGTATAGTCTGGATGCCATTTCCAACGCAAGGAACTGAAAATATGTAACTGACATGAAATTTGTGTTGCAATTGGTGAAATGGATTTCCTTCATACAATTTGAATTTATGATTTATTAATCATTCTCTCAATAAAGTACATGCAATGGACTCAAAATGCAGAACAGAATGTTCAAACTATTTGGAAGAACTGTAACACGTCACAACCTAGAGAGCAAAAGGGGCCAATGTTCAAAACTACTTATTTGTCACTTTCTCATTCTCACATGGAATGTTTATTACTGCCCTTGCACATTGCCACTTTGCAAACATAAACCATGTTAGCATTTTCCTTGTAGTTACTATGAATTGTACTCACACATATATTAATCAAATACATAACTGACAAAACTTTAGTGAAATGCAGTTATTGAATACATCTGAAGTTTGACTGTTGGATATTTAACACAAAACTTATTTATTACATCAGCCCATCGACAACTTTGCAAGATTCTTGGCACCATCTGAAATTTACCCATGATTTGGCAGAGTTTCTTCCACACTGAAAGATCCACATTCAAGGAGATTTGTACTGTCTGTGCAACATTCCACAGGTTACCCCTCAGGAAGGACCCTGAAGCAGTCAGTCGATGCAGCCATATACTTGTAGCTTCTCGAAGTATTTGGTGAAATGTTCTTGCTACAAACTTGGAAAACAATTGCTTTGTATTAACACCACCCTTCCAATTGGCAACAAAAACACTTCAGTGGTTTCCTTACAAGGCTGAAGATTAACACGCAAAAACAAAAATAGCTGGGAAAACTCAGCAGGTCTGACAGCATCTGTGGAGAGGAATACAGTTAACGTTTTGAGTCCGTATGACTCTTCATCAGTTCTGATGAAGAGTCATACGGACTCGAAACGTTAACTGTATTCCTCTCCGCAGATGCGGTCAGACCTGCTGGGTTTTTCCAGCTATTTTTGTTTTTGTTTCAGATTTCCAGCATCCGCAGTATTGTGCTTTTATCTGAAGATTAACACAATTGGCACATCATCAACAGAACAAAGAACCTTTTATGAGCCTATTTGATACTGTCTGAATAAGTGTGTACAGAGTGACCTCATTTGAGAATCTTTTTTAAAATTCTCAATCAGGATAAAAGTCTACTCCCATCAGCTTGACTCAGCAGTAGCGCTATCACCTGAATCAGAAGGTTGTGAGTTCAAGCCACACCCCAGAGCACTTAACATAATCTACGCTAACACTTAGTGCAGGACTGAGCGGATGCTACATTGCCAGAGGTACCATTTTTCGAAGCAAATGTTAACCCAAAGCCTCGTCTGTGTTTTAGGTGAGTGGAAAAAAATTTATTGCACAATTTGGAGAAAAGGGGGGTAGATCTCGCAGTGACTCGGCCAACATTCACCCCTCAACCAACATTGCGAAGACAGATTAACAAATATCTATCTCACTGCTGTTTGCAAATCTTAGTATGTGCAAATTGACTGCCTCCATAAAAACAGTGACTGCACTTGAAAAACCAATAATTAACTTACTTAGAAACTCTTTGGAACTTTCTAAGGATATGAAAGATGCTATATTTTTCATGCAAGAATCACAACAGCAGCAGAACCAGAAAGGTCATTTGCTGCTTGCTCTCCCATGGATACTTTCTTTAAAATGTAGAACTGCAAAAATTATGCTCCCCTAAGTAGCCATGGTCTTAAATCCTGTGATTTTCTTGAAGTAGAAGAAATGGTTACCAGGGCCTATACTTCTAGTGATGCTGTTTACTAAATGAAGAACAAGGTTAGCTATTAATTTATCATTGTGTACATCATCAGTTAACCTGAAAGGCTGGATACTAACACCTCTTCTCTTCTGCCATTATGGTTTTGCAAATTTTGCTACCTCAAAAATGACACTTACCTTATAGTCTAATATCTAAATCCTTTACAAGGTGGATGTTTTGTGTTGTCAAAATTGTAGATACCAAAAATGGTTTATTCATAGATGGGATATCTCCAGCATCTCAACAAGGGTCAGCACAGAATTTTTGGATTACAGCATATATTTCACCAGCTAGCTGACAGTATGCAGTTTACACAAAACACACCATATGCAAGAATCTGGACTTGGTGAAAGTACAATTTACCTCCACAGTATATTTCATGTCATGTTGCTCAAAAACACCACATTCTAGGGTTGCAAACATCTTTTTTAGCCATGATTATACCAAATTGTATATGTGAAATATCAATCTGGTCCCATTACATTTGTGCTGGAACAATGTAATTGAGTATTTTTAGGACAGCACAAATTTTACATATTCATTTGTGTAAACTAATACACCAAGTCTTATTACTATTGCCAACACTGCCAATGTAATAACTATAGTGTACACTATTAATATAACATTTTGCTGAAATTACTTATAAACCAATGTATCAAAAAATCCCATCCAAGTTGTATTTAGTTATGAACAAAAGGAATCAATATATATCTTGCCATTGCTTACATCTGATGTTGGATCATAAATAACCATATTTCTGCACTGAGCAGAAGTTAACCTTGCAGTGTGTGCATGTACCCATGTGCACATGCATGTGTGTTTGCACATTCCACTCAGGCTCTATCTAGTGATATCCCATTGGCCACGTATCGCCTGCAAAAATATTTATTTACCTGCATCACTTTCTTGCTCCAGGCGGTTGATAATACCGTTGGGTAGGTCTTGTTGAGCGCCTTGGCTGTCCATCCCCACCTCGACAAAATTCTAACGTACCCTCAAACGATTCTTCCTCCTCTGCCTGTTTGCATATATTTAAAAATGCAATCAAACTTCCAAAGTGTATAACAAAACAGATTTTTAAATTACAAGTATGGCACTGGTTATTCTTAAGGTCTTCATTAGACTTGGGTATGCTTTCTAAAGCAGCATTTCCATGTTTTCTCTTTCTAGGAAATAAAAAAGGAGCCAGTAAATGGTCTCAACTTCCATTAGATCAAACAGTTTATTTAAAAAAAACACACCTGCAATGAGTAACACAAAGTGTACTAAATCTGAACTGACCCTCAATCATAGGTCCTATTAAACATAATTTGCAGTTCAAACATAATGCATATTCAGGAAAATATACAGCATTTGTGTAAGTGCTTCTTAACACAAACTCTGAAAGACCTCACCCTATTTTTCAGATTAAGCACTCTTGTAAGGGTACCCCTCACCAGAGGAAATAGCTTCCCTCTAACTATTCTACCAAACTTTTTAATCATCTTAAAAACCTCAAATAGATCCCCCCTTAATCTTACATGCTCAAGAGAATTCAAGTCGAGATTATTTAACATTTTCCTCAGAATCGAATCCTTTTAGCCCAAGAATCATTTGGATGAATCTGCACTGCACCAACACTAATAGATCTTTTTTGAGGTGCCTAGCCCAGAACTGAATGCAGTATTCCAGATGCAGTCTCACCAAAGCTTTGCACAACTTCCTCCACATTGTAGCCAACCCCCCTTCAGATAAAAGTCAACATTTCGTAAGTCTTTTAATTATTAATTATATCCGAATACATTAGTGATTTCTGTACATTAACCTCTAAATCTCTCCGCTCCTCCGTAGCTCCATACTTTCCATTTAGAAAACACTCCGATCTATCTTTGTGTCCAAAGTACATAACCTCACCCTTCCCATACTGATCTCCATTTCTCCAATTTTGCCTGCTCACAATCTATCAATGACCTTTTCTGCTTTGATCGATACTACCTATTGTGGCATATAACTTAAGAGTCAGCAGCAAACTTAGATATATGGCTCTTTAATCCTTCATCTATAAATATAGTGAAATGCTGATGCTCCAGTGCAGATCCCACAAGCCACATCCTGAAATGGCGAAGATTTTCATCTGTACCATTTGGGCATTAAGTGTTAATATATAAGGTGTAATCGTTACCATAGGCGGAGGCCATTCAACCCAGCATGCCTGCGCCAAGTCTTTGAAAGAACTATCCAATTCTCATTCTCTTGCTCTTTTGCCATGGAACCGTAATTTTTTCTTTTTCAAATATATATCCAATTACCCTTTGGAAAGTAACAACAGAATCTGCTTCCACATATTTCAGACTGTGCATCAAGGGTAGCATGCAGAAAGTAAAGCATAGCTGAATGGTTGCACGCCCCTTACAGAACCAGACAAATTTTTCTGCCCTTAAAAGTAGAAGGAAAATAGAACATACTGAATTCTAAGGGGTTTGGTGATCCCCTGGCCAGATTTTCCCTTCTGTGCACCATCCAAGTGATGTTTTATGCAAAGATAAAAATCTATACCAATGCCTTTGATCATTGCATTACTAGTCTTAAGTGTTTGAATGGATAATGTGTAAAATTTTACATGGCGGCACAAATTTGTATTGTGTAGACAATAAAGTTTAATACTAGGTAAATAAGCAACTTTTAAAGTTCAAAGAACTGATATATGGAAAGCAGTACTAATTTATTCATTGCTATGACACTTTCCGAGTACTTATTTATGGTTACAGTTCCAACCATGATACTGAAGTTAACAATTTCAAAAGATAAGCTGTTTCCCAATAGCAAAGGGTGGCAACTAGCACACAAACATTCAACGTTACAGCTGCAAGCAAGTGGCACACTTCAAATATAGATAGATGAGCAACACTCACAAAAATAACTCAATGAATGATGGGGGTTAGCGAGTTCAGTTGGCTAGATGGCTAGAGTGTGGTGCAGAACGACACCAACAGCACATGTTCAATCCCTGCACCAGTTGTGGTAGGTCATGGAGGCCTGCCACTTTGCCTTGCCCCATGCTTGATGTGGAGTGACATCCCTCAAGCTATGTAATCTTCAAAAGACAGACATCCTATGGTCCTTCATGGACTATGGCTAATTACCATTTTTATTGAATGATGTTAACAGATTTAAGAAAGTATTAGAAATTATACACATTTGCAGATTGTTTCAATAATGGCAAAAATGGCATAAAACATTTGTGTACTAAGAGTGTTGAACACAAAATAATTTAACCATATTTTGACTTCTTTTAAAATAGAAAAAGACAGGCTTTTTTTACAGCACTAAATTTTCTGCACAGCATAAATGTTGCACAATTTGTAAAAGTTGGAGATGACAAAAAAAATGACAGAATCAACATGATTTTGGGACTTGCACAGTTTTTTGCTCAACTTTAAAATGGAGATACTGAAATATCAGTTGGGTACATCCAGGCCTGCTACATTCATGTTCCAGTCAGTCAGCCACAACAGCATCTGACAAGTGACTGGTGCATTATTTGCCAGTGCCAGACGATATAGCTCCTTTACAACTAATAGCAACAGTCAGAGAGAGCATTTAGGTTTGTAGTTTTGGTTGGCTTTCCACCAGTGCAAGGTGCCAGAGACCATACACATCAGCTATTATGGGACCTCTGATCAGCCAGGAGGCTTTCCTTAACCACAAGAGCTTCTACTTCATTATCATTCCACTTAAGTCCAAGGCTTCTTGCTGACAAGGGATACTCACTTCTACCGTGGCTGATGTCACCTCTTTGGAACAGTACCATTTTACATCAGAACAGGTACAACTACAGCTACATCACCATAAAGTGTGACATGGAGCAGGCAATTGGGATGCTGAGGTTCAGGTGCCTTAACACGTCTGGAGGCTCCCTTAAGTACTTGCCAGCAACAGAATCCAAAATAATTTTGCTATGTTGCACCCTGCATAACATAACTCAACAAGAGGACTGAAGGTGCAGGAGGAAAGAAATCTTACAACAGAGGGAAAGTCAATAATGAAATAGCTGAAGATGGGATAAAGCCCTGAGGAATACCTGCAGGGATATCCTGGGGCTGAGATGATTGCCCTCAACAAGCACAGCCATCTTCCTTTATGCCTGGTATGACTACAGATAGTGAAGAGCTTTCCCCCCCCCACCCCCCCCCAAATTCTCATTGACTCCAGTTTTGCTAGGGCTCCTTGATGCCACACCCAGTCAAATGCTGCCTTGATGTCAAGGGCAGTCATTCTCACCTCTGGAATTCAAGTCTTTTGTCCATATTTGGACCAATGCTGCAATGAGGCTTGCAACACAGTGGTCCTAACAGAACCCTAACTGAACACCGGTAAGCAGGTTATTGCTGAGCAAGTACTGCTTGATAGCACCATCAACGACATTTTGCATCATTTTGCTGATGATTGAGAATAGACTGATGGAGCAGTAATTAGCTGGATTGGATTTGTCCTGCTTTTTGTGGACAGGACATACCTGAGGAACTCAACAACCCTCCTTGCCTCACTGCACCAAGCATTATCCTCGGGGAACCATAATTGAACCCGGAGGAATGAGGGGGGGGTGTGGGGGGGGTGACCCTCACTTTTTCAGAAGGGATCTTTCCGATTGTCAGCTTTTGCTGATAGTTTCCACAGTCCTTTCCTTCAGCCTCACTTGCAGAGGTACACTAAACCTTTAAATAGCAGCTCAGAAATAGCATCACGTAGGTGGCAACACACACGGACACACATTATTCCACAAAGGAACCCAGGAGCTTCACTTCAATGACAACTAGCAGCTAAAATCAACTAAGGCTTCCACAGCATGCAGATGCTGCAGGTTCATAACCCCCTAACACCCATGTACCATTTCCAGGTTTATAATGTGTTAAATAAGAGTCACTTAGAAATTCTGTGAAAATCTGAAAAGATGCTTCACACTTTACCAAACTGAGATGATGTTTACCTAAAGAATGCTGGCGGACATGCACCATTAATTTCCATGGAGATTCTCCAAATTGTCGAAGATTTTTCCACCATTTCTGCAGACCTTAAGTTACAGGAGATAATCAAGCGTTCCCATGCAACTCCCAATGTTTTTTGAGGGGATCATTTATATTCCTGCCAAACTGAGCACCGAAAACTCCCTGTAGTGCATGGGTGACAAATTAGTGGTCTCTCAATGTTGCCCCGCAATCATTACTAGGTGCACAAAATGGCCCAGACATTCCAGTCAATTTCTTCCTCTTTCTCTTCTATTCGCCCCAAAAATGAAAATGTCAAGCTTCCCCCATTCAACACAAAACTGCAGGGTACAGATATAACACTCATAATAGAATCCTGTCATGAATAAGGTGGAAGTGACAACTATGTAAATATGCACAGCCCAATATTATTTACTGCTGTGCTGCATTAGGAAAAGACCTCTGCATTGAAAGGCTGGGACCCAACGTTTTTCCTTCCAATGCTGAGGAACCTGTTATGCATTTTCAGCACATTCTATTTTTATTTCATAACGCAATACGATATCACATCACAAAGCCCAGTTTACGCTTTTTGGAAAAGAAATCCACAATATGCAAATTACCAGTAAAGCTGAACACACATTTTTAGTAACCTGGCATTTCTAGGAAGTGTAAACTGAAAATGTGAGTAATTCTAAGCATTTGTAATGGAATAAACAGATTAAATGAAGACAGAAAAATTCTAGTGACATTCGTAAATTAGAATGGACATTTCTTTCAGATATTGGTGGTCTCAAATAGGAGAACATTAAGCATCCTTGATTTAACAGTCTCTCAAAATGAATGTAACAAGGAGAAAGATGTGTAATGTGCAGGTAAGTTTTCTCTTTACTGACAGATTATTGAGATGACATGTACAGCTTAGTCCATTTTTACAATGTGGGAGAGTAGTCAGAAGTGAGAGAGGGGAGAGGGCCAGAACTATCCAGCGCTTCGCTTTGATGTGAACTAAGACCAAATCAAAACTTTGGAACCACTCAATCTTCTTTCTTTATACAGTCTTCAGGTTTTTAAGCTTTGTAATACCGACTCACTAATTACTACTGCATCTTTTCAATTCTGGTGGAAGCCTTTGTTATAGACCCTTGCACTTCCATTTTCTCAGTTCAAATAGAGTCAGGAATGGTAAGTAGAGTGTACTGGAAATGGTAAATGCATAAATGAGAGAAAAGGTTGTTGTCAGCTGAGGTTCCAATTTTACTCAAGCTACTGACTTCTCCAATCATGCTGGATTTTACAGAATGCTTTTTTAAAATTCATTCATGGGATGTGGACATTGCTGGCTAGGCCAGCATTTATTGCCCATCCCCATTTGCCCTTGAGAAAGTGTTGGTGAGCTGCCTTCTTGAACCGCTGCAATCCATGTGGTGTAGGTATGCTCTCAGTGCTGCTGGGAGGGAGTTCCAGGATTTTAACCTAGCAACAGTGAAGGAACGGCAATATATTTCCAAGTCAGGGTGGTGAGTGGCTTGGAGGGGAACTTCAGGTGGTGGTGTTCCCATGCATCTGCTGCCCTTGTCCTTCTAGATAGTAGTGGTCGTGGGTTTGGAAGTGTTGTCTAAGGATGCTTGGTGAGTTCCTGCAGCGCTTCTTGTAGATGGTACACACTGCTGCCAATGTGCATCGATGGTGGAGGGACTGAATGTTTGTGGATGGGGTGCCACCCAAGTGGGCTGCTTTGTCCTGGATGGTGTCAAGCTTCAAGTGTTGTTGGAGCTGCACTCATCCAGGCAAGTGGAGAGTATTCCATCACACTCCTGACTTGTGCCTTATAGATGGTGTACAGACTGTGGGGAGTCAGGTGGTGAGTTACTCGCCACAGGATTCCAAGCCTCTGACCTGCTCTTGTGCCTCAGTATTTATATGGCTAGTCCAGTCCAGTTTCTGGTCATCAGTAACCTCCAGGATGTTGGTAGTGGGGAATCCAGCAATGATAATGCTATTGAATTTCAAGTGGCGGTGGTTAGATTCTCTCTCATTGGAGATGGTCATTGCCTGGCATTTGTGTTGTGCGAATGTTACTTGTGCCTTGTCAGCCCAAGGCTGGATATTGTCCAGGTCTTGCTACATTTGAACATGGACTGCTTCAGTATCTGAGTTATCGTGAATGGTGATGAACATTGTGCAATCATCAGCAAACATCCCTACTTCTGATCTTATGATGGGAGGTCACTGATAAAGCAACTGAAGATAGTTAGGCCTTGGAACTCCTACAGTGATGTCCTGGAACTGAGATGATTTACCAACAACCACAACCATCTTCCTTTGTGCTAAGTATGACTCCAACCAGTGAAGAGTTTTCCCCCTGATTCCCGACTCCACTTTTGCTAGGGCACCATGATGCCACTTAGTCAAATGCTGCCTTGATGTCAAGGCCAGTCATTCTCATCCCTCCTCTGGAGTTAAGCTCTTTTGTCCATGTTTGAACCAAGGCTGTAATGAGGTCCGGAGCCGAGTGGTCCTGGCAGAACCCAAACTGAGCAGGTTGTTGCTCAAGTGCCACTTGACAGCGCTGTTGATGACCCCTTCCATCACTTTACTGATGATGCAGGGTAGACTGATAGGGCGGTAACTGGCCAGGTTGAATTTGTCCTGCTTTTTGTGTACAGGACATACCTGGGCAATTTTCCACATTGCTAGACTGATGCTAGTGTTATAGCTGTATTGGAACAGCTTGGCTAGGGGCACGGCCAGTTCTGGAGTTCAAGTCTTTAGTACTATTGCTGGAATATTGTCAAGGCCCATAGCCTTCACAGGATCCAGTGACTTCAGCTGTTTCTTCATATCACGTGGAGTGAATCGAATTGGCTGAAGACTGGCATCTGTGATGCTGGGGACCTCCGGAGGAGGCCAAGGTGGATTATCCACATGGCAATTCAGGTTGAAGATTATTGCGAATGCTTCAGCCTTATCTTTTTCACTGATATGCTGGGCTGCCCCATCATTGAGGATGGAGGTATTTGTGGAGCCTGTGAGAGTTGTCCAATTGTCCACCACCATTCACGACTGGATGTGGCAGGACTGCAGAGCTTAGATCTGATCCTTTGGCTGCGGGATCACTTAGCTCTGTCCATCACTTGCTGCGTATGCTGTTTGGCACACAAGTAGCACTGTCTCGTAGCTTTGCCAGGTTGACGCCTCATTTTAGGTATGTCTGGGTGCTGCTCCTGGCATGCTGGCCTGCACTCTTCATTGAACCAGGGTTGATCCCCTGGCTTGATGGTAATGGTAGAGTGGGGGATATGCCGGGTCATGAGCTTACAGATTGTGGTTAAGTAGAATTCTGCTGCTGCTGATGGCCCACAGTGCCTCATGGTTGCCCAGTTGAGTTGCTAGATCCGTTCAAAATATATTCCATTTAGCTCGGTGGTAGTGCCACACAATGCAATCGAGAGTATCCTCGTAGTGAAGACAGGACTTTGTCTCCACAAGGTCTGTGTAGTGGTCACTTCTATCGATACTGTCATGGGCAAATGTATCAGCAGCAGGGAGGCTGGTGAGGATGAGGTCAAGTCTTTCCTTCTTGTTGGTTCACTCACCACATGCTGCAGACCCGGATTAGCAGATATGTCCTTCAGGACTCGGTTAGCTGTGCTGCTACCGAGCCACTGTTGATGATGGATATTGAAGCCCCCCACCCAGAGTACATTCTGTGCCCTTGCCACCCTCGGTGCTTCCTCCAAGTTGTGTTCAACACGGAGGAGTACTGATTCATCAGCTGGGGGGGGAGGGGGGGGGGGGGGTGCTGGTGAGTGATAATCAGGAGGTTTTCTTGCCCATGTTTGACCTGATGCCATGAGACTTCATTGGGTCCAGAGTCAAATCTGATGACTCCCAACTGTATACCACTGTGCTGCTACCTCTGCTGGGTCTGTCCTGTCAGTGGGACAGGACATATCCACGGATGGTGATGGTGGTGTCTCAGACATGATCTGTAAGGTATGATTCCGTGAATATGACCGGTTGTTGCTTGACCAGTCTGTGATACAGTTCTCCCAATTTTGGGATTAGCCCCCGGTGTTAATAAGGAGGACTTTGCAGGGTCGACAGCGCTGAGTTTGTCCTTGTCGTTTCCGGTTCCTAGATCAATGCTGGGTGGTCCATCCGGTTTCATTCCTTATACTTTTTAGTGGATTGAAACAACTGTGTGGCTTGCTAGGCCATTTCAGAGGGCAGTTAAGAGTCAACCACATGGCTGTGGGTCTGAAGTAACATGTAGGCCAGACCAGGTAAGGATGGCAAATTTCCCATTCGGGTTTTTACAACAATGGCTTCATGATTATCATGAGACTTTTAATTCCAGATTTTTATTGAATTCAAAATTCACCATCTGCCTTGGTGGGAATCAAACCCAGGTCCCCAGAGCATTACCCTGGGTCTCTGGATTACTAGTACAGTGACAATACCACTACGCCACCATGTCCCACCATTTGTGCAGCTGGCACTGCACAAATCATCTTGAATATTTTGGGGTACATTCTACAGTAACGTTAAACACCGGTGCAAGCACAGTTCAATACTTGGACAATGGAAAAGTGAAGAATGGCCAATGACAGTCTAATGATGGTCTGATTTTGCATTTGTAATAACTGCTTACAGAAGGGCAAGCTAATACCTCAATAAAAACCTACGGATTTGGAGAAGGCCAGAATTAAAAGCTAATCAAAAAGTGAACTCTAAATTTCCCAATGAACAAGTTGAATGCATAAATTAATTGTTGCACACATTTCAATTAACTAATGGATTGGTGAACCACCTGAAAAGGTGATAGGATATTCAATCCTATGGTTTGCACAGTGCCAGCATTCTAAAGAACCCAGTATGATTGGAAAAGGCTGCAGAATGAGTGAAACAGGAATCTGAGCAGGCAGGAACCTTGTCTTTTTTTAAAGACATCATTTTTTAAAGATTTTTATAAAAACTGAAAAACAAAGCTGAAATGTCAAGATCCATAATGAAGGGCTCTGCCAAAGTTGATAAAAGTGCAGATGATTAGTGATTAGGTTTCAAGATTAAAGACCTGAGGACAGCAGGAGGAAGAGAAATGGTTCCACAGTTTTGAAAATTTGAGGAAGAGTTAGGAATGGGAGATTTTACAGAATCTTAAAAATGCAATTTGAGATTACAGAAGGAAAAATGTAGAATTACTTAAATACAGTGGAGGCAGAACAGAGATATGAAAATACAGAGAAACAGTAGCACGGAAAAAAAGAGACAGATTTTTTCTTTAAAACACTGACAGAAACTGTTGATAGTTAAATGTCCATGTCCGACCACATCTCCAAACTGTTTAATTAAAATTTGAAGAATTCTCAGATATCTAATTTAAGTTCAAATATGTTTAGCACAAGTTTCGGTTTAACACAGTTACTACTGCAATACAGAGTGTTGACACGGCAAAAAAAAAATCAATGCTGACAGAATATAGGTTCCTTTTAAATGGTGTAGACAATAGATTATTTTACTTGTATAAGTTCTCAAGATTCTGATTTTTTTCCCTAGTGGTTTGTGTCCAACTTAACAGAAAATAAATAATCACTGATTTTGAACTGAATGTAACTAAACGAATGAACATCCATCCTAATTGATCATTAGATTTCCCTCTGAAGAGCATTTCAGATCATTTCCAATTCCTAACTGAAGGAATAAATGCAATTCATTTGAATTTATAAAATACTAGGTGATAGTACTGTGTGGCATTGTAAAACTAGCAATTTTATTTCTTAAATTAAAAACTCCTGAATACTCACTTTATGCTACTGCTTATGTTGTAACCAAGTTGAAAGCTTTGCTAAGCCCACATTAATTGAAACTTGTGACTAAATATATGTCAAATTCTTTCTGAAAATATACAATGTGAGCACAATTTAAAAGCTGGAAGTAGTTTTTGGGGAAGAAAGTTATTTCCTTTTTCATTATATAATATACTTAAATCACTACAATCACTAAGCTTATGGTTATTTTCCTCAAAGTTCCCAAGAAGTTTCTATTTCAGTCAGATTGACTCTGAAGCATTACTTACTCCCTAACACATGTCTTTATCAGAAGCTATGCTTCTGTAACTGCACTTTTCAGAATAACCTTAAATGAATGGCTGCTCTGAAACCACCAGAAAGAACATATCACAACAGACAGATTTCACTTAGATCAGTTTGATCACTGAGCTTGTCTACCAGGAAGCCTGGAGTTCAACTTGAGTTTTTGTTTCAGGGTGCAATTTGGGAGCTGCAATTCACTTCCTAAACTAGAACTAGACAATGCTTGCTGAGTATTTGGAAAATTAGCAAGTGCAGTTATAGAATGGTTAAACCACATACAAGTAATCTTTCACATAAAGCAAAATGTTTCAAACAATGTTTTTCCAAATAATGCTGTCATATACCAAATATGTTAACAGCAAATTATGTACAATAGCAAACCTTGTACGACTCTAAGAAGTAAATTCTATTTCACAATCCGCAATCTGGAACAAAAAGCATCCTGAACTCCATTTTCATCTGATTAAACATGGGGGCTCTTCAGGCACTGGCTCAGAAGGTAAAAAAACTCAGCCCATTATGAGACAGAGTCAGGGATACAAGCTTTCATTTTTAATTCCAGTCTATACTGAGTAAATTGATTTTCCAATGTGATGGCAAGAAGTTACAGCTGGTTTCAATGCCTTAGGGTCAAAAAATGTATTAAAAAATAACCTGAAGTGCAGCAAAATTCTTTCGAGTTATCAACAGTCACGGATTGCAACTCTTTTGAGTACAATCACAGTTCTTGGTTTCCAGGAGTGGGACATGAACCCACAACCCTTTGATTCAAAGGCGAGGGTGCTATGAACTGAGCCACAGCTGACACCTCCAAAGGTTTTCTGTCAAACTCTTTCGAGTTATCAACAGTCACAGATTGCAACTCTTCCGAGTACAATCACAGTTCTTGGTTTCCGGGAGTGGGACATGAACCCACAACCCTCTGGTTCAAAGGCGAGGGTGCTATGAACTGAGCAGATGCCAGTTGAAAATGGGACCAATCTTGTCAATCATGACCTCCTTTATAAATTAACTCGACAACTCACACGAGGAATGACCTAATGTCAGAAAGACATCTGTTGCTTGTCGATAAGTACCCAAACGTGACTGTGTTTTTGAGAGAAGGAAGAAAATTTAAAGAGGGAGATAAGGAAACATAGGTGAATGCCCCAGATGTCGTCTGTGTGAATTGCAGCAAAAGGAGAAGCTGTCTGGATGTTTTGAAAAGTAGCGAGCGAGCGCGAGAGAGCCCGAGCGCGAGAGAGAGAGAGAGAGCCCGAGCGCGCGCGAGAGAGAGAGAGAGAGACCGAGCGAGAGAGAGAGCGCGCAAGAGAGACAGAAGAAGATAAGGTTAGATGTGAGGCAGTTGAGGGGTGACTTGATCAAAGTTTTCAAGATATTAAGGGGAACAGATAGGATAGATAGAAAAAAAACATTTCTGCAGGTTGAGGGAGTCTGGGTTAGGGAAACATATTCTCAAGGTTAGAGCCAGACCTTCCACAAGCGACATTAAGAAACACACCACACAGACAGTGGTATAAGTTCGGAACAAACTGCTGCAAACAACAATTGATGTTAGACCAGTGGTAAATGTTAAACTGATATTGGTAAATTTTTGTCCAAGAATATTGGGCAAACCCCTAAAACAGCCTCAAGGGGCTACTCCTATATTTCTAAAATGATGGGAGGAGTAACAAGACATACCATGTAAAAAGTCTTTAGTTACGCAATTAGATATCACAGCAATACACTTATTAAAATATCGATCCATTGAATGGCCTGGCCAAGGGATGAAGCAACTTTGCGAACTTCTGACTCCATATTACTAAATTTTATCAAACCATACAAAACAAAGAGCCACATTTTTCTCCGGTAAATACACCTCAACTATCTTGGTGATGTGTACATTTGTATGTTACCAGACACAACAGAAGAGAAATTGCAAGAGAACTGAAGAGGTTGTGACAAAATGTATAAAACCTTTATTGCAGATAATACATTTTAATACATTTTTCACTGTTTGTGATTCAAGTTTTTTTTTTAAAGAGCAATCATGCTGTGATGTTAAATTGGGTCATCTCTTAAAGGCTGCAATCGTCGGTGCACACTCCGATATGGTCGAACAATAGGGGTCCTTCACTCCATTAGGACATTCTATAATATGGTGAATAAAATAAAACGTTACCCGTTGTAGCTAGTTTTGTGCAACTAGCTTAGTGAATGAATCCAAAATGAAAATTGTTATTCTACACGCAATGTGAATTAGTCCAACATTTAAGCTCAAGCAGTGAGCAACTGGCAAATTTTGAAAAAACACACTTGAAAGGATGAAAATGCTAGCTGACAAATATTAGTACTATCCTGCACTAAAAAATCTTAGGTAGCCAGCAAATGAATATCTGTGCACAGCTTTAAAATAATTAATCATAATTAGCATGCAAGATATTTAAAGTGTGTATAATGAAGTTCACCAGAAACGATACTGCGCTGTTTTCTGTAGCCTTAGATTGAACTTCATAACAAACTGAAAACAAAAATGGCTTCATTGCAGAATTATTTTTGTCTACTTAATTCAGGCTTTGCACTATTACAATTGTAACCTCTAATATGCAGTAGTGAGCATCAGTACCCACGCCTTTCACTTAGCACCAATGGTTACTATCAGTTCTGTCAGCAATTACCTCTAATTGTTTTTGTAAAAGTTATATCCCCAAATGCCACTCTCTTCAGTCAGTAATATGTTGCTTGTCAGAATCAGGATAGCAATTAGCAATACAATGAGGGTTCAAAACATTTCCATATTCACACCACTATGCAACAAAGTAAAATACACAGAGTCAAAGTGCTTTTAACACAAGCTAAAAACAAAAAAAATGTAAGGGCCGATTACAAGATGAGGCATTTCTATGCGTAAGCTGGACATGCAAGAAGCACAAGTCAGGAAATAGTGAGCTCACAGCCATTGATTCTCAATATGTTAAAACAACAAGTGCTGCTCCAAGTGCCTGATCACAAAGTCAGGTCTATAAATGTTTTACAACAGCCTGTAAGGTACAAGACTACAATCATGAATTTGAAGCTGCAAACAATAAATTACCCAGATAGTGGCAGCAAATATAAAAAAAATTGACTGATGTTGTGAACCCTATATGTTTGCTTAAACTGTGAGAAATAATTCAACATAAATTCACAATGAATAAATTATAAAAATGACCTTAAGAGCAATTTAAATAAACTAGAAACTCATAACTGCCACCCAGTGCTTTGTGGATCAGAATTTGAGGGCATTGACATCTGGATCAGGCTCAGCTGTAATGTCCTAAATCAACTAGCCTGGCAGCATTTATCATTTAGGCTTACACATGAAGAACTGGAACCCAAAATCAGTCATCAACATTGGAAGGGGAAAAAATATGACAAACCACTTGTGGCAGTAGAATACACATAACCATGCCATATTTTTAATCACTTCAGCAACTACAATGCTCGAGTGCATTCAAATGTCGTTAAACATTGGCAAGTTAGCAATCCATCCAACAAATATTGATCTCAATTTAAAAGCACAACATTCCTCTGGAATTTTTAACAATTTATTCTTTAAACCTAAACATCACTGATAAGCGATGCACTGCTGTAGGCCATTAAGTCCTAGAGATTTGTGGGCTTTTCATCTCGTGTTCGAATATCAGTAGAAAAAAATGTTTAGGTTCCTCACTCTTATTCGCCCCTTGGTTACTCTATTTCTGGCATGTAATTTGTTTCATCAACTGTGAAGCCATACACAAAATATATGTTCAACGTGTCTGCCCTTCCCTCATTCCCATGATAATTTCTCCTGTATCTGGTACCAAGGGACCAAAATATTTATTTCAGCTACTCTCTTCCTTGTTGTATATTTGGAAAAACTCTTACAATCTGTATTTCTATTCCTGGCTGGTTTACACACATTCTTTTTCTGTTTTATACAACTTGTTGGTTGCCCTCTGCTAGCTTCTAAAACATTCCAAATCCTCAGTCTTACTTTTATTTTTTGTAACATTATAAGCCTCTTCAGCTAATCAAACAATATTCTTAACTTCCCTTAACCGTAAGCCATGGGTGGATCTTTCTCAATGAGTTTTTGTATTTTTAATGGAATGTATTTTTAAACAATTTGAATTGTTTCTGTAATTTTATTTTTGTTCATGGAATGTGGGTGTTGCTGGCGCGGCTAGCATTTATTGGCCATCACTAATTGTCATCAAGAAGGCAGTGGTGAGCTGCCTTCTTGAACTGCTGCAGTCCATGTTCTGTAGGGACTCTCAATGCTGTTTGGAAGGGAGTTCCAGAATTTTGACCCAGCAACAGTGAAGGAATGGCAATATAGCTCCAAGTCAGGACGGTGTTTGACTTGGAGGGGGACTTGCAAGTGGTGGTGTTCCCACGCATCTGTTGCCATTGTCCTTTAGGTGGTCGAGATTGTGGGTTTGGAAGGTGCTGTCAAAGGAGCTGTGGTGAGTTGCTGTAGTGCATCTTGTAGATGGTACACACTGCTGCCACTGTGCATCAGTGGTGGAGAGAGTGAATCTTTAAGCTGGTGGATGGAGTGTCAATCAAGGGGGCTGCTTTGTCTTGGATGGTGTTGAGCTTCTCTGTTGTTTTTGGAGTTGCACTCATCCAGACAAGTGGAGACTATTCTATCACGCCCCTGACTTGTGCCTTGGAGATGGTGAACAGGCTTTGGGGAGTCAGGACATGAGTTACTCTCTGCAGAATTCCTAGCCTCTGACCTGCTCTTATGGCCACCGTACTTAAGTGCCTAGTCCAGTTCAGTTTCTGGTCAGCGGTATCCGCTCCCCCTGGATGTTGATACTGTTCCCACTCTTCATTTACTGCCATATCTTTAACCTTATTTACCCAATTAATTGTAGTCAGCTCTCTCCTCAAATCTGTGTAATTGAATCTGTTAAAGGTGAAGATACTTATTTGGGATGGAGTACGTCATCCAGACTACCTTTCAAAATTTTATTTGTCCAGTTTATATCAAGATTAAAGTTCCCCCCACAATTATTGCAATGGCTTTGTTACAAGCTTCAGTTATTTCTTAATGTGCTGTCTAATTGTATAACTACCAGGAGGAGGTCTGTAAACTACTCACTCACCAGTATTTTCTGATCTTTGCTGTTCCTAATTTCCACCTTTACCGATTCTACTTCCTGTCTTTTGAGCCAAGATCCTCTCTCACTACTGTCCTTCTGTCATCCTTTACCATCAGGACTACTTTTCCTCCTTTGCCATTGTCTGTCTTTTCGAAATATAATGTACCCCGGATTATTTATTTCACAACCTTGGTCACCTTGCAACAATGTCTCTACAATGGCGATTAGATCTAAAACATTTATCTCTATTTCTGCCATTAGTTCATCAATCTTATCATGCATGTTTCATGCATTCAGATAGAGCCTTTTTTTTAAAAACCACTATTCTTTGCATGGACCTTAATCGTTGATGTACTATTACTGTTAAAATCCCTGTCCTTTCCTGCCTCACTTTGCTTATCTTGACACAAACCAATGCACTGCTTTATTCCCTCAACTTTTCTCTTCAGATTTCCAAATCCCCTTCTCCCCCAACTCTTTTAGTTTAATGCCCAACCCTCAGCCCTGGATATACAATTCACCAGGACACTGATTCCCAGCCCAGTTTAAGTGCAGACCATCTCAACAGAACAGATCCCTCTTACATCAAAACCCCTTCCTCCCACACCACTAAGCCATTTGTCTCATTTTCTAATCTGCTTGATCACATCTCCAATTGGCATGTGGCTAAAACAAGAATCCAGAGATTACAACCTTTGAGGATCTGACTTTTAATTTGGACCCTAACTCCTAAAACACACTCAGAAGAACATCATCCCTTATTCTAACTATGTCATTGGTTCCCACATGGACCACAACAAATGGATCATCCCCCTCCCACTCTAAGTTAACTTCCAGTCGCAGGGAGATGTCCTGAACCCTGGCACAGGGCAGGCAACACAACCTCTGGAACTCCCAGTTATGGCTACAGGACAGTATTTATTTCCCTGGCTATTTTGTCCCCTATTAATACTAAATTTCCTGAATGGCTTCCTGCACCACAGTGCCATTGTCAGTTTGCTTATCCATCCTGCAGATTTTGCCCTGATCCACAGAGATTGAAAGTTCCCCATACCTGTTGATCCAAGTCAAGGACCAAGGCGCCTCCATTGCTGTATCCTGAATCCCCAAACCTGACTCTGACTTTCAATCTCACACTCCTGACCATGGCCACTGATCAACTCTAAAATTCTACTTAACCTAAGGGGCGTGGCTACTTCCGAGAACAAAGTGCCCAGGTAACTTTCTCCTCCCTGATGCCCTGCAGGGCCTGCAGCTTGGACTTCAGCTCAACAGCTAAGCCAAAGTTGCTTAAGTCACAGGCACTTATCACAGATACGGTTGTCTGGGATCGCAAAGTTCTCTACAAACTGCCACATGTTACAGTTACAGTACACCACTTGCCTTGCCATTGTCTGTTTATCCACATTTATTTGATTAGTTAATTTAGAAAAGTGAAATAATAGCAAAATACTTTGTATCCTAGATTAACGATAAAAGAAAAACACTTACCAACTACTGGAGGTAAAACAAAAGGTATGAAAAGCAGCATTTCCTTCCCTCTCCGCACCAAATTTCCAACTTTAACACTGTTTAAAAGCACTCTGTTCCCCAATCACTTGTGCTTCACAGTCCTTGAGGGCCTTGCCATCAGCTGCCAAGGCCCGCAGCTCTGAAATCCCCTCCCTAAATTTCTCCGTCTTCATAGTTTCTTTGCCACTCTTTCCTCCTTTAAAATCTACCTCTTTGAACAAGCTTTTGGTTACCTCAAACATGGCAAGGGATTACACAATAAATGGCAGGATTCTGAGAAGTGTAAGGGAACAAAGGAATCTTGGAGCGTATGTCTACAGATCCCTGAAGATAGCAAGGCAGGGAGATAAGGTGGTTAAAAATGCATAAAGAATATTTTCCTTTATTGGTTAGGCCAAAAGCAGGGAAGTTATGCTAGAACTGTGTAAAACATTATTTATACTGCAGCTAAAGAATTGCATACAGTTCTGTCATTGCTGTCAGGGACGATGCAATCACACTAGAGAGGGTGCAGAAAAAAATGACAAGGATGTTGCCAGGAATGGAGAATTTTAGCTCTGAGGAAGGACTGGAGAGGCTGGGTTTGGTTTCTTCATGGCGGGCCTAGATAGGGCGTACAGGAATCACCTACTGACATTAGCAGAGATGTCAATAACCAGGAGCATGAATTTTAAGTAATTGGCAGAAGAATTAAAGGGGAGTCAAGGAGAATTTCTTTCACCCAGAGGTTAATGAGTGTGTTGAACTCACTGTCTTAAGGGGTGGAGGAGGAAGAAACCACATTGCATTTAAAACACACTTGGACATGGACATGAGGGGCCATAACCCACAGGGCTATGGACCATGAGCTGGAAGGTGGGATTAGAGCAGACAGCTTTCATAGCCAACATGAACTTGATGGGCCAAATGGTCACCTTCTGTGCCTTAAATAGTTTTATGTTTCTGATATCTCCTAGTGGCTTGGTGTCTAATTTTGCTTTGTAACACTCCTGTGAAGTGCCTAGGGATATTTTATGTTAAAAACACCATATAAATACAAGTTCTTGATGTAGTTCAAACCATTTAAGCTATAATGAACAACATTATAAAACAGTAACAAAAATAAAAATAGCTGGAAAAACTCAGCAGGTCTGACAGCATCTGCGGAGAGGAATACAGTTAACGTTTCGAGAAATAGGTGGGAAAAGAAAAACATATTTAAAAAATATAAATTGGAAAAAGGGGGATCGAAAAGGGGGTGGAGCGAGGAGGAGAGAGTTCATGATCTGAAGTTGTTGAACTCTACGTTAAGTCCGGCAGGCTGTAAAGTGCCTAGTCGGAAGATGAAGTGCTGTTCCTCCAGTTTGCGTTGAACTTCACTGGAACTGTGCAGCAGGCCAAGGACGGACATGTGGGCATGAGCGCAGGGCGGTGTGTTGAAATGGCAAGCGACAGGAAGGTCTGGATCATGCTTGAGGACAGACCAAAGGTGTTCCACGAAGCTGTCACCCAGTTGAGACAGAGGTGTCAAGGAAGGGAAGGGAAGTATCAGTGATGGACCATGTGAAAATGATGGGAGGGTGTAAATTGTAAGCAAAATTAATAAATTTTTCCAGGTCCAGACAAGAGCCTGAAGCGGCACCAAAGCAGTCATCGATGTACCGGAGAAAGAGTTTTGGGAGGGGGTCTGAGTAGGACAAGGAATGTTCCACATACCCCATAAAGAGACAGGCATAACTGGGGCCCAAGCGGGTACCCATAGCCACACCTTTTATTTGGAGGAAATGAGACGAGTTTAAGGAGAAATTGTTCAGTGAGAGAACAAGTTCAGCCAGACGGAGGAGAGTAGTGGTGGAAGGGGATTGTTCGGGCCTCTGTTCGAGGAAGAAGCGGAGAGCCCTCAGACCATCCCGGTGGGGGATGGAGGTGTAGAGGGATTGGACGTCCATCGTGAAGAGGCAGCAGTTGGGGCCAGGGAACTGGAAATTGTTGATATGATGTAGGGCGTCAGAGGAATTGCGGACGTAGGTAGGAAGAGACTGGACAAGGGGAGAGAGAAAGGAGTCACGATAGCAAGAAATGAGTTCCGTGGGGCAGGAACAGGCTGACACGATCGGTCTGCCGGGACAGTTCTATTTGTGGATTTTGGGGAGGAGGTAGAAGCGGGCCATTTGAGGTTGGGAGACTATGAGGTTGGAAGCTGTGGAGGGAAGATCTGCAGAGGAGATGAGGTCAGTGACAGTCCTGGAAACAATGGCTTGATGTTCAGTGGTGGGGTCAAGGTCCAGGGGGAGGTAGGAGGAAGTGTCTGCAAGTTGACGCTCAGCCTCTGCGAGGTAGAGGTCAGTGCGCCAGACAACAACAGCATCGCCCTTGTCAGCGGGTTTGATGACAAAGTCAGGGTTGGACCTGAGAGAACGGAGTGCGGCAAGTTCAGAAGGAGACAGGTTAAAGTAGGTGAGAGGAGCAGAGAAATTGAGACGACTGCTGTCACGCCACTATTTCCATCCATTGTTTCATCTCCACCTTTTAGCCAATTTTGATCCCTTCCCCCCACCCCACCCCCACGAGGGTGGTCACTTACTACCCTTAATGTCACCATTAGCACATTTCTTAGCAAATAGCACCACTATCAACACCCCTTTGTCCTTTTGTCTATGACATCTTTAGCAATCTCTTCTTTGCCTCCACCTATCACTGGCCCTCTATCCAGCTCTACCTGTCCCACCCCCCTCAACCAGCTTATATTTCACTTCATTTCTATATTTCCTCAGTTCTGATGAAGAGTCATACGGACTCGCAACGTTAACTGTATTCCTCTCCACAGATGCTGTCAGACCTTTTTCCAGCTATTTTTATTTTATCTTTTGTTTCAGATTTCCAGCATCCGCAGTATTTTGCTTTTATTATAAAGCAGGAACTATCTGTGTAGAATTTTTCGACCTGATAAAAATAAAATGGCTAATATTTAATAACGATAAAAACAAAATCTGCAAACTCTAGAAAATTGAAACAGAAAAAGTATGCTGGAGAAGCAAAGCAGATCAGCCAACATCTGAAAGAATAAATAAAGATTAACATTTCTTTCAGACATTGCTCTGCACCAATAATATTTGCACCATACAAGCGCCAGGCAATGACCATCTCCAACAAGAGAAGCCAACCACCTCTGCTTGACATTCAATGACATTACCATCGCTGAACCCTTCACCATCAAAATCCTGGGTTACCACTGACCAGAAACTAAACTGCATGAGCCATGTAAATATTGTGGCTACATGGAGAAGGCTCATCTGGGAAGGCACTGAACACACCAACACACCATGTTGGGAACATGCAGAGGCGAAGTAGAGGCGTCAGATGGAATGTACAAACCTCCAAACAACCCATTTAAGCAACCCTTCAAACACAATCTGCCCTCCATGTGGCAGAGACTGTAATCGCGCACTGGACTTATCAGCCATCTCAGAACCCATCAAACTGGTTAGGAAGCAAGTCATCCTCATTCCCAAGGGACTGCCTAAGCAGATGGCTACAAGAGCAGGTCAGTGGCTGGAATTTCTGTAGCGAGTAACTCTCATTCTGACTCGCCAAAGCCTGTCCACCATCCTCAAGGCACCAGTCAGGAGTGCAATGGAATATTCTCCACAAGCTTGAATGAGTGCTGCTCCAATAACACTCGAGAAGCTCAACACCACCGAGGGCAAAGAAGCCCACTTAAACATTCATTCTCTCCACCACTGACACACAGTGGCAGCAGTTGTACCATACATAATTTGTCAAGCCTTCTTCGACAGCACCTTCCAAACTCATGACCACTAGCATCCAGGAAAATCACAGTAGACACATGGAAACACCACCAACCACAAGTTCCTCTCCAAACCACACTATCCTGACTTGGAACAAAATCACCATCTTTTCACTGTTGCTGGATCAAAAACCTGGAACTCCCTCCCTGACAGCATTGTGGGTGTACCTGCACCAGATGGACTGAAGTGGTTCAAGGTGGCAGCTCACCCCATCTTCTCAAGGTAAATTACTGATGGGCAACAAATGCTGATCTTGCCACATCCCAATGAAGACTATATAAAAAAAAGTATTAAAATGTTGTCAGTCATTAGTCGAAAACTGAGAATGATCTTTAGCATACAACTCATTTTGTCTTCCCCTAACATCATCTTCAGTCTTCATAATGAACAAGTTGAGCCACTTAACACAAATCAGAGTAACAAAAAATTAAGAAGTAGCCCAAACCTAGGCTGTTTTCGCTGCTGAATGATATTCAAGAACTGGTTATCAAGGACTCATTGGACATGGCAAAAATGTTAAATAAGTGCAGAAAGCCCCTGCTTTAAGTTGTTCCGCTTTAACGTTGGTCAGTTAATAGGGCCCTTGTCTGCATTTAGCATTGGGATTTTGTTTTATCGTTTTGCGTGGCTTTGACTTAAAGTTGTGAGATTGGTGCCATTTTGGAGCTGCCCCTCCTGCTCCCTGACCCTCCCAGTTGCTGCCAACACTCCCTCTCGTCGACCCCCTCTCTCCCTCGCCAACCATCCCTCTCGCTACCTCTCCAGCTTGCAGCTTACATCTGCAACCCTGCAACTCGAAGCTGCCTTTACCACTCATCTTGCTGTCGCTCACAGCAATGTTTTGGAAGGCTAAAGCAAAGAGTGGGAGAGGCAGCAAGCAAAGGGTCAGGGAGAGGCAGCAGGCCAAAATTACCACTGCTGCAAAGTTTAAATACACACTTTAACTAATACTTAAACTTGCTTCAGGTTCTGTGGTCAGTTTCCCAAGCCCCAGGAAACTTGTGGTGTACAAGTTAAATTTAAAGCCACATTAAACACAATTTGCAAAAACCTCACGGACACCTTCTGAACGTTAACATTTTCAGGATGAGGCCAAGATCAGATGGGATAAAATACTTCTCCCTGTTAACCACACCTGCCCCTCTAACATCACACCCCCACCATTTTTAAATGTGAGTTAACAAAACATCACAATAATGGTAACCCCAACCTTTCGATTGCTCACAGAAATATTTCTAATTTCGACCAGATTAGGGAGATACTAAGTAGAGGCACATTCCACAAGAAATAAAAATTATACAAATAAAACCTGAAAGATAGGAACTGGGGCAGAAATGACGATGGGGGTAATGGGGATAATGGTATCAATCAACACATTGTCCTTTCATTTCTAGAACGGGTATATAAATCCATACAAGGGAGAAAACAACACTTTTACTGACTGCACAGATGCTACACCAAATGAGTTTGGGTAATAAACCAGCATCCAATCAGCATAAGCCATGATATATAACAGCATTCAGCCCCATCCTACATGTAGTTCTGTTATCAATTCTTAGATAACCAACAGATGGCTGGTGCAAGAATTGGAAATCTCAACACAAGGAATCTCTCTTATAGCTGCAGCTTTTATATACAATTGAGACAGCATGAAGTCAGCTTTACACTGCATTTATCTGTGCTACCTGCATTTGACATTTTTTAATTCTTTCCTGGGATGCTAGCATTGCTAGCAAGGCCAGCGTTTATTGCCCACCCCTAAATGCCCTCGAGAAGGGAGCAGTGAGCTGCCTCCTTGAAGCACTGCAGTTCATGTGGTGTAGGGACACACCCATTGTTTTTACGAAGGAAGTCCACGTTTTTGACTCAGCAACAGTGAAGGAACAACAATATAGTTCCAAGTCAGAATGGTGTGGTTTGAAGAGGAACTTCAGGTGGTGGTGTTCCTGTCTGCCCTTCTAGGTGGTAGAGGACATGGATTTGGAAGGTGCTGTCAAGGGGGTCTTGTCGAGTTGCTGTAGTGCATCTTGCAAATGGTACACACTGCTGCCACTGTGTGCAGGTGGTGGAAGGAGTGAATATTTAAGATGGTGGATGGGTGCCGATCAAGTGGACTGTTCTGTCTTGGATGCTGTCAAGTTTCTTGAGTTTTGTTGAAACCATGCTCATTCAGGCAAATGGAGTGCATTCCATCACACTCCTGACTTTTGCCTTGTAGATAAATAGTGGACAGGTTTTGGAGAGTCAGGTGAGTTATACACTGCAGAATTCCCAGCCTTAGGCTTGCTCTTCTGGCCAAAGAATTTATCCAATAGTGTCCAAGTTCATTATGATCTACTGCACACATTTGCAACCTGGCTGTCATGAAGGCACAGCCCTAACCACGAGGCATTCGGAGGCCACCTTAGGTGAAAGAGTGTTTTTTTCATTATTCTTTCACAGGATGTGGGTGTCACTGGCTACCCAGCAATTTATTGACCGGCCCTAACTACCCAAGAAAGTGGTGGTGAGCCACCTTCTTGAACTGCTGCAGTCCGTGTGATGTAGGAGCATCCACAGTGCTGTTAGGAAGGGTATTCCAGGATTTTGACCCAGCAATAGTGAAGGAACCGTGTTATTGTTCCAAATCAGGATGGTGCGTGGCTTGGAGGAGAATTTGCAGGTGGTGGTGTTCCCATGCATCTGCTGCCCTTGTCCTTCTAGAAGAAAGAGGTCGTATGTTTGGAAGGTGCTGTCAAAGGAGCCATGGCGAGTTGCTGCAGTGCATCTTATATATGGTATGCACTCCTGCCGCTGTATGTTGGTGGTAGAGGGAGTGAGTGTTTAAATTGGTGGATGAGGTGCCAATCAAGTGACCTTTGTCCTAGATAGTCTCAGGTTTCTTGTGTTACTGGAGCTGCACTCATCCAGGCAAATGGAGACTACTTTTTCACACTCCTGACTTGGGCCTTGCAGATAGTGGACAGGTGTTGGGGGGGAGTCAAGAGGTGAGTTACTCACTGCAGAATTCCCAACATCTGACCTGTTCTTGTATCCACCATAACATGGTTGGTCCAGTTCAGTTTCTGGTGAATGGTAGCCGCCAGGATGTTGATGGTGTCGGAATTCAACAATGGTAATGCCTTTCAATGTCATGGGGAGACAGTTGGATTCTCTCTTGTTGGGGATGGTCACTACCTAGCACTTGAATGGTGTGAATGTCGCTTACCAGATGAATCCTGAATGTTGTCCAGGCCTTGCTGCATGCAGACATGAATTGCTTCAGTATCTGAGGGATTGTGAATGGTAATGAACACTCTGCAATCAACAGCAAACATCCCCACTTCTGACCTTATCATGGGGGTAGGTGATTGATGAAGCAGCTAAAGATGCTTGGGCCTAGGATACAATGCCAAGGAACTCCTACAACGATGTTCCAAGGTTGCGATGGATGGCCTCCAACAACCACAAACATTTTCCTTTGTGCCAGCTGTAACTCCAACTAGTGGAGCTGGAGCAGGTTCCTTGATGCCACACTTGGACACGGCTGAATACAGCTCGTGTTAATGTCTGGACCAAAACTGTAATTTTCTCTTTCCTCTCACTCTTTTTAAGCATGTGTTCAGCTTACTACCAACCTCCTAAATATCACTACCCTCGCTGTCATATCCGACATTGCTTCTCATCTTGACCAGAAGGGCTATGCAGTGCTCTAGTTCCTCAACTGACATTGAGGATGTTGATATCACCTGAAACCGGAGATTTTTTTGTTCCTTTGATTGCAAGACCAGATAGGGACATCACAATGACAATGAAAAGGCATATCAAGATTTTACGCAGGTCAGAAACAGATGGCTTGGGTGAACAATGGGCATGACGATAAGCATAAAAATGGTGTTTACTGCTGACAATGGGCTTGTACCCATATTACATAAAATCTTAAATCACGATAGACATCTGAAATTACAATGGCAGAGATTAATGGATGTCAAGTATATGGAATAACTGCCCATTTATTGGGACCATAAATCTGAGCTTCCTAGGTTACCAAAAAGGTAACTACCAGTTTTGAATTATTGCCTCCATTTTGAAAGCATAGGAGTAACAACAAGCTAGACCAAGGGTTTAAATATAAAAATAAGTCTCATTCTGAGTTATTGGTAATGAATAAACAGTGACCAAACATTTCCAATAGTATACACTTTGAGATAAATAGTGTTACAATCTCTATAGAAGCTAATAACTTAAAAAGAATTCGAACTTCCAATTTATAGCTGAAAAGATGACACAACAAAATTTCACATTTTAAGGTTGCTACTGTAACAGGCCAAAAGCACTATTGACTAACCACTATTGTTGTAGATGACTTACACAATAAACATACCAGAACTTTACCCTTGTATTTTTAACAGAACCAAAAAGCCATTTGATGGATATACTTTACACTATCCCTTAATTAGTCATTTGATTTTCTCAGACTCACTAGTCATGAAGAGATATTAATGTCTATAATGTTATTGGAAATTATTTTTAATTTGGACCTTAGTCGGGTCTGTGTCTGTGTGTGTATCTATGTGTGGCTTAATTGGATTAAAGACAGCTAATCTAGGTGCTTTGATGTACAGCAGTTTGAGATGTTGTTTAGACAAATGTAAGGAAGTTGAAAGGTGAAGTGAAATTTTCATTTGTTGAATAAACCACTCAAAAGAATGGATAAAATCTTACACCTAGCTGGGAGGCACCAAGCAGTATGATTATATTACTAATAAAATTGGTGAAATAAAAGGATTAATGTTAGGAGAGGTAAAAAAATTTTTTAAACCTAGTAATACAATTGACAATTTACATTCAAAGGAAAAGCTAGGGATAAACAGAAGGGAGTTTGCATGTATAGGTCAGAGGCATTTAAGATCTAACCAGCCTGTAAGCCTATAACTGTGCGTGCAAAGGAACCTCATTTTGAATTCGTATGGTCAAATGTGCTTTGCCTGGTGTCTGTTTAAATATGGATTAGCGCAGTTGTTCAAGCTTCTCTCTGGGATTTAAACAACTCAGCCTTTACCAACCGCTGTGTCATACCAACTGGGGGCTCGTCCGGGATAATATTTGTAATTCCTGATTGGTTTGGAATTGGTGAATCTTAAGGTTATGAGTACGAGAAGCACTTTAAATGTTGAGACTACAAAATGGCTTTGGAAATTGCTAAGCCTTGTCTGGTAGTAGAAGATATAACTCTGATTGGGTAACAAAACATATCCAAGAGTAAGTTAACAGAGTTGGTGGATAAATTAAAATTAGGGTTACCTGTAGAGGTGAAGAAAGCAGATATAATTAAAGGGATAGCACAGCACCTACAGTTGGAAGTGATACCTGACACTAGTGAGTGACAGCTGGAGGTAGAGAGACTTGAGTTATAAATGAAGACGCTCGAACCTAATAAGCAAAGGAACTGAAAAAACAAAGTAAAGAGAAGGGGCATATCAAAGGGAGTTAGAAATTGTGAAGATAGAGGAGGAAAGAGAAGCGAGAGAGAGAAAGCTCAACTGAAAATGTTGGCAATTAAAAAGAAGACGCCAGGGGGTGAGGAAGGACTTACTTCCAGAGCAGAACCCAGTGGGGAGATGTTTAAATTTGTACAAGCTCTTCCAAAGTTTAAGGAAAAAGATATTGCTATATTCTTTATTTCATTTGTGAAGATAGCTAAACAAATGAAATGGCCACAGGAAAACTGAACATTATTATTACAGTCTAACTTGTTAGGTAGGGCGCTTGAGGTATATGCTTTACTATTAGAAGAAATGTCAATGAATTATTATGTGGTGAAAAGGGCTATTTTGAATGCATATGAGTTGGTTCCTGAAGCATACAAGCAGAAATTTAGGAAAATGAGAAAACAACCTGGGAAAACTTATATTGAGCTTGAAAGAGTAAAACAAAGTGTTTTTGACCGGTGGATGCGGGCGTTAAAAATAGAGAGAACCTATGCAGCTCTTAGGGAAGTAATTCTTTTGGTAGAATTTAAAAGATTCAATCCCTTCAGTAGTGAGCATTCATGTAGAGGAACAGAGGGGTGATTCTGTAAGACAAGCAGGAGAGATAGTTGATGATAATGAGTTAGTTCATAGAGCTAAACCTTTCTTCTGTCACCCTTTCAAGTTGGAAAAGGATAAAAATTCGGAGGTTGAAAGGAAGGTAGGTAGTCAGGGGAAGAAGAGTAGCTGGAAGTTCCCAGGAAGTTTTTTCTCAGAATAAAAAGGAAGGTGCTGAAGGTAGAATTGACATTCGAAAATTGAGGTGTTTTCATTGTAATAAAGTGGGGCACACAAAATCAGTGCGTTGGAGATTGCAGGAAAAATCTGTGGGAATTGTTGGAGTACAGAAAAGCTCTGGTTTCTCTTGTGCCTGAACCTCAGAACCCACAGTACTTTTACTTCCAATGATTTGTGTACAGGTGAAACAGGGAGAATCAGTGAAAGATAAAGAAGTGAGAATGTGTTCGCAGTTTACTCAAGAGAATTCTGAGGAGCAGGTTGCGTTTAAAGATTTTGTTTGTGAAGGGAAAGTCTTTCCATGTGTACAGGGTGGAGTAGGTAAGGATGTTAAAATTTTAAGAGGCACAGGGGCTAGTCAATCCTTGATGTGGGATAGTGATGTTTGTTGTTCAGAGGGAGTACTAAAGTGGGGTTCATGGAGATGCTTAACCTATTTCCATTGTGGAAAGTAAATTTAAAGAATAAATGGAAGAGGTGAAGTTATTGCTGGAGTGGTGGAAGAATTGCCCATTGCAGGGGTTCAATTTATTCTGGGTAATGATATAGCTGGGTCACAGGTGTGGGTGATGCCTATGGTAGTTGAGCAGCCTGTAGCAGTGTTTTCAACAGAGGTGTTACAGAAGGAACATCCTGGATTATTTCCAGATTGTGTGGTAACGAGATCACAGGCACACAGGTTGAAACAAGAAAAACAAGGAGGGCAGGCAGGCCAAAGGCAAGCAGAAAGTGTTGAAATCCAATTAGTTGGCATTGTGTTTGATAACATTGTTCAGGAGGAAAGGCTACTAGATAACTGGGCTGAAGTGTTTACCTCAAGGAGGTTAGTGGAGTTACAGAAAAAGGATTTGCAATTAAAACAGTTATATCAGAAAGCTTACTCAGAAACAGAAGCAAAACGTATTCCAGTATATTATACTTTAAGGGAGATATTTTAATGAAAAAAATGGAGGCTGGATCATGTCTCAGCAAATGAAAGCTGGAGGGAGGTACATCAGATTGTTATCCCATTAGGGTACAGAAATGAGATTCTGAGAATTGCTCATGAAATTCCAATGGGGGGGACATTTAGGCATTAGGAAAACACAGGAAAAGATACAGGAACATTTTTTTTGGCCAGGATTGCATATGGATGTAGTCAAATTCTGTAGAACATGTCACACATGTCAGGTAACAGGGAAACCACACACAGTGATTAAGCTGGCATCTTTAATACCAATACCAGCATTTGAAGAACCTTTTATCAGGGTCATGATTGATTGTGTAGGACCCCTACCTAAGACTAAAAGTGGAAATCAGTACTTACTGACAATAATGGATGTGTCTACCAGGTTTCCTGAAGCGATACCTTTAATATTACAACTAAGATGACTGTGGAGGAGTTAACTAAATTTTTTGCAAGATATGGTTTGCCTAAAGAAATGCAATCAGATCAGGGGTCAAACTTCATGTCACAGCTGTTTACGGATGTAATTAACAGTTTGGGGATAAAACAGTCAACAACTTATCATCCGGAGTTACAAGGGGCTTTGGAAAGGTGGCATCAAACTTTAAAAACCATGATGAGAGCATACTGTCAGGGTTATCCACAGAATTAGGATAGGGGAATTCCATTCTTGTTATTTGATACTAGAGACGCACCTCATGCACCGGCTGGTTTTAGCCCTTATGAACTAGTTTACGGTCATGAGGTAAGAGGACCACTGAAATTGATTCATGAGAAATTGGTGAGTCAAAATTCAGAAACTATTCTCCTGGATTACGTATCAAGTTTCAGGGAAAAATTGAACAGAGCATGTTAGTTGGCCAGGGAACATTTTAAGATAAAGTGAAGGCAGATAAGAAAGCTAAAGCTCTCAGTTTTGCTTCTGGAGAGAAAGTACTCGTTCTGTTATCAGTACCAGGTGATTCATTAAATGCAAGGTTTCATGGACCTTACAGGATTAAAAAGAAATTGAGTGAAGTAAATTTTATAATAAATACTCCAGGTAGAAGAAAGAAGCAGAGGGTGTGTCATGTAAACATGCTTAAAAAGTACTTTGACAGGGAAGAGGAACAAAAAGAGGTGTAAGTGGTGTGAAGTAATGAGAACGAGGTAGAAGTGCGGGACTCTGATATTGATTTTCCTCTAATCAAATTGGATAATGAGGGGATACTTGAAAATTTAAATGAAATATTGAGTTACCTTTCAAACAAGTGTCAAAGTGATTTGGAAAAGCTCTTGCCGTCACACAAACCTATTTGTGGGAATAAGTTGGGGAAGACAGGTTTAGCATGATGTGTCTATACAGGTTTCATCTTCAATAAGGCAACATCCTTATAGATTAAATCCGGCAAAGTTATCAAAGCACAAAAAGATATTGACTTCATGTTTCAAAATGATATCATTGAGTCTAGTTGCAGTAACTAGAGTTCGCCTATTGTGCTGGTACCGAAGCCAGATGGAACACAAAGACTGCGTGTGGACTACCGAGAGGTGAATGCGGTGACAAAAACGGATTCCTAGCCTATACCATGGTTGGAAGATTGCATTGAGAAAGTGGGACAATCGAAATTTATCACAAAGATTGACTTGCTAAAAGGATATTGGCAGGTACCATTCTCAGAGAGGGCAAAGCAGATATCAGCTTTTGTGACGCCAAATGGACTATCAGTTTAAAGTCATGCCTTTTGGTTTGAAGAATGCATCTGCAACATTTCAAAGACCGAAGAACAAATTAAGTGCAGGTCCAAACAATTGTGCTGTTTATATTGATGATCTAATAGTTTTCAGTCAGACATGGAAGGAGCATTTACAGCATCTGGAAGAATTATTTTCTCCATTACAAAAAGCTAATTCGGTTATGAGCTTGGCTAAAAGTGTATTTGCAAAAAAGCGCAAGTTACATATCTAGGCCATACCATCGGATATTGTAAGGTGGCTCCAGGAAATGCAAAAGTCAGTGCTATTGTGGATTTCCCCATGCCTACAACAAAACGAGAAGTTTTGATATTTCTGGGCATGAGTGGGTTTTTCGTAAATTTGTACCAAATTTTAGCAATGTGGTTGCTCTACAGACTGAACTATTAAAAAAGGAACAAGAAGTTTCAATGGATACTGGAGTGTCAGAAGTCATTTGACAGTTTGAAAACTGTATTAACTATGACACCGGTTTTGGCAGTACCCAATTATGCCAAGCAATTCAAGTTGGCCATTGACTCAAGTGATATAGACATTGGGGCTATACTGTTACAAGAGGATGACACTGGAATTGAAAAACCGATGGTGTATTTTTCAAGGAAATTGAATGTACAACAGAGAAGATATTCAACGATTGAAAAAGAGGCTTTGGGTTTGGTGTTGGCGTTGCAGCATTTTGAAATTTATGTTGCAAACAATTCATAAGAAATGATTGTTTATTCAGACCACAATCCTTTGAAGTTTTTGGACAAATTTCGAGACAAAAGTGCAAGACTTTTCAGGTGCAGTCTATCATTAAAACCATTCAATCTACGGATTATACATGTTGCTGGGAGAGAAAATACTAATGCATGCATCAGGTAATATAATAATGTAATAAGTATAGGAGATAGTGTGAGATGGGTTATTAAAAAATGAAGTAGTCTTTTAAAATGATGACGGTTCATTTTTCTATAGGGGGGGGGATGTCATGAAGAGATACTAATCTTTAATGTTATTGGAAATTATTTTTTAATTGGGCCAGTAGTAGGGTCTGTATCTATGTGTGTGTCTGTGTGTGGCTTAATTGGATTAAAACCAGCTAGCCTAGATGCTTTGATGTATAGTAGTTTGAGATGTTAATTAGATAAATGTAAGGGTGTTAAAAGGTAAAGTGCAATTTGCATTTGTTGAATAAACCATTCAAATGAATGGGTAAAATCTTGCACCTAGCTGGGAGACACCAAGCAATGTGTTTCTATTACTAATAAAATTGGTGGAATGAAAGGATTGTTAGAAGTAAAATTTTAAAAACCTAGTAATACAATGGGAAACTTACATTCAAAGGGGAAGATAGGTATAAACAGAAAGGAGTTTGTGTATATAAGTCAGAGGCATTTAAGATCGAACCAGCCTGTAAGCCTATAACTGTGCTTGCAAAGGAACCTCATTTTGAATTCGTAAGGTCAAATGTGCTTTGCGTGGTATCTGTTTAAAGCCTATGGGTTATTGTTGTCTTGGTGAAAATTTACCTGGGAGTAATTAATTTGGGGATTTGTTTAAAAATTATGGTAGTAATCTGTAGACATGTGTATGTGTGTTTAATTTATTAAATTAATAAATATTTAACTTAGTTTTATTTTAAAAAAATCTCTTGAGGCTTGGTGGTTTTATTCATGAATACAGAGCTGCATCTCAAACTTACCAATTGAAAATTTAGATTATGACAGTTGTTCAGGTTTCCCTCTGGGATTTAAACAACTCAGCCTTTACCAACTGCTGTGTCATAACACCAGTCCAAAATGATTCTTAGCCCCTGAGGGTTTATTTCTGCTCTTTTCCTTTCCCAGACTGGTAACTTTTAACCTCAGAAGGGTCTTTCATGGTGAGGATTTTGCCTGGCGATTCACTCTATAGTGCAAGCTAAGCAAAACTTGCAGCCTCGTTTCAAATCCTCACCCATTTGGTCTTTTCAATCCAAGTGCAAGCTCCCACCCACATGCCTGCGTGGTGAACAACAGGCATTTTTGGCCTCTAGCTGCTCCCTCTCTCCCAGAACCTGGCAGACTGCCTGTGTCTCTAGGCTTTAGGGATGCCTGAGAAACCCTTCCCATCTTAAAGCCCAACTCTGTGGCAGTGTGAATCACCTGGGCTTGTATCTAGATAGAAATGCTGATTAGCTATCTTTGCGACCCCAATTCTCTTTTATCTTGGAAGTAAATGGACAGTTTAAAACATATCTATTTACAACCCAACATTCTCAACATCTTCCAGGGACTTTGGAGATGAGCAGTCTAAACACAGATTCTGCTGCCACTGTCTCCAAGCATGAACACCTTGCATCTTCTTTCCAGCAGAACAACCCAGGCCTCCCTTGAATCTTTAACAGCCACATCACCCAAGCCTCTTGTTAGGCAGACCTCAGACCAGGTCACATGACCCCCCCCCTTAATTTTATCGTCAACTGAAAGACAGTCCTGAAATGTAACAATCTTATAAACGTCATTATTGGCACAACAGAAGCATAAAATAAAGATTCAAATGGATACCCACCCAGAATTCCTCCTGGAGTGGTTTAATATTACTTAGAAGTACTTCCTCATAGTTGCCGTAGCCTCTGAATACAACAACTGCCGTCACTCCTGAAGGATGAAGTGCCTTGATGACTGCCCGATAAAACTGTAACAAAGGGAAGATATCCAAACTGAAATTAACACAATTAGGAAAAATCTAAGCTTCATGGGCAATGAAACGATCATCACAGACCATAAAAGAAATTTATGGAGTGTAATACCATTCAATCACAGAACATTTCAGTTCTCTAAACACTGAATCATCTAGCCATTATACTAATAAGGATTGCTTTTTTCATCCATAAGTTTATAGAGAATTGTAACCCCAATTCAGCAGCATTGGGCTTTCCAGGTCAGACATAATTTAGTAATAATGCAATGTTATTGTATGTACCACAGAATACAACTGAAAATTTAAGAAAAAAATTCAAACATACACTGTAGCACAATGGGTAACTGGGAAAAAAATTGCTTCTCCCGAAAAGGTCCATTACATTCGATATCAGAATTTATCTTTTGCAAGTATAAATATGATGCACTAGTACTTCAAATAATAATAATTTTCATCTTAAGGACTAACCTCCTTGGAAGGAGAAATCCAAATAATGGAAGTTGGAAGGATTGGTACATATGACCATCTTGAAAACTCAGCTTAATATAGCCACATGTTAAGAATCACAAGAAGGTGAAGATCAAGAACGAGGAATTTTACAATTTGAGTTTACTGGAAAACGAAGAACTGGAGTAAAGGGACAATATCGTGCAGTACTAAGATTATAGAGGATATTTGGGGGGATTAGGCATTTCAAGTGTTAAATTTGCCTAAGCTTTTTGCTGGAACTGGTGTCCTGCAAAATACTCTGCTTTTGGACTCTAACTTTTAGCAGGTGCAGGATATCGTACGATCACAAGAATCCTTATCCTGAACAAAACTAGTTGTTATTTCTAGAAATGAAGGAAAGGTATCTCGAGACTTGAAGCCTCCTACAGTCTGTTTTCTCTCGTCCCACTTTGAATATACGAACATCTTCTGAAATTTGTATTTTCAGTATTAAACTTGCTAGATTCAATATATTAATATTAAATTTGCTAGCATACAGTTTTATTACTTTAATTTTATTTATCCTCTGTTAGAATTAGGGAGAAGAAATGTTGAACCAGTGCCTTATTTACAGATAGAATACTCGTCTTCCAAGGTCTATAGGTTACATCACTAAATGTAGAATCAGAAAACAGAAACAGAAAAATCTTATGCTATGATATCAAAGCAGATAAGGGAGATCTAAAGTCTGCGCCTAGATACAGAACTTGCCATGCCTATGAAGGGATGAATTATTGGCAGTTCCAGGTTTTGGGGTACATCTAAAGGGTTTGATTCATTCCCACTGCAGAAGGGCTAAAGGAGACACCAGGCAGTTATACAAGCATATGTGAATAGGAGATACAAGTAATTGGTCACGGCTTCTACCCAAGGATCACCTGAGTAATCTAATTCTCAATTGTTCCTTGTGAACTGCTGCTTAAATTGTGTGTATTAAGTCTCATTTATGCTTAAATTTAAAATAAAGCACAACTGTTACCAACATAAAATCAGTTCAAACTACCGAACAGGCAACCTAAAGGAACTAAAAATTTAGTACACAATGATAGTTTCAACATGAGGATGCAGGAATGAGGAAGTTTGCTTAGGACAATACACCTATTTTGCTAAAATAGGGGTTGATGAGATATATTGTGATTGAGATCAGGTGATTACAGCTAGAGGTGATAAGATTTAAAGCTTTTTCTTGCACCCAGTCCAGGATAGCTAGAGTTTTAGAAAAGGTTCTCCCAGTAAGGGGCAGAATGTAAATTTTGGAGAGACCACACTTGGAGAAATTTGAATTTGATGGCATTAAAAGTCTTGCATAAGAGGAAGAAACAAAATTTCTTGGAGATTGCTTTAGCAATGGAAAAGGTTTGGGAGTTTCATTCTAAGTTAGTGGAGACAGCAAGGCTCAGAATGCAGCCAGCCACAAAAAAGAAAGGTGCAGTTGTTCGGTTCATGGACCATCAAAGAAACAACGAATATATTTTCATTGCCCTATGAAGACAGGGAAACTATCACATAGTAAATGAGAGTGAGGGTGTTCAACCTCAGCAATGTTACGGGCATAGCACTGTAACAGCCACAAAAGTGGAACAGGCTGAACAATGGAGGGAAGGAGCTATTCATAGAAACATAGCAAATTTACGGCAGAAGTGGTGGTAATTTGATCCATCATGTCTGTTACAGCAAAAACAAGCTATCCAACCTGAACCCACTTTGCCTGGTGCCAGATGTACCTTGTTTTCATATTTTGCTTTCAGACTGCCATTAACTTTATTCTGCCATTAACACTTACTCTGGACCAAATCTTTGTTTCTTTACTATGACCACGACCATTCCCTTTGCCTTTTGTTCCATATCATCTTTGTCATTTAATCTCTCCCACCCTGTAATCTATCTCTGACATTCCATTTTGTACTACCTGACCCTCCAACCTTTTTCAACACTTAAAACCCACCATAGTTCTATATCTCTTCAGTGCCAAAGAGGAGTCATATTGGACTTGAAACATTAACTGTTTCTCTCTCCACAGATGCTGCCACAACTGCTGAGTTTTTCCAGTACTTTGCATTATTATTCCACTTTCCTCCTCTTTGCCCGTAGCCCAGTGCAAATTTAGGTATTTCTTAAATGCGATGGGGGCTTTTGCTCCTACCAGCCTTTCAGGCAGAGTTCCAGATACCCACCACCCTCTGGGTGAAAACATTTCTCCTCAATTTCCTTCTAATCCTTCCATCAATTACTTTAAATCTATGCCTGCTAGTTAAAGACTTCTCTGCTAAGGGAAATAGGTTCACCTATTCAGACCCCTCATAATTTTATATACCTCAATTAAATCTTCCCTCAGCCTCCGCTGGTGCCGTAGCTCAGTTGGTAGCACACTTGCCTGAGTCAAAAAGTTATGGGTTCAAGTCCCAATACAGAATTTGGGCACAAAAATCAAGCCTAACCCTCCAGTCCAGGACTGAGGGAGTGCTGCACTGTTAGAGCTGCCGTCTTTTATGTTAAAACCATCTGCCCTCTCAGGCGGGCATAAAACGACACATGGTACTATTTCAAATAAGAGCAGGGTGAAGAAGAGTTACCCCTGGTGCCCTGGCCAAGATTTATCCCTCAATCAACATCACAAAAACAGGTTATCTGTTAATTACCATATTGCAGTTTGTGGGACTTCGTTGCGTGCATTTCCGACATGACATTTTCATTGGTTGTAAAGTGCACTGGGATGGCCAGTAGTTGTGACAGTTGTGATTTAAATGCAGGTCTTTCTTTTTCACTCTTCCAAAGAAAACAACCCTAGCCTAACCAATGGTTCCTCATAGCTAAAATTCTCCATTCTGGCAACATTCCTGTTGATGTACTCTGTATCTGCTCTAGTAAATCCTCCCTGTAATGCAGTGACTGGAAAGCTGCAGCCTAACTAGTGTTTTAGACAGTTCTAAAATAACCTCCCTGTTCTTATATTCTATGCCTTGGCCAATAAAGGAAAGTATGCCCTATGCCTTAACTACTTTTTCTACCTGCCCTGCGACCTTACAAGATCTGTGGGCATGTACTCCAAGTCCCTAGGTTCCTCTACACTTCAGTATCAACTTCTCTGGATTGAATTTCATTTGCTACTTTTCCGCCAATCTGACTAGTCCATCAATATCCTCCTGCAGACCACAGATTTTTTCCTCCCCATCGATCTCGCATCAATTTTTGCATCATCTGAAAGATATATGGGCATGGTTCAGAAATTAAGTCTGAATCATTGATAAATACCATGAAAAGCAAGGGACCTAACATGGGCTCCAAAAGACTCCACTGGAAAACACCTTCCAGAGAACAGCTATCGGCCAACACCCTTTGGATCCTTCTACTGAGCCAATTTTGCATCCAAATTGGCACGTTCCCTTGAAACCCATGGATTATTACTTTGAGAAATTTGTCATTTGGGGCCTTAACAAAAGTCTACCTAAAAAATCCATGTAGATACATCAAAATGTGTCACCGGGCAAGTCATCAATTGATGACTTGGATAAATCAGAGGGGCAGTAAACGAGCTATGAATGACTGCTTTCACATAATGGTTTCAATTTTGTTGAGGGCAGTTAGGGATGCAGTAGACTTGCACCCTGGCATCTGCACCGTGCCCAAAAGTGGGATGCAGGACTTCAGTAAATTGCTTTTTCATGGCCTGATTGCAAACAGAGACAGATGATTGATAAGTTAGACAGTTTCAATCCAGTTATTAATGGATATGGGTCCAAAGCACATTCCACCCATAATTTGCCACCAATTAGCAACCTTTCACAGGCTGTGTGAAGCAGAAATCCTACAGTATATTGTGTTTTTCTGAGGGAACACTTTAGCGCAAGACAGAGAAACTTTTACTTTACATTTAATTGTGGTACGCCTGATTTGAGAGCATTTATTACAGACACTCAGCACTCAAAATGACATAGGCTTCCATTTCTCAGCACCTTTTACATCAGTGACCATAAAAGTTTTAAAAGACTGCAATCTATTGTATCAATTAGTTGAAGTCCAGGACAACCAATCTTACCTTGTTATCTTCCCAATAAAGAGCTAAGCACTGATCCCCTGGTCTCCAATCACTAAACTGTGATTTATTTGACACTGCTGAAGAATGGTAATCAGTCTCATAAGATTTTGCCCATGTTCTTTCTGGTTTAATTGGTCCGGTTCTTTTCTTTGACCCTGAATCATTATTTCCATTATTGCTCTGAGAATATTCAGTAAGCTTTGACTGGCTAGGTTCTGTTGATTTTATAGGTCCTGTTCTCTTTCTCAAAAACGGGTCTTCTACTTGTCCATTAGTTATGTTACATGCATCAACAATTCGTGCACAGGTGTTGTCAATGTGTAGACTGAAGTCCCTTGCGTTTTTCACATTTCCAGAGATTCCACTACCTATTACTGGCGATAGTTCCATACCTTTCCGTTCATTAAAAGTACTATAATTATGTCTCTGGTTTTCAAATCTTGCTCTCTGTTGACTGCCGTTATCCAGCTGATCTTTTTTACTCTGGCTGCCTTTAAATTCCGCTGAACCTGGACCATCTCCCAATTTATTTGTCTGGCTCTCTCCTTTAATTTTTCTAGTTGACTCATTACCCAAATGAGTTATTTGTTGCTCATGGTCTCTGAGCCTTTCATTCCCAGCGTAATGCTTGCCACCTCTTCTCCCATCATCCATCCACTGGCTGGATCCAGTGAAGTTCTGCCTTTGAGGGCCCCTGCCCCGCTGTGGACCATAGTTGTCCAAAGCTTGTCTGGCAATTAGATTCTCCCTTTGGAAGCGAGGTGGTCTGTCATGTTTTTGTGGTCGATCATTATTCCAAGGGGCATTCTTCTGCTGAAAGCCCTTCATAGCAATACCTTTATCAGAACTCGAGTGATGTGGAAGTTGCATTTTTGACTCTAAGAAACAAGCGCAAACAATAAAGCAAGATTAAGTATTGTTTTCACTTACATTGATTTTTGCACTGTACAAATAAACATGGTAGAGAACATATTTCTGAAAACTTGCACACTAATTTCAGGAGTCTCTCGTTCCATCACTCCTCCCCTCAAAGTACATAATAATTAAGTTAAATGTGTAACCCTACAGTTTTATGTCATAAGAGGCTTCACATTTAATATGACTTCAGTAAGAATCTGTGGTGCATCAACTTTATGATCATTTTAAAAAGTCACCTGCAAGCCAAACTTAAATGGAAGTTTACCACTGGCATGCGCATCGCTTACTTTCTTTTGCTTGAACATTGGTGGCTGAGCCTATCATTGGCCTAGGCACTTTGGACTGGAATTCCCTCCCGAACATCTCCAATTTTCTCCTCCAAGACCCTCCTCAAAACCCACCCCTTTGGTCATGTTCCGAAAGTGTCCTCCTTCAGCTTAGCAACCATTATTGTCTGATTATATTTTTGGGACATTTTTCTAGAGTGAAGTGCGCTGCAAAAATGCAAATTGTTATAGTTAATGAGCACACTTCTCATGTCAAGTACAACAGTTGGAGCAAAGTTTTTCAAATGTCGAGATCTTCCACGAACTCATGTCTCAAGCTCACGGAATAAGAGAGAGAGCACGGATATGAAGCTGGCTAAGTGACAGGAACAGAGTGATGGCGAGCAGTTGTCTTTTTTTAAAAAAACTGAAGGAATATATAAATTGGGGTTTTCCAAGGGTCGCTACTAGGACTACTGCTTTTCTTGATCTATATTAATATATAGAATTCAGTATACAGAGCACAAAACTCAAAATTTGGGAGTGAACTATAAGAAGGATAGACTTCAAGAAGATATTGAAAGACCAGTGGAATGGGCAGACACATGGCAGATGAAAGCAATGAAGAGACGTGCAAGTGACACATTTTAGGAGGAACATCAAGGAGAGGTAACAAAATAAATTCAAAAGAAGGTGCAGGAGCGGAGGAACCTGGAGGTTTATTTGCACAAATCACTGCCAACGGCAAGGACGGTTGAGAAAGCGGTTTAATAAGGCATAAATGTCCTGGGCTTTATAAACAGGGATATAAAATACAAAAGCAAGAAAGTTATGGTGAACCTTTATAAAGCACTGGTTCAGCCTCAACTGGAGCATAGCATCCAATTCTGGTTACTGTCATTCAAGAAGGATGTGGCGACATTGGAGAGGGTACAGAAATGATTTATGAGAATGATTCCAAGGATGAGATACTTCAGTTACATGGATAGATTGGAGAAGCTGCAGCTGCTCTTGGAGAAGAGAGCATTGAGAGAAGATTTAATAGAGGTGTTCAAAATCATGAAGAGTCTGGACAGAATAGATGAGAAAAAGCTGTTCCCATTGCTGAAAGGGTCGAGTACCAGAAGACATCAATTTAAGGAGTTAGCAGAAGAACCAAAGGCAACATGAGGAAATCATCTTTTTTTAAATGAGTAGTTAGGATCTGTGACGCACTGCCTGGGTGCATGGTGGAGCAGATTCAATCACGGCTTTTGAGAGGGATTTGAATAATTATACTGAGAGAAATGATTTGCAGCACTATCAAGAGGACAGGGGAGTGGGACTAACTGAGTTGCTTTTCCAGAGATTTGAATTGTCTCCTTCTACACTGTGATCATTCAAAATTTTTTTTAAAATTGAAAAAATAAAAACTCATCTTTGGTGGTAATGTCTTTCAGGGTATATTTCCAAGGTGATTTAATGATTTCCATTTTTAGAAATGTTGGTATTCCTATGGAAGCCTTATTAGGAAATTAATATGGGGAGGGATGCTCGAGGGACACGAGTTCAAATTCCACCATAGCAGCTGGTGGAATTTAAATTCAATTAATAAGTCTGGAATTAAAAAGCTAGTCCAACAGTGACCATGAAGCCATTGTCAATTGTCGCAAAAACCCATCGGGTTCCCTAATGCCCTTCAGGGAAGGAAATCTGGCATCCTTACCCGAGTTTTTCCAGCATTTTCTGTTTTTGTCAGATTTCCAGCATCCGCAGAATTTTGCTTTTATCCTTACCTGGTCTGGCCTACATGTGACTCCAGACCCACAGCAACATAATTGACTCTTAACTGCCCTTCAAATGGCCCAGCAAGCCACTCAGTTGTATCAAACCACTACGAAGTCTAAAAAGAATGAAACCAGACAGACTAACTGGCATTGACCTAGGCACTGTAAACTACAATGGCACACCCAGCCCTGTTGACCCTGCAAAGTCCTCCTTACTAAAATCTAGGGGAGCTGCCTCAAAGACTAGTCAAGCAACAGCCTGACAGTGTCATAGGGGGACGCAGAGACATAGTGGTATTGTCACTGGATGAGTGATCCAGTGACCCAGGGTAAAACCTGGGTTTGAATCCCACCACGGCAGATGGTGAAATTTGAAACCAACAAAAAAAAAATCTGGAATTAAAAAATCTAATCATGACCATGAAATCCATCTGGTTCACTAATGCCCATTAGGGAAGGAAAGTACAAACAGATGTAAACGGGTACAAAATGATTGTGATTACGGAGATATGGGTGCAGGGTGGCCAAGGCTGGGAAATGAATATCCAAGGGTAATCAATACTTAGGAAGGTCAGGCAAAAAGGAAAAGGAGGTGGGGTGGCGTTGTTAGTTGAGGATGAAATCAGTGCAATAGTGAGAGAGGATGCTCAGAAAATCTAGATGTAGAATCAGTCTATGTGAAGCTAAGAAGCAACAAGGGACAGAAAACATGAGTGGGAGTTGTCTATAGACCTCCAAACAGTAGTGATAAGGTAGGGGACAGCATTAAACAGGAAATTAGAGATGCATGTAACAAGGGTACTCCAGTAATCATGGGTGACTTTAACATATATGTAGATTGGGCAAACCAAATATACAATAATACTGTGGCGGATGAATTCCCAGAGTGCATATGGTTTTTTAGATCAGTACGTTGAGGAATCAACAAGGGAACAGGCTATCCTAGATTTGGTATTGTACAATGAGAGGGGGTTAATTAATAATCTAGTTGTGCGGGGCCCTTTAGGCAACAGTGACCATAACATGATAGAATTCTTCATTAGGATGGAAAGAGAAGTAGTCAGATCCGAAACTAGGGTCCTAAATCTAAAAAGAAACTACGATGGTATGAGGCGCAAATTGGCTGACAGATTGGGGAACTTCATTAAAAGTCATGATGGTGGATAGGCAATGGCTAATATTTAAGGAACGAATGTATGCATTGCAACAGTTATACATTCCTTTCTAGTGCAAAAACACAACAGAAAAAAAGGCCCAACCATGGCTAACGAAAGAAATTAGGGATAGTATTAGATCCAAAGAGGAGTCATACAAAGTTGCTAGAAAAAGTAGCAAGCCTGAATATTGGGAGTGGTTTAGAATTCAGCAAAGGAGGACCAAGAGATTGATTAAGAGGGGAAAAATAGAGTATGAGAGTAAACTTGCAAGGAACATAAAAGTGGACTGTAAAAGTTTCTATAAGTATGTAAAAAGAAAAATATTAGTGAAGGCAAATGTAGGTCCCTTACAGTCTGAAGTGGGGTAATTTATAATAAACAACAAGGAAATGGCAGAGCAATTAAACAACTACTTTAGTCCTGTCTTCACGACCGTTTTGCAGAACACCTTCGGTCTGTCCGTAAGCATGACCCAGGCATCCCTGTCGCTTGCCATTTTAACACACCATTTCTGTCATGCCCACATGTTTGTCCTTGGCCTGCTGCAATGTTCCAGTGAAGCCCAACGCAAACTGGAGGAGCAGCACCTCACCTTCCGATTAGATACTTTACAGACTTAACATTGAGTTCAACTTCAGACCATGAACTCTCTCCTCTATCTTCACACCTTAAAATTTTTCATTTTTTATTTACTTATTTTTATTCATTTATTCATTATCCCCTTTTTCTATCCTTTTCCCCAACCACTGCCCCCTCCCCCACCCCTAAAGGGCCATCTGTTACTTGTTCCATGTTGTCCTTTCAGAGTGCTGATCCTTGTTCTACTATTCACACATTCTGCTTTCTTACCCTTATGCCACTATCAGCTCTTTCTTTGGCCCTCAACACTACCATTAACACTCCCTTTGTCTTGTGTCTATGACATCTTTTTCAATCTCTCCTTAGCCCCCACCTATTGCTGATCTTATATCCAGCTTCACCTGCTCCACCCCCCTTAAACAGTATAAATTTCAGCACATTTCTACTTCTCTTTATCTCTGAAGAGTCTGAAACGTTAACTGTGTCTCTCTCCACAGATGCTGTCAGACCTACTGAGTTTCTCCAGCATTTTCTGTTTATATTTCAGATTTCCAGCATCCGCAGTATTTTGCTTTAATCAATTAAACAAGCACTTAATTTTGTCTTAACGGAGGAAGACACAAATAACTTCCCATAATAATGAGGAGGAATTACTGAAGGAAATTAGTATTACAAAAAAAAATGTGCTGGAGAAATTCACGGACTGAAAGCTGATGAATCCCCAGGGCCTGATAATCTACATCTGTAGATGTCGTGGTTGTCATCTTCCAAAATTCTGTAGGTTCTGAAACAGTCCTGGCAGACTGGAGGGTGGCGAATGTAACCCCACTTTTTAAAATGGAGGGAGGGAGAAAACAGGAAATTACAGACCAGTTAGCCTAACATCAGTTGTAGGGAAAATGCTGGAGTCTATTATAAAGGATGTGAAAACAGGACACTTAGAAAATATCAATGGGATTAGACAAAGTCAACATGGATTTATGAAAGGGAAATCATGTTTGACAAACATACTGGAGTTCTTTGAGGACGTAACTAGCAGAATAGATAAGGGAGAACCAGTGGATGTGGTGTCTTTGAATTTTCAGAATGCTTTTGATAAAGTTCCAAATAAGAGTCAGTGTGAAAAATTAAAGCACATGGAATTGGGGGTAATATATTGGCATGGATTGAGAATTAGTTGGTTAGCAGACAGGAAACAGAGAGTAGGGATAAACGGGTCTTTTTCAGAGTGGCAGGAAATGACTAATGGGGGGGGGGGGGGGTAACCACAGGGATCAGTGCTTGGGCCCCAATTATTCACAATATGAATCAATGATTTGGATAAGGGAACCAAATGTAATATTTCCAAGTTTGCTGATGGGAATGTGAGTGGTGAGGAGGATGTTAAGAGGCTTCAAGGCAATTTGGACAAATTGAGTGAATGGGCAGATACAGTATAATGTGAATAACTGTGAAGTTATCCACTTGGGTAGGAAAACAGAATGGCAGACCATTATTTAAATGGCGACAGAATGGGAATTGTTGATGTACAAAGGGACCTGGGTGTCCTTATACACCAATCACTGAAAGCAAGCATGCAGGTGCAGCAAGCAGTTAAGGCAGCAAATGGTTATGTTGACCTTTACTGCATGAGGACTTGAGTACAGGAGCAAGGATATCTTACTGCAGCTATACAGGGCTTTGGTGAGGCCACATCTGGAGTATTCTGTGCAGTTTTGGTCTCCTTACCTAGGAAAGGATATAATTGCCATAGAGGGAGCGCAGTGAAGGTTCGCCAGACTGATTCCTGGGGTGGCAGGTTTGTCATAATGAGGAGAGATTGGGTCGACTGTGCATGTATTCACTAGAGTTCAGAAGAATAAGAGGCGATCTCACAAACAAAATTCTGACCGGGCTGGAAAGACTGGATTTAGGGATGAGGTTTCCTCTGGCTGGGGTGTCTAGAACAAGGGGACACAGTCTCAGGATACAGGGTAGGTCATTTAGGACTGAGATGAGGAGAAACTTAGTGGCGAACCTGTGGAATTCTATACCACAGAAGGCTGTGGATGCCAAGTCACTGAATATATTTAAGAAGGAAATAGATAGATTTCTAGACTCGAAAGGCGTCAAAGGATATGGAGAGAGAGCAGGAGTATGGCACTGAGATCGAGGATCAGCCATGATCATACTGAATGGGGGAGCAAGCTCAAAGGGCCAAGTGACCTATTCGTGCTCCTATTTTCTATGTTTCTAAATCTGCCATCCCTTACCTGGTCTGGCCTACATGTGACCCGACCTGCAGCAATGTGGCTGACTCTTAAATGCCCTCCGAAATGGCCCAGCAAGCCACTCAGTTCTCAAGGGCAATTTGGGATAGGCAATAAATGCTGGCCTAGGCAGCAATGCCCCCCATCCCATGAACAAAAAAAAAACTCACAGAATCATACCATACAGACAATGTCCCTGACACGACTATCACCATCACTGAGTCTGTCCTGCCCACTGACAGGACAGAACCACCAGAGGCAGCGGCACAGTTGGGAAGGAGTTGCCCTGTGAGTTCTTAACATGGACTCTGGACCTCATGAATCACAGAATCACAATGTTACAGCACACAAGGAGGCCATTCAGTCCATTGTGTCTGCATTAGCTCTCCGAATAAGCATTGTCTTAGTGCCATTCTCCTGCTTTTTCCCCATGTCCTTGCACATTTTTTCCATTCAAATAATCATCTATTGCCCTCTTGAATGCCTAGGTTGAACCTGCCTCCACCACACTTCCAGGCAGTGCATCCCAGACTCGAACCACTCGCTGTGTGAAAAAGTTTCTTCTCATATCACATTTGCTTCTTTTGCAAATCACTTCAAATCTGTGTCCTCTCATTCTCGATCCCATGATGAGTGGGAACAGCTTCTCCATATCTACTCTATCCAGCCCCTCATGATTTTGAACACCTCCATCAAATCTCCTCTTAACCTTTTCCTCTCCAACAAGAACAGTCTCAACCTCTCCAATCTATCTTCATAACTGAAGTTTCCCATCCCTGGAACCATTATTATAAACCTCTTCTGCACTCTCTCCAATGCATTCACATCCTTCCTACAGTGTGGCGCCCAGAACTGTACATAATACTCCAGCTTAGGATAACTGGCGACTTAAATAAGCTCAGCATAATCTCCCTGCTCTTGTACTCTGTGCCCCTATTAATAAAGCCCAGAATGCTGTATGCTTTATGAACTGCTCTCAACACCTGTCCTGCCACCTTTAATGATCTATGCACATAAACAACCAGGTCTTTCTGCTCTTGCATCCCCTTTAGAATTGTACCTTTTATTTTATATTGTCGCTCCATGTTCTTCCTACCAAAATGCATCACCTCACACTTCTCTGCACTGAACTTCATCTGCCACCTTTCTGCCCACTCCACCAATTTGTCTATGTCCTTTTGAAGTTCTGTACTGTCGTCCTCACCATTTCCAAGTTTTGTGTCATCCGCAAACTTTGAAATTGTCCCCTGCACACCAAGATCGAGATCATTAATATATATCAGGAAAAGCAAAGGTCCCAATACTGGCCCCTGGGGAACTCTACTACAAACCTTCCTCCAGCCCGAAAAATATCCATTGACCATTACCCTCTGCTTCCTATTACTCAGGCAATTTTGCATCCACGTTGCTACTGTCCCTTTTATTCCATGAGATATAGCTTTTCTCACAAGTCTGTTGTGTGGCACTATATCGAATGCCTTTTGAAAGTCCATTGACACCACATTAATAGCATTACCCTCATCAATCTTCTCTGTTACCTCTTCAATAAACTCCAGCAAGTTAGTTAAATACGATTTCCCCTTTAGAAATCCACGCTGGCTCTTCCTAATCAACCCACATCTTTCCACGCGACTATTAATCCAATCCCGACTAATTGTTTCGGGATGCTTCCCCACCACTGAAATTGAACTGACTAGTCTGTCATTGCTGGGCTTATTCTTACAACCATTTTACGAACAAGAACGTAATGTTTGCAATTCTCCAGTCCTCTGGCACTGCCCCTGAGTCCAGGGAAGATTGAGATATTATGGCCAGTGCCCCTGCAATTTCCTCTCTCACTTCCTTCAATATCCTTAGATGCATCTCATCTGATCCCAGTGCCTTGTCAACTTTAAGTACCAACAGTTTATCCAACACTTCCTCCTTATCAATTTTGAACCCTTCTAATAACAGAGTTTCCTCCTCTGTCACCATGGCCTTGGTAGCATTAGCTTCCTTGGTAAAGACAGATGTAAAGTATTCATTTCACACCTCAGCCATGCCTCCTGCCTCCATGTGACCCTTCTTGGTACCTAATCAGACCTACTCCTCCTTTTTCCACCCTCTAACTATTTATATGTTTATAAAGACTTTGGGATGTCCCTTTATGTTGGCTGCCAGTCTTTCATCATAACCCCTCTTTGTTTTTCTCATTTGCTTTTTCTCCTCGCCGCTGCACCTTCTGTATTCCGCTTGGTCCTCAATCGTATGTCCTACCAGACACCTGTCATTAGCAAACTATTTCTTCTTTATCTTAATTTCTATCTCCTTTTACATCCAGGGAGCTCTGGATTTGTTTGCCCTACCTTTCTCTTCTGAGGGAATATACCTTGACTGTGCCCAAACCATTTCTTCTTTGAAAGCAGCCAATTGTTCAGCTAGTTTTTCCTGCCAACCTTTGATTCCAGTCTATCCGGCCCAGTTCCATTCTTGCCCCACTGACGTTGGCTCCCCCCCCAAATTAATTATTCTTACTCTGGAGTCTCATGACATCAGGTCAAAAACTGCCAAGGAAACCTCCTGCTTATCATCACCTAACGGCCCCCCTCAGCTGATACATCAGTACTCCTCCATGTGGAACATGACCTAAAGGAAGCAGTAAGGGTGGCAAGGACACAGAATGTACTGTATGTGGAGAACTCTGTCCATCACCAAGAGTGGCTTGGCAGCACCACTACTGACTGAGCAGGCAGAGTTCTAAAGGGCATAGCTGCTAGGCTGGGTCTTCGGCAGGTGGTGAGGGAGCCAACAAAGACAAAATCCTACCTAACCTGGTCCTCACCAATCTACTTGCCACAGGTGCATCTGTCCATGACAGTCATAGAAGGAGTGACAATAGCATGGTCCTTGTGGAGACGAAGTCCTGTCTTTACACCGAGGATGCCCTTCATTGCACTAAATGGGATAGATTTTGAACAGATCTAGCAACTCAAAATTGAGCATCCATGAGGCACTATAGGTCATCAGCAGCAGCAAAATTGTACTTAACTACAATCTGTAACTTCATGGCCCAGCATATCCCCCATTCTACCCATTACCATCAAACAGGGAGATCAGCCTGGTTCAATGAAGAGTGCAGGAGGGCAGGCATGCCATGAGCAGCATCAGGTTTGCCTAAAAATGAGGTGTCAACCTCGTGAAGATATAACACAGGACTATTTGCATGCCAAACGGTGGAAGCAGCATTTGATATAGAGTTAAGCGATTCCACAACCAATAGATCTGATCCGAACTCTGCAGTGCTGTCACATCTAGTCATGACTGGTGGTGGGCAATTAAACAACTAACCAGAGGACAAGGCTCCACAATCATCCCCATCCTCAGTGATGGGGGAGCTCAGCAGATCAGTGCAAGAGACAAGTCTAAAGCATTTACAACCATCCTCAACCGGAAATGCTAAATGAAGAACCCATCTCGGTCTTCTCCTGAAGTCCCCAGCATCACAGATGCCAGTCTTCAGCCAATGTGATTCATCCCACGTGATATCAAGAAGCGGTTGAAGGCACTAAATAAAGCAAAGCTATGGGGCCTGACAACATTCCGGCAATAGTACTGAAGACGTGCTCCAGAGCTAGCCATGCCCCTAGCCAAGCTGTTCCAGTACAGCTTTCAAACTGGCATCATTCAGCAATGTGGAAAATTGCCCATGTCTCCTGTCTACAAAATGCAGGACAAATCCAACCCAGCCAATTACCACCCCATCAGTATATTCTCGATCATCAGTAAAGTGTTGGAAGGGGTCATCAACAGTACTATCAAGCGGCACTTGCTGAGCAGTAACCTGCTCACTGAAGTTCAGTTTGTGTTCTGCCAGAGCCACTTAGCTCCTTACCTTATTACAGCCTTGGTCCAAACAAGGACAAAAAAAAGCTGAACTCCAGAGGTGAGGTGAGAGTGGCTGCCCTTGACATCAAGGTATCATTTCACAGAGCGTGGAATCAAGAAGCCCTAGCAAAACTGGAGTCAATGGAGATCAGGGAAAAACTCTCCACTGGTTAGAGTCATACCTAGCACAAAGGAAGATGGTTGTGCTTATTGTCAATCATCAAATGTTCCTCAGGGTAGTGTCCCAGGCCCGACCATCTTCAGCTGTTTCATCAATGACCTTCCTCCGATTATAAGGTCTGAAGTGGGGAAGTTCACAGCTGATTGCACAATGTTCAGCACTATTCGCGATTCCTTAGATACTGAAGCAGTCTGTGTCCACGTGCAGCAAGGTCTGGACAATATTCAGACTTGGGCTGATAGGAGGCAAGTAACATTCACGCTACACAAGTGCCAAGCAATGACCGTTTCCAACAAGAGAGAATCTAATCATCTCCCCTTGACATTCAATGGCATTACTATCGCTGAATCCCCTATCCTGAGAGTTACCATTGACCAGAAACTGTGGCTACAAGAGTAGGTCAGAGCCTGGAAATTCTGCTGGCAGTAGCTCACCTCCTGACACCCCAAAACCTGTCCACCATCTACAAGGCATAAGTCAGGAGTGTGATGGAATACTCTCCACTTGCCTAGATGGGTACAGCTCAAATCAACACTCAAAAAGCTGAACACCACCAAAGCAGCCTACTTGTTTGGCACCTCATCCACTACGTTAAACATTCACTCCCTCCACCACCAACTCAGTGGCAACAATCTGTACCAACTGCAAGATGCTCTGCAACAACTCACCAAGGCTCCTTCAGCAGCATCTTCCAAACCCGCAACCTCTACAACAAAATCCTGTACTGCAGCGGTTCAATAAGCAACTCACGATCACCTTCTCAAAGGCAATTAAGGGTGGGCAATAAATGTTGGCTTAGCCAACGACACCCACATTCCATAAACAAACTTAAAAAAAATACCACTACCAATGACAGTATAAAATCCTATCCAACAAGTGTTACCTATTTGGTTTAAAAGTGAAATCTAGCTTGATGTAAGGGACGTGTGAGGAGACAAGCGACTATGCCAGAGTGAGACGGAGAGAGTAGCAAATTAGTTTCACGTGGGAAAGGCATGTAATATACAAAGGAATTATTCAAAGTTAATTAAGTGAGCAGTTAAATTAACTAAATAACAATAGCAGGACAGGTGTTATGTTGCAGCTGTGGAAAGTGGGCACTTTTGGACACCAAGGCAATCCATGACACAAACATTTGCAGAAAGTTTAAGCAGCTAGAGGAATTCCGGATCAGGATTATTGATCTGGAAGCCGAGCTATAGATGCTGCTCAACATAAGGGAGTGGGAGAAATACCTAGATACTTTGTTCCAGAAGTCGGTCACACCTCTTAGAAGTGGGTCATCTGTTTTGGTCAGCAGTGATGGACAGGAGGATGTGACCGTGAATGGGGCAGGTAATAGAACCAAAGAGACAGTAGTAGAGCAACCTCAGATTTTGCAACTGTCAAACAGGTTTAAGGTGCTCACAACCTGTGTGGAAAAAAGTGAGGTCTACAAGGTGGATGAGCCTGTTGGCCATGGCACCATGGGACAGGAAGCCAATCAATTTTTTTGGGGGGTGGGGGGTGCTTTTAGCAATGTAGTGGTAGTAGGGGATACTATAGTGAGGGGTTTTACACTGTTTTCTGCAGCAAAGAGCAAGGATCCAGAAGGTTGTGTTGCCTGCCTGGTTCCAGGGCTTGTGACATCTGCTCAGGGCTGGAGAGGAACTTGCTGTGGGAGGGGGAGGAGAGTCATCGTGGTCCTTGTCGGCACCAACGACAAAGGCAGGAGAAGGAAGGAGGTTCTGCATACTCAGTATGAGAAGCTAGATGCCAAATTAAGAAGCAGAACCTCAAAGGTAATAATGTCTGGATTATTACCTGAGCCTCATGCAAATTTGTCAGAGCTTTAAACTAAACAAGAGGGGTGAGACCCCAAGCTTGGGTCGATGTGACAAATCAAGGGGTAGATTCAAGGTAGGACTCGATACTAGTAAAATGGGAAATGAGGGTCATAGAATAGTAGGGAGGGACAGAAAGATAAAACCCAGGAACACACCAATAGTCAAGACTAGATGTTGCAAAGATAACAAAAAGGCTCCGTACCTGAATGCGCGTAACGTTCATAACAAAGTAAATGAATTGATAGCACACATTGAAGTAAATAAATATGATCTGATAGCCATTACGGAGATGTGGATGTAGGATGACAAGGATTGGATCCTGAATATCAATGAGTATATGTTATTCAAGAAGAATAGAAACTAGGTAAAGGTAGAATGGTAGCACTGTTAATCAAAGATGGTGGCGCAATAGGTAGAGATGACCTTGGTTCAGGAGATCAGGATATAGGGTCGTTTTAGGTGGAGATGAGGGGGAAAGAAGTCACTCATGGGAGTGGTCTACAGGCCCCCTAACAGTAACCACAACTTAAGACAAAGTACGCAAGAAAAAATATTGGGTGCTTGTGATATAGGCACAGCAATAATCATGGGTGATTTTAATCCACATCTAAACTGTAATAAATCAGATTGGCAGTAGTAGCCTGATTGAGGAGTTCATAGAATGCTTTCGCGACAGTACAGTAGCACATTCTGGAACCAACCAAAGAGCAGGTTATATTAAACTTGGTATTGTGTAATGTGACAGGATTAATTAAGGACCTCGGAGTGAAGGCACCCTTAGGTAGCACGACCACAATACGATTGAATTTTACATCCAGTTTGAAAGTGAGAAGAGTGGGTCTAAGTTTAGAGTTTTAAACTTAAATAAGCACAACTATGCGGGCATAAAAGCTGAGCTAGCTGAAGTGAACTGGGATACTAGGCTAGAAAATAGAGTAATAGAGAAGCAGTGGCAGACATTTAAGGGGATATTTAGAGTACTCAGAATAAGTATATTCCTACTATAAAGAAAAATTCTAAGGTGAGGACCCACCATCCTTGGTCAACTAAAGTAGTTACGGAAAGCATCAAACTTAAGGAAAAAGCATATAACTGCGCAAAGATGAGTGACAGGTCAGATGATTGGTCAGAATATAAAGGACAGTAGAGAATGACTACAAGGAGAATCAGGAGAAAAAATTAGAGTATGAGAAGAAGCTAGCTTGAAATATAAAAACGAATAGCAAGGGTTTCTACAGGTATTTAAAAAGGAAAAAAGTAGAGTGTGTTGGTCCCCTAGAGCATGACAATGGGGAGTTTATAGTAGATAATAAGGAAATGGCGGATGAAATGAACAAATACTTTGCTTCTGTCTTCACTATAGAGGATATAAAAAACATTCCAGTAAAAGCTGTAAATCAGGAGTTGGGAAGGAGGAGAGCTTGGTGAAATTACAATTACAATGACAAGGGAAGCGGTACTGAGCAAACTGATAGAGCTGTAGACTGACAAGTGTCCGGGTCCTGATGGACTTCATCCAAGGGTCTTAAAAGAGGTGGCTAATGAGGTAGATTCATTGGTATTAATTTTCCAAAATTCGCTAGATTCTGGAAAGGTCCCATCAGACTGGAAAGTAGCAAATATAACCCCTCTATTCTAGAAACGAGGGAGACAGGAAACAGGAAACTATAGGCTAGTTAGCTTGGCAACTGTCGTGGGGAGGGTGTTAGAATTGATCTTTAAGGTGCGTATAGCTGAGCACTTAGAAAAACTCAAGGTAATCCGGAAGATTCAGCGTGGTTTTGTTAAAGGGAAATGACTTTCAACCAATCTATTGGAGTTCTTTGAAGAAGTAACATGTGCTGTGGATAAAGGGGAACTGGTGGACGTATTGTGCTCAGATTTCCCAAAGGCATTTGATAAGGTGCCACATCAAAAGTTATTGCAGGAAATAAAAGCTCATGGTGTAGGGGGTAACATATTAGCATGGATAGAAGATTAGCTGGCTGGCAGAAAACAGAGTATGCATAAACGGGTCTTTTTCGGATTGGCAGGATGTGACAAGTGGAGTCCCGCAGAGGTCTGTACTGGGGCCTCAACTTTTCACAATTTATATCAATGACTTAGATGAGAGGAGTGTAGGCATGGTAGCTAAATTTGCAGATGACACAAAGATAGGCAGGAAAGTATGTAGTGAAGAGGACATAAGGAGGTTGCAGACGATTGTAAATAGGTTGAGTAAGTGGGCAAAAATCTGGCAGACGGAATTTCATGTGGGAAAATGTGAAGTCGTTCATTTTGGCAGGAAGAATAAAAAAAAAGTGTTACTTAAATGGAGAACGGCTGCAGAATTCCGAAGCGCAAAGGGATCTAGGTGTTCTAGTGCATGAGTCACAAAACGTTCGTATACAGATATAGCAAGTAGTTGTTTGATAGTACAGAACTTGAGCATTGCTGAAAGAGACACGTCAAAGCTTTTCAACTTGAACTCTTCAGAACACTTCGCAGTAATACCAATATAGGGGGAAGACAATAATTTATGTGAAGAGAATGCTGATTGGTTGGCAAGTGGGCTCTGATTGGTAAAGGCGTTGCCAGGGAGAATGCACCAGTGATGGTGACTGACAGTTAACTGCCAAGCATTTTTTTTTTAAATTAAACTAGGCAGCTTGGCCATGATTGCTCAAGACAGTGCCTTGACCAATGAATCAGTGAATGGCTGTCACTTATTTTGTTTAGGTGAAACAGGTGCAATGTGTGTACATGTTCTTTGTCTGCAAAGAACCGGACCCCGTGTGTTAATATATGCAGCTTCCAGTACATGCACCACATTGCGAGCCTGACTGACAATCTTAAATTGGTTGCCAGCGTAATTCTTAGCACACTGAGGATTATTTAGCAAATGTTGTCCAATCATAGAATCACATCTAATGTTGGACACTGTGTTTTGAGTTTTGCAAGCATAGGCTGGTTGGGTGCAGTCTGTACATTGCCTGTTGAGAACAGTGGCTGGGACATTTTTGATATGATCTGCCAGTCTTTGGGATGTACGGCCTACAAGCCGAGCATCACAATGACACTCAAATTCATATACCACATTATTCATTTGCGTGATAGGCAGAATGTCTTTTTGGCTTGACGGCAGCATCCTTTTAGTGGAGAATACCACCCGTGTTGCCACTTGTCCACTTGCCAACCAGTCAGCACTCTCTTCAAATACAGTATAAATTGTTGTTTTCCCACTATACTGGCATTCTTGCAAAGTGTCCTGAAGAGTGCAAGACAAAAAGCTTCAACATCTCTTCTTTCAGCAATACAGCAAGTAATTAAGGTGGCTAATGGAATGCTAACCTTAATTAAGAGAGGAATTGAACATAAAAGTAAGGATGTTATGCTTCAGTGAGACAGGGCATTGGTGAGACCACATCTTGTATACGGTGTGCAGTTTTGGTCACCTGATTTAAGGAAGGGTGTAAATGCATTGGAGGCGGTTCAGAGGAGGCTTACTAGATTAAAGCCTGGAATGAGTAGGTCGTCTTATGAGGAAAGGTTGGACAGACTGGGCTCGTTTCCACTGGAGTTGAGTCGAGTGAGGGGTGACTTGGTTCAAGTATATAAGATCCTGAAAGTTATTGACAAGGTGGGCATAGAAAGGGTATTTCCTCTGGTGGGTGAGTCCAGAACTAGGAGGCACTTTAGGACAGGGACAAGGAGAATTTTTTCTGAGGGTAGTGCGACTTTGGAATTCTCTGCCTCCTAACGTGGTGGAGGCAGGGTCATGGAATATTTTTAAGGCAGAGGTAAATGGATTCCCTTGCCTAACAAGAATCTAAGGTTATCGGAGGTACTTGGGAATGTGGAGTTTGAAACGCAAATGGGTCAGCCATGATTTAACTGAATGGGGGAACAGACTCGAGGGGCCGAATGGCCTACTTCTGCTCCTATTTCATACGTTTGCGTATATATAAATAGGAATAGCCACACATACTGCAGTAAAAGTCACCCTGAAATTTCCCTCATTTTGAAATGATCATTGGATCATTGGTGAATATCAGAAGTTGATTGTTTGGCATAGCTAGCAACAGTAAATCTTACTTAAGATTTCTCCAGTGTTTATAATCGCAGGGACTAGTGGGAGCAATAAACCACAAGTATGATAAAAGAAAATATCACTATGTGAATGATGTTGGCTTAGCTAGAATTTTTCCCAGTATCATATGGACAGTGACGACTCAGTGAAACTGATAGTATTTGAAAGTATATGATCAAGTAATTTCCCAGAACTAACATCCTTGCCTTAGATGAGCATAAGGCAGAGCCAAATAAAAAAGTATAAAAGATCCTGAAGGTCACAATCAATACAATACACTCAATCATGTTTCCCATACTTCAGGCAATTGAGCTATTCTTGTTCATTAACATTCATCTGCTGCTACATGTATAATCTCTGTTCCTGAGTGTAGCGTATCATGTCTATTTAGGTTACAAGCCAGCAAATGAGACACAGATACAGAAATGGTGCTTCAGCTTCATAAACAGGCATGCTTAGTTTAGAACATGCAGTATAAAGCACTTTTCAAAAAGAACACATTGCACAAAAAGCCAACAGTTCTCTGACATTTAATGGTTATCGGGAATAACATTCATAATTTAGACTAAAAAAGTCATGCTTAAACAGATGAAGCATAGATGTTTATTTCAAAGAAATTTCACACCATCAATTACACTTGTCATGATTACTGTTGGCATCAAGGATCAGGTGAGCCACGCACCACTGTCGTGCTTTTTTATAATCTTTAGAATGATCGACCTAAACGGAGTTGGTGTACTTGATGACCGTTTTGGTGTCTTCAGAGACAGCGTGTTTGGCCAGTTCCCCTGGCAGCATGAGGCAGACGGCACTCTGGATCTCCCTGGCCGAGATGATGTGGCGCTTCTTGTCATGAATGAGGTGCGAAGCCTCGGAGGCGATGCGCTCAAAAATGTCGACAACAAAGGAATTCATATCACTCATGGCCTTAGAACCATAGAAAAGTTACAGCACAGAAGAAGGCCATTCAGCCCATCTTGTCCATGCCAGCCTGAGGACACCCAGGTGCCCTTTCTAATCCCACCTTCCTGCACCCGGCCCATAGCCCTGCAGCTTACAGCACTTAAGGTGCAGATCCAGGTACTTATTAAAAGAATTTAGAGTTTCTGCCTCTACCACCAACTTGGGCAGCGAATTCCAGACACCCACGACCCTCTGCGTAAAAAAGTTCTTCCTCATGTCCCCCCTACACCTTCTGCCACTTATCTTGAATCTATGTCCCCTGGTTCTAGAATTCTCCATCAAGGGAAACAATTTTATCCTGTCCACTCTATATATTCCCGTCATAATTTTGTACACCTCAATCAAGTCACCTCTCAGCCTTCTTTGTTCCAGGGAAAATAACCCCAACCTATCCAATCTCTCCTCGTAGCTACACTTTTCTAACCCTGGCAACATTCTTGTAAACCTCCTCTGCACTCTCTCCAGAGCTATTACATCCTTCCTGTAATGTGGTGACCAGAACTGCACACATTACTCCAGTTGTGGCCTCACCAGTATTTTAGACAATTCCAACATTATATCCTTACTGTTATATTCTATACCTCTGCCAATGAAGGGGAGCATTCCATACACCTTCTTTACAATCTTGTCTACTTGAACTGCTGCCTTCATGGATCTGTGTACTTGTACGCCAAGACCTCTCACTTCATCTACCCCTCTTAGTATATTCCCATTTATTTTGTAATCCCTGTAACTGTTTGACCTCCCTAAATGAATGACCTCACACTTCTCTATGTTAAAATCCATCTACCACTTTACCGCCCACTCCACCAACCCATCTATATCGTTTTGGAGATTATGGCTATCCTCTACACTATCCACTACTCGGCCAACCTTTGTGTCATCTGCAAATTTCCCAATCGTGCACCCCACGTTCACGTCCAAATCGTTAATATATAACACAAACAGCAAGGGTCCCAACACAAAGCCCTGTGGAACACCACTTGAGACAATTTTCCATTCGCAAGGGCATCCATCAACCATTACCCTTTGTTTCCTGTTACAAAGCCAACCTTTTATCCAGTTTGCCACATTACCCTAAATCCCATGGGCTTTTATTTTCCTGACCAATCTGCCATGTGGGACCTTGTCAAATGCCTTGCTAAAATCCATGTACACAATATCCTTCACTATCCTGCACTACCTTCACCAACCCTTCTTGTCACTTCCTCAAAGAATTCAATCAAATTTGTGAGGCAAGACCTTCCTTTAACAAACCCATCCCTGACTAGTCCATGCCTTTCCAAATGACAGTTAATCCTCTCCCTCAGGATCGATTCTACTAATTTGCTCACCACCGATGTAAGACTAACTGGCCTATAATTGTTTGGCATTTCCGTTGATCCCTTTGTAAACAATGGAACTATGTTTGCATTTCTCCAGTCCTCCGGGACCTCCCCTGTTTCTAGTGAAGATTGGAAAATCATCCTCAGAGCATCTGCTATCTCCTCCCTGACTTCTTTCAGCAGCCTCGGAAACAATCCATCTGGCTCTGGTGACTTATCAACTTTCAAGGATTTCAACCCCCCGAGCACTTCCTCTCTCTTTATGACAATCCCGTCCAATATCTCGCAGTGTTCCTCCTGGACTACTATATCTACATCCTCCCTTTCCTTTGTAAACACGGAGGCAAAATATTCATTCAAAACCCTTCCCACAGCCTCTGCATCTACACACAAGTTTCCATCTTCATCTCTGATAGGTCCCACTGTTTCCTTAACTAACCTTTTAGTATTAATGTATTGGTAAAACTTCTTTGGGTTATCTTTAACTTTACTTGCTAATCTTTTTTCATGCCCTCTCTTTGATTTCCTTATTTCCTTATTCACTTCGTCCCTGTACTTCCTACATTCAGCTAGGCTATCTGCAGTGCTTAGTTCTTTGTGCCTATCGCACACTTTCTTTTTCTGTTTGATCTTGTCCTGTATTCCTCTAGATAAACCGGGAGGTCTAGATTTGGCAGTACCACTCTTATTTTTGTAGGGGACCTGTCTACTTTGTACAATTAGGATCTCACTTTTTAGTGCTTCCCACTGGTTTTCCACTGTTTTATCTTCCAGCAATCCTGTCCAGTCCACCTCAGCCAAGTCCCTTCTGATTTCTGCAAAATTTGCCTTCCCCCAGTTCAAGACTTTTACTCCTGCCTTATCTGTCCTTTTCCATGGTAATGCTAAATCTAACTTAATTGTTTCACTTCACCCACTTGCCCGTCTTCGTTCCCCAAGACTAGGTCTAGAATTGCATCTCCTCTCGTTGGGTTTGTCACTAATTGGTTGAAAAAATTTTCTTGGACACACTGCATGAATTTTTCTCCCTCAGTGCCCCTTGTATTGTTTGAATCCCAGTTGATATTAGGATAGTCGAAGTCTCCTACTATTATTGCCCTCTTGTTCTTACAAGCAGAAATTTACCTACATATTTGTTCTTCTATCTCCCTTTCACTATTTGGGGGTCTGTACTATACTCCCAGTAATGTAACTGTCCCTTTTTTATTTCTAAGCTCAATCCATAAAGCCTCGTTTGTTGACCCATTTAGTATATCATTCCTTCTCACAACTGGAATGGATTCTTTAACCATTAGTGCTACCCCCACCTCCTTTTTTATCTCCTACTCTAACGTTTCTGAAGTGTCTATAACCAGGGATATTAAGCTGCCAGTTTTGTCCCTCCTTTAGCCAGGTCTGCATTATAGCAATGACATCCTGCTGTCATGTGTCTACCTGTGCCCTTAACTCATTTACCTTGTTTGTAATACTCCTTGCATTGAAGTACAAACAGTTTAACCCCGTCAATTTCCTTTGCTGGATACTTTTCAAACTTTGCTTCTCCTGTAACTCCATATCTATCACAACGTCCCTAGCTAATGTTCTACCTCCATTTTTCTGATCTGAATCTGACCTATCTGATCCTACTCCTGGGATCCCATCCCCCTGCCACACTAGTTTAAATACTCCCCAACAGAACTAGCAAAAGCCCCCGCAAGGACACTGGTCCCAGCTCTGCCTGGGTGCAGCCCGTCCAGTTTGTACAGGTCCCACCTTCCCCAGAACCGGTCCCAGTGCCTCAAGAATCTGAATCCCTCCCAGCTACACCATCTCTCCAGCCACATGGCCTTGGACGAGATCCTGGTGGAAGGGTGGGCCCAGGTCAGCACCCTGTACAGTAAGTGGAACAGCTTTTCTTGCAAGATTTCCTCTGTTTCTTGGGCGACTTCTAGGTGACTTTAGTCAGCGACTGCTTCGACAGCTAACGTCATCTTGTCTAATACTCTGATGTTAGAAAGCAACAGGATTGAAGCTATTTGCATAATAGAAATACAACCATTTGAGTTTGAAGTCTCTAATTTTTGCTAGGTTCAAGTTTTCAACTGACAGCAAAAGGCTGCCTACCTTCTTGATTTTGACTGGATTCCTCCGCTGCTTACCTCAATTGTGATTTTGCTGCTTGAGAGATCAATTACAGCTCACATAACCAATGAAAAAGAACATTTTTCCCCCAGCGTTTTAAAAAAGTATTGGTCTCTTGTTTTCTGACAGCAATATGAAAGAAGAAACAGAATTAATATTGGCCCACCTTCATCCCTTGTAACAGTACGTCCTCCACACATTACTGGAGCTGAACTGGGGGCTTGATCAAGTGTTGAAAATGACACAAAAATACTTTTCCTCATGATTTTTCCAACAGGTGGTGTTGGTTTACTTAGTAACCCACTTGAGCCGTATGGAAGCCTACTGCACCTCAGGCAGTTTTTAACCATTAAAGTGGATAGCATAACAAAACCACATCTACTGCCACCAAGGCCTGAGGAGCCATATAAATTGCAACACCCAAAACGGCGGCTTCCTCTTTCCAAGAATGAAAAGTATCTTAATACATGAACAATTAATTTCTTCCTGCTGAATTCAGCATCTTCCAGTCTCTAACGAATTCTGTTCATCAATACTCAGCACAGGTGGAGGAGGGAAACCTTTGCAAAGACCCCAGTCATTCAGATTCATCACAAGTTTTGAGGTCAAATCAAAACAAGGAACGTAATATAGCTGGAAACCACAGGACTAGATCAAATCAAATGTGATGGACAACTGGTAGCTGAATTTCACCTGCTTCACAAGTTGCACCACAGCGTCCAAGGCAACTATCTTCCAGAACGATTTAAGATCATACCTAATAAGTCAATTTGTTGAGAACCAGGTTAAGCTCTGAATTCGTACGCAAAGTGATCCAGGTCACTTGCATAAACCACAAGATACTCCCCCAACAAATCTAATGCAAGAGGTTTATGGAGGACTTAAATTCAAGTGAAACAAATACAAACAGACTTGCGATACAGTAAAAGTTAAAATGTTGTCAAATATATGGATAAGAAAGGCCTTTTGACCTTAGTTCATCCACTCAGGAAGACACGTCACAGTCCCTCCATTACAGCGCTCCAATGATTTCTAAAATTATTCCGATACTCTAACTCAAAAGTCCAGTAAAACTGTGGATCACTAGGTAAAGAATTCATGACATCAGCTTTAAGTTCACCTTGTATCAGTGTGAACCTGGGTCCACTTATCCTATTTTCTCAACTGAAGTAATTTAGCAAATTTACCCTTTCCATAACATTAACAAACTTGTATGTCTCTATAAAATCAGCTCATTGACTTCCTTTCAGTTTTTCCTTATACCAGAGCTCTGACATGAACATCAGCCTTCTGGTTCTTTTCTGAACTGCCTCCAAGACTGCAACAGCTTTTCAGCTGGGTGTCAGAAACAATCATATGAGATATCTTTCTACTTGATTACAAATACCTACAAGTAGCCACCCACCAGATGCCCAATGAATGAAAATTCACTCCCAAGTTGGTGAAATATTACTACACTGAGACTTTGTGGGCTTGGTTCTATCATAGGATGACACGTTTTATGTTGGGTCAAGGTTATGGGCCCATGTCCAAGATGACAGGAGGCTCCTGTTACTGTCTGCCTGGGACCGCAGAATAAATTGGAATGTAAGCTTACATTCTGCGTTTTTCCTGCTCGTGTCCAGAAATGCAACAGGATGGAATTCCAATCCCTTAAAACATATTTAATCTCAACCATCCCCACCCATGAAAAACATGCATTTTCTCGTTTTGTTTATTAATCTCTTCTATTTGCTGTGAAATTAAATCTCTCGCAAGTTCAAGTCAGAACTGAGACTAGGGCAAAAGAAGGCTTGAGAACCAAAGTTCCTGAAAAAGAAGAACTCAAAATTGCAACAAATGAAGAATTTTTGGTTTGAAATGCTTCTCTCAATAAATAAGTACAAGATAAACATCAACCATGGAAAACAGGCCAAAGGGTTAAGATATCAAGGGGAAAACGTCCCTAGAGTTGTACCAAAAAATCATTTAAGCAGCATAAAATTTCTCCTCCATTGCACCTCGAGTCACAACATTCTTTTATCAACAGGATACTACAAATAAAATTTACAAGACAACTGCACATTCATGTCACAATATTTCATTCAAATATTTCTGCACATCTAAGATACCAGTGCATTAAATGAACTGTGTGAAAAAAAGAGAAATTCTGGAATCAGAATTGCCTATCAAAGAAACAGCATCTACAATTACTTCAAGAAAATAAATCTAACAGCAAGAATAATCCTTTAGGAAACTAAAAAGTTCAGACTAATTGGTCCATAGCCCACACGTGAAACAGATGTCAAGTCTCTTATTGGATTTGCAAAGGATCCAATGCTCATTTGATGTCCACTTTTGCAATTTAGTTCCAACAAAGCTGCTGCCAGGTGAGCTATGTACATAAAACCAGATCTCACCAGCGCTGCTTAAAAAAGATAACCAGGTGTCATTACCAAAATGGCAAGTTGTACAAAAGAAATTACTGCATTGAATATGGAACCAAAAGGTGGGGTGTTCCTTCAGCTTCACATTTAAACCAAGGTTTGCTGCTAGCCACCCTCTCCCAGTTGCTGCAATCCTGTCCCAATTGTGCATTTATGGTTTCTTCAACCCTGCCGTAAGACCCTACCCGAGGACTATTGCTGACAACACAGTCAGCTGGTCTTCACTGGTGAGACACCTGGGGATGTTCAGTGGATATCTACAGCTCACCAGTCTGATGTAAGAAAGACCCACGTCTTCATGGGGCAATTTGCTAGTGGGAACAGGGTTTAAAAGAATTTTGCAGGGGGATGGAAATCAGGATGTAGCATTAGAAAAGGAGAACAGTAGTACACAAAGGAATGGGAGAGACAGATAGTACTAGGATATAAAATAGGAAGCCATTACTTGGGGTTAGACGAAAAGAGAATAGAAAAAGATCTAGTACAGGTTTACAGAACGTGTATATAAACAGAAGAAGCGTGGTTAGTGAGCTGCAGGCTAGGATAAGAATGTGAATTTTTCGCAATAATGGCGATTGGCTTCAAAATGGGTACAACTGGGTACCAAATATACCTGGATACATGGTGTTCAGGAAAGATAGGAAAGGAAAGTGGGGGTGGCAATATTGATCAGGGAATATTACAGTGGAAGGGGAAATGTCCTGGACAAGTCGAGGAAAGAATCTATTTAGTTTCAGTTAAATAACAACCAAAAGGTGCCATTACACTGCTGAGTGTATTCTGTAAGCCACCAACCAGCAGGAAAGGTGTTGAGAACCAAATCTGCAGGGAAATAAGACAGATGTCAAAACTATATAGTGGTGATAATGGGGGATCTTAACTGTCCCAATATAGGCTGGGATAGTAACATGGGGAGATGGTGGCATAGAGGTATTGTTAGTGGACTAGCAATCCAGAGACCAAGGTTCAAATTTGAATTCAATAAATATCGGGAATTAAAAGTCTGTTGATGACCATGATTGCCGATTGTTGTAAAGACCCATCTGGTTAACTAATGTCCTTTAGGGAAGGAAATTTGTCGTCCTTACCTGGTTTGGTTTGCATGTGACTCCAGACCGACACCACATTCTGAAATGGCCTAGCAAGCCACTCAGTTGTATCAAACCGCTACAAAGTCTAAAAGGAATGAAACCGAACAAACCACCCGGCATCGACCTAGGTACCGGTGTTAAGCTTCAATAGCCGTTTGGCAATAAACACCGAGACCAAGACAGAGTCCTTTGGATAGTTTTATTTCTAGTGCATAAAACTCTCTACAGAGATTGTCTCACCCGTTATCCCTTTTATACAACTAAATGCGTGTTTAGGTTGTTAAACTAATAATTAACAATTGATCTCCTTTAACTGTTTCCTTCCCCAACAACTGGAAATGGCAGAGGTAAACTCAGCCCTGCCAATGTTGCAAAGTCCTCCTCATTGACATGTCGGGGTTTGTGCCAAAATTGGGAGAGCTGTCTCACAGACTAATCAAACAACATATTCGTACTCTCAGAATCATACCTTACAGATCATGTCCCAGACGCCACCATCCCTGCGTATGTTCTGTCCCACCAGCAGGACAGACCAAGCAGAGGTGGCGCCACAATGGTATACAGTCAGGAGGGAGCTGCCCTGGGAGTCAACATCATCAACTCCAGACCCCACGAAGTCTCATGACATCAGGTCAAACATGAGCAAAGAAACTTCCTGATGATAACGTACCGTTCCCCCCTCAACTGATGAATTACTCCTCCATGTTGAACACCACTTGGGGGAAGCACTGACGATGGCAAGGGCGCAGAATGTACTCTGGGAAGGGGACTTCAACACCCATCACCAAGAGTGGCTTGATAGCACCACTACGGACCGAGCTGGCAGAATCCTCAAGGATATATCTGTTAGACTGGATCTGCGGCATGTGGTGAGGGAGTCAATAAGAGGGAAAAACATACTTGACCTCATCCTCACCAACTGCCCACCGCAGATGCTTCTGTTCATGACAGTATCAGTAGGAATGATAACCACACAGTCCTTGTAGAGACGAAGTAACATCTTCACATTGAGGGCACCTTCCATTGTGTTGTGTGGCTCTACCACCATGCTAAATGGGGTAGTTTTCGAACAGATCTAGCAGCTCAAGACTGGGCAACCATGCGGTGCTGTGGGCCATCAGCAGCAGAAGGATTATACTCAACCACAATCTATAAACTCATGGCCAGGCATATCCCCCACTCTACCATTACCACCAAGCCAGGGGATCAACCCTGGTTCAATGAATGAGTGCAGGAGGGCATGCTAAGAGCAGCACCAGGCATACCTAAAAATGAGACATCAACCTGGTGAAGCTATAACACAGGACTACTTATGCGCCAAACAGCAAAAGCAGCAAGTGATAGACAGAGCTAAGCGATCCCACAGCCAACAGATCAGATCTAAGCTCTGCAGTCCTGCCACATCCAGTCATGAATGGTGGTGGACAATTAAATAATTCGCTGGAGGAGGCTCCACAAATATCCCCATCCTCAATGATGGAGGAGCCCAGCACAATCAGTGCAAAAGATAAGGCTGAAGCATTTGCAACAATCTTCAGCCAGGAGTGCCGAGTGGGTGATCCATCTCGGCCTCCTCCGGAGGTCCCCAGCATAACAGATGCCAGTCTTCAGCCAATTCGGTTCACTCCAAGAAACTGCTGAAGGCAGTGGATGCTGCAATGGCTATGGACCCCGACAATATTCCAGGAATAGTACTCCAGAACTTGCCGCGCCCCTAGCCAAGCTGTTTCAGTACAACTACAACACCGGTATCTACCCGGGTATGTCCTGTACACAAAAAGCAGGACAAATCCAACCCATCATTTACCACTTCATCAAACTACACTCAATCATCAGTAAGCAATGGAAGGGGTCATCAACAGTGTTATCAAGTGGCACTTGCTTAGCAATAACCTGCTTACTGACGCTCCGTTTGAGTTTCGCCAGGGTCACTCAGCTCCTGACCTCAGTACAGCCTTGGTTTAAACATGGACGAAAGAGCTGAACTTGAGATGAGGTGAGAGTGACTGCCTTTGACATCAAGGCAGCATTTGACCAAGTGTGGCATCAGGAAGCCCTCGCAAACCTGGAATCAATGGGAATCTGGGGGAAAATTCTACTGGTTGGAGTCATGCCTAGCACAAAAGGAAGATGGTTGTGGTTGTTGGAGGTCAATCAGCCCAGTTCCAGGGCATCACTGCAGGCATTCTTCACGGTAGTGCCCTAGGCCTAACCATGTTCAGCTGCTTCAATGTTGTGCAATCATCAGCCAACATCCCCACTTCTGACCTTTCTTTCAGGTCAGAAGTGGGGATGTTGGCTGATGATTGCACAACATTTAACACCATTTGCGACTCCTCAGATACTGAAGCGGTTCATGTCCAAATGCAGCAAGACCTGGACAAAATCCAGTCTTGGGATGATAAGTGGCAAGTAACATTTGTGCCAAACAAGTGGTAGGCAATGACCACCTCCAACAAGAGAGAATCTAACCACTGCCCCTTGACGTTCAATAATAGCATTACCATCATTGAATCCCCCATTATCAATATCCTGGGGGTTAACATTGGCCAGAAACTGAACTGGACTAGCCACATAAATACTACAGAGGCTAGGCATCCTTCAGCGACTAACTCACCTCCTGGCTCCCCAAAGCCTGTCCACTGTCTGCAAGGCACGAGTCAGGATTCTGATGGAATACTCTCCACTTGCCTGGATGAGTGCAGTTCCAACAACACTCAAGAAGCTTGACACCATCCAGGACAAAGCAGCCCACTTGATTGACACCCCTTCCACAAACATTCACTCCCTTCATCACAGAAGAACAGCGGCAGCAGTGTGTACCACCTACAAGATGCACTACAGGAACTCACCAAGTCTCCTTAGACAGCACTTTCCAAACTCATCACCTTTACCACCTAGAAGGACAAGGGCAGCAGACACATGCGAACAGCACCACCTGCAAGTTCCCCTTCAAGCCACTCACCACCCTGACTTGGAAATATATCGCCATTCCTTCACTGTCACTGGGTTAAACATCCTGGAACTCCCTCGCTAACAGCACTGTGGGTGTATCTACAGCACAGGCATTGCAGTGGTTCAAGAAGGCAGCTCACCACCACCTTCTCAAGAGCAATTAGGGGTGGGCAATAAATGCTGGCCTAGCCAGCGACACCCACATCCCACGAATGAATTTTACAAAGCGTAAGGGTCGACAGGGGAAAGAGTTTGAAGTGTGCTTGGGAGAGTTTTCAGTACATTTCACGCACAATGAGTAAGGAGGCAATGCTGGATCTGTTTCTGGGAAGTGAGGTGAGTCAAGTGAATCAAGTGTTAGTCTGGGAGAATTTAGGGAAAGTGATCATTGCATCATAAGATTTAGATTCGCTATGGAAAAGGTCAAGAAGCAATTTAGAGTAACAATACTCAAGTGAAGGAGGGCCAATTTCAGGAGGTTGAGAACAGATCTGGTCAACATAAATTTGAACCATGGACTGCCCTTAAATAGGTGGTTCGGGTACAGTTGAGGGACATTCAGATGAGGGGGAAAGGCAGGCTAACCAAAGCCACAGCACCCCAGATGATAAAAGAGATGAAAAGGTGAGGCAGAAACAGATGCTGTGAATACAAGTGAGAACCAGGCTTAGTATAAAAAGTTCAGAAGGGAAGTGTAAAGAGAAATAAAAGGGGCAAAGAGAGAGCATGAGACTGCCAGCTAAAAAAGGGGAATCCAAAAGTCTTCCACTGGCATATAAATAGTAAAAAGGGTGGTAAGAGGACGGGTGAGGTCGACTAGGGACCAAAAAGATCTACGCATGGAATCAAAGGGCATGGCTGAGATGCTGAAGGAGCGCTTTGCATCTGTCTTTATTAAGCAAGAGGATGCAACCAAAGTCAGAGCAAAAGACATAGCTGAGAAATAAAACAGGCTAAAAACCAATAAAGCAGAGGTACTAGAAAGGCTGGATGTACTTAAAGAGCTTGATTACATCACCAGGGCCAATGGGAGGCACCAGAGGATGTTGAGGGAACTAAGGGTTGAAACTGCAGTGGTACGACCACAATTTTCCAATCCTCCTACGATACCGAAGTGGTTTCAGGGGACTGGAGAACTGCAAATGTTACACCCTTGTTTAAAGAAGAGTGTAAGGATAAGCCCAGCAACTAACAACAGGCCAGTCGAATTAACCTTGGTGAAGGGAAAACTTTTAGAAATGACAATCCAGGACAGGATTAAGGTACACTTGCACAAATATGGATTGCTTAAGGAAAGCCAGCAAAGATTTGTTAAAAGCAAAATATTTTAACTAACTTAAATTGAGTTTTTTGATGAGTTACCAGAGGGTTTATAAGGATAATGGTGCTGGTGTAGTCTGTGTAGTTGTGCTTCTAAAAGGTGTTTGATAAAGTGCTACGTAACATGCTTGTCTGCTAAGTTCGAGCCCATGGAATATAAAGGATCAGTTGCAGCTTGGACATGAAGCTGGCCGAATGACAGGAAACAGTGGTGTAATCAATCGTTTTCAGACTGGAGGACAGTACATAGTGGGGTTCAGCAGGGATCGATCCTAGGATCACTGCTTTTTTTGATCTATACTAAAGGTCCTAGATTTGGGTGTGCAGGGCACAGTTTCAAAATTTGCAGATGACACAAAATGTGGTATAGTAGACTGAGAATCAGATAATGATAGACTTCAAGAGGATATAAACGTATAAAAAGGTGGAATGGGCAGACATGTAGCAGGTGCAATATAATTCAAAGGAGTGTAAGGTGAGACATTTTAGTGGGAGGAACAAGGAGAGGCTATAGAAATATAAAGTAAAGGATACAATTTTAAAAGGAATGCAGAAACAGAGTCCTGGGAAGTTATGTGCACAGATTGTTGAAGGTGGCAGGGCAAGTTGAGAAAGTGGTTAATTAGGCATACAGGGTCCTGGGCTTTATAAATCAAGGTATAGGGTACAAAGTTTTGTTGAACCTGTATAAAACACTGGATTACTGTCATGTTGCATCTAATTCTGGACACCACACTTTCCTAAGGGTGTGAAAGCATCAGCGAGAGTGCAGAAAAGATTTACAAGAATAGTTCCAAGGTTGAGGAACTTCAGTTAAGTGGATAACATTGGAGAAGCTGGGATCGTTCTTCTTAAAGAGAAGGCTGAGAGGAGTTTTGATAGAGGTGTTTAAAATCATGAGGAGTCTAGACAGATTAGAGAGAAACTGTTCCCATTGGCAAAAGGATCAAGAACTCAACAGCACAGATTGTCAAAAGAACCGAAGGTGGCATGAGAAAAATCTTCGAGTATGTGGTTACAATCTGAAATGCACTGCTTGAAAAGGTGGTGGAGGTAGATTAAATTACTGCTTTCAAAAGGAAACTGGATAAAATTTCCCTTAAAAGGGAAAATAAATTGCAGGGCTACAGCAAAGGACCAAGGAGTAGGACTAACTAAATTGCTCTTGCAGTGACCCAGCCTTGATGGGCCAAATGGCCTCCTCCTGTACAATAACTATTTTATGATATTGCATGTTCCTTGGGCCTAGCATTTCAGTAGAGGAACCGCAGACCAACCCTACTCAATATATAGATATTTCTGTATATACCAGTGACCACACATTTTAAATCATAATCTTTATAGTAGAATAGCTGCATTCAAAAACCATTTAAACTTTTTGCAAACATCCTTAATATTTTGGGGTTGAAACTTCCAAGTTTCTCTGAGCATAACAATTGACAAAAGCCCATTAGTTTCTTAGCACCCTGATTTGAGGTCAGTTATTTGAGATTATGAATTCCTCAGAATAATCTAGTTAGATCTTGTCACTTTCAGGATGTTGGTTCCTCATAACATCATGAGGTCAAGATGATTAACTGTTCAGTAACTTATTTGTAGCTATCCTGAAATAATTAGTCATGCTTTATTAAAATATCTGGGTCAAGGCAAAATTAAATTTCACAAAGAGCTATTAATTAGCATCAATTCCTTGGATTTTTTGCCTGCAAAAGCAATGAACTGGAATTTGCTGAAAAATACAATAGCATCTGAACAACACCAAATTATATTTACGCAGCACCTTTAACGTTATATCCCAAGATGCTTCACTGAAGCATTATAAAATAACATGACAGTCATAAAGGGAGATATTAGGTCAGATGACCAAAAGTTCAAAGACAAAGGTTTTAAGGAGCATCTTAAAAAGAGGAAAGCAAGGTAGAGAGGCAGAGAGGTGTAGAAAAGGTATCCCAAAGTTTCGAACCATGATAACTGAAGGTGTGGCCATCAACGGTGGAGCAATTAAAATCAGGAATGCAAAAGAGACCAGAATTAGGAGAGCACAGATATCACAGAGAATTGTGGGGCTGGAGGAGATAACAGAGACGGGGAAGGACAAAGCCATGGAGGAATTTGAAATTAAGGATGAGAATTTTAAAATCAAGACGTTGCTTAACCAGGAGACATGCTATTAATGTGCAAATTAGCCAGTAGCTTATAGCAAGGAAACGGTTACCTGGTGAATAGCAAGTTGCCACAAGTTGCACACTTGTGCAACTCCGCCACTAGCTTTGCAAAAATGACTTCTCCCCTTTAATTTCCCTATCGGTTTAATGAAGTCGCTGTATTTGAACATTATTTTGAAAGTTTAATGGGAAATTAAAGTTAAGTTTAGTATTTAATAGTGCAAATATCCTTTAAACAACATGATAATTATTTGTGACAGCACATCAACCTCTTTGGCTCAAAAAGAAAACAATGAAAAGAGTGTAACCTCATTCTATAAAATACTGAATTACTTTGGAGATTTAATTAAGTCCCATTTTTAATTTCGAAACTTACTTTTCCTTTTTCCTCTCTTGATCCAAACTTTCTTTCCTCTTTTTTTTTCAGTACCTGATTTGAGATTGAATTCACCCACTTCAATTCACCCTCCTCCTCATTCCTCCTTGTTTATTTCTCAATCTGCAAATCACATTGGTTGAAAAAGTACGCAGTTGATCCTGTCATTCATAAAGGTCCATAAATGCCCTGTTGCCCTGCCTGTTATCAGCTAGCATTTCCAGTAGCTTTGCCCTTCTCCAATAAATTCTGGTCCAATATATACCTATCGCCACCAAAATAATTAAACAACAGGCTTCTAGTTTTTTTCCCCAAACAGGCACTATATTGATGAAAATGCATACATAATGAGATTGAAGAATCTGTTAACATACAGCAATTACAAGTTACCTGAAACTTTTCAGCACTTCGTGTCGAACTGTGAAATGAAGCCCCACTTTTTCATAAAGTATTATGCATTATTGAAATACCAAGAGCAAAACCAAGATCACTTGATATTGTGGTACTAGGCATGTTCATAAAAATACAAAACTACAGACTGATTTCACCTACATGGTCTGTACCTCTGATATACTATAAAGCTTCAGATTGCAACAAAGCAACAGCTCATTTTGACGAAACCAAAATCTTGGATCAGATTCTTAACCACTCTTGCAAGTTCAAGGAAACCTACTGCTTTACAAGGATGGACTGGTGCAATACTGATGTATGAAAGGTGAGGAAAATTTTACACGCTAGATCATTTTCCTTCTTCATTTAAAGTATCCTCATATTTGAAATTCCAGTGAATACTGTAAATAAGACACCACACCAATGGGAATTTCATTCGGTGTCCTCATTTTCAGAATGGTCATGTTCTGGTGTGAATTGCATACAATACAGTAGTTTTATTTAGACTGCACGAAGGTAAGTTCATAACACAAGAAATCAGAAAAGGACCAATCAATCCTTAAAGTCTGCTCTGCCATTCGATACAATAATGTCTGCTCTTCTACCTCAACTAGACCTTCGCACACTAACCTCACATCTCTCAGTACCCTTCACGACCAAAAATCTATTGAACTCTGTCTTGAATATACTCAACAAATGAGCATCTACAGCTTCCCAAGGCTCACGAAGCTTTGAGTGAAGAAACTTCACATCTCAGTCCTAAATGGCCACCCCCATATTGTGAAACTATTCCTAGTTCTAGGCTCCACAGTCAGAGGAAACACCCTCTTAGCATTTGTCCTGTCAAACCATTTCAGAATTTTATATGCTCAATGCAATCATCTAATTCTTCTAAACACCAAACAGTATAAGTTTAATCTACTAAAGGAATTGTAGTGGAACATACCATTTGCTTTCTGTACCTGCACGTTAACTTTCTGTGATCTGTGTACAAGTATACTCAAGTGCCAATGCATACCAACATTTTCCAGTATCCCAACATTTAAAGAAATATTCTGCTTCTCTATTTTTCTGACGAAAGCAGATAACTTCAAACTTTTCCACATTATATTCTATCCACTACCTTCTTGCCAAGTCATTTAACTTGTGTATATCCTCTTGTCGGCTCTTTGCATCCTTTGTGCACCTTACTTTCCCACCTAACTTTGTATTGTCAGCAAACTTGAATATATTACACTTTGCTCACTCATTTAAGTCATGGATATAGATTCTAAATGGTTGAGGCACAAAAACCGATCCTAGCAGTATTCCACTAGTTACAGCCTGTCAACCTGAAAATGATATGCTCATTCCTACTCTGCATTTTGTCCAGTAGCCAATCCTCTATCCCTGCTCCCCAATCCCATGAGCCCAAATTTTCTGTAATAACCTATATGTGGCACCATATCGAATGCTTTTTGAAAACCCAAATATACTACATCCACTGGTTCCGCCTTATCCGTTTATCTCCTTAGCAACTGTAAAACGAAACCAGACTGCTCGCAAACTTGGTGTCATACTTGACCCCAAGTCGGCCCCGACTACATATACACATCATCACTAAGGTGGCCTATTTGACAAGTCCCCGGGTCCTGATGGACTTCAGGGTCTTAAAAGTGGCTAGTGAGATAGTTGATGTATTGGTTTTAATTTTCCATAATTCATTATATTCAGGGAAAGTTTCATGAGGTTGGAGAAGAGCTAATGTAACTCCTTTATTCAAAAAGGAAGGGCGACAGAAAGCAGGAAACTATAGGCCAGTTAGCTTAACATCTGTCATAGTTTCAAACATTTTCCCCATTATTAAAGACGTTACAACTGCCAATAAGATAAATTCAAGGAAATCAGGCAACGTCAACATGTTTTTGTGAAAGGGAAATCATGTTTAACCAATTTATTGGAGTTCTTCGAAGAAGTAACACGTGCTGTGGATAAAGGGGAACCAGTGAGTGTACTGTACTTAGATTTCCAGAAAGCATTTGATAAAGTGCCACATCAAAGGTTATTGCAGGAAAATAAAAGCACATAGTATAGGAGTTAACATGTTGGCTTGAATAGAAGATTAGCTAGCTAACATGAAACAGACAGGAGGCATAAATTGGTCATTTTCTGGTTGGCAAAATGTAACGAATGACATGTCACAGGGATCAGTGCTGTATCCTCAACTTTCTACAATTTAAATAAATGATTTGGATGAAGGACCAAAGGTATGGTTGCTAAATTTACCAATGACAAAAATAGGTAGGAAAGTAAGCTGTGAAGAGGGCATAAAGAGGCTACAAAAGGATATAGGTAGGTTAGTTGAGTGGGCAAAGATCTGGTAAATGGAATGCAATGTGTGAAAATGTGAAAATTTTGGCAGCAAGAACAAAAAAAGCATATTATCTAAATGGCGAGAGATTGCAGAGCTCAGAGATGCAGGGTGATCTAGGTGTCCTCGTGCATGAATCGCAAAAGATTACGATGCAGGTGCATCAAGGAATTAGCAAAGCTAATAGAATGTTATCATTTCTGGGGGGGGGGGGGGAATTGAAAACAAGAGTAAGTGGTTCTGCTTCAGTTATACAGGGCATTGATGAGGCCACATCTGGAGTACTGTGTACAGTATTGGTCTCCTTATTTAAGGAAGGATGTAAATGCATTGGAAGCAGTTCAGAGAAGGTTTACTAGACTAATAGCTGGAATGGGCGGGTTGTCTTATGAGAAAAGGCTGGACAGACTAGGCTTGCATTCGCTGGAGTTTAGAAGAGTAAAAGGCGACTTGATTGAAATATATAAGGTCCTGAGGGGTCTTGACCAGGTGGATGCAGAAAGGATGTTTCCTCTTGTGGGAGAATCTGGAACTAGGGGTCACTTTTTAAAACTAAGGTGTCACCCATTTATGGCAGAGATGAGGAAAAGCTTGTTCTGAGTGTCGGAGTCTTTGGAACTCTCTTCCTCAAAAGGGCGGTGGAAGAAAAATCTTTGAATATGTTTAAGGCAGAGGTAGATAAATTTGTGATAAGTAAGGGGATGAACGGTTATTGGGGGTAGGTAGGAATGTGGAGTTGAGGTTAAAATCAGATCAGCCATAATCTTTACTAAATGGTGGAGCTGGCTCGAAGGGCTAAGTAGCCTACACCTGCTCCTAATTCCTATGTCAGTGGCTCAAAGTCCTGGAGCTCCCTTCCTAACAGCACAGTGGATGTACCTACATCAGATGGACTACAGCAGTTCAAGGTGGCTCACCACCATCTCCTCAAGGGCTATCAGGGATGGACAACAAATGCTGGCCTTGCTAGCAACACTCACATCCCATGGAAGAATTAACAAAAAACATGACTTTGTTACCTTTGGGCCGAGTATTCCAATGCACTCCTTGCTGACCTCACACGTTCTACCCTCGGTAAAATTGAATCATTCAAAACTGCTGACAGTGTCCAAACTCGCATAAGTCCCATTTGTCCATCAGCCATGCTCGTTGACTTGAGAATAACTCCCGGTGAAGCAACACCTCGATTTTAAAATTTTCTTCCTTGTTTACAAATCCTTCCATGACCTCACCTTTATTGTAATCTCCTCCAGCCCCACAACCCTTGAGATATCTGCCTTCCACTAATTCTAGCTTCCAGAGCACCATCTGATTTTCATTGTTCCAATATCTGTGGCTGAGCCTTCAGCTGCCTGGACACTAAGCTCACAGAATTAATGTCACCTGGTTCAGGTGTTTGCATGCAATCAACACCCTCTCCTACATTAAGAGGTTCAACTTCCTATGGAAGTTCGAATTAACATCCTCACCACCTAGAAGATTTGAAGCCGATCAGTAATTGTAAAGCTTCCTTGTGAATGAGACATTTGCAATGGTATTCTCTTGGCTGAATTTATCCCAGGGTTGACCTTTCATAGTTGTACGTAAAACAGCAAAAACAGCTTTTGCGTGCACCATTCATTGAAAAGGATGCTGAAACTGGCATTAAGTGAACTGAACTAACTGAATTGCACAAAGATACTGCCAAAACCATCTAGAACAAAATGGGATTGATGGTCAAGCCATTTTCAAAAAATGAATGAATAAGTTAAGAAACATCCATAGAACTCATTTTAACATATAAATCATGTACAATGAATTTGGGAAAATAAAAGTGCCAATAAAGCAGAGAAAAAAACCCTTGGCTGTCAACACTGCTCCAACCATAAGAATGAAAACTTGGATGACTCCTGTGCTTTACTAACAAAGGTTATTCTAAAGAAACTGCCCATGCTTTACGAAACCAAATAAACTTTTACCATTAATACTTTACTTGAAAATAAACAAACTACACTATCATCGAACTAGAAATCATTGCCACTTTGTTAAATATTTGCTATCAGCTGCATCAATGGCCCAAACTTTGCTGAAAAGTTGCGCCATCTAAGGCGTAAGCCATTATCGGCCCAGAAATTGCTGCAGCAGCAAATTTTAGAGTGTGCAATGTGAACTTGATTATTTTTCCCTTCAGATAGTTTTATTCACGTGCCATAAATTGCTGCAATTGGAAATTCACAATGGTATGGCAATGCCAACAGGGCATCTGGTACCTCAGAAATGTCAGGTCAAGGTTTAAACAAAGCAAGAGTGTTTTTCATAAGCACGCCTTGACAACTGAATGACTTTTAACCTTGCTTGTTCATTCTTTTGTTTGTGACCAAGAGAAAGACCATAAATCATGGCTTTTACAGGGTCATTGCAACATGAATTACCAGCCTGGAATGATGGAGATAAGATTCATTTCTATTTACTGTGCAAATCCAGCAAAAAACACTTGATGAACATGGAGCTTCTATTTCTGCTCAATTAATGCAGAGTAATTTGTGGTAATTCACAAATCATGGCATAGTTCTTCCTCACTGAAATTGCAGGGTTTGATACACAACCAACAACAGCAGGTGCCATGAACCCACACATTTTTTCAGCAAGTTCTGGCCCATTATTGTCCAGACACCGCTGGAAATTGTGTGGCTGACTTCTGCCATTATTTGTCATGCCATAATTTCCTGAGACTTGTGCATGTCTCCACAAAGATACCCTTGGAAAAAATTAGCTCTGCCACACAACAAAATCAATGGCGATCACAAACGTGTTGAATTAATGCTACTTTGATCACGGAAGCCACTTAGATAGTTATAGAATGGAGAGCTAAGAATAAGTATTCAATTGTTCATCTCGTTGCCTATGTGAAAGATAAACATTTCATAACAGCATCATGAATTTAAGCAGATATACACACACAATACACTATCATACACAGAGAGGAAGGCAAAGGTCTTCATTTTACAAAGAACATAATGTTTACTGTTGTCCCAAACTTGAAGATATCTCAAAAACAAAACACGGGGCTGTATTTTCTAACATATAAATCAGCATCGAAACCTATAGGATTACCTCCCAAAATGCAAGAGATCCTGAGCATGTATTTCATTACAGGCTTCCATTGATGTCAAATGCACAAGCTCAATAAATACTCATGTATGGGTCACACTGGTCAGGAAGAATATCTGGCTTAAACCAACTCAAAAGGATTTATTTTATTCTTTCATGGGCTGCAAATGTCACTGACAAAAGCCAGCATTTGTCACTAATTACCCTCAAGGTGATGATGATGAGCCACCTTCTGCAGCTGCTACAATCCATCTGGTGGAGATCCACCAACAGTGCTGTTAGGGAGTTCCAGGATTTTGATCCAGTGACACTGAAGGAGTGATGATATGGTTCCAAGTCCAGATGACGTGTGGCAGGGAGGGGAACCTATGGGTGGTGGTGTTCCCATGCATCTTCTGCCCTTGTCCTTCAAGGTGGTAGAGGTCCTGGGTTTGGAAGGTGCCGTCCAAGGAAGCTTGTTGAGCTCCTGCAGTGCATATTGTTGTACACACTGCTGCCACTATGCGTCAGTGGTGGAGGGAGTGAAGTGTTTGTGGATGGGTTGCCAATCAAACGGGCTGCTTTGTCCTGGATAGGATTGAGCTTCTTGAGTGTCACTGGAGCTGGACTCATCCAACAAGTGGACAGTATTCCATCACACTCCTGACTTTTACCTTGTAGATGGTGCACAGCCTTTGGAGAGTCTGAATGCAAGTTACTCACTGCAGGATTCCCAGCATCTGAACTGCTCTTGCAGCCACTGCATTTACATGGCTAGTCCAGTTAAGTTCCTGGTCAATGGTAACTCCCAGGATGTTGATAAGTTGATGGGAGAGTCGAGGAAAACTAGGGATGAGCAATAAATGCTGGCCTCTGCAGCGACATCCATAGCCCACGAATTCTCAATTTAACATAAACTAGTTATTATTTTCAACGAATCTTGAACTAGGCAAGTTCAAAAGCAATCTCCAATTTAAACATGCTTCTTCCTCATGGTGCAAAAAATAAAACCACCTACCTTCAACACTCAAGGAGCTCATCTTTGATTCTAAGAAGTCAAACAATGTGCTGGGTGCAGATGGTCTCGCATTTGCTACACCATCATCTTCTTCAGGTCTTGATCTGCCTCGGCCTCTTCCCTTTCCTAATCAATATCAAACAAAAGAAAGTTTTTCAATTAAAAACAAACACATTAAGTGAACACTGTGCATTCGGCCTGAGTACATTTATAAATTAAATACAACAGCCATATGCATTTGAAACAATAGTTTATTGATGCTACAAAAACTGCTAGGGCCTTTTAAAAAAAAAAACTGGCTTCTTGAATGAAGCGGCAGCTAATTGCAAACGTCTGGTGCAGTATTCAGCCAGAGAAGTCAAGTAGCTAATCCTCATCCTTACCATTGCTATCTCTACACTTCACTATTCAAATGCTCTCCTGGTCGTGCTCCAAACACACGCCCTCCATAACTTAAGCTCATAGAAAACTCTGCTGCACGTATCCTCATTCACAGATTTCCATTCACTCATCACTCATGCTCACTGGTTCCTGATCTAGCAATGTCTCAGATTTTAAAATCCTAATCCTTGTTTGCATATCACTCCATAGCCTCACTCCAACCTCATCCAATAATCTTAAACCAAAAAGCTATTTTGGAAGTATGACTGCAGAGTAACTAAGGTTGCGAATGAAACATCCCAGGATATTTGACCTTTAGAACAGGTAGGCCAAACAGAGAAGTGGAAGGTGAGGGTGGGGGCAGATGTAGCTCTGAAAATAAAAGATGAGATAAGGACAAGGTAAAGAAAATATTCTGGTTTGGAGAATCAAAGTGTTGAAACAACCTGGCAGTAGATAGAGCTTTAAATTAATGAAGGTGAGGGTGGTGGGGCAGGGAGGCAGAAGGGTTGAAGAAAGGATAGATTCAAAAGCAAATAGAAATGTCAGGTTGTTGAGTAAATGAGTGATTTAACTAAAATTATACAGAACATGTCAACGAAGGACAGGGAGCTTAACAAAGGTAATGGGGCATGACTGACTATGATGATATCAGTGAAAATTAGAAAAAAAGTTAAAGTTATTCGAGATAAAACAGGCAACTCAACTGCAAAGACAAAACTAAATGGGTTGACCTAATAGCAATTATAGAGATGTGGCTGCGGAGCGACCAAGTTTCGGAATTAAATATTCTCGGGTACTTGACTTGCATAACTGAAAGGCAAAATGGAAAAGGATAAATGAAGGTAGCCCTCATGATAAAGGATGGAATGAAGACAAGAAAGAAAAAGGGTCTTAGTTCAGAAAACCAATCAAAATCAGTTCAAATGGAGATAAGAAACAACAAGGGACAGAAAACAATTGTGGGATTAGTTTATGGACCCCAAACAGTAGCTTTAGTGTTGGGCAGAGCATAAATTAGGAAATTAGTGGTGCACATAACAAGGCTAATATAGTAATCATGAGGGGCTTTAATCTTCATACAGACTGCACAAAGCAAATCTGCGCTACTGGTGTAGAGTGCGAATCCATGGAATACATTCAAGAATAGTTTTCCTGATAATATTTTGAGGAACCAACCAGGGAACAGGCTATTTTAGGTCTAGTATTGTGTAAAATTAAACCTAGAAGTAAAAAGGGGGCTTTGGGGATGAGTGATCATAACATTATAGAATTTTACATTGATTTTGAGTGATTCAATTAAGGCTGAAAATAGGGTCTTAAATCTGAACAAAGCAAAGTAGGCTGGTATGAGGGGCGAGCTGGCTAAAGTAAACTGGAAAATTAAATTAAAACATGACCACAGATAATGGATAATTTTGCAATGAACATGCCTTTGCTTACAAAATAAAATCCATTGACCCTGGCTAACAAGAAATCAAAGATGTTAAATTAAAGGAAGAGGCTTAAAAAAACTGCCAGAAAGATGAATAAACCTGAGGGTTGGGAAGATTTTATGATTCAGCAAAGGATGGCCAAGAAGTTGACAGAGAGAGAAAATGGTCAACGAGACTAAACTAGATGAGACAAAAAATGATTGTTCGGACTTTCAAAAGTATGTAAAAAGGAAGAGATTAGCAAAAGTAAATATATGTCCTTTAGAGTCAGGGACAGAATAAATTATAATGGAGAATAAGGAGAGACATGAAACAAATGTTTCTGTCATCACCACTACAGCGTACTTAGAAAATCAACTCGGCAGTCATCCCAGATTTATAAAAAGGAAATAGTGTTTGACAAATCTGTTGACAGTTTTTTTTGAGATTGTAACTGGTAGGGTAGATAATGAGGAAACAAGTGCATTTGGATTCTCAAAAAGCTTTCAATAAAATGCCCCACAAGAGGTTCTAACACAAAATTAGGGCTCATGGGATTGGAGGTATTTCTTAGCTTGGATTGAGGATTGGTTAACGGACAGAAAACAAAGTAGAAATCAATGGGCCATTTTCAGGTTGGCAAGTTGTAACATCTGAGAATGTCGAAGGATCACCGAGAGATCAGGCCATATTTACCAGTTTTCAGTCACTCACTTGTTCTCTATGGCATCCTGGATATCGAATAGCAGATGAAATACGAAAAGTATTCACCTTCAAACAGAAGAAACAAGCTGCCTAGCCTGTCCTCAGCCCTCAAACATAAACAAGACATTCATTGTTGATGCGAAGCAACAATGAGGGGCTTTACAGTCAATAATATTATTCCATCCACTAATGTATCAACAGTAAAACTTTTCTCTTTGTTTACAAATATCTCCATTTCAACCAGTCCCCGACAACTCTTCCAAGTTTAGGTCCAAGAGTGTGCCCTCTAATATATCAGCTTTGGCCTCCAGTGAATTCTGTACTCATGTGCAGGATCTTCAACCATCTCAGCACAATTTTCTCCCTAAACCCCACCACCCTGACACTGATTTCCTCATTTTCCAAAGCCCCCTTTAAAACCGCTCCTTAGCCCCACTTCAATCACTTCCCTTAACTCTTGTTCTGTTCTATTTAATCCTTGGGAAATTCAATAAATTGCGATATAAATGCAAGTCATTATCTGACTGGTTGTGGAGCCTGAAACTAGATTACAAAGAGGTCAACTAAGAAAGGCCCTTTGCCTGATCTGAACTTACTCTTCTGGAATGACTCTATAATCCACTTCTCCCCACTCTTAATAATTAAGCGTTTCTTAAATCCTTCTAGTTTGTGGCTTCAGAATCTTACTTGGAAAACTGTTTCACACATTGATGACTTAAAAACCTCTTGACATCAGTCCTAAATGTGTTTCCTACTAGTTTCAACCTTTGTTCCACTGTCATTAATTAATTTGAAATAGCTTGCTGCATTTACCAGTCATGCCATCTCCACTACAGAAACTCAAGTTTCTCCAGTCTGACCTCCTAATTCAGACATGTGGGAGTCATCTCATAGCTCTTCTCTGTCGTGTTAGAAGGATTTAAGGCTCAGTGACAACAAGTGCCAACAGCACAAAAAGTATGGTTTGATCAGCTTTTCCCAAGACTTGTTGCAACCTATATTTTAATACTTCAGCTATAAAATTGAGTACTCATCCATGTAACCAAATATTACTCTTCAGTGAATGAGTATGTTGAATGTACAGTTTACAATAGGATCTACATCTCTTTCAAGTTCAATCTTTAAGGATCAATTTTTTTAAATAGCTGTGTATAATATGTCACACTCCTCAGCATTTCCTCTGCAGCTGTCATGTCCACTTACATGGTTAAACTAACTGTTTTTCTAGTTTCCCTGATGCATCTTTTGATCTAACTGTCACTTGAATTTTGGACTGAACTTCTGGAGGAAAGTTGTAAATGTAAAAGTTCACAGTAAAAATCTATCACTGGAACACTCAGCTCAGGGCTTTTTTCCTCTTTCCTAGCCCCGTAAACTTGGCATAACTTTCCAAAAATCTGTTCACTTTACCTTATATTTGTTCTGAAGAAAAATTTCTACCAATGTGTTGCATTTAAAGAGGAATAAAGCCCATTTTTTAACCCCCAAAAAGTTAACATTGAGCAGAAACACACACAGATCAAAACTGCCACAATTAGATTCTCAATCAAATCATTTACAAGGACCTGTAGGAGGTTTCAACACAAATATAAAAAAAACACAAGTTGATACAGAATTAAAATTTTGTGGTCACTCACATAGCAGGATGTATGCCTCCCCCAACTGTCTGGATTTTGAAGGTGAAGTTCAAGCCTATCCAAACTTAGAATCTGTATCTCTGCATTTAAAAGAGCTGCTATGTATTCAAAGTCTCGCTGAAAATTCTCAGCTTCCCATTTCCTAGAATATTTTTGCACCAATCCAAAAAGTTTTTTCAATATACTAATTCATTCATGGCATGTGGGCATCACTGGCTAGGCAAGCATTTATTGCCCATCCCTAATTCCCCTTGAGAAGGTGGTGGTGAGCCGTGGAGGTGGTTAACTTGTGACTAAAAGAAAATAGGATCAAACCCAAACACAAGAAGAATACAGGCAGCTCATGAGTTCATGACGTCTGCTCTTGTTATGTCAAAAGCAAACACACTAGAAGGCTCAGGGCTTCTACATTTTAGACTCCACACCACCACTGCCCCACACCACCCACAACCCCCACCAACATGATCTTGATCTGATTTTCTTTAATTTTGTGAATATTTTGATTAACCATGGAACGTTTTTGCATTTTTGAAAACCATAGCAATACATTAAACTCAGAAGCCTATAAATTGTACATAAGCAACACAAACATAAACATACAATATTAACAGCACAATTAGCAAAGTAAAAGATCCCAGTTTTCAATATATCTTCAATATTCGTGCTAATATTGCTGCTCTTTTCCAATTTGCAGCTGAAGAAATACAGAACGAAGTAAAAAGAGATTAATATCAGAAGGAAGAATGGAGGAAGAGACACTATGATGATTTCACCATTGATACTTGACATATCCCTAGAAGTGGAGCAGAGTTTGATGAGTACACATTTTTTTTGAAGTATAAATCAAACAAAATTTTTTTAAAAATAAAATGCTGATACAATTGTTCACGTGGGTTCAGCAGCCCCAAAATTACATTTCAATTGTTTTCTTTAAAATATCCTAAGTAGACTTTACCTCTTGCAGGTACATTATGCATAGCTGGTGGTGTTTTGACACTGTTGATAAGAAAATTTAATGCATTTTCTAAATTATTGCTGTGATCCATTAGGGCCTGTCGTGCTTCCTCCTTGCTGAAACCCATTTCAGTTATGTGCTGTAAAGCTCGCTCATCAACCTACAATGGAAAAGGTGTCATTAAAATACATAAAATATATATTTGGTCATTAATGTTCAACAAGTGTGATACTGCACTGCATTTTATTATCTTGCACTAGATTACCAATTGAAATAGATTTGAATCATTCTTTCAACACAAGTATGCTTTCTTGACAGGCTAACTGAGCAGTTATTTCATTTGAAAAGGAACACAAACTGACAATGATATTTTTGAAATAACTGCATGGGAAAAGATTCCTTGCACGTCAGGACTTGGGGAACTGGCATTGCCTCAGCTCAATCTATAAAAGGACCCAACATGAAATGTAGGGACAGAAGTTTCAACCCAATTTTCATATGGACAGGGGCCAGAAGTACAAAATTAAGTGTTATATTTTTGGGCCTTTTCTCACCTTATTACTCTAAACAGGTTCGATTGCCACATCCAAGGTCACTGTACCAGCAAGTTCCAACTCCCTATGCCTTAAAGAGTATCTTCAATAGCCTTGATATCGAGCTAGGTGTTCAGTAACACGGCCAGGTTAATAAAGAAAATGTGACTGTCAATCAGCACCACCTACTGAATTATTCTCTGCTTCCACAAGTCATTCTCTCATGTTCAATAAGCAATAAAATATCGCATCATCAGACCTTGTTTTCAGGTTAAACTATCAAGTTAATTTATTTAACAAAGATTAACAGACAAATAATCATCAGAGCTTTTCCAGGGGAAAGCTGACCAAGTTTCTGAAAAGGAAAAGAAAACATTCCAATTAAAACGCTTCTTCCTTTTAAAACTATTTTTACATTAGGCCTCAAGTTCCTTGGGAGTGGCAATCAGAGTCAGATTGCCACTCCTCTCCTAGTTTTTTTTTAACCTTAAATTTTTCCATCCTGTCTCACCCAACCTTCCAACTCAGGCTGGGTGAGAAGTGGGCATCCCCAGGGCCCAGCTCCAAGGACAGCTCTGTTGAAGGGAAGTAGGCAACGCCCTCTTTTTTATGGCACCAGCTGCCGTGAAACAGGTAAGTTTCAAGGTGCAGCTGAGGTTAAATGTCCTTGACAGGCCTAGGATAAGGTAAGTGGAGATTTTGGAGGCTGTGGGGGAGGTCAGGGATCTTTACGAGAGGTTGGGTCTCGGGGTGGGTTAGCGGGGGAAACCGGATGGGCTGGGCCTTTGGTGGTTTGGGGGGTGGAGGGGGGAATGAGAGTCTGACCTGGCCGTGGTGGGGGAGGGGGGTTTTGGGGGAGAGAGCAGTCCCTGTGCGGGTGAGGGGAATCCCATGGGTTGGGTGGGGGCCATCACGGGGGTGTTGGGGGGTGGTCTGGTCCCTTGGGGGTAGTCGTCAAAGGGGTGGGGGAGAAAGAGTCTTGTGGAGGGTCGGTCTGCATCTGTTCAATAGTCACCCATAAGTTAGAAGAGGTTTTAATTCTAAATTTTTCTGGGTAACTATTGATGTAACCCAGGCAGAACCATCCAAAGTTGGCAATTTAAATCCCATTTTAGAAGGTTCCCAGTAGAAGGCAATTGCCCAGAGGAAGTTTGCACTTCTGGGCAATGGCCATGCAAACCTTACTTGTGAACTTTCAAAGGATGTTCCCCAGCACATCTTTGGGGTACGCCCCCAGTACGACACCCTGGAGCACGGAAGTTACGGCCCATTATGTTTCTTAACATTACAAACATATGAAATAGGAGCAGACGTAGGCCATTCAGCCCCTCAAGCCTGATCCACCATTTAATAAGATCATGGCTGATCCATTTGTGTTTTGAGTTCCACATTCCCATCTACCCCCGATAACCTGATTCCCTTGCCAAACAAGAATCTACCCACCTTTGCCTTAAAAATATTCAGTGACCCCACCTCCACTGCCTTCTGAGGCAGAGAGCTCCGAAGTCACAAATCCCTCAAAAAAAATTTCTCCTCCTCTCTGTCCTATATGGGTGACCCCTAATTTTAAAACAGTACCACCGGCCCCCCTAGTTCTGGACTCACCCACAAGAGGAAAGATCCTTTCCATGTTCACCTTGTCAAGGCTATTCAGGATCTTCAATCTGGTCACCCCTCGCTCTTCTAAACTCCAGTGGAAACAAGCCCAGGCTGTCCAACACTGCTGGAGCTCTGCTTGCCTATGGTACATCTCTAAGTTGCAAACTGAATCTCTCACTCAAGCAGCGAAAGCTCCTTAAATAGTCCCAGTGACTGGGACCTCCTGAATTTGAATAAATGTCAATGCCTAAAAGAACTGATATAGTCATACAAGTAACAGCACAATTATTATAAATTCAGGATTTTACAAGAGACAGTTATGTTTTAAAACGTCACCTTTAACGGAATGTGAAAGGGAATGTTTTGGATAGGGGGACGGTGCTCATATTAAACCTGTATCCAAAGATCAGCCGATATGACCTGGTTGTCATGGGGAAAAGAAACCCAAACCAAAACCAATTGAAAATCGGGTGACAACTTTCATAACTTGAACAGAAAAGGAACAGCTGCTTTTTGGAGGCAGACACAGAGAGAGAAAGAGGCAATGCAGCTACGCTGTCAAGAGCAGGGAAAGTCTGTTCTTGTGTGTTCTTGTCAAATTCCACATTCTCACTGTGACATGGATCGAAAAGTATGCTTTACTGGACTTATTGGTGACTCTCATAATTACATCCCCTAGTTTTGGACTCTCCACAAGTGGAAACATCTTCTCTATATCTACCCAATCAACCCCTTCATAATTTTGAAGGTCATTTCTCAATCTTCTCTGTTCTTTTCTAGAGGAAAAAAGCCAAGCTTGTTGAGTCTTAAAATACCAGATTTAGGAAACAGTGACACACATGCACAAAAGGGTACTGATCTACAATTATTAGTAAGACATAAACACCTGCGTTCATTATTTCCATTATGCCATGCTTCAAATGTCTCAGATGGGTTATATGACCGTCATGCTGGTTTTCAAAGCCTTTACAAACTTGCTTGTGATTCTACAATCTTCTTATTGTATATACCCCTACATAGCTCACTCTGTTCCTCCTCCAAAGGAAAAATTCCTTGATCCTCACTTGCTTTGTTCCAAAGACAACTCCCCAACTCAAGCACAAAAACTACAAGTTAAACAACGTTAAACTATTTGCAGCTGTTATTTACACAGGTAACAAGCACATTACTTAAGCATAGAGAAGATGTTTCACGTGTAGAAAATCTAAAGCAGTGATGGGCAACATGCAGCCCATCAGGGTTCTGAATGTAGTAAGCGGGACATTTTGTTGACCACTGCTCATGCGCAGGGATGCCAGGTTCCACTGGTTTCCATCTGTGTAGTTCTTTTCCTAGCAGTATTACTAAAGTGATACGCACGCAAAACAAGAGCACATGAAGTGAGGTGCGTGCTGATTGCATACATTGACGGAGAGCCGTCCGCTCCCTCTGGATCCAATCAAAGTACTGCTACTGTTCAATCAGCAGGCCTCGCAAATTCTAGGTACGCAAGCGGAGTTAGCAAAATTACCCTATCCCAGGAGACTTTCTTCGTGACAACACCGGTAGACGTGGGAGATTGCGCTTTTTTATGTTACCATTCTGCCCTCAGCAAAAGTAAAAGAGTTGAGAGCTGGATTATTTTGTTATTGAACAGAAAGGGAGGCCACTTTGCCCAATTTGCAATGAGGTGATCTTGGTTCCAAAAAAAATACAACGTTAAGAGACATGATCTTTTGTTTTTACCATTTGAAGTTGATGACAGTTCTATTACTATATGAATGATTCAGCATTTTCTATAACCTGTTATGAAATATTCAGCGTGTATTACATGTATTTAATCTTATTCATGGGGTCATGGTTAGTGGACATGCCCAATTTCAATCTTGCGGCCCACTGAGATGAAGGAAGGCCACTAAAGCAGCCCATTCGCTCGCATAGGCTGCCCAACATTGATCTAAAGCCTGTGATTCATCTATCCATTCCATTTCAAAATAAAACTTGGAATAAAATTCACTGAGCCCAGATTTTCAGAAGGGAGTCACATTTGAGTGCTTTTAACAACACTCGAGAGCAACAAAGCCAGAACTATATCCTTGGCTATAGAATTAAGCTAGGGAAACTTGAACAACGAAAAAATACCGATGGCATTTCCACACAGTTAGCAACAGGTATGCAGGACTTTGTATTTATATAGCATCTTGGGGTGTTTCATTAAAGACACGATATATAAGTACAAGTTATCGTTGTTGTTCCACAACTTATAATGCACAATCAGAATGGTCAACTGCACCAGGGACTTGATTTCTCTGATCCCGAAAAACAGTTTGGTATCCTGAAATCTCAAGAATGTTTTGTACTGCCTCCCCAAACTGTTTCCACAATATACTGAAAGAGCAACATTCAAAGATGGACAGTCTCCACTTTACTACTACACTGCTGACAACAAAGGCAACATATGTACTTCAATCTGGGGGATAAATTATTTTCCTTAATGAGTTGTCACCCAGGGTCAGAGATGTCAGTTGTACAGCCAGATACAAAATAAAGTAAAAATAAAAGCAGGAAGGGCTGACAATGTCAGCAGGCCAGGCAGCACCTGTGGAGAGAGAAAGAGAGTTAATGTTTCAGGTCAATGACCTTTCATCACAATCTGAGACAGGTATCCGACCTGAAACATGAACACTGTTTCTCTCTCCACAGATCCTACCAGGCCTGCTGAGCACTTCCAACATTTTTGTTTTGATTTCAGATGATTTTGAGCATGTACAGTATTTTGCTTTGACAAAACAAGCTTTGCTCTGCTCCAATGTGCTTCATTTCTAATTCTCTAATCACCGTCCCATAGCAACAGCATGAGTATTTACACATTCCCATCTCACTAGCCAACAGAGAGGTTTTGTCTCATGAGTCCAAGCGTATTCAGACTCTAAGAAATTGAGGAATAATGGATTAACCAATTTCCCCCAAAAATAAATTTGCCCAGAAACCGTCCAGTCGTTATCGATGGTTCGTTGGAGAAAAATACAATCGGGCAGAATGGTGAGTTTCTATTCTGTAACATTTTATGACAGGAAATTACAAGACCACATAAAAAACATTAGTCAAGCTGTACAAAGAAAGAAAAACTTGCAATTATGTAGCAATATTCACAACCTCAGGTCATCCCAAATCTCTTTACAATCTAAGAACTTTTGAAACAGTGTTGCAATGTAGGAAATGTAACAGCCAATTTGCACATATTAAATTTCCCACAAACAGCAATGAAATTAATGACCACAAAGACACCAAAAATAAAGCTGCAATATTAGAGAGAAATAAGAAAACAGGGCTCCATGAAATACTTTCAGATGTATGAATGTTGAAAGTAGCATCACCACTGAAAGTTACTCAGTGTACTTAATTACAGAAGAATTTCTTCTGTGAATGACCAATGTTCAAACAGAATTGACTGAAGTTGGGGAGCCAAGGTGTCAAAATCATTGGAAGAGGATGTCAATTTTGTTTTCTCAAACAAGGTGACACCTTAGCTTACATGATTATGGAAAGGTGAAAGAAGGACAGAACAAGAACCTGTATTCATACTACATCTTCAATGTAGAAAAACTTATTAAAAATTGTCTCAAACTACTTCACTGATATGGAATCAAAAAAGACACTGAGCCAAGGAAGGCGATTTTAGGAAGCTTATTCAAGGAGGTGGGTTTGAAGGATTGGCTACCTTTGGGGGCATTTGGAGCAGAGATTCCAGAGTAGTGATCTTGAGTTTCTGTAGACAGAGTCGCTGAAGTTTGGGGAGGAAGGGAGGGGAATTTTACAAGACGCTGGACTGAGAGGAGGAGTATTTAGGGAGGGGCAGGGGGTCAGCTCAGTTTGTAAGAATTTGAAGGAGATTATAAAGATAAGTCAAAGGGCACAGCCATGAGGGATTTAAACACAAGCACTTAATATTTAAGATACTGGAAGCCAACATAGGTCAGTGAAGGCAAAAGTAATGGCTTCGTAAGATAAGTCACAAGCAGCAGAATTTTGGATGAACTGATGCTTACAAAGGGGTAAAGTTAGGTTAGCCCAAAAAATACATGGAAGTAGCTGTGCTTGGAAGCAACAAAGGCATGGAATAGTGTTTCAGCAGGAAATGGACTGTGGTAAGGGCAATAGGGCCTGGGTAAACTGTGTGCACAAGGTGCAAAACCCCAGAGCCTGGGCTCATTGGTCGAATAACCTGTCAACCTGGATGGTCAGTGTCCAAAGCAGTCAATCTGGCGCACAGACCATGCCAAATGACAGGCTACTTGGCCAATGATTGCTTTTGTTCTGAATATCAGAGTGCGAGAGCAAGAGTGAGTGAGTAGGAGTGAATGTGAAGTGAGGGAGTGAGAGAATCCTGAGACTAGGGGTGAGTCGGAAAACAAATAAACATGAATGGAGGCAGTGCTATTGCCACTGGATTAGTAATCCAGAGACCGAGGGTACAGCTCTGGGGACCCAGGTTCAAATCCCACCTCGGCAGATGGTAGAATTTGGATTCAATAAAAATCTGGAATTAGAAGTCTGATGATGTCCATCAAACTATTGTCAATTGTCATAAAAACCCTCATCTGGTCTGGCCTACATGTGACTCCAGCACCACAGCAGAATGGTTGACTCTTAAATGCCGTCTGAAATGGCCTAGCAAGCCACTCAGTTGTGTCAAACAACTAAGAAATGAAACCTGGCCTCAGCATCAGCAAACTCAGCATCAACTTGGGCACAGGAAATGATAATGGCAATCTCAGTTTGTCGACCCTGCAAAGTTCGCCTTACTAACATCCAAGGGCTGGTGCCAAATTTGGGATAACTGTCCCGCAGACAAGACAAGCAACAGCCTGACAGTCATACTCACGGAATCGTACCTCACAGATAACATTCCACACACCACCATCACCATCCCTGGGTATGTCCTGTCCCACTGGCTTGACAGACCCAGCAGAGGTGACAGCACAGTAGTATAAAGTTGGGAGTGGGTTGCCCTGGGGCTCGCCCTGAACTCTTCAACATTGACTCCGGACCACATGAAGTCTCATGACATTAGGTCAAACATTGGCAAGGAAACTTCCTGCTAATTACCACATACCGTCCCCGTTCAGCTAATGAATCAGTCCTCCTCCATGTTGAACACCACTTGGAGGAAGCACCAAGGGTGGCAAGGGCACAGATTGTATACCGGGTGGCTGACTTCATTGCCCATCACAAAGAGTGGCTTGGAAGCACCACTACTGACTGAATTAGCAGAGCCCTAAAGGACATAGCTGCTAAACTGGGTCTGTGGCAGGTGGTGAGGAAAACCAACAAGAGGGAAAAACATACTTGACCTAATCCTCTCCAATCTACCTGCTGCAGATGCATCTGTCCATGACAGTATCAAGATGAGTGGCCACCGCACAGTCCTTGTGGAGACGAAATCCCATCTTCACATTGGGGATGCCTTCCATCATGTTGTGTGGCATCACCACCATGCTAAGTGGGAAAGATTTCGAGCACAGCTAGCAACTCAAGGCTGGGCAGCTACTAGGCTCTGTGGACCATCAGCAGCAGGATTGTACTGAATCACAATCTGTAACCTCCTGGCCTAGCATATTCCCCAGTCTACCATAACCACCAAAGCAGGGGATCAACCCTGGTTGAATGAAGAGTTCAGGAGGGCATGTCAGGAGCAGCACCAGGCATATCTAAAAATGAGGTGACAACTTGGTGAAATTACAACTCAGGACTACCTGCGTGCCAAACAGTGTAAGCAGCATGCGATACACAGAGCTAAGCAATTCCACAACCAATGGGCCAGATCTAAGCTCTGCAGTCCTGCCACATCCAGTCGTGAATGGTGGTGGCCAATTAAACAACTCACTGGAGTCAGCGGCTCCACAAATATCCCCCCCCTCAATGATGGAGAGGACCTGCACATCAGTGCAAAAAATAAGACTGAAGCATTCGCAACAATCTTCAGCCAGAAGTGCCAAGTAGATGATCCATCTTAGCCACCACTGGAGGTCGCCAGCATCACAATTGCCAGTCTTCAGCCAATTCGATTCACTCCACGCAATATCAAGGAATAGCTGAAGGCACTGGATACGACAGACGCTATGGGCCCTGACAATATTTTGGCAATAGTACTGAAGATTTGTTGTCCAGAACTTGCCACAACCCTAACCAAGTTGTTCCAGTACAGCTACAACACTGGCATCTACCCGTCAAGGTGGAATATTGTCCAGGTATGTCCTGTACACAAAAAGCAGGACAAATCAAACCCAGCCAATTACCGCCCCATCAGTCTATTCTCGATCATGAGTGAAGAAGTGATGGAATGGGTCACCAATAGTGCTATCAAGTGGCACTTGCTTAGCAATAACTTGTTCACTGACGCTCAGTTTAGATTCAACCATGGTCACTCAGTTCCTCACCTCATTACAGCCTTGGTTCAAATGTGGAAAAGAGCTGAACCCTCAAGGTGAGATGAGAGCAACTGCCCTTGACATCAAGGCAGTATTTCACCGAGTATGGCATCAAGGAGCCCTAATAAAACTGAAGTCAATGGGAATCAGGGGTAAAACTCTGCAGTCGGAGTCATATCTAGCACAAAGGAAGATGATTGCCATTGCTGGAGGTCAATCGCCTCAGCTCCAGGACATAACTGCATAAGTTCCTCGGCCCATCCATCTTCAGCTGCATCCTTCCATCAAAAAGGACAGAAGTAGGGATATTTGCTAAATATTGCACAATGTTATGATCCCAGCTGAGGTTGCCCCTGGACAAGTCTGATGCCAGAGTGGAACCCAGATTGACAGATCCTAACTTATAACTTGTTTGTTCAGATAATTGAAGAGTAGCTACTGAACAGACTCACAGGAGTCAGCTGATGAACTTTTAACAGAAGAATAAAACATTTACTAAACAAGATATGAGGAGCCGGCGGTTGAAGGGGAGCGCGAGAGGAGCCGGCGGTTGAAGGGGAGCGCGAGAGGAGCCGGCGGTTGAAGGGGAGCGCGAGAGGAGCCGGCGGTTGAAGGGGAGCGCGAGAGGAGCCGGCGGTTGAAGGGGAGCGCGAGAGGAGCCGGCGGTTGAAGGGGAGCGCGAGAGGAGCCGGCGGTTGAAGGGGAGCGCGAGAGGAGCCGGCGGTTGAAGGGGAGCGCGAGAGGAGCCGGCGGTTGAAGGGGAGCGCGAGAGGAGCCGGCGGTTGAAGGGGAGCGCGAGAGGAGCCGGCGGTTGAAGGGGAGCGCGAGAGGAGCCGGCGGTTGAAGGGGAGCGCGAGAGGAGCCGGCGGTTGAAGGGGAGCGCGAGAGGAGCCGGCGGTTGAAGGGGAGCGCGAGAGGAGCCGGCGGTTGAAGGGGAGCGCGAGAGGAGCCGGCGGTTGAAGGGGAGCGCGAGAGGAGCCGGCGGTTGAAGGGGAGCGCGAGAGGAGCCGGCGGTTGAAGGGGAGCGCGAGAGGAGCCGGCGGTTGAAGGGGAGCGCGAGAGGAGCCGGCGGTTGAAGGGGAGCGCGAGAGGAGCCGGCGGTTGAAGGGGAGCGCGAGAGGAGCCGGCTGTTGAAGGGGAGCTGGGACAGCAGGGGTGACTGAGGGAGTTCGGTGAGGAGGGAAGGAGGTGATCCTCTGTGTACCGTGAGTACAGCTGGGTAAGCATTTACTACTTTTATTGCTTATAGTTATTAAGGTCTTATTTTGTGGTTCATCGTTTGTAGGGGCTATATTCTAACAACAAGGAGCAGGGAAGAAGGGCCCCAGAGTAATTGATATTAAGTATTTTCCAAAAGGTTTAATTTAATTTAAAGGGGTAAGTCATGGCAGCTCAAAACCATAGCGTGCTCCTCCTGCTCAATGTGGGAAGCCGGGCACATTTCCAGTGCCTGGGGCCAGCATGTGTGCGGGAAGTGTCTCCAGCTGCAGCTCCTGGAAGCCCGGGTTTTGGAGCTGGAGCGGCAGCTGGGGACACTGTGGAACATCCGTGAGGCGGAGAGTATCATGGATAGCACGTATAGAGAGGTGGTCACGCCGCAGGCTAAGAGTCCACAGGCAGGAAGGGAATGGGTGACCACCAGGCAAAGAAGGAGGGCTAGGCAGGCAATGCAGGAATCTCTTGTGGCTATTCCCCTGCAAAACAGATATACCGCTTTGGGTACTGTTGAGGGAAATGGCCTCTCAGGAAAGCAGCAACAGCCAAATTCGTTGCACCATAGTTGGCTCTACTGCACAGGAGAGGAGTAAAAAGTGTGGGAATACAATAGTTAGAAGGGATTCAATTGTAAGGGGAATAGATAGGCGTTTCTGTGGCCGCAAACGAGACAACAGTTTGCTGCCTCCATGGTGCTAGGGTCAAGGATGTCTCAGAGCGGTTAGAGGACATTCTGAAGGGGGAGGGTGAACAGCCAGTGGTCGTGGTACACATTGGTACAAACGACCTAGGTAAAAAAAGGGATGAGGTCCTAAAAGGAAAGTATAGGGAGTTAGGAAGTAAGTTGAAAAGTAGGGCCTCAAAAGGTAGTGATCTCAGGATTACGACCAGTGCCACATGCCAGTCAGAGTAGAAATAGCAGGATATATTGGATGAATATGTGGCTGAAGAGATGGTGTGATGGGGAGGGTTTGAGATTCCTGGGGCATTGGGACCAGTCCTGGGGGAGGTGGGACCAGTACAAACTGGACGGGTTACACCTAGGCAGGACCGGACTGATGTCCTAGGGGGAGCATTTGCTAACTTAAAGGTTGGGGAGGGTTTAAACTAAAATGGTAGGGGGATGGAAACCTTTGCAAGGAGTCAGAGGAAGGGGAGTCAAAGACAAGAACAAAAGACAGAAAACGGAATAAGAAAAGTGATAGTCAGAGAAATCAAGGGCAAGAATCAAACAGGGCCTCAGTGAAAAATAGTGGGAATGGGACAAGTAATGTTAAAAAGACAAGCCTTAAGGCTTTGTGCCTTAATGTGAGGAGCATTTGCAATAAAGTGGATGAATTAACCGCGCAAATAGATGTAAACTGGTATGATATAGTCGGGATTACAGAGACATGGCTGCTGGGTGACCGAGGATGGGAACTGAACACCCAGGGATATTCAGTAGTTAGGAAGGACAAACAAAAGGGAAAAGGCAACGGAGTAGCATTGCTGGTTAGAGAGGAAATTAACGCATTGGTGAGGAAAGATATTAGCTCCGACAATGTGGAATCTGTATGGTTAGAGCTGAGAAACACTAAGGGGCAAAAAACCGAGTCCACCCCATCTGTTCCAGCTACACATACACTTTTACAGAGGTCTCCGGACAGCATTTGGAAATATGAATTTGGATTAATTATTTCGCTCCACACCTAAGTGTGCTGAGGTGAACAGTAGTACCTTCACTGCATAAATTTCCACTCGGGCAGCAAAGTGTCAGAAATATTTTTGAATGGTGCCTGCCTTCAATTTAGAAGTTTTTTTTTTAGCAGTTTACAATTGTGTACTTGCTCAATGGATACTGATTGCAAAATTTCCAAGTACACCAAAAGGGGCTCAGAATTCAGACAACAGAATATGTTACCACCGTGAATACATAGCAAAATGTGAAGGGCTGTTCAAAAAAAAAGTGAAGAGCCAGCCAAAGCACAAGATAAATAAAAGCAACTGCATAATTCTGGGTAAAATCTAAAAGCTTACCAATTCTCGATATACTCCTTCAGGTTTCCCATCTGCCCTTACACACTTTTCTTCTCTGTTCTTCTGGAACGCATCCCTGCTCCTATTGCCTGGACCACTTGAATTCAAATTGCTCCGGACATTGCTTCCTCCACCAAAGATCTTTGCCTTGGTTTCAAGAAAAGATATTCAAAATATAAAAACCTATTATTTTTGACTATATTCATTTAATTGCAGGCACCGCCACGATATGAAAAAGAGGTATTTTTAAAATTCCATATGTACTAAATCCATGTTACGTATCAGACATATTCATAGCTTTATACCAGAAGTTCAACACAAACTTTTCTTAACAACTGTAGATAATTAAATGTATTTTCAAACTCATTCCTGGTTTATGTAAAATAGAACAAATCTTAGCTAACATTCATGAAACCATTAATAATAGTGCAAATTTGCAGACATACTCAGTTAAATAGATGTAATTGATCCTAAATAAATTTTGACAGCGCACTCCAAAATGACAAACTTTCTGCAGGACAAAATTACATTGCCAACAACAAATCTCAGGGCTTCAGGGCATTCAAATCTCTAGTTAATAATTTCTAAACGCATTACTTCCGCGAAACTGCACTGTATACGCTAGACTTCCTTCCAAACAAGCATTGCTGCTTCCTAACTTAGGACATATCCATGTTCAATCACACTTGCAGAATAACTTCTCTTTTTCACATGTCATGAAGCTTATAATCAAGACTGTTCTGGATCAGATTTTGGTGTTGGCTGAGCTGTTTTTAAAATTGTGGTGACCTTAGGCTAATTTTCTGTTTGGTACATGCTAAAGTATTCGGTACATAGAAATAACACATTCAGATTCCTTTCATCTTCTTTACACTATTGCTTATCAGTGCAATGTTGGCCAACATTTTAGCAATATCCAATTCTGCACCATCTGTCCTATAGAATAATAGAATGATACAAGACAGGGGGCCACTATCCAGCCCACTGTGTCACTGCCTCCTCCTCGAAAGAGCTACCCATTTAGTTCTAATTCCCTGCCCTTTCCCCACAGCTCTTCAAATGCTTCCTTTTCATGTATGTATTCAATTCACTAATTAAAGTTAGGATTGCTTCCATCAGTTTTTCATGTTTTGCATTCCAGATCTGAACATGCCATGTTAAAAAAAAAAAATTGCATTTCACGGCTAGTTCTTTTGCCAGTTAAGAAGAGTTCAAATAAAACACTACCAGAACATTACTCTAACAATACTTGCCTTTTTTACTACATACTAAAGAAACAACAAACTTGCTTTTATTTAGAACCTTAACAGCCTCACAGCTTAGGAGGTACTTTTCATTTGAGTCCAGTCGCTATTATAATCCTGGTGTTTAAATTTCTTCTATCCATACATATTCCCTGCTCCCTGATCTCTATCAACTCATCCAGCTTGAAAAGCACCTGCCTCAAAAAAAACTTAACAGTTCCTCTTACTGCAATATCTTCCGCATCCACCATCCCTTTGACCTATGAGGGCAGCTTTGGCTTCAGCTGCATCGGCTCCACCTGGTGGAAATCCATCTGCAAATGTCTCTGTCAATTCACCATCTCATGCAATAAAACCCAACTCTGAACAAGTTTTTGGTCACCCTTGTTCATCTCAATTTTTCCCCCCTTACACCTCTTGGAAATATTTCAGGACACTTGAACTTGTATTACTGTTTCCATGTCAAGTTGTTTTTGGGATATAGGCAAATATGGTAGCCAATATTACAAAGTCCCCACAAATAACTTTGAGATACATGACCAGATAATATGATTTGAAAGAAACTTAAGCCTGGACATTAGGAGAACTTTTGTGCTCTATTTCAAATAGTGCCACGGAAACTTTTACATTCAACTGACCAGCCTTGACTTAACATTTCATCCTAAGGGTGACAGCTCTGGCAATACAGCACTTCTGCAATCCTGCACTGGAATGCCAGCCCACCCTCTGTGAACAAATCCCCTGAGTGGGAAATGAACCCATGGCTCTCTTACTCAAAGGAGGAGTCAATGCTTATAATATCTTGCTAGGTAACAACACCTGAGATAATTGGTTTACACTGTGGCATTGCTGGTACTGAATCTGAATGTATACTATTGCAAATGGAGCGAGTGCTGGGGTTTGGGGGTGGCAAGATGTGTTGGTTTGTAGAATTGCACAGGATTACTGAAACATTTGGAAACAAGTTTTAATTGAGGTGCTCAAGAGGTTTTTTGATTGGGATGCTGGTAAATAAATTGCACTTTTCCTGCAGGTACAAAGGTGAATAAAATTTGTTCCTATACTTACTGGTTAGAGAAATAAGTAAACCTCTGTCTATTACATTCCATTAAAACAGATGAAAAGAAAGCACGCTCAGCTTTCCGTAGGAAATAAAGCACTTGGCCATCCATACAGGCATTCTGGTGGTGGTCTTGTGGTGCAGTGGGTAGCACCCTTCCTCTGAGTCAGAAGCTCCGGGTTTGAGTCCCACCCCAGGGCTTGATCGCCAAGGAAGATGCATTCATGATTATCAATCTGCAAATCCTTCCAATTCATGCCAATGGCAGGCAGTAAAAGCTGGAAAGACTCCTGGTCAGCCATGTGATTAGGGGAAAGTTGGAGCCTGTATCATCACTATTCATAGCTCCAGACTGCAACATGCATATCACTACAGCAACTTGGTGACTCCCTGAGTAATCTAACAACAGATATTTTGAGTCGATTAGGGGGTCTTGACATCATCTTTGTTGATGGATCACCATTCTGGTCATGCCTGGGCAAGTGACTCCCATGTGTTGATGCTAACAGAGCATATCTTCATGGGGGCTTTGAGATTTTCTTTGAAATATTTCCTTTTACCAAAAATAAAACCAAAAATAGACCACTCAGAGCAGATAACCAGTGCCTAGGAAAATTTGGATGTAATTACTCTGGCAGGCAACAAAGTCCAGGCTGGAAACAACTCAAAGTGGGCCAGCATGTCAGACCAGAAATCTGAAAGGACTATAGCAAGCTCCTGAAACTTCGAATGTATTCATGAGTAGAATCAAAATGAAGAGGAAAGACTTGTTATTGATCTGGGCTGCAGTCAAGTGAAAGGAACCAAAACAATATAAAACACTGGTTAGGCCACAGCTAGAGTACTGCGTGCAGTTCTGGAATCCGCATTCTAGGACTCTAGTGATTGCACTAGAGAGAGTGCAGAGGAGATTTACCAGGATGTTGCCTGGGCTGGAGAGTTTTAGTTATGAGGAGAGATTGGATAGACTGGGGTTATTTTCCTTGCAGCAGAGGAGATTGAGGGGGGAACATGATTGAGTCGTATAACATTATGAGGGCATAGATAGGGTAGACAGGAAGGAACTTTTCCCCTTGGTGGAGTGATCAATAACCAGGGGGCATAGATTTAAGGTAAGGGGCAGGAGGTTTAGAGGGGATGTGAGGAAGAATTTTTTCACCCAGAGGGTGAAAAATCTGGAACTCTCTGCCTGAAAGGGTGGAAGAGGCAGAAACCCTCATAACATTTAAGTATTTGAATGTGCACTTGCGATGCCATGGCATAAAAGGCTATGGGCCTAATGCTGGAAAATGGGATTAGAATAGTTAGGTACCTGTGTGACAGGCGCAGACTCGATGGGCCGAAGGGCCTTTTTCTGCGCTGTAGACCTGTGACTCTATAACTGCAGCAAAAGGATGCAACAGAAGACAACCCAGCAACTCAAGCTCCAACTGATATTCCAAAGTAAGCCAAAAGCTCATAACACAAAAGTAGAGCTCTCCAACAAAAAGTTTCTTCCCCAAAATACACCTAAACAGCATCTTAAAGCTGCTTGAATCTGCAGTTCCTTTCAAGCACAATTTCTAATTACTTTATTTCATCACTCAATCAACTGCAAAAAATATTCATCCTCCTCGAACATTACACTTTACCTCCTTGTTCTTGCTAATTTCTGCAATAGCAGCAGTCCTTTGCTTTTCAAATTCATCATCGCCCCCAGTTTTATTTGTGCTGGCAACCTGCAGGGTTTTCCTCTTATCGAGGTCTCGACTATCAACTTGGTCACGAGTTAAACATTTCTGGAAAAAAAAAGCAAGTTATTTGCAATAAATACAAGATGAATGAAGCCAATCAAATAATGCATAGCAAAATATTTTCCTGCCATAAATATTTCTGTGGCTGAAAAAGAAATTCGTCAAAGGAAAAGAGAATCGAGCATTTTTGTTATAAGCACTCATTATGTACTACGGGAAAATAAGTTGAAAAAATATGCCAAGATTCTTTTTTTTTTTAATTATACAGGTCTGTCAGCAAGCAGCAGGTACTGAGCATCTTGCTCACCCTTGAACAGATCCATTGATTGCAATAGGGCATAAATTGAAAACGATCATGAGAGTCAAGAATCATCAAACCTTTAGAAACAAAGTGCAGCTAATAGGGCAAGGTAGTTAATTTTTGTTTTCTAATGTATTTTATTTTTCTCTTCCATCGCAACTTATACCAGGTTACCGGTATAAGGAAGACAAGTCCACAAACAGTTGTCTAAGTGGCCATTCTTCCTACTGACCCCCAAATGCTTTCTGTAACAGCAAACAATTCAACCAGAGCGCTTATGACAGGTTGAGTATCCTTGATCCGAAACCCTCCAGGCCGATTATGTTTCGGATTTCAGGTAGTTTTGGTTTTGAATAATGCATATAGGCCTACTTACATTATAATGGCCTAAGCCTAGGCTAGCTAGAGTCGATAAATAAAATGGCCAGAAAAGTAAGGTGTACCACTGGATAGTAAAGGTTGGGTGGGGTCAGCGAGGTTCACATCGATTCAGGTCACAGGCTACCTGCACTAAAGGCCGATGGGGTTCAAAACAAGAAAGGGCAGTTTTTGGACGTGTTCGGTTTTTGGATTTACAGATAAAGGATACTCGACCTGTAGAATCAGGCCTAATACTGTCCTTGTCCACAGTCTGCACAAAAGCACTTCAAGTATGGATTTCTGGATAGCCACGAGGAACAAGAACATAGCTAATTAAGCTTCTCGCTAGTTGAAAGATGCTGTTACAAATTGTGAAGAATAGTCACAGGGATAATTTACTAAAGTGCTATCAACTCTCAGGGCCACACCCAAAACTGAGACATCACCTTTAAGGGGGAAGGCCAGAAAACCAAGGAAGGGAGAACAAAGGAAGACAAGGAAATGAAGCTTTAAGTCCAAAGTAAGTAGCATGTGTGATGGAACCCAATTTATGATCTGTAATCACCGCTTCAAAGCAGATTTTGAGTGAACTGCAACTCGCTAAATAACTGAAAGCTTTTCATATTTTTTATGTGTAGAAAAAAAACTTGGACCTCAGCCTTATTCAGAAGTAATAACTTGGGTTTACACTTTCTGGAGTTTAGAAGGGTGAGAGGCGATTTCACTGAAACATAGCAGATTCTGTTTGGACTGGACAGGGCAGATGCGAAGAGATTATTTCCCCCAACTGGGAATCGAGAATATGTGGTCACAACCCAAGGAAAAGGGGTCAAACATTTTTTTCTTACTTGTTCTTGGAATGCGTGTCACTGGGAAGGCCAGTATTTATTGTCCATCACCAAATGCCATCGAGAAGGTGGAGGGGGTGGCGACTGCCTTCTTGAATCGCTGCAATGCATTTGGTGTAGGTACACCCAGTGTTTTTGGGGAGGGAATTCCAGGATTTTGACTCAGCAACAGTAAAGAAATGGGGATATCGTTTCAAGTCAGGAAAGTGTGGGGCTTGGAGGGGGAAACCTGCAGGTGGTGATGTTTCCATCCATCTGTTGCCCTTGTCCTTCTAGGTGATGGAAGTCAAAAGGTTTAAAAAGGTGCTGTCAAAGGAGATCAGGCGAGTTGCTGCAGTGCATCTTGTAGATGGTACATACTACTACCACTGTGCACCAGAGGTGGAGGGAGTGAATGGGTGGTGGATGGGCTACCTATCAAGTGGGCTGCTTTGTCCTGGATGAGCTTAAGCTTCAAGTGTTGTTACCTCCGCCACCAAAAGTGAGCAAGGTTAATTTTTTCGTCCCATTTGTTTGTCAGTAAACAATAGCCCAGGTCTTCTGCTCATCGGTCGTGAGGGTGTCCGTCTCTAACTGCGATTTAGCCTACCCACTTACCATTTTTACACCCGAGCCATCGCACCTTTCAGTGTCTGCTCCAGGAGGGATGCAGTGACAAACAGAATGGGGAGGCCAACTGGCAAGTGTAATTCCAGCGAAGCCACACCCCTTTTCAGCATGAACTAAAGACATACCCTTAAGGTGTGTCTTCATTTCATTACTTGCACTTTTTTGAAATGGAGTTGTCAGCCTCCCCACACTGCACAGTTTCTCCTCACCAACAGAGCTCACCCAGTCCCTCACCCCTCGAAAACACTCAACCTCCCTCCCTTTTGGCCTGAAAATGCTCAACCTCATTCCATTATCCCCAGGCGGTGCTCATCAACCCCTAACAATGCTTACTCGGCCTCACCCTCGCACTCCCTGACAATGACAACTCTTCCGACATCAGCTGGGCCAGAGCCAGGTGATCTGCTGGAGGGGACATTGCTGGGAGGGGTAGGGCAAACATTGTTGTGGTGGCCATTGTGTTTTGACATTTCAGCTGATTTACTCAAGTTACACTACTCAGCAGGCTTGATGCCTATGATGGAAAGCCCGAAGCAAATAAGTGTAGGGCAAAGAGCCCAAGTCTGCATGGTTCTGGCAGTGTGATCCCACTGCCGTAGGGAATCACACAGCCATCAGTGCACAGCCATCAGTGCAGGGTAAAACAGGCAACTGCAAGTTTAAACTTCTCAACTAAGTAATGTACAAGTGTGCATGTCGCGGCTTAATCAGGGTCCCAAGGCACATCAGCGATTTAAGTTGACTCATTCGCCACTCCCCATTTTAGAAGAATCGGTCATCTCAAAAGCTAATGGATGATTTCAACAAAACATGGTACTTAGGTAGGGTACGACCCAAGAAAAACGGGTTAGTTTTGGCAGAAATACAGATCTGGATCCTGCACTTTTTTTTAAAAAAAGGATCCACTAATATCAGAAGAAAGGGCAATTTGACTATTTTGTGGAATGCTGTGGGTTGCTTGTTTAAATGTTCTAGATTGTCTCAGATACGGTGGTGAGTTTGTCACAGCTGTCAAAATGTGAACAGGATTTTGAGAGCAGGTTGTTGGATATGGATTGGCCTGAAGCCTCCTCAGCAAGATGGAAGCTTTAATGAAAAAACTGATGTTTTTCAGCTTTGTAGTTAAACAGCATCACCCAGACAAGGTAAAACCTCATGTTTATGGAACATAGATCAGCTCGAAGTGCATAAATGTTATAACTTAGTTTAACATGGAGTTAACTCAGCTTGATGGAAGCATTCAATCGACTGAGTGCCCTCTTCTTCTTGAAGCTGCACTCATCCAGACAACTGGAGAGTACTCCATCACACTTCTGGCATTTGCCTTGTAGATGGTGGCAAGACTTTGGGTAGTCAGGTGGTGAGTCACTTGCTGTAGAATTCCCAGCCTCTCACCCGCTCTTGTAGCCACAGTATTTATATGGCTGGTCGAGTTTAGTTTCTGGTCAATGGTAACCCCCAGGACGTTGACTGTGGGGGATTAAGCAATGGTAATGCTATTGAATGTCACAGGCAGATGGTTAGATTCTCTCTTGTTGGAGATGGACATTGCCTGGCACTTGTGTGACATGAATGTTACTTGCCACTTGTCAGCCAAGCCTGAATATTATGCACCAAGGGACTACCCTGAGGAACTCCTACAGTGATGCCCTGGAACTGAGATACTAGATCTCCAACAACCACAACCATCTTTGTGCTAGGTTTGACTCCAACCAGAGGAGAGCTTTCACCAATTCCCATTGACTCCAGTTTTGCGAGGGCTCCCTGATGCCACATCCAGTCAAATGCTGCCTTGATATCAAAGCCAGATGCTCATCTCACCTCTGGAGTTCAGCTCGTTGTCCTAACTTGGACCAAGGCTGTAGTGAGGTCAGGAGTTAAGTGGCCCAAGCTGAGCATCAGTGAGCAGATTATTGCTGAGTAAGTGCCGCTTGATAGAACAGTCGAAAACAACTTCCATCACTTGGCCAAATACCGAGACGAGGCTGATGGGACAGTAATTGGTCGGGTTGGATTTGCCCTGGTTTTTGTGGACAGGACATACTTCGGCTATTTTCCACATTTCCAGGTAGGTGCCAGTGTTGTAGCTGTACTGGAACAGTTTGGCTAGGGGCGTGGCTAGCTCTGGAGCATAAAAGTCTTCAGTACCATTGCCGGGATGTCATTGGGGGCCATAGCCTTTGCTGTATCCACTGCCTTCAGCCATTTCTTGATACCACATGGAGTGAAGCGAATTGGCTGAAGAACCATAGAAAGGTTACAGCACAGAAAAGGCCATTCAGTCCATTGTGTCTGCATCGGCCATAAAGAGAAAAAAGCAGCTAGCTGCTTATTTTAAATCCCACTTTCCAGCACCTGGCCCATCGCACTGCAGGTTACAGCACTTCAGGTGCATATCAAGGTGGCTTTTAAACGAGTTGAGCATTTTAGTCTCAACTACCAATTTAGGCAGTGAATGCCCATCGCCCTCTGGGTGAAAAGGCTTTTCCTCATGTCTTCCCTAATCCTTCTACCAATCACATTAAATTTATGCCCCCTGGTAATTGACCCCTCAGCTAGGGGAAACAGATCTTTCCTGTCCATCTTATCTAGGCCCCTCATAATTTTGTACACCTCAATTAGGTCACCCCTCAGCCTCTTTTGTTCTAAAGAGCCCTAGCCTATCCAATCTTTCTTCAAAACTGCAATTTTCAAACCCTGGCAACATTCTTGCAATCTCCTAAAACAAGCATCTATTATGCTGGGGGTCACAACAGGAGACCAAGATGGACCCACTCAGCACTTCTGGCTGAAGATGGCCACAAATGCTTCAGCCTTGTCTTTTGCACTGATGTGCTGCACTTCCACATCATTGAGGGTGGGGATATTTGTGGAGCCTCCTCCTCCATTTAGTTGCTTAATTCTCCACCATCGTTCATGGCTGGACGTGGCAGGACTGCAGAGCTTAGATCTGATCTGTTGGTTGTGGAAGTGCTTAGCTCTGTCCATCACTTGCTGCTTATGTTGCTTGGCACGCAAGTAGTCCTGTGTTGCAGCTTCACCAGGCTCACACCTCATTTTTAGATATATCTGGAGCTGCTCCTGGCATGCCCTCCTGCACTCTTCATTCAACTAGGGTCAATACCCCCAGCTGGGTGTAATTGGTTGAGTGGGGGATATGCCAGGCCATGGGGTTATAGATTGGGTTTGTCTACAATTCTGCTGCAGCTGATGGTCCACAGCGCCTCATGGATGCCCAGTTACGAATTGCTAGATCTGTTCGAAATCCATCCCATTTAACGGTCATGCCACACAACACGATGGAGGGTATCCTCAAAGCGAAGACGGGACTTCGCCTCCACAAGGACTATGCAGTGGTCACTCCTACAATACCATCACGGACAAATGCATCTCCAACAGGTAGATTGGTGAGAATGAGGTCAAGTAGGTTTATCCCTCATGTTGGTTCCCTCACCACCTGCCGCTGATACAATCTACCAGCCACATCCTTTTGCACTTGGCCAACTTGGTCAGTAGTGGTACTACCAAGTCACTCTTAGTGATAGTCCAGCCTGTGGACCAAGCTGGCTACTGCCATGCAGAGTACATTCTGTGTCCTTGCCATCCTCAGTGCTTCTTCCAACTCGTCTTCAACATGGAGGAGTACTGGTTCATCAGCTGAGGGGGCAGTTGGTGATAACAAGCAAGGAGGTATCCTTGCCCTGATGCCACGTGACTTTGTGAGGCCCAGAGTCGATCTTGAGGGCTCCCAGGGCAACCCCCTTCCAGCTGTATACCACTGTGTTGCTACCTCTGCTGGGTCTGTCCTGTCAATGGGACAGGATATACTCAGGGATGGTGGTGGTGGTGGTGTCTGGGATATTATCTGTAAGGATGATTCTATGAACATAACTGTGTCATGCTGTTGCTTGACTAGTCTGTGAGACAGCTCTCCCAATTTTGGCACAAGCCCCCAGATGTTAGTGAGAAGGACTTTGCAAGGTCAACAGAGCTGGGTGTGCAATTGTCATTTCCAGTGCCTAGGTTGATGTTGACTGGTCAGTCAAGTTTCATACCTTTTAGACTAAGTAGTGGTTTGATAGAACCGAGTGGCTTGCTAGTCCATTTCAGAGGGTATTTAAGAGTTATTTTGCTGTGGGTCTGGAGTCACATGTTGCCCAAACCAGCCAAGGATGGCAGATTTCCTTCGCTAAAAGGCATTAGTGAACAGATGAGATTTTACGACAGCCGATGGTTCAAACACATTCCTGACTTCTGCCTTTTAGATGGTCAATAGGCTCTGGGGAGTCAGGAGGGGAGTTATTTGCAACAGAATTCCCAGCCTCTGACCTACTCTTGGAGGCACGATTTATCTGGTTGGTTCAGTTAAGTTTCTGGTTCATGATAGTCCCTCCCAAGATAACGATGATGAGAGATTCAGCCATGATAATGCCACTGAACATTGTGGATGGGTGGTTAGATTCTCTCTTGTGGAGATGGTCATTGTCTGGCACTTGTGGGCACAAATGTTACTGGCCACTTTTTTTAATATTCGTGTCGCTGGCTAGGCCAGCATTTATTGCTCATCCCTAATTGCCCTTGTTGAGAGGGCAATTAAGAGTCAATCACATTGCTGTGGGCCCAGAGCCACATGTAGGCCAGACCAGGTAAGCGCAGCAGATTTCCTTCGCTAAAGGGCATTAGTGAACCGGGTGGATTTTTATGACAATCAGCAATGGTTTTGTGGTCATTGTCAGATTTATAATTCCAGATCTTTATTGAATTCAAATTCAAATCTGCCATGGTGGGATTACCTTGGGTCTCTGAAATAGCAGTCCAGTGACAATACCACTATGTCACCACCTCCCTCCCCTCCTACCAGCCCATGCCTGAATGCTGCCCAGATCTTGTTGCATATGGACACGGTTTGCTTCAGTATCTGAGGAGTTCAAAATGATAGTGAACACTGCGTACTCGGCAGCAAATATCCCCACTTCGGAGCTTATGATGGAGCAAAGGTCATTGATGAAGCAGCTGGGGAGATGGGGGCATACTGGTAATGTCATTGCTCTAGAAATGCAGAAGCCCAGGCAAATGATCTGGGGGCAACAGTTCAAATCCCACCACGGCATCCAGTGGAACCTAAATCCAATTAATAATCTGGGATTAAAAAGCTTAGTAATGGTGACCTTGAAACCATTAATGCCCTTTAGGGAAGGAAATTTACTGTCCTTATCTGACCTACACGACTTCAGACCTACAGTAATGTGGTTGACTCAGCTGCCCTGAAATTACAGACGGGCAACAAATGCTGGCCTTGTCAGCGATGCCCACATTCCATGAAAGAATAAAAAACTGTAGCCGGTCAAACCGAGGACACTACCCTGAGGAACTCGCGCAGGATTGAGATGATTCATCACCAACAACTACAACCATCTTCCTTTGTATGACTCCAACTAGTGGAGTGATTTTACCAGGATCCTGTCCCACTGATTCCCACCAACTTCAATTTTGTTTGGGCTTCCTGATGCCACACTTGGTCAAATGTTGCCTTGATGACAAGAACAGCCACTCTCACCTCATCTGGAATTCAGTTCTTTTATCCATGCCCAAGACTGTAATGAGATCTAGAGCTGAGTGGCCTTGACAGAACCCAAACTGAGTACAAGTGAGCAGGTTATCACTGAGTTAAGTCCAGTTGATAGCACTGCCAACAACACCTTCCATCATTTTGAGGAAGGCTGGGGGTAGATTGATGGGGTGATAATTGGCTGGATTGGATTTGTCCTGCTTTTTGTAGATAGGACATACCTAGGCAATCTTCCATAGATGGGTAGATGCCAGTGTTCCAGCTTCCACATTAGATTCTTTGACTTTGCTGATGACCTTTTTGGGATGGTAATGAGGAGTCTGGGACATTGGCTGTAAGGCACCATTCAATGGGATTCAATGATCAACAATCAGATTGTTGCCTGCCTGGTCTGTGGGGCAGTTCTTCCAATGTTGGCATGTCTCCAGATGTTAGTGAGCAGGACTAGGCCAACTGGTGCCTTTGTCATTTCCAATAACCAAGTCGATGTCAGATGGTCCACCCAGAATTATTTTTATTCAGCTTTTCTGTCACGGTTTAACGCAACTGAATGGTTTGATAGTCCATTTCAGAAGGCAGTCAAGAGCAACGTATTTGCCAGATCGGCTAAGCACAGCAGATTTCCTCCCCTGGACGACATTAGTGAACTAGATGGGTTTTTATAATAATCGGCTAAGTTCATTCGCATCGTTAATGAGACTTGATTCCAGGTTTATTAATTAAATGGATGTAAATTTCCTCAGATGCTGTGGTAAGATTTGAACTCAAGTCTCCGAAGCATTAGTCTGGGTCTCTGCATTTCTCATCCAGTAACATAACCATTAAGCTACATTTCCCATAAGTTAAGGAGAAATTTCTTCGCTCAGAGAATTGTGAATCTTTGGAATTCTCCATCTCAGAGGGTTGTGGGTGGTCCACCATTGCGTACATTTAATACTGGAGTAGTAGATCTTTGATATCTCAAGGAATCAAGGGTGCAGAAGATGGAATTGAAGCCCAAGGTCAGCCATGATCGTACTGAATAGAGGGGTAGGCTCAAGGAGCCATATGGTCTACGTCTCCTACTTCCTATGCTTTTCTGCATTTGTTGCAAAGAGGAACATAAACTTCCATTTGTCAGCTTGGCCCAGCTGATAGCACAGATGCCTGACTAAAATGATTGTGGGTTTAAGCTTCACTTCAGGACTTGAGCACACAACCTAAGCTAGGATTTCAGCGCTGATGAGATGTCAAATTGAGGTCCTGTCTGCCTATTCAGATGACACCATTTTCAGAGTAAGCTCTCCTGGTGCCCTGGTCAATGTTTACTCATCAACTATCACCACCGAAACAAATTAACTGCTAAATTTGTTTGGCTTTGTGGGACCTTACAATGGATAATTGGATGCCTGTAACGCATCAGTGAGTACACATCAAAAGAATCCATTGGCTATAAAGTACTTTGGAACCTTCAAAAGACATGCAAGGGACAATATAAATGCAATCTCTCTCTCTCACAACATATAATCCACTGAGAGGCAAGGCTTAATTTGTCATACCTGCCCAAAAGGGACAAAAGGAGGTGGTCCACCTTCAGCTCCAATATTACTTCTATTATATTTTGCCAAACTCTGAAAAAGCAAGAACACTTGTTCAAAAATAGGATTATACTTAACATTCAATAAATTATAAAACAAAAAAGAAAACCAAGTACATGTATTCATTTTCTCTAATTAGTGAATGACATTATTTGCCAAGTCAAAGGGTATGTCAGAAGTTTGAGAACCATTTGACAAGAAAATGGACAGTCGAACAATAAAAGACATTCATTATAAATCTTTACAGTGGCAACAAGTTGTGGTAAAATAATATGCAAATTATAAAATATTTTTAAAATATTCAACCACTGAAGGACGAATTTAATTAATTTAGGCACCATAAAGAAGTTCATACTGCACATCTACCACACTGTTCTTATAAATTTTAGCATTTAATTTCCTTCTCCCCAACTACACCAAATGATCTTACCAAAAGTAGTGTCAAATCCCCATTCCTCAACATGCAAAGTCAATAAGTGGTCACTCTCCAATTTTCCATCCAAATGTGAACAATAGCTAACCTCTGTCAACATCTCCCCTTAATTACAAAGTTGAGATTGAGAAGATCCATGTTGGGCGAGGTGGGGTGCGGTGCTTAGGCACAAGCTGAGGTCCCACCAGATTTCCACTGAGCAGGTTGGAGCCCCAAAATAGTAGCTTCTTATTTCTTAGGCCAGATATTTGCCTGCAATAAATAATTATTCCAACAGGTACCTGATCTGAAATGGGTCGAATGCTCACGCCAGCCATTTCAAATTTCAATAGTGGAATTTCAGGCTGCATTGCTTTTGAGCTCTCAGTGAAGTAACTTTACAGATCTTGGACCAAAAGCAAATTCCATTTTCCTCAGCACATAAAACAGACCCATCAGCCATTAGCGTATTATTTTTGTAAATACAATTATAATTTGTTTGGAAAACATAGAAAAGTGTGAATGAAGTAATTTTGTCTTTTATCCATTTAGTCACAGAATTTTGACAATTCCTAGCTTAATTTTTAACTTACGTAATTGCTACTTTTCAGCAAAATTAGTCATAGGTTTACTGAAATCTTGCAGTGTTATTTGAATTCAAAATATTCATGTTTCCTCACCCTTTGCAACTCCCACTTCTCGATAAGTTGATCCACTTCACCACCAAGGACAAAAATGTTGGTATCATTCAACAACAGAAATCCATTCCTTATTTTAACCGTTCCAAATAATCTTACTTTTGTGCCAGGCGGGGTGTTGAGGCTAACAGGAAACAAATGGAGAAAAAGAGCTTCATTAAGGAAACAAATTCTATAGACTTACAAATAAAAATGTCAAATAATTGGCTCAAATAGAATGAGTAAAAGGGAGTTTGCACAAATCCCATCTATCAGACTATTAAGTTTCACACAGACTGTTAAGTTTACAAGTTTTAATGCCAATATTCTTAACAACAGAATAAGCTGATGCAGTATGCTGTCTTATTACAGAAGACAAGGTATTAATGATAGCTTGTCCGTGTTCTAAAATGTATCATGCTATCACAAAGCCTGCAAAACATCCAGTGCCACTGAGTGATAGAAGTACAAATTTGAAATCAAGATAATGCTCCTGGAGCTTTTATAGAGCCAGTTCAAACAATGAACTTTTTCATACATAAAACTAAAATCATTATGACCAAGGTGGGAAATGACAGGAAGACAATGTAAACTAGAGGTAAAAGTCTCCTCTGATGTTCTTGAAGTTGGAACCATATGACCAATGGCAGAATGAAGTGAATACGTAGACACAGGCTACGACCAGCCAAAGGAAAAACAGGGTATGGCCTTGATATTGTCGCTTTCTACTAGAAATAAAATAAGTCAAGTATTTTGAGAGATGGAATGCCTCTCAATTGGATTCTGATGAACATTTGGACACAATATGAGGGGCCCTAGAGGAAATTAACAAGAAAGATGATCAGTTAAACGTCTATGAAGCAGAGTCAGAATTTGATGGATTTCAGAATGCAGATGGTCATTCCATGGAAGAAGATATGATGGGCTTTAACAAATTAGATAAATACAAGATTGACAAAATACAACTTGGAGATCCCTGGATCAGTGCTAGCATTTAAATTAGAGTATTGCCCCAAGGTCTCATTTGAACAGGCTGCTGGCTCTAACTTGTGTGCAGTTCCCAGAGAGGGAATGACGTCTGCTACTTGAAAAAAATCCCTGGGGCAACAGCCATTTCCTTCAGCCTCCACGGAACAAATGAGACATTCCTTGGTGACACAAAGAAGAGCGAACTCAAAGAATAGCAGATTTCAAAACAATTCAGATACTGGACATAGGCCTCAATACAATGGAAGGATTAAAACTGCCAGAATGAGGGTCAAAATTGCTTTAGCACATCTGAAGAAAAGAAAATTGTAACATAAATAATGGGGTGCTCAATCCCAGAAATGCACTATTAACAGCTAATAAGCACCTCAGGTTAGACCCAAAATGTCACATTAAATGGTGCTGAACATTGTACAATCAGCAAACATTCCCACTCTGACCTTATGGTGAAGGGAAGGTTATAGAAGCAGCTAAGGTGGGCCTAGGACATGATCCAAAGGAACTCCTGCAGGAATATTCTGGAGCTGAGATGACTGGCTTCCAACAACCACAACCATATTCTTTTATGTGAGGTACAACTCATGAGGGTTTTCCTCTGGATTCCCACTGACTTCAATTTTTTTTAAATGGGGTCCTCGATTCCACACACAGTCAAATTCTGTATGATGTCAAAGAGTGTCACTCTCATCTCACCTCTGGAATTCAGCTCTTTTACTCATGTAAGGTCAGGAGCCGAGTGGCCTGGCATAACCCAAATTGAGCATTGGTGAGCAGCTATTGCTGAATAAATGTAATTTGACAGCATTGTCGACTGCACCTTCCGTCCCTTTGTTGATGATCTAGAGTGGAGTGATAAGGCAGTAACTGGCCAAGTTGGATTTGACATGCTTTTTGTGGCAGGAGATACCTTGGCAATTTTTCACATTGCTGTTAGATGCCAGCGTTGTAGGTGTACTAGAACAGTTTGGCCAGGAGTGCAACAAGTACACTTGCCTTCAATACTAAAGTTGGAATGTTGTCAGGGCCCACAAACTTGGCTGTATCCAGTGCCTTCAGCCGTTTATTGATATTACGCTGGGCAAAACAAATTGGCTGAAGGCTGCAACTGTCATACTGTAGACTTAGGAGGGGGCAGAGATGAATCATCCACTCTGCACTTGGGCTGAAAATGACTGCAAATACTTCAGAGATAAAAACAAAAAACTACTGCGGATGCTGGAAATCCAAAACAAAAACAGAATTACCTGGAAAAACTCAGCAGGTCTGGCAGCATCGGTGGAGAAGAAAAGAGTCAACGTTTCGAGTCCACATGACCCTTCAACAGAACTGAGTATAGTTAGGAGAGGGGTGAAATATAAGCTGGTTTAAGGTGGGGGGGTGGGGGGAGAGAAGTTGAGGGTGGGGTGGTTGTAGGGACAAGCAAGCAGTGATAGGAGCAGATAATCAAAAGATGTCACAGACAAAAGGATCAAAGAGGTGTTGAAGGTGGTGATATTATCTAAGAAAAGTGCTAATTAAGAATGGATAGCAGAACACTCAAGGTACAGCTCTAGTGGGGGTGGGGTGGAAAGACTGACAAGGTATTAGTTGTAGATTTAAAAATAATGGAAATAGGTGGGAAAAGAAAAATCTATATAAAATTATTGAAAAAAACAAAACAGAGGGGGAAGAAACAGAGTGGGGATGGGGGGAAGGGAGTTTAAGATCTAAAGTTGTTGAATTCAGTATTCAGCCCGGAAGGCTGTAAAGTGCCTAGTCGGAAGATGAGGTGCTATTCCTCCAGTTTGCGTTGGGCTTCACTGGAACAATGCAGCAAGCCAAGGACAGACATGTGGGCAAGAGAGCAGGGTGGAGTGTTAAAATGGCAAGCGACAGGGAGGTTTGGGTCTTTCTTGCGGACAGACTGCAGGTGTTCTGCAAAGTGGTCGCCCAGTTTGCGTTTGGTCTCTCCAATGTAGAGGAGACCGCACTGGGAGCAACGAATGCAGTAGACTAAGTTAGGGGAAATGCAAGTGAAATGCTGCTTCACTTGAAAGGAGTGTTTGGGCCCTTGGACGGTGAGGAGAGAGGAAGTGAAGGGGCAGGTGTTGCATCTTCTGCGTGGGCATGGGGAGGTGCCATAGGTGGGGGTTGAGGAGTAGGGGGTGATGGAGGAGTGGACCAGGATGTCCCGGAGGGAACGATCCCTACGGAATGCCGCCAGGAGGGGTGAAAGGAAGATGTGTTTGGTGGTGGCATCATGCTGGAGTTGGCGGAAATGACGGAGGATGATCCTTTGAATGCGGAGGCTGGTGGGGTGATAAGTGAGGACAAGGGGGACTCTATCATGTTTCTGGGAGGGAGGAGAAGGCGTGAGGGCGGATGCGCGGGAGATGGGCCGGACACGGTTGAGGGCCCTGTCAACGACCGTGGGTGGAAAATCTCGGTTATGGAAGGAGGAGGACATGTCAGAGGAACTGTTTTTGAAGGTAGCGTCACCAGAACAGATGCGACGGAGGCGAAGGAACTGAGAAAATGGAATGGAGTCCTTACAGGAAGCGGGGTGTGAGGAGCTGTAGTCGAGGTAGCTGTGGGAGTCGGTAGGCTTGTAATGGATATTGGTGGACAGTCTATCATCAGAAATTGAGACGGAGAGGTCAAGGAAGGGAAGGGAAGTGTCAGAGATGGACCATGTGAAAATGATGGAGGGGTGGAGATTGGAAGCAAAATTAATAAATTTTTTCTAGGTCCCGACGAGAGCATGAAGCAGCACCAAAGTAATCATCGATGTACCGGAGAAAGAGTTGTGGGAGAGGGCCGGAGTAGGACTGGAACAAGGAATGTTCCACATACCCCATAAAGAGACAGGCATACCTGGGGCCCATGCGGGTACCCATAGCCACACCTTTTATTTGGAGGAAGTGAGAGGAGTTAAAGGAGAAATTGTTCAGTGTGAGAACAAGTTCAGCCAGACGGAGGAGAGTAGTGGTGAATGTGGATTGTTCGGGCCCCTGTTCAAGGAAGAAGCTAAGGGACCTCAGACCATTCTGGTGGGGGATGGAGGTGTAGAGGGATTGGACATCCATGGTGAAGAGGAAGCGGTTGGGGCCAGGGAACTGGAAATTGTTGATGTGACGTAAGGTGTCAGAGGAATCACGGATGTAGGTGGGAAAGGACTGGACAAGGGGAGAGAGAAGGGAGTCAAGATAACGAGAAATTAGTTCCGTGGGGCAGGAACAGGCTGACACGATCGGTCTGCCAGGACAGTTCTGTTTGTGGATTTTGGGTAGGAGGTAGAAGCGGGCCGTCCGAGGTTGGGCGACTATCAGGTTGGAAGCTGTGGGAGGAAGATCTCCAGAGGAGATGAGGTCAGTGACAGTCCTGGAAACAATGGCTTGATGTTCCGTGGTGGGGTCATGGTCCAGGGAGAGGTAGGAGGAAGTGTCTGCGAGTTGACGCTCAGCCTCCGCGAGGTAGAGGTCAGTGCGCCAGACAACAACAGCACCACCCTTGTCACCGGGTTTGATGACAATGTTGAGGTTGGACCTGAGAGAACGGAGTGCAGTAAGTTCAGAGAGAGACAGATTAGAATGGGTGAGAGGAGCAGAGAAATTGAGACGGCTAATGTCACGCCGACAGTTCTCAATGAAAAGATCAAGAGAAGGTAAGAATCCAGAGAGAGGGGTCCAGGTGGAGGGAGAATATTGGAGGTGGGTAAAAGGATCCGTTGAACGGGGAGAGGACTCCTGCCCAAAGAAGTGAGCACGGAGACGAAGACGGCAGAAGAAGAGTTCAGCATCGTGCCGAGCCCAAAATTCATTGAGATGAGGGCGTAAGGGTATGAAACTAAGTCCTTTGCTGAGCACTGAACGTTCAGCATCGGAGAGGGGAAGGTCAGGGGGTATAGTGAATACGCGGCTGGGGCTGGGATTGGAAGATGGGGTGGGGACGGAGGGACAAGCAGGGGTGGAGGGTCCCAGATGGGTGTTGGTGTCGATGAGTTGTTGGAGCTTGCGTTCCTTAGCACTTGAGAGAAAGAGAAAAAGTTTCTTGTTGAGGTGTCGAATGAGGCGAAGAATAAAATGAAACTGGGGGCACGCGCAGCTTTGAAAAACGGTGTGGTGGTGCTGCTGGAGGGAGAGGTCGAGTGTGTTCATAGTACTTCAGACTTGTCTTTTGCACTGATGTGCTGGGTTCCCCATCATTGAGGATGGGGATTTTGTGCAGCCTACGGTTTAATTGTCCACCACCATTCGAGACTGGGTGTGGCAGGACGACAGAACTTTGATTTGATCTGTTGCTTGTTAAGATCACTCTGCTCTGCCTATCACATGCTACAGTGTGGGTTTTCCCTTTCAAACACTATGTTGAACTTGATCATATGATCATTATTTGATAAATGTTTACACACCATTAGGCTATGAACTAAATCTGATTCATTAATCATTACTAAACCTAATATGGCCCTCTCTTTTGTGGAGTCTAGGACATATGTTGCAGAAAACTATTCTGGACACGCTCAAGGAATTCACTGATTTTCTAACATGTATTTTGCAATCTATATCAAAGTTAAAATCCCCATTGAAACCATTCTCCCTTTCCTGTATGCTTGTCTAATTTCTGCCCTTGAATATCAAATGATTAAGGGGTGTTTTAATTGAGGTGTTCAAGTCAATTAAAGCTGTTGTTACAATTATGAGGTTCATAAGATTGCTGTGTTTTGTTACTGTGTCTTTAAATTGAAGGTAAAACAAAGGGGGTCATGAAGTCTATTCTGAAGGCAAGTCTCCAAAATCCCACAAGTGTTGAAAATGTTGGGTTGTAAATAGTTGTGTCTTCAACTGTCCATTTAGTTCCACGATGAAACAGAATTGGCTCTTTTCATCAACGAAGAAGTAGATGGAATGAAATTATTTCTTCTGCTAAAGGGAGTCCGGTACAAAAGGAGCAAAGCCTTAAAATCAGTCCTAGGCTGCTCAGTGATGTAATCAGAAAACACTTCTTCGCACAAACGGTAGTGGAAATCTGAAACACACTCACCCAAAAAGCTGTTGAGAGAAGGTAAATTGAAAATTCCAAAACTGAGATTTTTGGTCAAGTAAGGTTGTTACGGAACGAGGAATCAAGGCAGGTGAATAGAGTTAATCTGCAAGTTAACCATGGTCTAAGTGAATGGTGGAACAAGCTCAAGGTGCTGAATAGCCTGCTTCTGCTCTAATGTTCTAGGTATAAGAATATGAATTAATGATAATAAAAAGGCCATTTGGCTCACTGATCTCACTCATTGCAACCAAACAGCTACAACTTACTCTAGTATGGCACTCTCAAGCCCAGGCTGGGGGAATCATCAGTCTTATGCAGTTAAGAATGACAGATAAAGAGGCTCTGAATTCTCTTCCTGTGAAAATTATTTGCAAAGTAATCAACAAGTAATATTCATAAGCAAGATTCTCAAAGCCCTGTTTTGTAACGCCAATGATCCATAACAGCAATAAGATCTCAAATCTGTGCACAAACATTGGCTTCATTGCCCTTGGGCCAAAGAAAGAAAAGGTATATATTGTTTAAAATTTGCACAACTGGGCTACTGCTACCTGTGACCCAGCTGGAAAGTACTTGGATTTGGCTCCTGGTTAAGAGAATCTTGGCTTGGATATGTTGCACCCTATGATTCAATAGCCTGCAAGTCTCACATCAAGAACATCCAATGTGACTCAGTTACAAGACTCAGGCATGCTCTGGTAAATTCAGGAGATAGTGACGACAGTGGGAGAAAATCAAAAATGAGATGCCCTGCTTTCCAGCCAAATAGTACAAGCAACAGTTATGAATAAATACTTCAGGGTAGCTCAGGATAAATCTGGATAATAACTGAAGCAGAAAACTAAACTACGTTTTGATATTTAATGCTTAGAAGCATGAGACTATGAAATAATGCTTATACTACACTTCACTGTATTGATAGCACCAAATACATACATCACCAAATCTTCTAAAACAAACCATCGGCTTAGCTTCATGGATTACAAAATTGTTTCCCTTTTAAAGAAAAACTCGAAAATTCACCTGATTTTAGACAGATGACTAAACTCTATTCCTATGCAATTCACATTCCCATCTGTCAATTGCACACGCAACATCCTTGGCGCAGCTTGAGACTCCTCGTGATCTTTTGGAGCAGATATATTCCTGATCTTTTGTAGTTGTAAGACACATGGACCTTCAAGCTAGAAATAAATATATGTTATGGAAGAGTGATTATGCGATTCAAAACATAAATTTCACACAAAAGCTTTTCATTTCCCACATCAACTTAAGTGTGAACTTAAATAGCACTGGAAACACTCAATTACCTATTAAAACAGATTTAAATCTTCATGCAAAGAGAAACAGCAAATATAACAGTTATCATAAAAATTGCATACTATCATTAAAAAGACCACTTCATCATAATATTTTAAGATACATGAAGTAAGTACAAGGCACTTATCCTTGTAATGTTGAAATTCTTCAATGTGTTTTTAAAAAAGCCTCAACACATTTTATTTTGTAAAGTGGCTCAATTTTTAGATCATATGTAGTTTGGGATTTCTATCATGGCTCAGATATGCTCATTATCTGCCTTAAAAAACTGAATTTTTTTTAAAAAGTTTTTTTTTCCCCCCAAAAAGTGCAGGTTGCTCACCTGCCCCCCCAACATCCCTGAGAATAGTGCAAAGCTGCACTGGTGCAAAAAAAAGGGAAAAAAGAGATTAAGTTTTACTTTCACAATATATGTGAAAAACCTGTAATAAACTGGCAGTTCCACTTAGCTACAATTACAAAGAAAATCTACAAAATGAAATTGAAGTTTTCCACAAAGAAACTTTTCAATATTAAATGAGAATGAAGGACGTGCTGATATACAAGATGCTTTTTTCTGGCGAAATGTAACAAAGCGTTCTGATTAATTACTGCACTTGATAACTTCATGTTCATGTAATTCCTAAATTCAACTGGTCACGTCATAGGCATTGCTTAGCCAAAGGGGGGCAATAGAGAGAAAAGAACACGTGCGCACGTGCGCGCACACACGCATCAAAAGGAAGCCAGCTCAACATTGTCAGAGGCAATGGAACAAGTTGCCTGTTGTCTCAATCAGAAGCTAATTTAGCAGGGAAAGAAAAGACAACTGAAAGGATATAGAACTGCACATAGAAAGAAGGGATTGCAATGGACAGCAATTCTGCCATTTCTCATATTCCAGTCAAGATTTGTTTCTATCCGTTGAAGAATTATAAATCAACAGCACCAATGGAAAACATCCATCATTTTTTAAATTTTTGAAGAATAAAATTTAGATATTCCTGAGAACAAATTTATAAGACTTAGAATCAGGAATGGTTGAACAGCACAAGAGGATGACATCTGGCCCACTGACTCTGTGCAAGGGAAATTCAGCTAGTCTCACTCCACCTTGTTTCACCGCAGCCCAGCAAATTCTCTCTTGAGATGTCTATCCAATTTGTTTTTGAAAACCAAAATTGATTCTAACCTGTCAGGCAGTACATTCCAGATCATAACCACTAGACGTGTGAGAAGGTTTTCCTTACGCCACTTTTTATTCTTCAGCCAATCACCTTAAATCTGTGCCCTCTGGTTCTTGATCCTTGCACCAGTGGTAGAAATTTCTCTCTCTCTCAACTCCGTCTAGACTCCTCATGATTTTGAACCCAGCAAGTCTCCTCTCAACTTTCTCTTCCCCAAGGAGAAAACCTCAGCTTCTCCAAACTATCCACGTAATTCAAATCCCTCATGCCTGAAGCCACTCTCTAGCCAAACCAGAACTTTATGAAGGTTTATCATAACTTACTTGCTTTTTGAACTCTATGCCTCAATTTGTTATGCCTAGGATTCCGTATACCTTTCTAACCACTTTTTTAAACGGCTCTGCCACCTTCAATGATTTTTGTACATATACTCCCACTCTATGTTCACCCCCGGGTGTCACTGGTGAGAGTGTACGCAGTGTCCACTGCTACGCTCCAGGCCTTCCGCAAACATGGGCGCCAGGTGGGTTGGAATACATCAACACACTAGAAATCACATTTTTCATTCAAGTGGGTTAATAGCACCCCTTTCACATGGGTCACTTCACTGGTTTATCAAGTTAAAAAGAGGTATACCCTAGTTCTCCCTCTGTGCAATTCTCATGGGAATGCAGGAACAGTTAAAACAATTATAACTGTATTGCTCATGTGTAGCATCAGATGAATGCAGACAATCCAACAGCAGGTATGGTTCAGACCTTCTCTCATTTCTGAAAGCATTCCGAAACTGAAGTTTCAATGATAAGAGGCTGATGTCTGGATACTATACATCAGATGAAGTTGCATCTCTATAAATCTCTTCAACATGTGTACATTATTGTGTATGTGAGGCAGACAAATTAACTCAGCTTTCACCCCGATTCCAAATCAAAGGACAATCCAGCAGATGCATGGGAACACCACCACCTAAAAGAAACACACCTTCCCGACTTGGAACCATATCATGCTGGGTCAAAATCCTGGAATTCCCTAACAGCATGTATCACATGGCCTGTAGCTGTTTAAGGCGGCAGCTCACCACCACTTTCTCATGGGCAATTAAGGATGGGCAATAAATACTGGCCGAGCCAGCGGCACCCACACTCCCAAAATATATTTTTTTAAAACTGGTAACACTATAGAATATGTTGGTACTGTAGGTAGGATGCAACCATGTTTAGTGAAGAATATTTTCAGCAACACATTCATTGACAATCAGCAAGGAGTTAATAGATTCATCTACAAGCACTATTAAAATAGATAGACAGGAACATTTTCTGAATTCAATACCCTATACAGGAACACGTCCTGAATGCAATACCCTTCCCCTTAATTTCACTGTTTTATATTTACAAATCTCAGAATTATCATAGTAATGTATCAGTATACTGACACTTCACTGCAATTAGAAATTAACAGAAAGTGCAGATATCTGAATAAAACAATAGACAACAGAATATTTCAAAAAACTATTTCAGCCCATATGATTTTTCCCTGTTCCTTCCTCCATCAAATTCCACCTCGGGTATTTTAGCCAATAATTTTAACCAACTGCTTTCTCCAGGCCCAGTCTAACTCTTTTTCACTCAGTCCTTCCCTCACGCTTGGCAATGCCTATTCCCAAGTGAACCGTAACTTTCATTTTAACTGCAGTTCTACTCTCTCTCTTTCTCAAAGTTATCCAAATATCAATTTCCACAACAGTATTCCTGACAATCTCCCAACTTCAAGCAAAGAGCAGTGAGGTGCTGTTTTCTTAACTTTTGTGCCCAGCTGGAAACAGACATAATGTCGGAGCTTCAGGGTTGCCAAATTAGCTCAAAACCAATTCTCCTATTCTAATAATTCAAGCATTCAAACAATAGAATCATCACTTGAGAAATCAGCCAGCCTACCAGTCCGAATACAGACTGAGCCTTCACGTAAAGATTAGACTGTTGGCTTGCAGCAGGAACAATAATCAGAGACAGGATCAGCTGCACTTCTCCTATCCAGCTTTGAAGGAGGGGGTCTAATGTATCCCTCCCTTCTGCAGACCTTGAGGGCACAATGCTCCAACTCTGCTTCAGAATTGGGAATCCAAACGAGTGTCTATCTCTCATATCCAACAACATCTGCAGCTCAAGCAATTTCAGTTCAGAGTTGACGAGCTGGAGTCCAAGCTTAGGACACTGGGCATTTTGTTCCAGGAGGTGATCACACCCCTTAAGTTAGGCACTTCAGATTTTGTATGTGGTCAGGGAGAGGCTGGTGTGACTAAGTGATGCAACTATGGGGATCCAGTAGGTGGCAACAAAAGGAGCATCAGCCCTTGCACTTATCCAACAAGGTTTGATACTCTTGTAACTTTTGTGGATGAGAGCAGGGACTGCAGGGAGGATGAGTAAATGGACCACAGCATCATGATGGAGGGGATTAGACCCTCTTTGCTGCAGCCAAAAGCATGAGTCCCTAAGGCTGTGCAACCTACCAGGATTAAGGGTTTCTGCTCAGGGCTGGAGGGGTACTTTGAATGGGAGGGGAAGGATCCAGTTGTCGTGGTCCACATGGTATAGGCAGGACTAAGAAAGAGGTTCTAAGGGCGAATGAGCACCAAGGAGCTAAATTAAAAGGCAGAACCACAAAATGTAATCATCTCTGGATTGTTAACTGAGCTAAGAGCAAATTGACACACAGTAAATAAGATCAAAGAGTTGAATACTTAGCTGAAAAATTGGTGTGGAAGAAATAGGTTTCAATTCATTGGACACTGGCACCCAGCAATGGGGAAAGAAGGAGCTGTACCATTGGGACGGTCTTCTCCTGGGCTGTGCTGGGACAAGAGTCCTAGCAAATGGTCTAAGTAGGGTGGATCGGTACTGTAAGTAGAAATAATCTTGACTCCGAAGATCCAAACATAGAATCAGTTTGGGCGGAGATAGGAAATAGCAAAGGAAGGAAGTCACTGGAGGGAGTAGTTTATAGGCCCCCTAATAATCGTTTCACTGTAGGACAAAGTATAAACTAACAAATAATGGCTTGTAGAATGATACTGAATCATGGGCGATTTTAACCTTCATATGGATTGGGCAAATCAAATTGGTAAAGTAGCCTGGAGGAGGTTCAGAGGGTACATTCAGGACCAGGGTTCAAAATACACAGGGGTGGCATACATACAAACATATGAATTCGGAGCAGGAGTAGGCCACTTGAGCCTGCTCCACCATTTAATAAAATCATGACTGATCTGATTGTAACCTCAACTCCACATTCCCACCTACCCCCTTAACCTTTCAACCCCTTGGCTTATCAAGAATCTATCGACCTCTGCCTTAAAAATATTCAAAGACTCTGTTTCCACCACCTTTTGAGAGAGAGAGAGCTCCAAAGACTCAACCCTCAGAAAAAAAGTTTCTTATCTCTGTCCTAAATGGGCAGGCAAAATAACCCTTGAAATGTCAGAATTAGCCCACGAAAAAGCAAAGGTGGGTGCAGAAATTAAAGAAAGATCGCCTCTGTACAAATATCACCTTACATTATGGCTCCTCCATGGTCCAAATGGGGCTGAATAATTGATGGCACAGGGTGTCTCATTGGGAGTGGGAAAACAATGCAGAGTGTGATTGGAGGAGTGAGTGAGCGAGCTTGGGAGAGACAGAATCTGTGAACAGCTGCTCCTTCAATCACAGATTCTGTGTCTCCCATGCTTGCTGCTCCAGCTCCTCCAATCACAAGTTCCCTCCCACCAGTTCTTGCTGCTCCTCCAGATACAAAATCTATCATTTGAGGAGCAGCAAGGGCAGGAGGGAGGGAACCTGGGGCAGACAGCACAAGAGAGACAGGAGAGTTTAAACAAGAAAAAACTTTTTAGTGAGTTGGAGTGAGAGGGAAAAAAAGAGATAGAAACTATTCTCTTCAGAGCAAAACTTCAGAGCCTGTGAATCAATGGATAGTTGACACTTTTTTTCCTGCTTTTTGAATTATCCTTTTAGATTTGAGAGATATTACTGAGTAGGGAGGGGGTGGAAGGGGAAAGGCTGTTTCTAGCAGCTGCTGGGGAGGATCTTTTTAAATTCTCTGTAAACAAACAGTTCCCTCCCGATCCCCATCCCTCTCCCAGAAAAAAAACTTATTTCGATAAAAAAAAGTAAATTGGGATCTCGGCACAGCCATTGCAGATCCAGAGGGGACAGTGGGGGAGGGGGGTGGAGGACAAAGAGGGAGAGGAGCATTGGGGGCAGAAGACCTCAGTGAGCAAGAGTGACAGGGGATGTGGGCAACACTTTTACACTTATGTATATGATTTACCAGTTTTTTTTTAAAAGGGAACATTGATTTTTCCTTCTAAAACCCTCCTCCTGGGTCTGTCTTCCAAGTTCACAAACTACTGCTTGAACAACAATACCAAAACAAGAAAAAGTTGAATCCTTTGCAATGACTTTGTTCCTCTTTTATATTTGTACATCAATTATTTTGTGATTAAAGTTTAAAGCAGAGAGATCTGCAGTAGAGGGAGAAAAATATTGTCAAGGAAATCAAGTTTCTTTTGTTCTCCTTCAGTTTATTTTTAAATGCTTCTGCTTTAGAAGAGCCTGTCTTTTGAAAGTCATTGTGCCAATGTTTCCTTTTCAAAAAAAGTTTTGCAGTGTAAAAAAATGCTGGTAGTCCTGTTGATTCAGAAGAGTCATTTTCAACTTGCCAAACTCTAACTGGCAGAGTACCACAGGGATCAGTGCTGGGGTCTTAATTATTTACGATCCACGTCAGTGACTTGGATGAAGGGATTGTCTACACTGTAGCCAAATTTGCTGACAATACAAAGGTAGATAGAAAAGCAAGTTATGATGAGGACACAGAATCTGCAAGAGCAAAAATTCAGTAGATGTAGCAAAATGTGAGGTTGTCCACTTTGGCAGGAAGAATAGATGCACAGATTATTTAAATGGAGAGACTGCAGAATGTTGCAGTACAGAGGGATCAGAGTGTCCTGGTGCATGAAGCACAAGTAGTTAACATGCAGGTACAGCAAGTAATTAGGAAGGAAAATGCAACCTTAGTCTTTGTTGCAAAGGGGATGGATTATACATGTAGGGAAGTCTTTCTACAACAGTATACAGAGCACTAGTGAGACCAGACCTAGAGTATTATGTAGTTTTTGTCACTTTACTTCAGGAGGGACATACTTGCACTGGAGGCAGTTCAGAGGAGGTTCACTTGGCTGATTCCTGGAATGAAGAGATTGTCTTATGAGGAAAGATTGAACAGGTTAGGCCAAACTCATTGGAGTTTATAACAATGAGAGGTTAGCTTACTGAAAGATACAAGATTCTGAGGGCTTGGCAGCGTAGGTGCTGAGATGATGTTACCCTTCATGTGCTAATCTAGAATGAGGGGGCGCAGTTTACAATTAGGAGTCTCCCATCTAAGCCTCCCAATTTAAGGAGATGAGGAGGAATTTCTTCTCTCAGGGGGTCATTAGTCTTCAGAATTCTCTACCGCAGAGAGGCATGAAGGCTGGGTCATAGACTATATTCAAAGCTGAATTGGACAGATTTTTGATCTACAAGGGAGTCAACAGTTAAGTGGAGTTAAGGCCACAATCAGAACCATGATCCCACTGAATAGTCGGCTCAAGGGGCCAAAAAGACTACTCCTGCTCCTATTTCATATGATATGATCACTACACTGTGGATCTTGCTACCTTCCTGCACCCCCAACCAGCAATGGAGCATAATAGAAACCTGCCTGAGCAAAATGAATCTCAACCTGCCCAAAAAGGGACCTGCTCCCTGCATAACCAGAGCAGCCAGCAGGGCATTCAACTTCTGGCTCATATAGCTGTATCTTTGGGTATCTAACTAGGGTCTACCTTATAGGGCAGAGATTTGGGGGTTTTTGTTGCATACCAACTTCCAGACAAAGTAGCCCACTTGATTGACACCCCATTTGCCACCTAAAACATACATTTCCTCCACCACCAGCACTCAATGACAGCAGTGTGTACCATCAACATGGTGCCAAAATTAACAGCCACTTGGGACAAATGTGGATTAATTAAGCAAAGTCAGCTCTGATCTATTCAGGGAAAATTGGGTTTAATTTGATTGAGTTTTTCAAGGATTGATGAGGCTGTGTACATAGACTTCCAAAAAGGCATTTGATAAAGTGCCACAGAGCAGGCTTGTCAGCGAAGTTAAAGCCCATGGAATTAAAGTTACAATAAAAGGGACAGTGGCAGAATGGATATGAAATTGGCAGAGTGACAACAGCTATTTTTTTGCCTGGAGGAAGATATACAGCAGGTTCTTCAGGGCCTGTGTCTGGACCTCTGCTTTTTTTGATCTGTACTGATGATCTAGACTTGGATGCAGCATGCACAATTTCAACATTTGCAGGTGACAAAATTTGGAAGTGTTGAGAACTGTGAAGAGGATAGTGTTAAACTTCAAGAGGACATAGGCAAGCTGATGGAACAGGCAGACATGTGACAGATGGAATTTAATGCAGAGAAGTGTGAAGCATTGTATTCGAGGAAGAACAACAAGGAGAGGCAATATGAAATACAGATATAATTCTAAGTAGGGTGCAGGAGCAGAGGGGCCTGGGGGTCCATGTGCGCAATCATTGAAGGTGGCAGACCCAGACCAGGTTGACAAAGTGGTTAATTAGACATGCAGGATCTTGGGCTTTGTAGGTCAAGACTCTTCTGAAGAGGAGCCATATTGGACTCAAAACATTAACTCTGTTTCGCTCTCCGGATTCTGCCAGACCTGCTGAGTTTTTCCAGCATTGCCTGTTTTTATTTCAGAGGAATGGGAGTAACTGGGTAGCTCCAAGAGAGCCAGCACAGATACAACTGGCCAAATGGCTTCCTTCGTACTGCTACCATTCTGTGATTTCATGAACGCTGTAACATGCTAAGGCTTCTTTTCAGCACCTTCCAAACTCAACCTCTACCATCTAAAAGGCCAAATGCAGGGCCACCTCCAGGTTCCCCTCAAACACTACCCAGGCTTGGGAATGTATCACCATTCTTTTATTATCACTGGGTCAAATTCGTGGAATTCCCTACCTACGAACATCACTCTGGGTATACTTATACCACACAGCCTGCAGCAGTGCAAGAAGGTGGACAACGCCACCTTCTCATGTGCAATTACGAACAGGCAATAAATGTTGGCCTTGTTGCTCTTCTGCAATATTTAAATTATCATGGATCAGTCTACTGCTCTTCCCCCACCATTGCTGTGAGTGAGAGAATTTAGTCTCTTGCGAAGCCTGTCTGGCTACTGGTTTTCAGCTCCAGTCTGTTCTTGGCCAGAACATGAGAAATCCTCTGCTGCTTTTGAATTTTTGGGCGTTCTCCTCCAATTTTCTAACTGGATCTGTACACCTTCTGGATTTTCATTCTACAAAATACCTCCATCCAGGTTGTCCATGTTGTACACCACTGTAAATAGAAGGCAGCGAAGAAGCAAGTAAACAGAGGGATCACACTTGGGAGCGCGAGAGAGATTCCACCATTGGTCAATTTCTCCTGCATATCCCCCAGAGATGTTGCGCATACAGGAGTACAAGTACAACAGGTTGGAAGCCCTTTGGTAAAGATTTGTGCAGAAGCAAAGATATATACTTTCTTCACAGTGAAAGGGGTTGTCTGACCTATCTCAATTGCATTAGTTAATTGATGCTAAAGCAACTTTTCTTTAGTTCAATGTATTAGTTGCTTGTTAAGTAATGTTTGATATCTTCATTTTAGTTTATTTATTACAGTAAAAGTCCTAAAATGTGAAATCTTGTCCGTTGGTTATTTTCAATGGCTATTTGGAAAATTCTTTTTTTTTTTTAAAAAAGTTGTCGGTCTTTATGGGGATTTTAACACTGTAAACTAAATTTTGAGTTTGAAGTAGTGAAAAGATGGATCTTGGACACCTGTCAACCAGTGTGCTGCCAATCATGGCATATCACAAAAAGCTCAATAGTTAAAATATTTGAAATGGGGTATCCATACTTGACAATGACACTCCAAACAAAGGTTTATGCAAAGGAAGGATCCAAGAGATAGCAGTGAACACTGCCTGTCTGACAGTCTAATCCATTGGAATGTGACGACTAAATTGAATGGCCTTTCCAGACTCTCAGTTTATGTTCATCCATTCAGCGCACAACATTTCAGTGATTGGAAAACTCACGCACACCTGGGCAAACTGCATATTATAGCACCCTCCAGTGGCAATAATACAACAATACAAATTTACTGGATTGACAAAGTGCCAACCTGAAACGTTAATTCTGGTTCTTTCTCTGCAAATACAACCCGACTTGCACAGAGGCTCTCATTCACAACTTATTTTAAATGGGAGGACAAGTTGATAAAGCTTCCTAAAAAAGATGGGCCCTAGATTTTTTAAAAATGGCCTATAGTACAAAGTCAAAAAACATAGAATACTCCAATTCTATATTTAAAGGACAGAAAAAGTAAAGAATAAGAGACAAGGCCATTCAATACATTGAGGCTTATTTCCTGTAACATTTAATTTCCCATTATGGCTGTTAATTATAGCTTCAGTAACCAAGTATCTGCTAAAATGACTTTGCACAGGGGGTCTTACCAAATGGGATCTTGGGCTTCATAAATAGAAACAATGAGTACAAAAACAGGGAAGTTATTTATGCTGAACCTTTATGAAGCTCTGGTGATGACCTAACTAGAGTATTGCATCCAGTCCTGATGTGAGGGTCCTTGGGAGGTTGCAGAGGAGATTTATGAGAATGATCCTGGAATGGGGGATTTTACAGAATCACTGGCATAACAGCACACAAGGAGGCCATTCAACCCATTGTAACTCTTTCGAGTACATTCACAGTTCTTGGTTTCCGGGAGTGGGACATGAACCCACAACCTTCTGATTCAAAGGCGAGGGTGCTATGAACTGAGCCACAGCTGACACCTCCAAGTATCTGCACCAACTCTCCAAATGAGCAATTCACTTAGTGCCATTCTCACGCCTTCTCACCGTAACCCTGCACACTCTTTTTCAGATAACAGTCTAATTCCCTCGTTAATGCTTCGATTGAACCTGCCTCCACCACACACTCAGGCAGTGCATTCCAGTTACCTGGTTAGGGAGAAGCTGGGATTGTTCCCCTTGGACCAAAGGAGATTGAGGGGAGATTGTGACAGGGGTACACAGGATTATGACAGGTTTGGATAAGGTAGACAAGGAGATACCATTCCCATTAGCTGATTATACAAAGACTAGGAGACACAGGTTTAAAGATCTTAGACAAGAGATGCAGAGGGAATATGAGGGAGAAATTTCTTTTAAAAAAACACAGCAGATGGTAATGACCTGGAAGTCACTGACACAAGGGTGGTGGAAGTGGAAACAATCAATGATTTCAAAAGGAAATTTGATGGGCACTTGAAGGAAATAAACTTGCAGAGCCAACAGGATCGAGCGGGGGATTGACTAGATTGCTCCGCAGAGATTAAGCCAAGGTTCAACTGGCCAAATGGCCACCTTCTGTGCCGTAAGTGACTTTATGACTCCCTACAATAAACATGTTGCAACCTCAGATTTAAAAATTACAATTTATCTAACATTAACTGTTGTTGCGAACTTGCGAAGTGTTCCAAACTTCTACCAACCTTTGTAAGAAATTCCAAAGAAAAGCACAGTTTGAAAGTTAAGCTTAAAATTCCTATTCCAAAACAAAGCAGTATTGCAAATTATATCCTTGTCCAATTTCAAGTATTCCCACTGAACACATAAACGCCAATCAAAAATATCAGAGCGCAATCAACTGAGGCAAAATAAATCCCAGCTCAAAATGTTTCTCCTCTTTTGAGGATGAGAGGATTGAAGTGTTAGCATCATCGCTGTTGATGTTACAACAATGATAAGAGTTAAGACTACAGTGTCATTCATGCAACACGGACTTCTGGCACACAAATTGGAGGCAGATGAACCAAAGTTACAGGTATAAATGATTATATGCCACAATTCAAGGGAATTACAGAAACAGAGTGCAAGAGAAACAAAACAATTGCATGCAAAGACCACTACTAGCCCAAATTAATATCCTGTTCAAGCTTACTCAACAATTCAGCAAATTGTCAAATTGGTTTGGTCAGTTAGCATCATTCACCAGCAAAATATAACCAAAGGGCCTGCACCAGCCACTTCCTTGGGCAAAAATTCTTGTAATATAACCATGCTCAAAATACATGAAATCGCCCACAAAAACAGCTCCTGTTTCACCCAACATACAGTTTAATGTAACATAATCCACAAAAATTTCACCTGCCAATTTCATGGTTTGAACATAAATGCATGGTCGCAAAAATAAGCTCACTGAAGTAAAGCTTCTGCTATGGGAGCAATTAGAAATCTGGGCGCAAATTGCAATCAAAGTTGCAGTGAAGTTGTTCAAGTTTCTGCTCAAACTGACATTCATAACCACAAACAAAAATCTTCAAAGCAAAAAAGGGAGGGACAAAGGAAGGAAAGAAAAGTTGTGGGGATAAGAAAAGAAAAGGCATGGACAAACTTGATATATATAGCGTTTTTCACACCCATCAGATATCGCAAAGTGCTTTACATGTAACCAAGTAGTTTTGAGGTACAGTCACTTTTGTAACATAGCAAGCGCCACAGCCAATTTGTACACAGTAAATCCACACAAACAGCACCATGACCTGATAACCTCTTCTTTGCGATGTTGATTGAATGATAAATATTAGCCAAGACACCAGGAAAAAGTACCCTGCTCTATGAAATAATGCCATAGGATCTTTCTTGCCCACCTGAGAGGGCAGACGGAGTCCCAACATCTCGTCAAAAGATGATTCAGTGCATGCGGGCAGTGTTTTAGAACACAATTGTTTTTTCTCCCTCGCAAGAAAAATTTTGATATATTTTTCAGAGAGATAATTCGGTGCGGTTTCATTAATACAGCTGAAAATGAGTTTAACACAAAAAATAAGCATTTTTAATCGACCAGCTATGAATAAACTGATTCTAAATAACTGAAAATGACTTAAAAAAAATATTGAGAACCGTTTACTAGTTCTACTGGTATACAAGAGTCAAATATTTAGTTTACTAAGAATCTAATGTTTCAAGACATGCCTATTCGTGCCCTTGCACCCAAAAAAAGTTTCTTGTGGGTTTTACTGTTGCCTCAATGGGGTGTAACTGAGAGTCAGATTAATCAGGGGATTTTTGCAGTCATTATAGTAGTAATTTTACTTACAATTTTTCTTGTATTAATAAATGCTTAATTTGGCTTTATATTAAAAAGCCTCTCAAGACTCGGTGTCTTATTATAACTGAATTCAAAGCCTGCCTCTTGAAACATACAAATTGCAAAAATGGATTATGACAGTTGTTTCAAGTTTCCCTCTGGGATTTGAACAACTCAGCCTTTACCATCGGCTGTATAGTAATAATTGCAAATAAGCACAATTTCAACCCATGCTCCCCTTTACATCATTTAGCCAGCTCTTACTTGTCTTCAAGGACCATATACTACAAGGATCCATGGAACTGTGCACAAGAAAACTATCAAGATCTTCACTTGGTGAGCAGAAAAACTTGTGGCTTATTTTTCTTCCTGTCCATAGCCAGCAAGAGGCAAATCAACCTACATTGTTGTTTTTGACAACTTCATTCTTTAACAGGCGACCAATAATTCTACAATAGCAAATTGGGCTTATCTACCCAAGAATATAGTCAGTGAATGAGACAGGCTTTGGTCTTTTCTCATCCAGTAATTCTTATATAATCTGAAGCAATCTCTGTTGGACAACTTGACTTGTCTATGGAACAGTGTCCCTTTGAAAGCATATGATGCATTATACACTATACTATTCCTGTGTTTAAGATATTAGACCTGCTATGAACAATGCCATGATAGACTGCCCATGTATATATTATATCTAACACAAATATATACAGGTACATACATACGTACGTACAGAGTGTTTCTTACTCTACCCCATCTGATCTCCCAAATGGTATTGCCAACTCAAAGTCATGGGGAAACAAATGCTCTGCATAAGATTTTCTTCTTCAACATACTACATCTGAGGCACCTTAGCATGCCAAGAAAATATCTACAGGAGAGGGCGGGGGGGGGGGGGGGCTGGTTTGTAGAAATAATAGGTTGGCATTGCAACAAAAGCTCCCTGAGCCACACTGTCACATACACATCTAAGGAGGTACTCTACTCTTCAGTCTTACCTGGTCCACTCGTCCACTATTGATTTCATTTGGAAGAAATTTCTTGCCAATGGCTCTTAAGTCACTCTGAAAACAAGATATTGATACAAATTAGATGACTACACACAAAGACTAGATTATTTTACCTTTGAAACTCAGAATCAAAACAATATAACTTAATATGTTCTGAAGACAACATTCAGCCACCACAATCTGAACGATTCCTTTCAAAAACGAGTTTTAATTTCTCAATGTTGATACGTCACAAGTATGGTCAAAAAGCTTCACAAGACTCTGTTCCCCATACTGCACCACACTTGATGGGAGTGAAAATCAGAGAATAGGGTGCAAGAGTCAGTGCCTCCAACTGAGTGTTCCTTTGTTCTTGTTCATTAAAACATATTTTGGGAAAATCGAGTGTGTTGCAAATTGGGCATTTTGGCCTCTGCTCAACTCTCCAAACGATGATCTCATCAGGTAAGCCTCCACAGTGGGATGCACTCTTCTTTACAAATAAACCTAATTTCAAGGGTGAGCCGAATTTTTCTTTCCCTTGGAGAGTCTGGAGAAGTGAGCAAGGAGGGTTCTAGGTATCAGACATTTAAGTTAGTTAGAAAGCAGGATTAAGAAAGCTGGAGGAGACCATATTGTCCTTAACTTTAAGATTTCAGGATTATGAAAGGATCTGATAAGTTATGCAGGGAATTGTTTGCATGTGTTAAGGATTCAAATACCAGGGGACATAAGTTAAAAGTAAGGTGAGTCAGGCAAAGGCTTTTCCACTCAAAAGGGCATGATAGTTTTAACTAAGTCACCAGGGAAGGTCACTAAAGCAAACAATATGAACGGATTCAGAGACAAATGGCAAAGTTTCTAAACAGTGGAAAGATTGAATGATATGGCCAGTGGTGTGATTGATTCCTAAAAGAGGTGACAGACTTATTGAACCTAAATGACTTTTTCCCCATTCAAAAGTTCTCATTTGATTCTAAATTCATCAATAAACAACTTCAGATTCAAGTCTAAACTCTTTTTCCTATTTGTGCAATTTCCATACTTGTTTCTTTTCATGATTTGTGTATTACACTTCTTGGTTCTCCACTTTCTACTATGTCTTGATTTTCTTCCTAGTGTTCTCATCTCAACTTTTTGCCTTTTATTTTCTTTTTTATTTGAAAAGTTACAAGATTCCATATGGATAAACATGGTTCTAAAAGTATGAAGGGCTGAATGATTTTTAGTCAATTTGATTCCATGAACCTCAGTATGCATGTTCGGAAAGAGTGAAAGCTACATTAGGTGAGTGCACATTGTTCCTGAAAATACCATCCACATACCTGGAAGAATCAATATTATTTAACCATGGGAAAGGGTGTGAAATAAACATTACTTTGTGATGTCTTCAATATATGACCCACCTTACAAACCATACATGGCACATAACTTTTCTTGGTGGTGGCAGTTTTTACAAGAAACAAAAATACATTTACCAAAATAAAACAACATGGCTGGCACATTTTTTAAAGTTTTCTGGCTAGGCAGCATAGTAATATGGTACATTAACCAAAGATGCGGAGTGGAAAGTCACAGGTGAAAGTTTAACCCCATGTCACTCAGCTCCCAAAAATGATTGGAGAAGGAATACAATATGACAGTAAACTAGTCAGAAATATAAAAAAAGGTTCTGAGTCTCTACAGCTATGTAAATAAGAGATTAGCAAAAGAAAACTTGGGTCCCTTAAAGGTTAAAACAGGAAAAGTTATAATGGGAAAAAAGGAATGCAGAAATGTTGAACAAATATTTTGTAAAAGCAAATGACTGCAGATGCTCAAGATCTGAAATAAAAACAGAAAATGCTGGAAAAACTCAGCAGATCTGGCAACACCTGTGGAGAGGAAAACAGAGTTAATGTTTCGAGTCCAATGTGACTCTGCCTCAGAAGTCCTTCCTCCTCTGGTTTTGAAGAGTCACACTGGGCTCGAAACTTTAACAAATATTTTGTGACTGTCTTACAGTGGAGAACAAAAAGAAATACCAGAAGTGGCAGGGAACCAAGGGTTTAATGAGTGAGGAATTTAAAGCATTAGTAAAGAAAAGATACTGGAGAAATTAGCGGGACTGAAAGCCAAAACATACTTCGGATGCAATTGCCTACATCCTAGAATTCTAAAAGAGCAGAAACAGTGGACACAGTGATTTTATTCTTCCAAAATTTCCTAGATTCTAAAACAGCCTCAGTGGATTAGAAGAGGGCAAAAGGTAACACCGCTATTTAAGAAGCTAAAGAAAAAAAACTGGAAATTAGGGGCCACTGAACCTGACATCTGTCATCAGGAAAATGCAGGAATCCATTATTAAGGAAGAGGTAACAGAGCACTTAGAAAAGCATGACATGATTAGCTAGAGTCAACACAAACTCTTGAAAGGAAAATCAGGCTTGACAAATTCAAGAGTTTTCCGAGGATGCAACTTGTTGGTAGATAAAGGGGAAACCAGTGGATGAGATATATTTGGATTTTCAGAACATATTCGCTGAGGTGCCACACTAAAGATAAAAAGACACAAGTGTTAGGATAATATTAGCATGGAGAGAGGATTGGCTAACAGTTAGGAAACAGAATTCAAATAAACTCCAAGCTCTGAATCGAACTCTCAAAAAGAGTCATCTGGACTCGAAGCATTAACTGTTTCTCTCTCCACAGAAGCTGTCAGGCCTGCTGAGTTTTGCAGCATTTTCTGTTTTTATTTCAGATTGCCAGCATCCACAGTATTTTGCTTCTATTTCAAGTAAACTGGCCATTTTCAGGTTGGCAGGCAGTTACTACTGGGGTGCCACAAGGATCAGTGCTGGGCCCTCAGTTATTTACAATCGAGATTGGATGAAAGGAAATTGTACAATGTATCCCAAGTTTGCTGATGATAGACGGGAATGCAAGCTATGAGGAGGACACAAAGCCTGCAAAGAGATATAGATCAATTAAATGAGTGGGCAAGAAGGTAACAGAAGGAGTATAGTGCATATCGAGTAGTGTAATTTAGTACATGGAGTATAGCTAGAATAGAAAAGCAGACTATTTTTTTAAAAATAGTGTGAACTACTCAATGTTGGTGTTCAGGGGCATTTAGGTGTCCTTGTACAATAAACAAAGTCAAGGTACAGGTACAGCCAGCAATTAGGAAGGTAAAGCATACGTAGCCTTTATTGCAAAGGTGTTGGAGTACAGTGCAAGGAAGTCTTGCTGCAATTGTACAAGACTTTGATGAGATCAAACCTGCAGTGCAGCATACAGTTTTGGTCTCCATACCGAAGGAAGGATATGCTTGCCTTAGAGGAATGCAAAGGTTCACCAGATTGACTCCCGGGATCAAAGGTTGAGTAGAATGGACCTATACTCTCTGGAGTTAAGGAGAATTAGAGGTGATCCCTTTGAAAAATGAAAATATTCTCAAAGGACTTGACGAGGTAGGTTCTCAGAGTATGTTTCCCCTGGCTTGAGGGTTTAAAACCAGGGGGTAAGGTTGCTGGACATGGGGACAGCTTTTCTGAACCAATAAGAAATTTCTTCACTTAAAGGATTATGAATCTATGGGAATTCATTAGCCCAAAGAGGTGTGAACTTAGTTATTGAAGAAATATTGAAAACATAAATGAATAGATTTTTGGACTGTCACGGAATCAAGGTATATGGGGCAAAAACAGAAAACGCTGGAAAAACTCAACAGGTTTAGCAGCATCTGTGGAGAGAGAAACAGAGTTAACGTTTCGAGTCCATATGACGCTTCTTCAGAGCTGGAACTTCAGTTGGAATCCAGGCAGGGTAAGTCAGAGGTGGAGACAGTCGCTGAGGAAGGAAATATGGCTGTGAAAGCAAGTTTTGGTAAACACCTTGTCAAACACCAGGAGGGAAATGGAAAGCAATGAAGATGAACAGGGCAAGAGAGACAAACGGAAATCCTGTCAGAGAGAAGAGCAGTACTTCTTCAAGGTAGGCATTCCTGGAAGAGAAGGGGCAGCGAATTGAACACTAAGATAAAAGCAAAATACTGCGGATGTTGGAAATCTGAAACAAAAGGGCTATGGGGATTGGGTGGAAAAGTAGAGTTGAGGTCAAGGGTCAGCACTGATCTTATTAAATGGCAGAGCAGGCTCAAGGGGCTATTTGACCAACTACAGACCACAATTTTGTACATTCATAAACTCCATGTAGCTAACCAGAAGGCATTAAGTCAAGTCAAATAACTGTTATATTTGGCATTCTTCTTAAGTCATGTGAAACATCACATCACTAACGATCTTAGAAACCCAGGCAAACCCACTTACTTTCCAGGTTCTAAGAATAAAACAAATACTGCACTGACTTCAGACATTTCTCTTGGTTTTACAGTCACAGGGCTATTTCAGGATGGAAATTCATTCCATTCAGAATGGAAACCTCTAAAAAAAAAATCCCTATTAAAATAATATAAATCTTCAATGTTATTTCCAAGCTGTATTGTCTGAAGTCTAATTAACATCTTATTCTCATATACTTAGCTCAGATGACAAGAGTAGGCTTCAATGTCTCTCAGCCAAGAAGCAACAATTACATTTGTTACTGCTCCCATGTGTTGCCTCTGTTTTGCTATTTGTCGTTCACCACAAAAAAACTCAAGTATAACATATTTTATAAAACTGATCACTTGCCCAAGGTAAAACTTAACATTCAATCTTCAATTTACTTAAGAATTTTGGATAAAAAGTAATAAAATCCTCACAGGATAAATGAGGAAAGTCTTCGGTTCCTGTCAACACACAGATTTCATACTGGAAAGTTCTCAGAATGTATATGTGACTGAAAGCTCTCTAAACTTTTGAGAAGCACTTTACCAAGGCCCAAGATTTTAAGAGAGGCTGAGGCCTTGAATTAAACATACTGACAAAAAGACAATTCAATAAATTAATTTAATCAAGTATGTATGAAATATATCTTGAACTTCTGTTCAACTCTGTTTTTAGTAATTGCACTTTGTAGAATGCTAAGGAAAAAAAAAGGATGAAAAACCTTTGACGCGTATTTTGAGTAATTTGTAGGAGCCCAGTTACCTGACTACACAATCACAGAGTGCATTATCTCACTACAAAGTTGCAGCAATTCGGTGTCACTTGGCATACTTTTAACTTTGAAAATATCTACAGATCAACAGGTGCTGCAGATGCACCCGATTTTAATACACCTTACTTGTCTAGTCAAAAAAGGCAGAAGGCTCTGATGGTCAACTGGTTAAGAACAAAAAAAGTAAATGCTTAATTCTGTACTTTAAAATCAGCACATCATACTGTTGAATTGAATTTTTTTTAAATAATACAAGCAACATACAATTAACAATTGCTGCGGTCAAGTATTCGCCAGAGAAGAAATGTGATGTGGTATATTATACTTATCATAAAACTATGAGACATAAAACAAATGATATTGAAGCTAAGAATGTAAGCAAAAGCATGGTGGTTAACCTTGTATACGGTATCACTTAAAAGAACAGTTGGAGCAAATTGACAAAACAAAAAATCACATCATTCGCACAATATAAATGAATGAAACAGGTGAAAAAAAATCAAAAGAATCAGCCTTTAAGTCACTTACATTCAGGGCAATGCGGATGATATCCTTTATATCAACTTTAACGGAAGAAGCAGCGCAAGCTTCAATTCCTTCTGGAGAAAGATACCTAATAAAAAGAAAGAACCTGCATTCACATAGCACATTTCATAACCTCCAGCCATCCCAAAAGTTTCACGAATATACATGTATTGCGGTCACTTTTTTTGAAAGCAAATGTAACAGCCAATTTGCAATTTCCCACACAGCAATGTAACAAAGGAATGAATTTTGGCAAGATCCTAAAATAACTCTCTTTTGAAGACGTACCACTACATCTGGTATACCCACCTGAAAAGACAGACTGTGTTTAAAATCTCAGCAATAAGATAGCACTGATAATGGAGCACTCCTTATGGAGAACACTTAAGTATTTGTTTTATTTCAGAAAGACAGTTGGTGAAAGATAGAACCTGGAGCCAATCTATACATTTTTTTTATATTTATTTAGAGACACACATAACAAGCACACGCCTCCTAACCAAATAGGCACAGTTAGGGTTCTTAGGTGAATGCCCAGCTAATGCCTGCCACCTGCCTATAATCAAAACAATTAATATACAATTAATAGGATTCCCTTCTCTCTCTAAAGATTAAAAGTTAATACGCTCAAAATTTTAAAACAAATTACATCAAACCCTCCATATTCTGCAGAAAGGATTACATTGCAAGACTCATCTCCTCTACAGCCCGTAACAATTTCTTCATTTATCCATTTATTTTTGACAAACAATCAGGCAGTTGATGACTTGCATCCACCTCACTTTATTTTAGAGATTTCCTTTCTCTAGAGCTTTTGGTTCAAGGCTTTGCTTTATCGAATGCCTTTGGAGAATCCAAATACATTACATAAAGGCTCCCCTTTATCAATCTTGCATGTTACTTCCTCAAAAGAACTCTAATTCTCAAACACAATTTTCTTTTTTTCTCTCTGCGATGATGGCAAACACTGAGTTTTGTCATCATTTCCCACACAAAATCTGAACCTATGTGCTCAGGTCTATCTTCTAATTCAGACATGAGGGGGCTAGCACTGAGCTAAATTTGCACAAGAGAGAAAAACTTAAGAGCTTAATATAGTTTGGAATACGATGGTCAATACAAGGGGAATTTCTACTATCTGAAAATATACCCCATGTCCTTTAGGAAAGGAAATCTGCTGTCCTTACCTGGTCTGGCCTACATGTGACTCCAGACCCACAGCAATGTGGTAGGCTCTTAAACGCCCTTTGAAATGGCCTCGCAAGCCACTCAGTTCTCAAGGGCAATTAGGGATGGGTATTAAATGCTAGCCCAGCCAGCAATGCCCACATCCCATGAACAAAAAAAACATTTAAAAACAAGTCAGTTGTCTCTATGATTTGTGACTGTTAGACATTTCATGCCAGCTATTATTCAAGTAGGAACATATTATGAGTGAAATACTTGAAACTAAAAAAACTGACCAGAATTTTTGCAGGAAACTTATCCTTGTATGGCCATCCATAAAAACACGCAGGAACATGGTGGGGGAAAACAGAGGTTCAGACAGAAACATACATGCTCTCCTGATATTTTTTGCTGTAGATGCTCTTACTTAAATACACAAAAGGTTGCCTTCAAACTACAAGTAACAGAATTGGTGCAAACCCAATCAACTGCATCCCAAAAGTTCAACACGACCGAATTTTTCAGAATGGGGCTCATTCATTCAAAACTAAATTTTTCAACAGTAACTCAAATAACAAAGTTAAACCAAGGGGGTCAAATGGGGTGACAAGTAATTACATGTAGTGGGCGTCACTAACAAAAGACAAAGTGCAAACTGGTCAACACTACATGTTGATGTGCCAGTGTCCCTCAGGTGTAAACTCTTCACTCAAATGTTTGGGAAGCAGTCAGGATGAAAGCTGTAATCTTACACATCCTGGACCCACTGGTGGCACTGGGGGAAACATAGTTCTTTTTAAAAAAATGTAATGGGAACTTCAACTTCCATACAATAAGCAGACAGGATTTGTTCCATACAACAGACTGCATCTCCAACGTTTCAGCAGTCCCTCAATACTGCTCCTACATCAAGACTGAGGGGCAAGTTACACTAACCGAACCAAGATAATACACAAAAAAAAAATGAAACAATACAATCCACAAGCACTGCCACTAACGAACCAACTCTTAACTGGGACACTAGTCATGAAGGTCTCTTTCCAATGAGGGCTGCAATCTTCAAGCACATTGGGCTGTTGCCATCTCAGATCCCAACCATTTGATCTGGTTAACATTTTTATCCCTATATGCTCTCCAGTTGGTGACTAACCAGTGGAAGAGCCTGATTTTCTCTGGCATTGTCCAATTGACGCCTCTCATCACCACGACTGACCTGAATTTTTCCATCCAAAATGCATCACTGCCGCTGCACACCTCTCTGCATTCGATTGCATCTATCATGTGTCGGCCCATTTCACCAATCTATGTCCTCCATGCAGCTGGCAACTTTTCCAAGCATTGGTTCATCTTAATTTACCTGCCTAAGTCATAAATCCATAAAGACCAGTAGTAATAATACTGAACCCTGGAAAATACCAGTTTCTTTCATTCAGACTGATAAGGAACCATTCATCACTTTCAGAACACATATTGTGATATCAAGTTTTCCAAAAGGAAAGAATGTGCATTTCACAACGCCGGCTATCCCAAACCATTTTACAACGAATGGAGTATTTTTTAAATGTAGTCACTGTTATGATATAGGAAACATAGCAGCCAATTTGCATACATCAAGGTTCCAAAAATAGCAATGAGTTAATACGATAATCTGTTTTAGTGGCGTTGGTCGAGGGATAAATATTAGCCAGGACACGGCGGAGAAAGCTTTTCTGAATCTTCAAATAGTGCCATGGGAACTTATATACCTATCTGACAAGGCAGACATCAGGTTAACATTTCATCAGAAAAATGCCACCTCTGAGAAAGCAGCTTTGCCTCAGTACTGCATTGAAATGTCAGCCAGGAATCCACACTCAAGACACTTAATAGCAAATCAAATATGTTTGTTACATAGTTGCTTGGATTACAAATCCTGCGATTTTTAAAATCCATTTCCCAAGAAAAATACAAGTTATTAGCCTTATTGTACATTTCTTTAACCAAGTACTCACGTTTAATCTCTATAAAATAAAATCCATCGTGTGAAAAAAGGTGATAACTCCAATTTAGTACATTTTTAAGCAAGATTTGGCAGTTAGGATTGTCCAATATTTATTGCAGGATATTGTGACGTCAGGTGTAACAATATTCAGATCCATTTCAAATGTGTGCCTTTTTCTTCTAGAGCAAACAAAAATCACTCAATCAGTGCAGGACAGGGACAAAGCAGCAGACACTGGTTGGCTCACACCAACAGTGCTATGCTCACTTTTGCATTTGTTTTGCTTACGTCATTAAGACCATAAAACATAGGAGCAGAAATTAGGCCATTCAGCCCATCGACTCTGCTCCACCATTCAATCATGGCTGATAAGTTTCTCAACCCCATTCTCCCGCCTTCTCCCCGTAACCTTTGAGCCCCTTATCAATCAAGAACCTATCTATCTCGGTCTTAAATACACTCGATGACCTGGCCTCCACAGCCTTCTGTGGCAATGAATTCCATAGATTCACCACTCTCTGGCTAAAGAAGTTTCTCCTCATCTCTTCCCTATAGGGTCTTCCCTTTACTCTGAGGCTGTGCCCTCGGGTCCTAGTCTCTCCTACTAACGGAAACATCTTCCCCACGTCCACTCTATCCAGGCCTTTCAGTATTCTGTAAGTTTCAATCAGATCCCCCCTCATCCTTCTAAATACCATCGAGTATAGACCCAGAGTCCTCAAACGTTCCTGAAAAAGATATTTAAAAACTTCTTCCATTCATGAAATCATTGCCAAACATTTATTAATGTATAAAGTTTTGACCGATGTTTGTTTTAACTTCAGTGTTACAACAAGGTGAGGAAGGATGAACTGACTTCTCTCTTTTTGCACTCCCTGGTTAGTTCTAACAGAGGTTTGAATTTAAAAAGGATGTTATATAACTCATTCACTGCATACTTGACTGTATGCAGTCCTCTAAGAAATAGGCCAGGCAGGTATTCTTGAGTTAAACACACAAGAGGCTAGTTTTATTGGACTAAAACCCACCCAAGTAAAAATATTAAAAATGTTAACAATGTACAAATACTTCCTACTTCCCACTGACACATACAAGCACACACTCAAACAGTAAGCATGCAGTAAAAATACAACTTTACAAAGTATCAATAAAACTTGGCCAAGTTAAAGTGAAGATTAAAAAGGTAAAGTCAATGAAGATTCACTGATTGTATCGAGAGACATTGGTTCTTGACAGTCGAGGCCCTTTTCTTCTGGAAGCACTGTTGCAGAAAATCCAACGGTTCTTTAGTAGTTTCTGTTTGCTACAGGAGTATAAACACTTTTCCAAGCAAAACAAAGTGCAGACTTAGATGAAACGTTGTAAAAGGAGAAAGTCCCTGCTCCCTGTCACAGTCTTTGTTCTCTGCTTAGATCCCAATTCAGCATCCACACAAAAGATTGTATCACACGACCTCTTTCCATGTTGGTTGTACATTCCAAATAACACGAAGAACTAATTCATGTCTTGCATTGCTTTCCTTGAATCATTGTTTCATAGCCAAAGTGATTATTTTTTAAAATTGTCATAGCCATTAACTCCTGAATGATCCATCCTCCATCTTGAGGAGATAGGAAGCTGTTCACACCTTCAGGGATGCCATTGTCTCCGTTGCCTGTTCTGAAGAAGAGTCGTGTAGACTTGAAACGTTATCTCTGTCTTTCTCTCCACAGATGCTGTCAGACCTGCTGAGTTTTTCCAGCAATTTTTGTTTTTGTGCCATTGTCCCTGTAGGGGTCTCCATAGACTTTGCATCTCCATAAAATGGAATGTGACTTCACAGATGCAATTTAGCAGCTACTTCAAGTCAGTGTCCTTAGTTTAGCAAAAGTGTATTTTTCTTTTTAAAAAAAGGCTCAACATATGTATAACCGGCTGATGAAATTATAAATTAATATTCTGTATAGCACATCTTCGTAATATTTGGCTGATGTTTGTTTTCACTCCTGTTTTTACTAATTTCCCTTTATGTCTGAGATGTTACTTTCTTGAACTAATTTGATAATAACTCAAGTTCAGTTTTACCTGCCCTATTAAATATTTTATTCAGTTACATCCCTTTCAGCATCTTCTTTCTCAAGTGTAATATTCAAGCACATTTTTGCTTACCCCTTCACACTTGGGATCAGTTTCTATATTCCAAGGCAGGTTTCTGACCAGTAACTTGAAGTCACAAATAACATCCTTTGTGACTGTGGTAAACTATTCCCTGGAACCTATTTGCACAATTGACCATACAAACTTTCACCAATGCCTCTTCATCATCCAGCTAGATGGAACTGTCCTGGCTTGGTTTCATTCTTTTATAAGCATAGTCTAAGAAACACGTGCAATCGTTTCTCTACAACCTCGTACTATTACCTCCAGCATCCCCCAAGGGCTGATCCTTGGCCCCCTTTTCCCTCTCATCTACATGCTGCTCGTCAGCGATATCATCTGATAACACTTCGGGTTCCAAAAGAAGGCCTATGACTCTCTGCTGTCCCATCAGTTCCATGGCCCCTCCACTGTCACTAATTTTCACACTGCTCGTCTAATATTGGATGAGCAGAAATTTCAACTAACTAAATATTGGGAAGGCTGAAGCCATTGTTTTTTTGTCCCTGCCACAAACCCCATTGTCTGTACACTACTTCCATTTCTGTCAAATGTCTTAAGCTGAGCTAGCCCATTCACAACCTGGGTGCTGTGTTTGACCCCAAGCTTAGTTTCTGACCACATAACCGAAGCAGCACTGCCTACTTCCACCTCAAGCACTGCCTCAGTTCTGCTGCTGCTGAAACAGTCATCATGACTTTGTTGCCTCCAAACTCAACTATTCCAACATTCTCCTGGTTTACCTCTCATCTTCCAGCCAACATGAACTGGTGCTCATCTAAAACTCCGCTGCCCTATCTTCTGTCCCATCCAAACAATATCCTTCCTGTGCTTGCTGGTCTTCACTGGCTCCCTGTCCGACAACACCAAAATTTTGAAATCCCCATCCTTGTTTTCAAATCCCCTACCTATCGCCGTTGCCTCCTCCCGACAAGCCTTCAACATCTCTGCACTACTCCAATTCTGGCATCTTGTGTGTCACTGGTTTTAATCATTCTACAAGTGGCAACCATGATTTCAATTGGCCTTGGCTCGAAGCACTGGGATTCATTCCCTAAATATGTCTAATTTCTCTTTCCTCTTTAAAGGTGTTCTTTAAAATCTACGTTAATCATGCTTTGGTCATCTGATTTGATATCTCCCGCTGTGTCTAAAATGGTTTTATTGATATTGCTCTCGTTAAGTACCTTGGGACATGTTAAATGCACTATATTAAACAAAGTAGTATTTTTCATTTTGGCACACCAACCAAAAATAGCCAATGGCAACCAAAACATCTGAGTCAACCAGACAAAACCATCTCAGAGCGCTTCCTATAAAGAATAGGCTGTGATGTGGAATAGAAATACACAATGATCCCGATAGGTCGGTGATCCAAACGTATTCTTGAATTATGTTGCTGGTTTACACTTATTTTCAAAACTCTAAAAATGGAACATTAAAGAAAAAAACTAGTCCCTGGCCACACCTCTCAGAAATATCACATACTTCACATGCAATGAATTACTTTGATTTCTAATGATCATTATGTAGGTAAACATATACAACAGCTTCTTCACAAAACAGCAACGAACGACTGTTTATTCTATTTGTGGTGGGGTGGTTAAGTTCAAAATGCATGCCAGAGCAAAAATAAACAAATCAGATAAATACAACGTCATGTAGAAAATATCCAAAAGCACATTATAATGCTATCAATAAGACAAAAAATGACACCTAGCCAAAGGAGGAAGCATTAAGACAGGTAACTAAAAGTTTAGCCAAAAATCTTAAGTTTTAAAACAGTCTAAAAAGGCGAGAGGTGCAGAGATTTATAAAGAGGGAAATTCAAAGCTCAGGAAATAGACAAAGAACTCCTTGCTCTTCTTTAGATCTTTAATGCCCACCTTATACCAAAGCAGCAACAGCTTATTTCTAGTGCCTTTATGTAATGAAAGATCCCAAGGCCTTTCACAGGGTTATTATAAAACAAAGCATTACACTGAGCCACTTAAGTAGGTATTTGGTCAGGTGACCAAAAGCCTGCTGAGAGGCAAGTTTTGAGGACTTAAAGAAGGAAAGCATGGTAGAAAGAAAGTGGGGTCTCGAGATGGAACTCCATAGCTTGGGCTTCAGCAACAGAACACACAGTCATCAATGGTGGAGTAGCAAGGCTACATAGTGATTTGAAAACAGGGATGAAAATTTTGAAGTGGATGTTGCTTGACCAGGAGCCAATGTAAGGCAGCAAGCACAGGATACAAGGTGCAAAGGACTTGGCGCGAGTTAAGACCATGGGCAGCTGAGTTTTGGACAACCTCAAGTTTAAAGGGTAGCGTGTGGGAGATGAGCCAGGAACACATTGAAATAATCAAGTCTAGAGGTAACAAAGGCATGAATGAGGGTTTCAGCAGCAGATAACCTGAAACAGGAGTAAAGTCAGACAACGTTACCGAGGTGGAGATAGGCAGCCTTGGCTATGGCACAAATGTGGTCAAAGGAGCTTTACTTAAGATTTCAACAGAGGAGCACCATGCATCGTATGTCCTTACGATCTTAAGTCCTTAAACTCTAAACTTTACAACTCTCAAGGGGGGGGGGGGGGGGAGAGAGGAGACAGCTGTGTCATTCGGCCAAGTTGACAGCTACATATCCCCTCCTCCTCTTGACAGAAATCCCACTTTCATCATTTATGCAAGTTCGATCATATTGTACATCCAGGTTCAGCAGGATCATAACTGGAGAAATGAGCACCTGAAGATCACAGGCATAAATTGCTCATAACTGATGGGGGTGGTGGGGGAGAAAGAGAACTGGTGAACAAACACACTTGGATATAAACTAAAATAAGTTACAAAGTCATCTAACGCATGGATAACATAAAAGACGAGCGCAAATGCACATGAACATGTCTGGGGTGAGGCCTAGTATGCCAATGTGACCAATTGCAGCCAACCTGGCATAGGTGTTTATAACTTAAACGCGCTGGCAGCGGAACCTCCAAGCGCTCCGGGCTGAGTCACTGGCTGCCCCTCTCCGGCCGACCGGCCGGCGGCCCCGCAAGCGCAACTTACCAGCCTTCCTGGGCCAGGGCCAGGCCCGTGTCCGCCATCTTCACTCGGCCGCCCTTCCAGCGAACGCAACGCGGCCGACGCACAAAATGAAATCAGGCTGCGAATCACAACGACAGCTCCCAAATAAGAAACAGGCGAACCTCATATTAATAGCTGGACGCCTCGGCCACTCCACGCTCAGGCCTCAGCGTCCGGCCGCCCTCCTGGCAGCCCGTCACAACACGCAGGCGCCAACGGCCACGTCGCGAGCCGTGATTGACAGTTAGGTTAGCCAATCAACATCAAGAAAGGCAGCCTCCAGCCGCCATTCATAAATTAGCACGAGTTCCCAGAGCGGAGAGGCGGGCTTCGATTGCAAGAAGTTAGCTGGAGCTTGTTAGCAATTGGAAAGTGAAAATTCATAATCTGGGATCATTTTCTTTCGTGTGGACGCATTTTATTCCAAAATTAAAGTATTACAGATGGGTTTTTTTTTGGTTTGTTCCCAATATTGTGCAAACAAGGAAATAAAGACCCGAGCTTAGAACCTTACTTCGGTCAGATTTGTCCCCGTAAGAATGTTGTTCCCATCTGACTTCACAATTCTGAAAGAAAAATTGCATTTATATAGCGCCGTCATAACCTCAGGTAGTCCCAAAGGCCTCACAGCCAATGAAGTACTCTTGAAGTGTGGCCTTTGTAACTTTCACACGCAGCAAGATTCCATAAGCAGTAGGATAATTTTTTGCAGTAATGTTGGCAGGGTCAGAGAATCATTACAACACAGAAGGACGCCATTCGGCCCATCATGTTCATACTGGCTAAACAATGTCGAGCAACCAGCCCCATTCCGCCCCACCCCCAACCTTAGCTCTGCAAGTTTAATTCCCTCAAGTACCCATCCAATTTCGCTTTGAAATGTTTTTATCTCCGCTTCCGCCATATTCGTAGGCAGCAAATTGCAGGCCATTACCACTTGATGCATAAGAAGCTTCTTTCTCACATCCCCTATGTATCTCTTGCCCAAAATCTGTCCCCCAGTCCTTGTGACATGAACTAAGTGGAAACAGTTTTTCTTTGTTGATCTTACTGAAACTTTCCATAATCTTATATACCTGTATCAAATCTCCCCTTCATCTTCTTTGCTCCAAGGAGAACAATGCCAGCTTCTCCTACCTAAGTTTGTAGTTAAAATCCCTCAACCCTGGAATCATTCTGCTAAATCTCTGCTGCACCCTCTCAAGGACCCTCACATTCTTTCTAAAGTGTGGTGGCTAGAACTGGACACAATACTCTAGTTGTGGCCTAAGCAGAGCTTTATAAAGGCTCAGCATAACTTCAGTAATTATAGTTCTGATAAATGTAGGGCTGTAGCTTTAAGAATAATGCTGTGTTGTAAGATCACATGATCTGTGTAAACAGCAGCGCAGGGAACCTCTAGCAGAGAGTTCTTCTTCAGTTATTGAGTTAGATGCACACATGTAGCTGCTGCTGCAGTCTTGTAAATAAAGTTCAGTGTTCCCACCAAGGAAAGTTGCCTGGAAAATCAACTCCATAACAAACTGGTGACGAGGATAAATCAGATTCAGTACTGTCCTCGCCCAGCGATTGTGAACATCTTAGATAATCAAAAAGAAAGGAAGATATACTCATCCGAGATGCCACAGTTTGGCAGAATCGATCCCTTTAAGCCAGCTGCAGATGACTGGTCTCAATATATAGAACATCTTGCATTCTATTTTAAAAGCCAACGAAATCACGGGGGAGGAATACAGGAGAGCAATTCTCCTGAGTATCTGTGGGAGCAAAACCTACAGTTTAATTCAAAGCTTGATGGCCCCCAGTGCCTCAGATTCGAAGACCTTCAATGAATTAGTAGATCTCGTTAAGCAATATTTTCAACCCAAGCCCTCAGTCACAGTGCAGAGGTTCATGTTCAATTCACGGAATAGAGCCTCAAGGGAGTCCATTACTACCTACGTGGCAAAATTAAAACAACTAACAGAATATTGTGATTTTGGTGAAACCCTGAATGATATGCTCAGGGATTGTTTGGTCTGTGGCGTGCAAGAGGGTGCTATTCAGCGAAGATTGCTGGCTGAAGTGGATCTTGATTTTAAGAAAGCGTTAAAAATAACGCTTGCGATGAAAAGTACTGTAAGGGATCCACAAGCGATTAAAGGTGTGCAAAACAGCGCTGTTTTCCTAGTTGGGCGGGAATGGTCAGCTAAAAGTGGTGCGAAAAGCTGGGACTCCGCCGCAAAGCGGGAAACAGCCCCCGCAAACCGAAAACTTAGAGGAAATATCTTAGCAGCAAAGTCGAAAACTATTTTTTATCAATGTGGAAACAATCATTCTCCGAACGATTGGCAATTTAAAAAGGTGGATTGTTATTTTAAACACAAAAGTGGGCACATATTGAAACATTGCAAAGCGAAGTTAAAACAGGCTTGCAGGCAACAAACGAAGTCCAATGAAGTATATGATGTGAAAGAGCCAGAAACAACCAATTCTGACATTTATTCATTATTCAGCATGAAAATTGGGAAGACAGAGCCAATTATTGTTACATTTCATGTGAATGGTAAACCCTTAAAAATGGAAGTAGACACTGGTGCTTCTACCACTGTAGTAGAAGAACACACTTTCAGATATTTAAATAAAGGTGCTCAACAATTAAATATGAAACAAACCTCTGCCAGGTTGAAAATGTACACAGGCAAAGAAATCCAGGTAAAAGATATCACCAAAGTAACTGTTTACCATAAACACCAAACAGTACAACTACCAGTGATGGTGGTGGAAGGTTAAGGACCAAGCCTTCAAGGTTGTGATTGATTGAAAGAAATTAAATTAAACTGGTCCGAAATCTTCAAGTTGTGAGCAGGAACACTGCCAGCGCTGCTAAAAAAAATGACACCATCTTCAAGGATAAACTGGGAAAAATCAAAGACCTACAAGCCAAGATTTACATGGGCCCAGAAGCAACTCCTCACTTCTTGAAAGCAAGAACGGTGCCATGTGCCCTGAGAAAGAATGCACGTCAGTTTTGTTTGGAAGAGTTTGCACAATTCTTGAGAACAAACGGGGTAAAACACGTGAGAGTCGTACCATATCATCTGCTTCCAACGGAGCAGCAGAGCACACAGTATAAATTGTTAAGTGTGCTCTTATTAAGCAAATGCTATATACAAATCTGAAGAAAGGTCAGTTGTCATTGGATCACAGATTTGCGAGTTTTCTGGTTATTTATTGTAACACACCTCACACTACTCTGGCAGAACGGCAGCTGAATTCTTCAGCCCTGCACAAGGTTTTCGTTGCTGAAGCCATACTTAGTGCAGTCCGTAGAAGAGAAACAATCAAAACCAAAAGAGATGCAGTAAAGTGAGAAAAGAAGTCTGAAGTTGAACCAGAAAGTTAGAATGAAGAGTCATGATCACAAGTGATTGAAGTGGCTACCAGGAAGAGTTATCAAAATACGTGGCCCTTGCACATGTTTGGTCAGGACGTTTGGTAGTGGAAACGTTAGGTTTGTACATATAGATCATGTTTTACCTTCAGCAGTTTATGAAAATGAAGGAAGTTGGGAAGAATTGAATAAGCCTGATGAGTGAGATAGTTGGGATACAAGCAGGGCCTAGGCGAGGTGGCTGTACAAAGTGCAAAATACTGGGGCCCATGCTCTAGGGGGCCCAGGCTCATTGGCAAAATAGCCTGTCAATCTGGATGGTCAGTGTCCAAAGCAACCTATCTGGTGTGTAGACCATCCCGATTGACAGGTTACTCAGCCAATGATTGCTGTTGTTTCAAACAGCAGCAATCATTGGCCAACTAGAGCCCACCACATTCCCCATTCCTCATTTCTTGATTATCTCGTGGATTGTTCTGTTTAGATGTTATCAGGTGCTCCTTTCTTCACTCTTCTTCAGACCTGGCTGGAGGGCAAGGTAAGGGAAAGCGCCAAGTGCCCCTTTGTTTACTTTACCCCCATAAGGCCCTTGGCTTCATGACCTCTCCTCCAAGCCCTTCCTCAAGTCCATAGTGTCTCTGGCCCTGGGCCCTTTCTGACCTCTTAGTTCCTCGATAATAATATGGCACTGGTCCTGTCTTCCCCTCATGACCTGTCCTCACTCCCTCACATCGATTGTGTCTGTGGCCCTCCCCTAGCCCTTCCCCTCCCGTCCACTCCTCCCTCATCAATTCATGGTGTCTTTGGCCCTCTCCCTTCCTTTCCTGTCCCTCCTTAGTCCCTCGTTGATGGTGTGGCCCTGACCCTAGCTTCTTCTGTGTGTGAGTGAGTGTGAATGAGAGCGAGAGAGTGAGAGTGAGTGAGTGTGAGAGTGAGTGTGAGAATCTTGAGGCTGGGAATAAGCTGCACACACACACACACACACACACACAGGCTGCTCAGTGCGGGAACACACACACTCCCCCACCTCCTCCTCCTTCCGCATAAAACCTATCTACACACCAGTTTAGCAGAGGAGGAAAACCCAGACTGAAAGGCAACCTGCCTCCGACCCCCACATTTGCATGAATTCTGCCAAGGCCAGCTTGGAGTAAGCACCACCAAAGGCAAACGCAAGGTTGGTATTCGTTAAACCCAGCTCCTTACTTCAGCTCTGGTCCCTCCCCTTTTCCTGGTGGCCAGAACTTGGAACCTCGTCTGTCTCTCTCTCTAGCTCTGCTTAAGCCAAAAGGCAAAAAAGATTTTATGTTAGCTCTGCTGCTTAACACTTTTTAACGGTCATTTTTATTAATTACTCATTTTTTAAATTATCAATTGCTTTGACATTGATTTTATTTTTTACTTCGAAAGTTGTTATACCTTAACTTTTTTTAAAAAATTCATGTTTAATGTTGTGCCAAATCAGATCTCAGGCAGCTGCTGCTGGGTTTCTTGCTGAAGGGGAAATGAGAGGCTCTCAATAAGTCTGATTGCTTTTTGGAGGGCTGGCAAAATGGATTATTTTTGCTCCAAAAGAAATGGAAAGTGTTGGAAATGCTCATCACGTCTGGCGGCATCTGTACAGAGAGAAACAGGTCAGTGACCCTTCATTAGAACAAGTGCAGATCGTGGACTTGAAGCATTGACTCTGTTTCTCTCTCTTCACAGATGCTGCCTGGTCTGTTGAGTATTTCCAGCATTTTCTGTTTATGGACAGAATCTTCTGGTCCTGCCAGCAGCAGGAAGTGTGCTCTGTTTCCCATCTGATTCAATTTTGTTCTCCCGGGCTTTCAAGATGGGTTAAAAGAGGGTCAAGTTTCCAAATGAACAATTTCGGGAACCTCATTTGCATGCATTAGCATTTCAAGCATGCTTATTAAAAGGCCAACCCACTGGAATTAAGTCACCCTCCAAATTAACTTCCCTGCCAGCGAGAATTTAGAACATTCAGTTTTATGACTGTATATAAGTGGTGTGCACTTGGCAGGCTTCACCTCTTCCAAGACTTTGAAGTCATTGCTAATTTCACCTTCTTGGGCACCTCGCAAAATTTCACTCATATTGAATGCCCACGTCAGAAGCTGCCAAGGCTGAATACTTGACACAGGCTAAGTGGGGAAGGGTGGGGGAGAGGGTCCAGGGAATTGTGGGGAGAGTGTCCAGGGAGGTGGGGGAAAGTGTCCGGGGAAAGAGGTGGAGAGAGTAGGGTAGGTGGTGTTGATGGTGGTGTCCTGGGGAGGTGAACGCAGGGTACTGCCGATAGGAGGGCATAATCACAGTCAGAGGGGGGAGTGGGATGCAGTAGGGTGGCAGGTCCAGGGTGAGAATTTGGCAGGTGAAGATCTCATGGCGGCTCATGGAGGAGGACTAGACAGGCAGCTCGGATAATGGGGGGTGCAGGGTCAAGGTGAGAATGGGGACAGTAACAGGTGTCGGCTCTGAGTGGAGGGAAGGCAAGTGAAGGTGGATCAGCAAAGTGATGGAAGGGGTCATTGACAGAGCTATCAAGCGGCAACTATTGAGAAGAAACCTGCTTGCTGACGCTCAATTTGAGTTTCGCCAGGGCCACTCAGCTCTTGACTTCATTACAGCCTTAGTTCAAACTTGGACAAAAGAGCTGAACTCCCGAGTTGAGGTGAGAGTGACCTTGACCGAGTGTGGCATCAAGGAGCCCTAGCAAAACTGGAGTCAATAGGAATCAGTGGGAAAGCTTTCCACAGGTTGGAGTCATACCCAGCACAAAGGAAGATGGTTGCGGTTGCTGGAGATCAGTCACCTCAGTCCCAGAACATCACTGCAGGAGTTTTTCAGGGTTGTAGCCTTGGCCCAACAATCTTCAACTGCTTCATCAATGACTTCCCTCCATCAAAAGTCAGAATTGGGGATGTTCGCTGATGATTGCACAATGTTCAGCACCATTTGCAACTCTTCAGATACTGAAGCAGTCCATGCCAATATGCAGCAAGACCTGGACAACATTCAGGCTTAGGCTGATAAGTAGCATGTAACTTTTGCGCCACACAAGTGCCAGACAATGACCATCTCCAACAAGAGAGAATCCAGCCATCTCCCCTTGGCATCCAATGGCATTACCATCACTGAATCCCCCACCATCAATATCCTGGGAGTGACTATTGACCAGAAATTGAACTGGAACAACCATATAAATACTATGGTTACAAGAGCAGGTTAGAGGCTAGGAATTCTGCAGCGAGTAACAAACCTCCTGACTCCTCAACGCACGTCCACCATCTACAAGGCATGAGTCAGGATTTTGATGGAATACTCTCCACTTGCCTGGATGAGTGCAGCTCTATCAACACTCAAGAAGCTCAACGCCATCCAGGACAAAGCAGCCCACTTGATTGTCACCTCATTCACCACCTCCAACATCCACTCCCTCCACCACCGACAGGCAATGGCAGCACTGTGTGCTATCTACAAGATGCATTGCAGTAACTCACCAAGGCTCCTTTGGCAGCACCATCCAAACCCATGACCTCTACCACTGAGAAGGACAAGGGCAGCAGATGCATGGGAACATCACCACCTGTAAGTTTCCCTCCAAGCCACACACCATCCTGACCTGGAACCCCCATATCACCATTCCTTCACTGTCACTGGGTCAAAATCCTCCCAAACAGGACTGTGGGTGTATCTATACCACATAGACCGTAGCGGTTCAAAAAGGCAGCTCACCGCCACCTTCTCAAGGGAAATTTGGAATGGGCAATTAAAATTCTGGCCTTGCCAGCGATGCCCACATCCCATGAAGGAATAAAGAAATGTAATAGGGTCTAGAGTAATGGGGGGAGATTCAAAAGTGACAGAGGGGAGAGGAATGGTAGTATTGGGTGGGTCAAGGATGATGAAGGGAATTTGGTCGGTTGCAGGGGAAGGGTAGAAGGTGGTGGACTGTGTCTGAAAGGTTTAGTGCACCATTTTTCAAATCTGACCTTGACCACTCAGTTAGTCATTGCTGCTGGTGTCTTCAGCCGAGTCCATGCTCTTCCCTGCTACCCACACAAGCCATTGTTAACACCCATAACTCTCTGCTCCCTGCAGGATAGGAAAGAACACAACTTCAGGAAGAAGAAGAAACCGAGGAGATGTGGGAGAAGAGGGGTGGGGGTGGCCAGGCAGTGAAAGCCGCCTTGATGGCCATTGACAATGAGTGTCAACCTGACCTGCTGAGAAGGAGGTCTTGTTCCAGAGGGCTGCAGATGACAACAATGTCCTGTCATGAAAATCTGAGCCTTTTGAGGTGCTGGTGCTCACACGTGTCGAGAGAGCTGATCATATGCCTGTAAACTCTGTGCTGATGGTCTCATCTCCTAGGAGCCAAAACTCCGTCCTCTGGAGTGGCAAATGGTTGAGGAGCAGGCAACCAGTGCGAGTGCTTTTGTTGCTCCTGCAGCTTCTCATATGAATGATGTTGCAGCTCCTCTTGCCCTTCATCAGAGGTGGACAGTTAAACTGTAAAAGCTGCTGTGGTTCAGGGTGACAGCAGGGCCATGCAGCCATAAGTGAGTGAAGTGCAAGGCAGGTGAAGTAGTTTCCAAGAATTTGGCAGTCAACTGTCAAACACTGAAAGCTCTCTGAGAAGGGATGTTGTGAGCAGCAGCCTCTCAACCAGATCTTCGGTTTCACTGACCAAAGTCTTCCCTGCCTGTCATTTTCACTGAAGTAGCACTCTCTGCTGTGAACTCATCTCAGTGATCCTGGCAAGTTTCACACAGCTCGGGAAATAAGTCCACTGTCTGTTAAATGGAGAACCCTTTGTTAAAACAGAACTTAATTATTTATTATAAAATTTAGATGCCTTACCCAACAGCTGCATGAGGGTTCCCTACTGGCAATCAAACTCACCAAGGTGAAACCCAGACGAGGGTGGGATGATACCTCAACCCCACATCATTTTTAGGAGGATTTAACTCCCTGCGCACACCCAAACCCTTTTCCCCCATGGTGTCAGCCTTTGCTTAAGGTTAACACTCTCACCTCAGCCAGAATACACAGACCCCTGAGTACATAAATTTTAAAAAATGCTGAGAATGCTGTGCAGGTCAGGCAGCATTTTTGGAGAAACAGAGTTTCAGGTTAAGAGAGAAAGGGAGTTTCAGGTTAAGATGATCGAAAGATGACCTGCTCAGCATTTCCAGCATTTTTTGTTTTTATTTCAGGTTTTCAGCATCTGCAGAATTTTGATTTTGTCTTTGTTTACACAATCTGGACTTATATATTGGTGCAATACTGAGGGAGTGCTCCTCATCCACCAATACCTCAATTTTACATGTTCTATCTTTGTGTTCAAAGCCTTCCGTGGCCTTGCCCCTCCATATCTTTGTAACTTCCTCCTGTCTTACAACTCTGGCTTCTTATGCATGTCCCATTTGCTTTGCTCCACCATTGGCAGATCTACCTTCAGCCATTTCATTCCAACGCTCTGGAATACCCTCCCAAAGCCACCCTACTTCTATCTCCTCCTTTCAGACATTTCTTAAAACCTACCTCTTTGATCAAGCTTTAAGTCAGCCATCCAAATATCTAATATATTTTTATTTGTCTTCGTGGCAATTTTTGTCTGATTGCTCAGCTTGCGGCACCTTATCACATTAAAGGTGCTATATAAATGCAAGTTGGTCTTCTTGTTGTCTACCAAGAGTATAATTTCTGAAAAATTCTGTTTCCTGCAACCAACAGGGTCAAAATTGCCCATTGCAATGGATAAATATCCAAGTCATAAAAGGAACACCCAAATTTTGGCATTGATCTATTAAATAGCAGCATGGCTCAGTGGTAGCCCCCCCAATTTTGAGTCAGAAGGTCACACATTCAAGTCCCATTCACAGACTTCAGCACCGAATCTAGGATAACACTTCAGTGCAGCAGTGAGGAAAATAATGCACTGTTGGAGGCTTTCACCTTTTGGATGAGACAATAAATTGTGGCGCTGTTCAAAAAGAAACAGGGGAGTTCTCCCATTGTCCTGGCCAATATGTATCAGCGGCAAGGAAACAGATTAACAGGTCATTATCCCCCTGGCTGTTTGTATAGAGTTGGCTTCAAGGATTAGTTGGCATTAGTTTGATGGTCCTCCCATTGAATTTGGAGGATGTGATGGAGACGTTGCTGGTAGAATTTCTGTTAGCGCTCTTATGTGTTGCTGCTACACAGTCCAGGTCTCACTGTGGTACAGGAGAGTGATGACGACTAATTCTTTGTACACTATGGACGGAATTTTATGGCAGTAGGATTTTACGTTCCCGCCGAAGTCAATGCAGTTTAGAATGGCTCGCCGCATTTAATGGCTCCGTCCCCGCCTCGACGAGGCCATAAAATTCCAGCCTATGTTGCGTCTCGGATGGGAAGAGTGTGCGAATTATCAAGACTCACTACTCCGCAGGCCATACCATTAATTTAAATGTTTAATTTTCTCACCAAAATAGCCAATTGTGTACCTACACCTCTTGTACCCACAAGAAAAGATACTCTGACCAGGCTTCTGTCAAAAACTCAGAATGATTAATTTATTTTAAAACAAAACTTCTTTTAACAAGTTGCAAGTACTGGTTAACACACAATTGTAATCAGGAAGTATAACTATGGATCTCTTACTGAAGAATTCCCCCAGCACACACACATGCACACACAAACAGACACACACATAGGACAAACAGATAGTTTCTCTGCAGAGAAGGGCTTTGGAGAATGGGCGTTATAAAATAAAGAATAAAATCCGCTGGGTCTCGACACTGTCAACCTGGAGTTCTCTCATGTGAAGATGGGTGGCTGGTCCCAGTGGATGCCCAGACGTTCTCATCACTGGTCTCAGCTTGCAGGTCCAAATGCAGACTAGTTATACTCAGATGAGGATTCTCTGGCTACAGTTTGATAGCCACACACAATTTTAGGCAAGGTAGAGAGAGGGAGCTAGTCAAGGTAGCCTTCTTTCCTTAGCTTGCTGTCCAACAAGACTGCCTTCCAAACAAGCAGGCTCACAACTTAGTTTTTTTTTCTTTGCCATGTGATTGCCTTTTTGCCTCCCAGCTTTTCATTAATTAAAGTTCTTTGCAGTACAATACAAGCAAACAACTCCTTCTCAAGTAACATATAGGCCAGGTGAATAATTGGAAGAGGCCTGCTTGTTTACAGTTCCAAAGTGAGTTTATGACCTTTTTAAAAAAATCCCAGGTTAGCATCCAGATGACCAGGTCATGCCAGGTCCTTCGATTTTGTGAAAGAAAACTTCAGTCTTGAGCGATATGATTCTAACAAATAAGACTTGTGTTGACTTGCGGAGGTCTTTATTATCAAACACACTGCTATAGTTTGTAGAAGGCTTAGCTGGCACAGCTGATCCTGTATTGGATCTCTTTGTCAATGTTGGCCTTTTGAGAGAGGTAGGTACCAAGGAAGAGGAAGTGCTGAACATATTACAGAGTCTCTCCTTCAACATATATGGGAGGTAGAATATTTGGCTGACCAGGTGTGGGTTGATAAATGAGTTCTGCTTTGAGAACAATCAAGGACAGGTCAAGTCTCTTGTATGTAAAATTCAAGAGATTGATAGTGGCTTGCAAATCTGGTATAGAATGGGCAATTACACTACAGTCATTCACAAACTGTAGATCATGTATATCTATGGTGGTCAGTTTAGCTTTGGCACTGAGGCAACTGATGTTAAAGAGTTTTCCATTTAGATGGTATTTAATACTGACACCAGAAGCCAGTTGTGCTTTGATGAGGTGAATAGCCACTGTCATGAAGAGTGTAAATAGCCTGGGGGCAATCACACAGCCTTGCTTGACACCGGTCCAGATTTTGAAGGTGGCTGTTTCAGATCACCCATTTAAGACAGTTGCAGTCATATCATCATAAAGCAATTGTAAGATTGTGATGAAGTTTCTTGGACATCCAAATCTTTGGAGCTCAATCCACAGTACCTCATGATTTGCTGAATCAAATGCTTTGATCAGGTCAATGAATTGCAATGAATGCAATGGAGAGTTGCTGACATTGCTCTCAAAATTTTACTTGGATTTTTCTGGCAACAAAAACCATGTCAGAGGCTCCTCTAGAAGGTCCAATGCCAAATTGTGCCTCTGAGAGGATTTCCATAGCTACAGGAAGTAGGCAGTTCAGGAGATTATGTGTCAGGATTTTCACTGCTGTGGATAAGTGGGAAATATCTCTATAGTTTCCGTAGCATGATTTATTTCTGTTCTTGAAAATAGTTACACTTGTCACATTCCTGGGGCAGGATTTTACATTCTGCGGGTGGGAGCGCCCAACCCAATCGGGCATAAAATAAAGCACGATGACGTCGGACGAACATCCTGACATCATCGCGCACCCGCTCGATATTTCAGTCAGCGGGCACGCACGAGAGTCAGCAGTGCACCCACCGACAATTAAAAGGGCTATTAAGCCCATTAATCAAATAAATAAGCAGTATTTTTCACTGGCCCTCCAACCTTACGGTTGGCGGGCGAGCAACTCAGCCAAGCAGCCTTTGGACTTTTTAGGAAACCTCATCCACACTTGGGATGAGGTTTCCAAGAGTAATTTTTTTAAAAAATTTTAAACATAATTTTTAATATATCCCTGTTCACGTGACTGAGTCACATGTGGGGACATGTTTCTCTCATTTTTAAAATCTTTATTTTTGAATCCACAATTCTTCAGCTCCCTGAGGCAGCCCTGTGCCTTCAGAGATCCTTCAGTGCGCGGTCCCCCGTGCATGCACAGATTTTAGCCACCCCGGCAGCGCTGAGCTCCTCGGCGCACCTTTCACACTGGCTGTCTGTTAATTGGCCAGCCAGCGTGAAATCACGGTCACGGGGCCAATCACAGGCAGCGGGCCGTTTCCCGGCCACTCCCAGGCCTGCCCTCTGCACCAGCCCGACAAAGGGAAAATTCTGGCCGTGAATTCGGTGGGTGGGGGGTGGTGCTGGGTGATAGGGGTGGGAAATTCCTTTTCCTCCCAAATCTTTAAGATGAGTGCATGGAGCCTTGATGTGGGAAAAAGCCCACCAGCTTTGAAAACTCACCTGGAACACCATGGACTCAGCTGGAATACACAGGTTTTGTTGTTCTTCATCCGTTTTATTGCTTATTGCAGCTCTCCCATTGGTGGTGGCTCGCCCATGGATTCTACCACAGGGTACTGGGGGATAACCTGGAGAGAATCAGCTGCCAAGGTTGAGGAGATGTTGAAAATGTTCTTTACAGTGTTGACAGATAGCATTGTCATCCTTAAGAAGAGAAACATCATCCTGTGTGCAAAGGAGATTTTGACCTTGGTCCATAGGGAGGCCTGGTGAAAGCTTTGCATGTCATGATGATCAGCATATTGTTGGATATCTCAGGCTTCCTCTACTCACCTCATGTCCTTTATCTTCCAGATTTGTCTTCGGATGTCAGTCTTTAGCTCTTGGAAAGCTGCCTTCTGGACTTGCAACCTTGGGTTGTTCTGCCAGAGAATGAAGGCTGCTCCTTATTGTTCTAGGAGGTCACGTATTCCAGCATTGTTTTCATCAAACTAGTCCTGGTGATGATGATGTTCAAGTCTAACGGTCTAGCCATCAGAATCCACGACACCTGACTTTATTTGATCCCACTGTTCTGGAATTGATCTGCATATGTGAAGATTTTCCAGATCGGTCATGAGCTGCATTTGGAATTCCTTTCTTTGGTCAGGTGCTTTAGAGCTGAGACATTGATCTTTTTCCTCTTGGATTTTTGGGCTTTGCGGTGTCTCGGTGCTAAGTGGATCTTCATCACCGATTGAACAAGTCTATGATCTGTCTCGCAGGCATCAGTCTCCCACATTGATCGAGTGATACAGGCATCACTTAGAACTTTGATCCAACAATGAGGTAATCCAGGAGGTGCCAATGCTTTGATCTAGGATGCCTCCATGTGATTTTCTATTTGTCCTTTTGGTGGAAGAGGATGTTTGTTATGATAAGGCCATGCTCAAAACCTAGGGTGGATTCGTCCCAGATTTGCACTAAGTGCGGTAGCAGGCTGCAATGGCGACTTTTCACTCTGTGTCGTCCCAAACCCACCGCATTAATTATGCATTCCCGGAAAACACGTCGTTTCCATGGCGGTTGGGCTCTCATTCGCCCGCCACGCCATCACTTTGCTGCTTCATCAAGCCAGCCACTATATTTAAAGTCAAGCTGCACGCACATCTTTCAGTTCTTCCAGCTCACAAGTGCTGCACAGAAGACATTGCCCCAAAAGGCAAGAAGACTACAGTCCCCAGGTTTAGTGACCTGTCCCTCAGGCGTCTTTTGAATGCCGCGGAGGCCCGCCATAATGTCCTCTACCCCTGCTCTGGCCGCAGGTTGAGTAGCTGCATCACCAATCCAGCATGGGAGGCAGTGACAGTGGTGGTCACCGCCAATGCCCTGCAAAAGAGGACAGCCATCCAGTGGTGCTACAGGATGAATGGTCTCATCCGTTCCACCAGGGTAAGTCACGCTTCTCATCACTCTCAACTCCCACACTCACAAACCCATCACACGTCAACAGAGATCTCACATCTCAAGGGACAACACCACCAATGTTGACACACACCCTCACATCTCCATCAGACTAATATCCTCTGGAGCTTGCGCCCTCATCCCATCCATGGCTCCACTCACCACATGAATATTCCATGCAGTGCCATGTGTCCTATTCCATCTGTTTCCATGCAGGAGAAGCCTGCTCACATCAGCAGGGAGAGGTCCCAGTCCAGGGGTGGAGTGGCCCACATTAGGCCCCTCACTCACTTTGAGGAGCGTGCCATCGCACTGTCTGGTGAGGACGTGGACCCTGCCTGTGGCGACGGTGATGTCGGTGACGAACACCCACCTGATGATCCTGCAGCACATCATCACTATCTCAACACAACTGTGAGTGCTCTCTCTCCTGCTTTTGACTCTGCTACCATATGCTAATTATCTCTACTTCGGTTCACAGGGAGCTCTGCCAAGCGACCAACACCCTCAGCCAGCCAGTCCCTCAGTTCCATTCACATCCTCACCTCCAGCCAAGAGGACACCTCCTCCATTGAAGAGCTGGAAATAAGCAGCCTGGAAGACCCATCACAGCACTTACCCACACCCTCCACCAGTGCAGAGACACGCACCTCTGTGGGACCTAGATGTCACCCATCTTATACTCTAATGTTCACAGTAGGTACACAGTCCATGTAAACCATTAGGTGACCTATGGTCAGACACACCACACTCTGAAACCCCCGCCCCAGACGCTTGTCACTGTGAGCCAATCAGTCTCACTGAACTCCATCTTTCACACAAGGGTTTCCAATCTCCATTCTCCAGGACCTCACCTTGGAAACTTCTCCCAAACTGACGTTTTCTCTCAGATGCCTTCCACAAGGGTTCACCTCCAGCGTTTCAAACTCTCCTTCTGATGTTCCTCTTCCCTGGGTCACCACATGCATTCAAGCTATCTTCCACGCACTCTCTCACACTGACTCAGCCATCAACAGTACACCACTGCTTCACATGTCCATAGCAAAATGTTATAGACCTTCAGCCATCTCATTGGACCTTCTGACTTTTCCCAAGCCTTTATCTCTACTTTCCTCCCTGCTCTTTATTTTCACTTCCACAGAACAGGACCTTTTTCCAGGTTTCTGTCCTTCCTTTGATGGTCTTCTTGGGACTTTCTCCACTCCCCTGGATTTGGGGACTTTTGTCTTTAGCTTGGGGCTGGCTATCTGTTCCCTTTGCTCCAGTCTCTCCCTGGCAGGTACTTTCAACCAACTTTAGCTTGGAACTGGCTATCTGAGCCTTCTTAGCTGCTTCTGCCTGTCAGCTGTCTTCAATACTGAACTTAAAAAACTGCTGTTTCTAGTTTCTTATGTGTGTGTCTGGGAGGTACCTGCCTCTCTGGACCCCTGTCTCTAAGCAACAGCCCAGTTTTGCTACTCTTGTTCTTGCTTAATTTCTCTTTAGGAATCATAAAACTCATTAGAAATGCAGGCATCTTTTAAAGTGAAACTAAAACTCAACTTGACCTTTTCTTAACACACAAATACAGAACTTAAACTTTAAAGCTAAAACTCATTCTTAACACTCACAAATACAAATATAACTTATTAACTTATCTCTATTTTCTAACAGAGTCAGATGATGAACCTTTAGATTCGGCCTTCCTACTCATCGTGGAGAGTCCGCAGAAGTCAGGTGAACATCACACAGAGCTGTTGGAAGCCCTCAACAGAGTGGCTTATGAGTTGGAGGAGTGTGTCCGCCTACTCTCTGATGAAGTGGTGCCCACATGTGCATGCATGGAGGTCTCCATGGGAGGATGGCAAATATCATGGAGACTCTGGGCTAGCAGAATGCGGAGATGCACGCAGACCTGCACTGCATCGCGGGAGCCATGGGTGAGTTCCTGCAGTCGCAATACAAGAGGGAAATGGGGCATCTCGACGTCCCTCCAGGTGCTCCGTCCCCTCAACAAGGCACTCAAAGGGAGAAGGAGTGGCAGCTGGGCACCCGTGGGTCATCCACTCAGGAATCTCAGAGGCTGTCCATTCCCTCCAAGCCCCCTCTGCCTGTGTGCCCTCACCGCAGAGGGAGCAGTTGGCCCACAAGTGATTCTGGAGGGAGAAGTGTGTGTTGCAGGGCCTTTCGAAGCCTCGTGCAAGCACTCTCCCACATGCACGGATCTTTCCCATATCACACTCGCCTCAATGTCCTGAGCATTTTCAGTGCTGCCTGCTGGGGTTTGCTTTCAGTTGTCCATCTGAGTTGACCTGCATCTCCGCCCACCCAATGATCACATTCCCAGGCAGCATCTAATCTCGCCCACCACGATTCTCGTTTCACTTTCAATTTGGACAGATATTGCTAATTCGGTTTTACTTTCTTTCCACCATCCTTTACCCTCCCCCAGTCACCCATTTCCTTTCCCCCATCACTGTTGACCCCCCCTGGCATCGCCTTCCACCTCCCCTCCGTGACCTACCAGCCACAACAGTTTTTCTTCAGGGATGTCCTGGTGAACATGCATGTTCCCTTCCTTCCCGAAAATCCCACCCCCATCCACATTAACCTCCTGACCTCCTCCTTCCCACCCCCAGGGTACATGTCTGCCTCCAAGTCCCCACCAGCCACATTCACCATCCCTCCTACCGCTACTATCGAACCTTCACCCTCCTAACCTACCACCACACACTCCCTCGGAACAGCAAACCTCTCCAGGTTGGCTAGAGGCTCTACCCTCAAGTCTGTTTCACACAGTGCACCTTTCAAGATCTCACACAGCCACCCCCATACAGCTTTTCATCCTTCTTTAAATATATTTCCTCCTTTTTTGATCTGTAAATCCCATTGTATCTGCCGATCTTTGGAATTTACCTTTCCAAGAATATAAAAATATTTTATGTTGTCATTATGGCCAGCACTTTTGGGAAAAGTACATGTAATAACTTTACCTTATTCATCTTGCCAGTTGTAAACATCTTACCATGTCCCTTTGAAAAGCCAACCATCTCTCCACTTTCCTAAAAATGCAAATTCCATGTTCTTTAGTTCATTCATTAGCATTTCAAATACCAGTTTTTATTACGCTTAACCCCTTTGATGATTCAAACCTTGTAGTCTAACAGTCTGTAGTTTACTTAAATTATTCACACACACACAAACACACACACAAACATAAGCCTGCTTTAACGTATCCCACAGTAATATTAGGAAAAAAAAGATAGTTCCTGTACAGTACACACTGATGCCACTGTACGTCAGTGGTGGAGGGAATGAATGTTTGTGGAAGGGGTGCCTATCAAGTGGCTGCTTTGCCCTGGATGGTGTCAAGCTTCTTGAGTGTTTTTGGAGCTGTACTCATCCAAACAAATGGTGAGTAGTTCATCAAACTCCTGATGTGCCTTGCAGATGGTGGACAGGCTTTGGGGAGTCAGGAGGTGAGTTACTCACTGCAGGATTCCTAGCCTCTGACCTAGTTTTTAGGCACAGTACTTATATGGCTCATCCAGTTCAGTTTTTGGTCGATGGTAACCCCCAGCATGTTGATAGTGGGGGATTCAGTGATGGTCATGCTATTGAATATCAAGGGGCAATCGTTAGGTTCTCTCTTGTTGGAGATGGTCATTGCCTGGCACTTGTGTGGCATGAATTTTACTTGCCACTTGTCAGCCCAAGCCTGGATCAATATTAACAAGCTTTAAAAAAATTAAAATGTGGAATTTTTATCATAATGGAGAAATCTGGCATTTCACAAATATAAAATTAACTTTTCCAGGCCAGTGAGGGTGCTCAGCAGCAATTATGAAGTTAGTTGGCTATTAAAAACCCAGTTACAACTCATTCAACAAGGTTTGACCACTTCAAGCATTTTTACAGCAAGCATAACAGCCTAAGTGTGGAAGTTCTCAACAATTCATAGATTTCCAATTGATTTCAGCAACATTTCAATTTCTGGAGAAGCATGGAATCATGGAAAGCAACTTCTGGATATGCAGACTCCCAAAGTTGCTGTCAGTTTCAGTGGATTAACAACTTTGAAAGTTGACAATTTCACAATCATTACAATCACAAAATCTGGGCCAACATGTTCATTATTTCTTCTTATTATGTAACAGACACATTGTACAGAGTGAATTCTGTGAATTTGATTCTAATTTTTGGCCTGTTTGTTGACTTAAAGCAGTTAATAATGCATTTCTGACCCCATTTTACAAAGTGTTTTCTTGATCTACATTCAAGGTGCCTCCTGGGGTGTGTGTGAATGGCACAAATGTTCAATCTTGATCACAAGAAACATAATTACTGTTATATTATCCTATAGTCAAATATTGAGGGATATGCACATACCCGTAAATGTAACTTTTTCAAACTGCTTACAGGAGTGACCAGTACTGCTATACCTGAGAAAATATCTAAGAAAAGACCTGCAACAACATACAATTCTTGCAGAGAAAGCCGCTGCATATTTTTTTGATAAGCATTTAAACGTACTTTGTGGATTTCATGGAAATGTTTTCTTTGTTTGCACAGATTTTAATTAGAAGTTACACTGATGTAACTAAACATCAACAAGTTAAAGATAAATCATACACAGTTAAACAGATGTTGTTCACCTCTTAACTCCCATGATAAATAGATACGAACGTAATTGGTAAAGGATAGGCAAGTTAAAGCAACAGTAAAATAAATCCTGGAATATATTTTCTAATGATTGCACAAATATTCTTAATTAGATGTATGATAATTGTAATTTGTATGTATAACTCCATTGCACAGAAAAAGTGTTAAAGTAGTTATATCGAATTGTTAATTCCTGTCAATTAATAATCAAAGATTGATGTAACTAACTTGAAAAATTATACTGAGTACAAATACTTAGTGTGACAATTTTTGCTTTTTCACTCCAGATTATTCATTGAATCCAGTAATATCATTCACTCCCAGAAGCAAACTTCACATCCCCTGCATTCTGCTTCTTTTTCTGCCCAATATCTAGTTAAACAATAGCATGAATTGAAATCATAATAGAGAACCATCTCCAATAAACTTAGGACAGAAATAAGACATGTTCTGCCATTTGAATTCTCGAATGTTTTAGAAGGGTGGATTGAATAAGCAGTTTGCTAAGCCGAGGCTTAAGCTTTGGACCACAGCTCATATATTTGTACAATAACTGAATCAACAGTGTGCAGGGTGACAAAATAAAAACTTGCATTCTCCTACACTCATCAGGTCATAAAGCAGTTAAAACATAAGTTGTTACTTCTCTAAACATTGGCTCTATAAAACCATAAGATCATAAGCAATAGGTGCAAGAGTAGGCCATTCAACCCCTTGAGCCTGCTCCATAAGTCAGTATGATTATGGCTGATCTGATTGCGGCCTTCACTTCACTGCCTGACCCCATGACCTTAACTCCCTTGCTGATCAAAAATCTGTTTAACTCAGCCTTGAATATATCCAATGAGTCAGCCTCCACTGCTCTCTGGGGTGGAGAATTCCAAAAATTAATGACCCTATGAGGGAAGAAATTTCTCCTCATCTCCATCAGAAATGAGGAGACCCCTAATTTTGAAACTGTGCCCCCTAGTTCTATATTGCTCCACGAAGGGAAAGATCCTCTCAGCATATATCTGTCAAGCCCTCTCAGAATCTTTCATGTTTCAATAAGATCACCTCTCATTCTTCTAAACTTCAGTGACTATTAGGTCCAGCTGCTCAACATTTCCTCATAAGACAACTCCTTCATCCCAGGAATCAGCCGAGTGAACCTTCTCTGAATTATCTCCAATGCAAGCACATCCCTCCTCAAGTAAGGACACCAAAACATACACAGTACTTCAAGTGCAATCTTACCAATGTCCAGTACAGTTGTAGCAAGGGTTTGCTACATTCATATTCCATCCCCTTGTAATAAAGGCCAACACTCCAGTTGCCTCCCTAATTACTTGCTGTACTAACTTACTTATGGTCCAGAGAGTCAGAATAAACAGGATAAGTTCAAGTTGATAAACTAACTAGTGGAGTGCTTGCATACTAACATCTTATGATTCATGTACGAGGACACACAGATCCCTCAGTAACACAAGCTGGGATTTTTTGGTCCCACCCATAGCGGGGATCATCGCAGGCGGGATGGAAAATTTGCTGGAACGCAGTGGGCAGGACCAGAAAATCCTGGCCACAGAGTTCTGCAGTCTCTCCATTTAAATAATATTCTGCTTTTCTATTCTTCCTGCTAAAGTGGATAACCTCACATTTTCCCACATTATCCTCCATCTACCAATTTTTTGCCCACTCATTTAAACTATCCACATCCCTTTGCAGAGTGTCCTCTTCACAACTTGCTTTCCTATCTTTGTATGGTCAGTAAATTTGGCTACAACACACTCGGCCTCTTCACCAAATCATGAACATAGTCTTAAATAGTTGAGGCGCCAGCACTGATTCCTGCGGCACTCCAATAGTTACAGTTTATCAACTTGAACTTGTCCTGTTTATTCTGACTCTCTGGACCATAACTTCCGTGGAGTGACAATCAGGGTAAGGTTGCCACTCTGCTCCTAGTTTTTTACCTTGAAATCCAGCTGCTACTTTCTCACCGAACTTTCCGTCTCAGGCCAGGCCAGAACAGTGCAGTGGGTTCCCAAGGCTTTCTGTTGAGGGCAGCGGAGTCTGAGGTAAGAAAGACATATCTGAATTTTTTTTGGCACGGCTGCCGTAAAGAAGGTAAGTTTAAAATTCCAGCCACTTTGAGAAGCCAGGGAGAAGGTATGTGTGTAAGCTAAGTGTGTAGGTTGAGGTGGTGGGCAGGGGTGGGGGTAGGATGGAGGCGGTGGTCGGGGGGAGTTGGGTGATCAGTGGGGGGGGTCAGGTGATCAGGGGAGTGGTCAGTGGGGGCGTTGATCAGTGGGAGGTGTTATCAGTGAGAGGGGTTTGGATGGTCAGTGGCGGTGGTCAGTGGGGGATCAGGTGGTCAGAGGGGTGGTCAGTGAGGTGGTAGTCAGTGGGGGGTTTAGTCAGTGGGGCTTGGTCAGTGGGAGGTCAGGTGGTCAGCGGGGGGGGTGGGGAGAGTAGTTGGGTGGAGGGAGGGATTGGTAGTGGGGGGTGTAGTTGGGGGGGTGGGTAGTCAGGAGGTAGTCAGGGGGTAACATGGGAAGTCTGGGGGCAGTCGGGGGTGGGGAGGGCAGTCAGGAGGTCCCATTGGGGGGCCAGGGTTAGTCAGGGATGTCCCATAGCGGGGTCAGGGGTAGTTGTGGAGTGGTCCCATGGGGGGTCAGTGGGTAGTGGATTAGTGGGGAGCTGGGGGGTAGTCGGCAGTGGGGTTGGGGGGAGCCTATTGGGGGGATGGGACGGGTCAGTACTTTTGTTACCCATGAGTTAGAAGTGGTTATAATTCTTCTAGCCTTTTCTGGGTAACTATTACTGTAAGACAGTAGGAATTATCCAAAGTTTAAATCAGAGTTTTGGATGGTTCCCATTGCAGGACAATTGTCCAACGGAAGTTTGAACTTCCTGGGAAATTGCCGTAGAATCCTTACGTAGGGGTGTCCTCCAGCGCATTTTATGGTACCTCCCAGTTACAACGCCCTGGAGATCAGAAGTTATGGGCCTGTTAGTTAGCCGATTATCTATCCCTGCTAATATATCACCCCCATACCACAAGCTCTTACCATGTGCAGTAACCTTTTATGTGGAACCATATTGAATGCCTTTTGGAAACCCAAAGAGGGTATATTTACTGGTACCTCTTTAATCTACCCTGCTTGTTACATCCTCAAAACACTCTAGTGAATTTATCAATTTCTCATTCACGAAACCAAGTTGACTCTGAAATAAAAACAGAAAGTGCTAGAAAAACCCGACTGGCAGCATCTGTGGAGAGAGAGAAACAGAGTTGATGTTTTGAGTCAAATATGACTCCTCTTCAGAACTGAGGAGAGGTAGGGATGTGATTGTTTTTATGCTATTGAAAAAGGGAGAAAGGCAAAAGGGAAGGTCAGGGATAGGTTATAGGGCAGAGGAGATTAAATGACAAAGATGTCATGGAACACAAGGCAAAGGGAGTGGTAATGATAGTATTCAAGACACAAAGCATTGGTCCAGAATAGGTGTTAATAGCAGAATAAAGATCAGTGCTTTCTGAAAGCAAAAAATGAGAACAAGATTCAGACTGGTACTTGGCAGAAAAAAAATTCAAAATGGAAGACAGAGTTCATGGTCTGAAGTTGTTGAACTCAATGCTGAGCCCAGAAAGCTGTAAAGTGCCAAACTGGAAGATGAGATGCTGTTCCTCCAGCTTTCGTTGGGCTTCACTCGAACGTTGTAGCAGGCCGAGGACAGAAATGTGAGCATGAGAGCAAGAAGGGGAATTGAAATGGCAAGGAACCAGAAGGTAAGGGTCATGCTTACGGATTGAGCGAAGGTGTTCTGCAAAGCAGTCACCCAGTCTGCGTTTGGTCTCCCTAATGTAGAAGAAACTGCTTTGTGAGCAGCGAATACAGTAGACTAAATTGAGAAGTGCAAGTAAATTGCTGCTTCACCTGGAAGGAGACTTTGGGGCCTTGGATGGTGAGGAAGAAGGAGGTAAAGAGACAGGTATTACACCTCATGCAATTGCATGGGAATGTGCAATGGGAAGGGGGTGTTGTTTTGGGGTGATAGAGGAGTGGACCAGCATGCTTTTTTAAATTCTTTCACAGGATGTGGGCGTCACTGCCTGGACCAGCATTTTTATTGCCCATCCCTAATTGCCCTTGAGAAGGTGGTGGTGAGCCAACTTCTTGAACTGCTGCAGTCCTTATGATGCAGATAAACCCACAGCACTGTAGGGGGGCAATTCCAGGATTTTGACCCAGCAACAGTGAAGGAACAGCAATATAGTTTCAGGTCAGGTGGTGTGTGACGTGGAGGGGATCTTGCAGATGAAGGTGTTCCCACGCCTCTGCTGCCTTTGTCCTTCAAAGTGATAGATAGTCACAGGTTTGGAAGGTGCTGTCGAAGGAGCCTTGGTGAGTTGCTGCATTGTGTCTTGTAGATGGCATATACTGCTGCCACTGTGCGTCGGTGGTGGAGGGAATGAATGTTGAAGGTGGTGGATGGGGTGCCAATCAGGCAGGCTGCTTTGTTCTGGATTGTGTCAAGCTCCTTGAGTGTTGTTGGAGCCGTGGAGGGAATGATCCCTTTGGAATGCTGACGGTGGACGGGAGGGAAAGATGTGTTTTGGCGGTGGCATCATGCTGGAGTTGGCAGAAATGGTGGAGGATAATCCTCTGAATACAGAGGTTGGTGGGGTGGGAAGTAAGGACAAGGGAAACTCAATCGTGTTTCTGGGAGGCAGTGGAAAAGGTGAGGACAGAAATGTGGGAAATGGGTTGAATATGGCTGAACCATAGTTGGGGGGAATCCTCGGCTGAGGGAAAGGAAGACGTCAGAAGTACCATTGTGGAAGGTAGCATCATCAGAAAAGATGCAATGGAGACTGAGAAACTGGAAAATTGAATGGAGCCTATCCAGGAAGGAGAGTGTGAGGAGGTTAGTCAAGGTAGCTGTGGGAGTTGGTGGGCTCATAATGAATATTAGTAGACAGTCTATTCCCAGAAATTGAGACAGAGACTTCAAGGAAGGGAAGGGAAATGTCAGATATGGACCACATGAAGGTGAGAAAGGGGTGGAAATTGGAAGCAAAATTGATGATTTTTTTCAGTTCCAGACTGTTGACTGGTTGTATTATGACTTTCTACATATAACTCCTTAACAATGGATTCTAGTATTTCCCCAATTACAGATGTAAGGCTAACTGGTTTATAGTTTGCTTCTTTCTGTCTCCCTCCTTTGTAGAATAGAGATGTTACATTTGCAGTTTTCCAATCCACTGGGACCTAGGATAAACACCATCAGGTCTAGGACTTGTCAGCCTTTAGTACCATTAATTTTCCCAGTAAATTTTCTCTAGTGATCATGATTGTTTTAAGTTCCTCCCTCCCTTTTGCTTCTTGATTTTCTACTATTCTTGGGATGCTTTTAGTGTCTTCTACCATGAAGACAGATAAAAAAATACATGTTTGAAGTATCTTCCATTTTCTTGTTCCTCATTATTAATTCTTCAGTCTCACCCCCTAAGGGACCGATTCTCACTTTTGCTATTCTTTTTCTTATTATTTGTTTGAAGAAACTTTTACTGTCTGGTTTTATATTTCTTACTAGTTTTCACTCATGGTTTAAAATTTCCCTCCTTATTAATTTTTTAGTCATCCTTTGCTGGTTTTCAAACTTTTCCCAATCTTCTTGGCTACCTCTAATCTTCACTGCATTGTACATCTTCTTTTCAATTTGATACCATCCTTGACTTCCTTAGTTGGCCACAGATGATGCATTCTTCTTGTAGAGCCTTTCTCAATGGAATATGTTTTTGTTGTGAGCTATGCTATATCTCTTTAAATGTCTGACACTGCTTCTCTACCATCTTACATTTTAACCTATTTTCCCAGTCCACCTTCATGCTCTTTTAGTTGTCTTTATTTAAGTTTGACACTTTAATTTCAGAACCACATTTCTCACCTTCAAACTGATTGTGAAATTGTGCCATGTTATGATCACTCTTATCCAGAGGATCCTTCACTATGAGGTCGTTAATTAATCCCCTCTCATTACCAGGCCTAAAATAGCCTGGTTAGTTCCAGAATGTTTCATTCTATGAAACTGTCCTGAATACACTCTGTGAACTTATCCTATAGGCTATTTGTGCCAATTTGGGACAATTATAATCTCCCGCAATTACTGTAATACCTTTCTTATAAGTTTCCATTATTTTTTGATCTATACTCAGTGCTTCACTGTAGCTACTGTCAGGCGGCCTATAATTGCTCCCACCAATGACTTCTTTCCTTTGTTATTTCTTACCTCCACCTAAACTGATTCTACATCTTGATCCTCTGAATCAAAATCATCTTTCACTACTGTAATATTCCCATCCTTTATTAACAGAGCTATCCCAGCTCTTTTTCCATTCTTCCTGTCCTTCTGAATTGTTAAATACCCTTGACTATGCAGTTCCCAGCTGTGGTCACCTTGCAACCATGCCTATGTAATGGCTAGTTATTTCTCTTTGTGCCATCAATTCATCCACATTGTTACGAATGTTGCACATGTTCAGAGAAAGAGGCTTCAGTTCTATATTTTTACTGTTTTCCTCATTCTGACCTTATTTCTTGTGCACTCTTATATTTGTCTGCTCTGTCCCTTTCTGTCACACTCTGGTTTTCGTTACTCGTATCCCTGTCCTGCGCATCCCTACCCTGCAAGATTGCCTTGTCCTTTCTCTTTAACTTTCCAAATCTCCCCTCACATGTAACTTAACATCCTGCCACCCCAACCCCCCGCGACCACCCCACCCACTATTTAGTTTAAAGCCCTCTCTATAGCCCAGTTATATGATTCTCCAAGACAGACATACCAATGCGGTTCAGGTGAAGGCCAAGACAGATGCCACTGCCCCATGAATCATACCCATTTCTCCCACGGCAATCTTTGAGTCACACACTCAACTCAATTTGCCTGTGGCTCAGGTTGTAGTCCAGAGATTATTACCTTTGTGGTTCTGCATTTTAATTTATCCCCGAGCTTAACAGAATGTCTTTCTTAGTCCTACCTCAACACTCAAATGGACTATGACAACTTATTCCTTTCCCTTCCACTCAAAGTTCCTCTCCAGCCCTGAGGAGATATCCTTAACCCTGGCATGAGGCAGGCAACACAGCCTTTAGGACTCACGCTCTCAGCTGCAGAGAACAGTATCTATCCTCCAAACTATACTATCCCCTACCACAACTACATTCCGGTTTACTTGCCCCATACACTCTGTTTTACATGCTGTGGTCAGTTGGCTCGTTCTCCCTGCGATCCCTATTCTTGTCCACACAAGCTGTAAGATCATCATTCTATTGGAGAATTGCAAGGGCTAAGGCTCCTCCATTGCTACTTCTTAATTCCCATACCTGCCTCACGTACTGTCACAACCTCCTGTCCCTGATCACAGACCAAATCTGAAGTACCAAGCTGAAGGGGTGAGATTACCTCCTGGAACAGAAGATTACCTCCTCTAACTTAATCCTTCAAAGCTAAACTGGTTTTGACTTTAAACGCTAATAACCCTTTCTGGTTCTGAAATTCACAAGACTCTCTATGACTGTGTGCTAACTTCTCTCCTTTAAGTATGTGAAATGGGGGCTGTGGCCTACAAAGATATCAAGTATAAGGGAGCTCGAACCAATCAATTGCTATCCTTTTATTCAAAGGGATCCAGAAATAGCTGTGGAGCAAAATTTATTGCCTTGATTGAGGTGAGAGCTTTCCCTTTGATCTGAAGTGAGAAAACTCAGCAGCTCAGCAGCCCCCTCTAAGTGTGTGATTGACATAGGATGACATCCTGGTCCAACAGGTGTCACAAGGAGCTATTTTCTCATGCTACTTTGGAGTGTGGAACTAATTAACTCTTCAGATCAATATGTATCTTGAGGAAAATATATTGAATTGACAAGTTTCAGGCTAGTGGCCAACTCAAAAAATGCTATTTGTATGCTTCAAAGCTAACCTCTGCTATGCTCAATTAAGCATTGGAGCCACAAAATAAGTTTAAAAATCCAAAACAGGCAAAAATCCAATTTGCCACTTAGTGAGCCGCTATTGCGGGTTGGGACTCTGAGGAAGTCTCAGCGTGCATGGGTGCACGGTACTTATGAAGTTTAACCTTCCTATTGACAGTTGTACGTTGCCTGGACTTCAGTACAGTGCCTAATACAGGAGGCTGAGATCTTGGGCTGTTTGCCCAGGACTTCCCCTGTATTTTACGCTGATTTACTTCGAGCTTTTCCGAGCAGGCGTAAAGTCTGCTCAGGAGCGCAGCTCTTAGTAAATCAGCTGGAATTGTCAAAGCACTCCAACACAATTCAGTAACCCCAGTATGGCTCAGCACCTTTCCCGACAATGTTCACCGCCCCTGCCCCCATCTCCACTTCCCAAACCATCAATTCCCGACAATGCTCACCCCCTCCCAACTCACCTTGGAGAAGCGATGGCCCCAAAGCAGCCGATGTCGACAGATTCAGTCTTATCAGGGAGTGAGGGAGGGGGTGAGCACTGACAGGGAGTGGAGATGGGTGTCAGCACTAACAGGGTGAGGGGTGAGCACTGACAGTGAGTTGTGCAGGCGGGTGAGCATTGTCAGGGAGTGAAACAAAAACAAAAAACGCTGGAAAAACTCAGCAGGTCTGACAGTATCTGTGGAGAGAAACAGAGTTAACGTTTCGAGTCCATATGACTTCTTCAGAGCTGAAGGGAAGTAGAAATGTGGTGAAATTATATACTGTTTAAGGGGGGGCGGAACAGGTGAAGTTGGATAGGTCAGTGATAGGTGGAGGTAAAGGAGAGATTGCGAACGATGTCATAAACAAAAGGTCAAAGGGTTGTTAATAGAGGTGGTTCTGGCTAAAGGAGGTGTTATTGGTGACATTAAGAGTGAAAAGCAGAATTTGATAATGGTCGGACCAGAGTAAGTGACAGATGGCCCTAGTGGGGGTGGGGTGGGAGGAGGGGACGGTGGTAGAAAAAAAGATCGAAAAGGCTAAAAGCTGCGGATAAAACAATGAATACAATGGAAATAAATTTTAAAAATAATAATAATGAAAATAAGTGGGGAAAAAATAAATAAAATAAATAAATAAAAATTAAACATAAAAATGAATAAGAAAAAAGGGCGGGATCAGAAAGGGATGGGGATGGAGGAGAGAGTTCATGGTCTGAAGTTGTTGATGTTAAGTCCCGAAGGCTGTAAAATGCCTCATCGGAAGATGAGGTGCTGTTCCTCCAGTTTACGTTGAGCTTCACTGGAACATTGTAGCAGGCCAAGGACAGACATGTGGGCATGAGAGTAGGATGGTGTGTTGATGGTGTGCCCACATGTCCGTCCTTGGCCTGCTGCAATGTTTCTGTGATGCTCAACGCAAACTGGAGGAACAGCACCTTCCGACTAGGCACTTTACAGATTTCCAGACTTAACATTGAGTTCAACAACTTCAGACCATGAACTCTGGTCTCCATCCCCACCCCTTTCTGATCCTGCCCTTTTTTCTTATTTTTATTTTTAAATATTTATTTATTTCCCACTTATTTTCATTATTATTATTTTTAAAATGTATTTCCATTTTTTCATTGTTTTATCCCCAGCTTTTAGCCTTTTTGATCTTTTTTCCCACCACCATCCCCTCCCCCCATCCCAACCCCCACTAAGGCCATCTATCACTTTCCAGAGTGCTTACCCTGGTCTGGTCATTATTACATTCTGCTTGCCACTCCGAGGGCTGAATTTCCCCCCCGTCGGGGGGGTTGTGCAGGGGCAGCGGGAGCGAGCACGAACCCGATCAGGCGCGCACCGCCATTTTACATGGGTAGGCCAATTAAGGCCTGCCCAGCTGTGCGCTCCCTGTGCGGGCAGGAGGGCCGGGGAGTGGGGGTGGATTCCCTGAGTCGGGGCCTGCGCCGTTTCGCATATGCGTGCAAAAGAGCGCAGAAATCTCCCTGAGGCACAGAGGGGTCTTAGGGAGATTTGTTTAAGTTTTAAACATCAAAATAAAGAAATTAAAAACTTTTAAAACATGTCCCCTCATGTGACAGTGTCACATGAGCTGGGACATGTCAATGAATTATTTTGAAAATTTTTATTGAATTTTTAAACACTTCATGAAACCTCATCCCACCCGTGGTTGAGGTTTCATGAAAAATGCGAAGGCCGCCTGGGCTCTTCGCCTGCCCACCAACCTTAAGGTTGGACGGGCAGATCATTTGACTATTTTAATTAGTTTTTAACAGGTCTTAACAGTGATGGGTGATGACGTCATGATGCCTGCTCGATGTCATCGTGTGTCATCTTACGTGTCGGCGGGCGGGCCTTGCCCCCACTCGTTGACCAGGCGATTCTCCCCTTAATGTCACAATTAGCACCTCCTGTAGCCGGAACCACCACTATCAACAACCCATTGACCGTTTGTTTATGACATCTTTCACAATCTCTCCTTTGCCTCCACCTATCGCTGGCCTTCTATCCAACTTCACCTGTTCTGCCGCCCCCTTGCACAGTATATATTTCTACTTCCCTTCGAGAAAAATCATCTGGTCGGCTCGCTCACCAACATGTAAAATGACGCGGGGATACGTCAGGCGGGCGTCCCGACTTCACTCCATGTCATTTAGATTTTCAGTTCGGCAGGCAAAACTGATTAACATGATTGATGGACCTGCCCGTCCAACCTTAAGGTTGTCGGGCAGGCCAGGAGCCCAGGCGGGCCTCAGAAAAATCATGAAACCTCATCCACGGGCAGGATGACGTTTCATGAGGGTATTCAAGTTTTTATTAAATGTTTAAATAAAAGTTATGGACATGTCCCAACTCATGTGACAGTGTCACATGAGGGGACATGGCAGGCAAACTTTTTAATCACCTTTATTGAAAGTTTTATCGGAGCCAATCTCCCTGAGGTAGCACTTTGCCTCAGGGAGATCTGTGCACTCTTTCGCGTGCATGCATGAAAGAGCGCACTCCCAGCTGAGGAAATCCCCCTCACCCGCATAGGGAGTGCATAGCACTTCCTGGTGGACGTCAGGCTGGGCGGGCCTTAATTATCCCGCCCACGTAAAATTGTGGCGCGCCCCCAATTGGGGGCGCCGATTGGAGGCCCGCCTGCCTGTGCCTGCTCTTGCACTTCCCCCCCAATGGAGGGGAAATGTTGACCTTCGGCTCTGAAGAAGAGTCATACGGACATGAAACGTTTACTCTGTCTTTCTCTCCACAGATGCTGCTCACTGCCTCAGTGACCTCCATCAGTTCTTCAGTCTGAAGAAGAGTTATATAGACTCGAAACGTTAACTCTGTTTCTCTCTCCACAGATGCTGTCAGACCTGCTGAGTTCTTCCAGTATTTCTTGTTTTTGTTTCATATTTCCAGCATTTGCAGTATTGTGCTTTTATATTATTGTCAGGGAGCGGGTGGGGTGAGTATTGTTTGGGAGTGGTGGGTGGGCTTTGTCAGGGAGTGGGGGGAGTGAGCATTGTCAGGGAATGGGGGTTGAGCATTGTCAAGGAGTGGGGGCGGTGAGCTCAAAACCAATCTTTAAGCCACACATTTAACTCCTTGACTTTATTTACCCTATGCCAGTTTGCCCGTTGCTCAGGTAGTAATCCCTTGGAGGTTCTGTTTTTTCAAATTCTTTCAGCAGAACCTCCTTTCTAGTCCTATCAATGTCATTGGTGCCAACGTGGACAACGACAACTGGATCCCTCCCCTCCCACTCCAAGTTCCTTTCCAGCCCTGAGGAGATGTCCTTAACCCTGGAACCGGGCAGGCAACACAGCCTTCGGGACTCACACTCATGGCTGCAAAGAACTGTATCTCTCCCCCTATTTATACTGTCCCCTACCACTTCTATGTTTCTATTTCCTCCCCCGGCCTGAATGGCTCCCTGTACCACGGTGCCATGGTCAGTTCATTCATCCTCTGTGCAGTCCTGGCTCTTGTCCACACAGCTTGCAAGAACCTTGTAACTGTTGGACAATTGCAGGGGCCGAAGCTCCTTGAATGCTACCCCCTTGGTCCCCATACCTGCCTCACCTGCAGTCACACCTTCCTGTCCCTGATCACAGACCAAATTTGAATTACCTAATCTGAGGGGTGTGATCACCTCCTGGGGAAAAGTGTCCAGGTAACCTTCCCCCTCCCTGATGTGGCACAATGTCTGCAGCTCAGACTCCAGCTCCTCAACACGGATTCGAAGTTCCTCAAGCTGCAAACATTTACTACAGATGTATTCACTCCGGATCACTTTGTGTCCAGCAGCTCCCACGTGCTGCTGCAGCAACACATCACCTGTCCTGCCATCGCTATTGTATTTTATTTAATTTACCAATTAATTACTCTAGTATCCCTGCTCTTTATATTGGAACAATTCCCCGCTCTTTACACTTTATTGTAATTATTTTTTACACCAGTATTGGTCGTATACTTAACAAGCTATTTTTAAGAGAGAGAAAAAAAGACTAGAGACCTAAACACAAACTAAAGACCTTACTTTTACTTAAAAGACTAGAAATACTCACCAATCCTACCCACCAATCGGATGCCTTCCTTGCACCCTTGTGGTTCGTGATGTCACTCCGCCATTGGTCTCACATGAACTTTCCCCACTCTTACTAAAATGAACACTCCCTACTCTTTTTAAAATGAACTCTCCCTGTTCCCTGCACCCTTTTTAAAATGAACTCTTCTCCGTGCTCTTTTTAAAATGAAGTCTCCCTGCTCTCCGTACTCCTTTCGAATAAAGTCTCTCCGCTCTTTTTAAAATGAAGTGTCCCCGCTCTCAGCTCTCTTTCTATAATGAAGTCTCCCTGTTCTCCACACTCTTTTTAAAATGAACTCTACCCACTCTCCACATCTTTTTAAATGAAGTCTCCCTGCTCTCCGCACTCTTTTCAAATAAAGTCTCTCCACTCTTTTTAAAATGAAGTCTCCCCATTCTCCAGGCTCCATTTAAAATGAAGCCTCCCTACTCTTTTTAAAATTAGCTCTACCCGCTCTCTGCACTCTTTTTAAAATTAAATCTCCCCTGTCCACGCTCTTTTCAAAATGAAGCCTCCCTGCTCTCTCTGCTCTTTTGAAGTTGAAGCCTCCCCACTCTCCGTACTCTTTTTAAAATGAACTCTTTTTTAAAAATGAAGTCTCCCCACGCTCCGCAATTTTTAAAAAATAAAGTCTCCCTGCTCTCTGTGCTCTTTTTGAAATGAAACCTCCCCACTCTCCGTACTCTTTTTAAATGGAAGTGTCCCTGCTCTCCCTGCTCTTTTTAAAGGGAGATCTCCCCGCTCTCTGCACTGTTTTTAAATTGGTGTTGAGAATTGCTAGGGAGTGGGTGGGTGCCCTTTGTCAGGGATGGAGAGATTAGCATTGTCAACGAGTGGGGGGATGAGCGCTGTCAGTGACGGGGGTTGAGCATTGTCAGGGAGTGAAGGGTTGAGCATTGTCAGGGAGTGAGGGTGAGCATTGTCAGAGAGTGGGTGGGTGAACATTGTCGGAGAGTGGGGAGGCTGAGCGTTTTCAGGGATGGAGTGGGTGAGCATTGTCAGGGAGTTGGGGCTTCAGTATTGTCAGTGAGGGGGTGAACATTGTCAGGGAGTGGGGGGGTCAGCATTGTCAGTGAGGGGGTGAACGTTGTCAGGGAGTGAGGGGGTGAGCATTATCAGGGGTGGGGGTGTTGAGCATTGCCAGGGAGTGCGGGTGAGTATTGTCAGGGAGTGGGGGGGTGAGCATTGTCCGGGAGTGGGGGGGTGAGCATTGTCCGGGAGTGGGGGGGTGAGCATTGTCAGGGAGTGGGGAGGTGAACATTGTCAGGGAGTGGGGGGGTGAACATTGTCAGGGAGTGGGGGGGTGAGTATTGTCAGGGAGTGGGGGGGTGAGCATTGTCAGGGAGTGGGGAGGTGAACATTGTCAGGGAGTGGGGGTGAGTATTGTCAGGGAGTGGGGGGGGTGGGGTGAACATTGTCAGGGAGTGGGGGGGTGAGCATTGTCAGGGAGTGGGGGTGAGTGTTGTCAGGGTGTGGGGGTAAGTGTTGTCAGGGAGTGAGGGGTTAGTATTTTCAGGGAGTGGGGGTGAGAGTTGTCAGGGAGTGAGGGGTGAGTATTGTCAGAGAGTGGGCGGAGTGAGCATTGTCAGGGAGTGGGGGTTAGTGTTGTCAGGGAGTGGGGGTGAGCATTGTCAGGGAGTGGGGGTTAGTGTTGTCAGGGAGTGGGGGTGAGCATTGTCAGGGAGTGGGGGTGAGTATTGTCAGGGAGTGGGGGGGGTGAACATTGTCCGGGAGTGGGGGTTGTGAGTATTGTCAGGGAGTGAGAGGGGTGCGTGTTGTCAGGGAGTGGGGGATGTCAGCACTATCAGGGATTGGGCGTGTGCATTGTCGGGGAGTGAGATGGTGAGTATTGTCAGCGAGTGGGGGGAGGAGAGCATTGTCAGCGAGTGGGAGTTGAGTATTGTCAGGGAGTAGGGGGGGTGAACATTGTCCGGGAGTGGAGGTTGTGAGCATTGTCAGGGAGTGGGGGGTTGTGAGTGTTGTCAGGGAGTGGGGGGTGAGTATTGTCAGGGAGTGGGGGGGGTGAGTATTGTCAGGGAGTGGGGTGGGTGAGTATTGTCAGGGAGTGGGGGGGGTGAGCATTGTCAGGGAGTGGGGGGTGAGTATTGTCAGGGAGTGGGGGGGGTGAGTATTGTCAGGGAGTGTGAGTGAGCATTGTCAGGTAGTGGGGGGGATGAGCATTGTCAGGGAGTGGGGGGTTGAGTATTGTCAGGGAGAGGGGGTGAGTATTGTCAGGGAGTGATGGGGGTGAACATTGTCAGGGAGTGGGGGTGAGCATTGTCAGGGAGTAGGGGTGAGTGTTGTCAGGGAGTGGAGGGGTGAGCATTGTCCGGGAGTGGGGGGGGTGAGCATTGTCAGGGAGTGGTGGTCCGTGTTGTCAGGGTGTGGGGGTGAGTGTTGTCAGGGAGTGGGGGTTAGTATTGTCAGGGAGTGAGGAGGGTGAGCATTGTCATGGAGTGGGGGGTGTGAGTATTGTCACGGAGTGGGGTGAGTATTGTCAGGGATTGAGGGGTGAGTATTGTCAGAGCGTGGGGGTGAGTGTTGGCAGGGAGTGAGGGTGAGTGTTGTCAGGGATTGGGGGGGTGAGTGTTGTCAGGGAGTGGGGGTGAGTGTTGTCAGGGAGTGGTGGTGAGTATTGTCAGGTAGTGAGTGTTGTCAGGGAGTGGTGGTGAGTGTTGTCAGGGAGTGGTGGTGAGTGTTGTCAGGGAGTGGGGGTGTGTGTTGTCAGGGAGTGGTGGTGAGTGTTGTCAGGGAGTGGGGGTGAGTATTGTCAGATAGTGGGGGTGAGTATTGTCAAATAGTGGGGGTGAGTATTGTCAGGGAGTGTGGGTGAGTGTTATCAGGAAGTGGGGGTGAGTATTGCCAGGGAGTGGGAGTGAGTGTTGTCAGGTAAACGGTAAATGTGAATGTGTGTGAAGCATCTCAGTATCAAATGGCGGTAAGTTAAAGAAGAAGAAACCAGAGAAGCCATGATAAAAATGAAAATATGAATGATTAAAATGACTGTGAAAAGCTGCCTCATTACCTCTTGGTGTTTGTCTGTTTTGTGAGATTCATCTTTTCTCTGTAGTCTCGAGTTACAGTTGTTGAATGTCAGTTGAAGAGTATGTGTGTGTGTGTGTGTGTTGTGTCTTTTTGATTTGGATTAAAGGGAACCGTGCTTTATTTGAAATGTTTGAAGTAATTAAATTAATTCTGATTTGGATTGTATTGATCCTGGATTAAAAACTTGCTGCAAAGTTTAAGGATTTGAGGATTTGGTTCCTGCCACAGTTCACCCAGGGAACACAGTAACCCAGGGAGCCCTGAGACCCACACACTGCTGATGTGAAATGATTGCTGTGTGTGGCCAACAACGTGCACTTTAAACAAACTAATTACCCTGTGCATTGCTTGGTCCCAGAGAATGATTTTAAATGCTAGTTCAAGCCAGGTCACAGAATTTGTAGCACTAGCCAAACCCCTAAAGGTAATGGAAAGCGAATCAACGTATACACTGATAGTAGGTATGCATTTGGAGTAACACATGATTACATGATCACCTGGAGCAGGCGAGGATAGATATTACCTCAAGGGGAGGTCATATACAACATGAAAAGATAATTAGGAACCTCATAGAGGCAGCAGGACCATCAAAGGAAGTTGCAGTAGTTAAAGCTAAAGTTTAGTAGGAGATCATTATCCCAGTTCAGCAGGGAAATGCATAGGCACGCTAACTGGATTGTTAGATATGTGCAAGTATCCAAGAATCTGAATGGAGAACTCAGGACAGAGGCACATGGTGAGTGTTAGAAGTGTTCGGCGTACTGAACAAAGTAAAAGACTAATTAAAGGGCACTTGATATGCTAAGCGCAATTGGATCCGACACATTGGATGGAGGAAAAAAAATTAAATTAATGGTGTTTGATGTACTAAGTGCAGGAGAATAGGGCACTCGACAAACTGAGTGTAGGGTACCCAAAAGTAAACATGGCCAACATACCAGACAATCAGGAAAACTGGATTGGGGCCTGGAGTGGTCCATCGCTAAATAAACATTAGAAACAGTCCAGGAGGCATGGTGGAAGGGTCGAAAGAAAGATAAAGGGGAAAAAGGGCTAAAGGAAACGCTGGTCCCAGTCGCAACCATATAAGGGGTAAGAATACAATTAAATAACAGGGAACCCAGTGACGACCGGATACCCAAGTATTTTCTGTTTTCCAGATTATATTGCAGGATGGAGCAATCAGCTTTGCTGATATTGTTGTATCATTTGGCCTTCACTGAAGGAAAGTATTTGGCATATTTTACAAGTACAATGCATGGCAAGTTTGATATTATAGGCACCTACGTGGAAATCTCTTCTGAGCAGATTGGAACCAGAGATTGACTGCACAACATTGATTGCAGAGACTGTGAATAACTATGCATGCATTGAATGTCCCTACAGATACCAATTCCTGGCTGTGAAAGGTGGCGTGGCCATGTGGCGTAATAGGCACTGGAATCAAGACAGGATTACGGTATCAACGCATGGTGTACATTATCATATAGGGTCTTACCTTCCTTTATCAACACAAGTCCATTCTCAGGTCCCTCTGTCTTGACAGGCAGGGTTTATATCCTGGAGTAGTGGTGGTGGATGAGCTTGTTGGAGGATTCAGTGGTGATAGGTTGAGTAGAAGCACTCCATTGTCGTTACCTCCTCATTCTGGTATTGGAACCTGATGGCTTCAGATGTCGCCCTCCACTCACCATCCTCTGTCCAACCTACTGGTTGGACATACATAGTTACATTCTCACACTCATGTTTTGTTGTGGATTTGTACATTAAGCCCCAAGTTCCACATATCATATCTCCCATCAAGTTTTAACTTGGATTCCCCTCGACCTGATCCTTAATGCGCTCCATCTCCTGGCGGAGAATGTAATAGGTCTCATGCATCAGAATTATCTCCCCTGTCCTGGTGGTCATGCAATCCATAGTGATGTACATGATTCGCCTCACACAAAAGTCAAAGGAAGAAGAAGAATGAGGACTTGGTTAAAGCTGTAAGGAAGGCTGAAGCAGAGCCATTGAGTAATGAGAGAGTCAGCTGGGAGCAACCAGTATGAGACACCAAAATAATACAGGGATAGCTTGGTTTATACCGCTTTATTTGCTAGCATTTATCCAGACCTAATAGAGGCTAATAGAGCCAATACAAAGTCATCAGGCATCAGGCTTTAGTAGGATCTGAAGTTTATGGAACCCAAAGAGCCCCTGGGACAACCAGAGATTGAGGATTCAGGGTATGGCTACCTCAGGCCAGGCTCTGGCTAAGGGCCAAAAGTGGGAACTGTAAGGGGAGACTGACAAATAGGGATCATGGGATACTTGGCATAAAACCTAAGCTGCTAAAACTTGAGAGAAGCTTGTCTGTGAGACAGAGAGTCATATGAAAGATCTAATCAAGTGCAGATGAGAGCAGAGGTGGGGGTGGGGGTCAGGGCGGGGTGGGTGAGAGACAGAGAGATATATGACAGTGTGATGAAGGAAAGATAAAATCAGGAGAATAAGGTGGAAAGATCTTACTAAAGATGAAGCAGCTGGTCAAGTGAACTTTTTGTAACTGTATAAATTGACTGTTCAAACATTGTAATGTAGAACCCCTACTTATGAGAGTGGGGCTTCTCCTTGCATGCTCGCAACAAAGATCGATCGCTTGAACGAGACATCCAACTCTCTACATTTTTGAGTAACGGGGGAAGCCCTCATCCTTTCAGCGGACATCATGCTGATATAGATTTCAAATTACTACAAGTTCCAGTGCAAAAGCCTACAAATAGTATGTGGGCAAATTTAAGTGTAATGAACAGCTGGTGCAGTTCATTCACCTTTGACTGCAAAATCTGGCACAATGTAATAGCTGTCTTAAGTATAAATATGGTCAGGTTAGCAATAGACTGTTATTAGGATCTGAGGATAAGAGGAGGTCCAGAATACAGTACATATGTTTTCTGGACCATGTTAATTACCGCTTAACTGTACACAGTACTGTACTACAAATGTGCAGGGCTATTGTGCACTATTCTGTATCACAAGTTAGGATGTTTAAGATGAATGTTTTGTTGTTTAGTGTGTTTTAGATCACTGATTTGTTGGGAATTTCAAGAAATGAGGGAAAGAGAAAACAGGGAACTACAGACCATTTAATCTGATATAAATTATTGAGAAAATGCTGGAATCTATTATTAAACATGTCCTAACAATGTACTTAAAAAAGCATAGTATGATGAGAGCATATCAACACGGTTTTACAAAAGGGAAATCCTGTTTGACAAATTTATTAGAGTTTTTTGAGGATGTAACTAGTAGGGTAGATAAAGGTAATCCTAGAGATGTCGTATACCTGGATTTCCAAAAGCTTTTGATAAGGTGTCACACAAAATGGTCATAGGTGTGATAAGGGCTCATGGAGTTGGATGTAAGATATCAGCATGGATAGAGGATTGGTTAACAGATAGGAAACAGAAAGTGAGCACAAACAGGGCATTTACAAGTTGGCAGGCTGTAACTAGTGAAGTGCTGCAAGGATCAGTGCTCAGGCATTCATTAATGAATTGAATGAAGGGACATAGAGGAATGTATCTAAGTTTGCTGATGATACAAAGCTGGGTGGAAAGGTAAGCTGTGAGGAGGAGACAGGGAAGCTGCAAAGAACTAGAGACAGGTTAAGTGAGTAAGCAACAAGATGGCAGATGGAGTATAATGTGGGGAAGTGTGAAGTTATTCACTTTGGTCGTAAAAGTAGAAAAACAGAATATTTTTTAAAAGGTGTGAAACTTAGAAATGTCGATGCTCAAAGAGACTTGGGTGTGTTTGTATCAGGAATACAGGAAGTTAGCATGCAGGTTCCTGGGACGAGGGGATTGTTCTCTGATGAGAAGTTGAGTAAACTGAGTCTATTATTCTCTGGAGTTTAGAAGAATGAGAGTCGATCTCATTGATGTTTACAAGATTCTTAATGGGCTTGGAAGTGCAGATGATGAGGGATTGTTTCTGCTGATTGGAGATTCTAAAACATGGGGGCACAGTCTCAGGATAAGGGGCCGATCATTTAGGACTGAGGTGAGGAAAGCTGTGAATCTTTGGAATTCTCTACACAAGAGGGTTCTGGATGTTCCATTGTTGAATACATTTAAGGTTGGGATAGACAGAATTTTAGTCTCTCATGGAATTAAGGGATCTGGGGAGTGGACAGGAAAGTGGAATTGAAACCTAAGATCAGCTATGATTGTACTGAATGGCAGAACAAACTCAACGGGCCATATGGTCTACTCCTGCTCCTATTTCTTGTGCTCTTGTGAATAAATCAAGTGGATTATCAAACGTATTACTGTCTAAAGTATACATATTTGTTTAGAATATGGAAGGAATTATCCAACAGCTGATCCTCCTCAGCTTCCTTCCATCATTAATACAAATGAACCAACATATCAGGGTTTTAAACAACAGATTAGGGTCACCATTAACCAGAAGATTCTACAAACCAGCCATATATCAACATCTTAATTCTGATAACAGGGAAAAGACAGTCCTCTAAAATGAATGGGTCACCTCCTGATCCCTAAAAATATATGCACAATGCTCATCAGGATTGTGATGGAATACTCACCATTTTCCTAAATGGATGCAATTACAACACATAAGAGGATGAACACCCTCCAGGATGAAGCAGTCTATTTGATCGATGCTCCTGCCATTGACTTAATACCAATTGCCTGCCCCATCAGTGCATCATGCCTAATGTGTAGCAGTTTGTATCTCATTCTTCTGGACCCTGTCCCCCAATTACTGCTAGACCCATAAACTCGCAACACAACTGGATTCTGGTCGTCTTGTGCTTCAAAACATTGTCTCCATTTCTTCTGAACCCTAATAGCTCCTCAGATCACTTATCCCACCACCACTTCCAGATTTTGAGGGCCCTTTTCATTAATCACAAAACCTTAAAATGTATTTCCTGTGTAACCTAATACCAGACCCTGAGAACTTCCTTCCAATTCAAGATTCCAGGATTCATCTTGAAATGCTGCCAGACTCTAGGACCTAGGCCCAAGACTTCCCAATACCTTTCTTTCCAATGTCCCCAAAATCCCCTCCCACTCCCATACCCTGTGACCCCTGGTCCCTTAAAATGTTTTTTGTATAAATTGATACTGAAACTTGCGGTGCTACCCCACTTTGCACTCTCTTCCCAGTGGTCCCAAACTCTGGCATCTCTCTCCTTATCCGGTGACCCCCATCCAAGTGTTACCAGGTTTCAAGTCCACCAGCAATGCTGTTAATTAATGTCTCTTATACTACTACTTGTGTTACTATAATACTTCAAATGCCATGCGCAACACCACAAGAGATCTGCGAGTAATATATTTAAAATTTTATGAATAACATCTGCTTCCAACAAATGCCATATTTATCTCTTGTACTATTTTCCTCATCATATTTTGTAAAAACAATTTATCTTCCAAATTATTGGGAGCAATTCAACAATGATCTACTAGTGATAATATTAAAAGTTCTGCATAGAATTGCACTTCCTGTAAATATCACACTTACTGTAACAATTTCTCCATTATATTTTATTCATAACACTTCTATTATTACAAAACATCATGTCCGCTGATTTGTTGCAAGCAATGCCAAGAGAGATCTGAATATGGAATATTTCAACTACAGTCTGTTTTGCAGGTTGTTTTTGATAATCTTATAGTCATAATGTCACAATATTTTATCCAGCAGTGTGAATATTATTGTGTACCAAGCACAAACAATGTACTCATAGTTGCATCTGCAGCGATGCACTACGAAGCACACAAACTTTTAAAACAATCAGAATAAAATCTTTATATAAATAAAAAAATTTTAAATGTACCAAGTCATTTTATCTTATATCAAAGATGAAATCGCAACCAGGGTTCAGCTGACAGTTATAAACTACTTGAAATTCAAGATTATAATTTATGATTTTATTCAAATCCCACCAGATTGATTGATTTGATTAACTCAATTAGTTAATGCCTTGTAACCTATTCATTCCTGTGCCTTCAGAGATTCTAAATTCAAAAGAATCATCATACAGAATTTTATTAGTCGAGTAAATTTGATGCCCTTTGTGAATATTTTAACATAATACATACAACATATGGCTCTCACTTAAATCATATCTCTTCCAATTTTGTCGACTAAGGGAATAGAATTTTCCTTTAATTTGCTGTGACATTTAGGTAATTACCTACAATTTAATTAGCAGGTTCTGTTGAGGAAATAAAGAAAAGTTAGTTTACAATAGCAATGAAGAGTTGTTATAGCATAATTATTTCCTTAAATTTGTTCTTCTAAGTAATAAATCAATTTGATCTATTATGATAATATAAAATTATGGTACCCTCACATGATCCTATGCTCAGAATAAGTTTCTCTCTAATCTAAGGCCGTTATGATTTGGTGGTCCAAAAGGTTAGCGTTAAATTGTCTCTGTAATTAGGCCAAAAAAAAAGTTTTGGATTCAGTTTTGGTCAAAGCATCACGATTAGTTTTGTGTCTTCTTAAGGATGCTTATGATATTTTGCCAAACAGAATTAACTTGATGAGAACACATGGTATGCTGAGAGGAGATAGGCAACTCAGATTTCCAGCATCTGCAGTATCTTGCTTTTATTTAGTAATTGTAAATCTTTACAAATCATTGGTTAGTGTCAGTTACAATATTGTGTCCAGTTTTGGGTGCCATACCTTAAGAAAACTGCCAAGGCTATGGATAAAGATGCAGAAGAGATTCACTCAGCTGATGCAGGGATAAGAGGAGAGAATAAAGAAACTTGGCTCTTGTTATTAGAACAAGGGAAGCAAAGAGGTCTGATAAAGGTGCTCAGAATTATGAGAGGCTTTAATAAGGTAAATCAGGGAAAACTATTTCCACTAGTAAGTGAGTCAGTAATTTGTGGGCATATGTTAACCAAAAAAACGAAGCAAGTGATTCAGAGAATTTTTTTTTTGACATGTGGTTATTTGGACATTCTACCAGAAAAGTTAAGGAAGCAAAGTCATATTAGCTCTGAATATGAAAGCGTATAAATATTTGAATTTTAAAAAAGACATGATAAATTAAATAAAGTGGATAACTCTGAGGTCCAGCATGAACAAAATGGGCTGAATAGCCACCTTCTGTGATAATTATATTGTAAATGGGTTTAACTGTATGCAGGTGGTGGACATTAATTTGAGATCCTTTACAGAAGCTGACAGAAAAACAGTAGTCATTGATTTAAGAGGTGTATGCTTGCAAAATGTAACTCTCTAAGTAAATATAAAAGCGTGTATAGTTTGGCTCCATATCTATACTTCAGCAACTGTTTTTTCTGAAGTAGAACATGATAGCAGAAGATGCCTCTCTAAAGATGAAGGTTGGAAGATGAGAAAAAAAACACTGACAGAAAACTATAATCCTATCAGTCATTGAGAAAAATCGCAGAAAATTAATGTAAATTGCCAGAATATGTTCCAATGTTCCCAGAGTCTGAGCAATATGATCGTTGGAAGAAAGGATCAGAGATGTGGACATGGATTGTGACTTGACCAAACAGGAAACAAGGTATGGCCTTGATGTCGTTGCTTCCGACCAGAAGTAAAATCAGAAGTAAAGTACCTTGTCATATGGATGTCCATCAGTGGGATAGTGATGAAGGTTTGGACCTTCTATAAGAATTCTTGGATGAAATTTCCAAGAAAGGTAATCTGTTAAATGCCTATGAAATATTGTTGGACTGGATTTCGGAAAAGACATGATCATTCCATGGAGGAAAAGTTCATAGGTTTTAACAGACTGTATAAACAATTGACAAAATTCAGTTTTGGATCCCTGGGTCAGGGCTAGTGTTTGAATTGCTGAATTGTACTAAGGAATCTCCTATGGACAGGCTCCAGGTTCTAACTAGCATTCATTTTTAGGACTTGAAAACTTCTGACTTGAAAATATTCACAGGGAAACAATCATTTCCTTCAGCCTTTACAGATATTGACATGCAGTATGTGGACCATTTGGCATGCAGTATGTGGTCAATTTCAAAATCTGGAAATCATTGTGTTGTCTATTCTTTGTGTCACCATGGAATGTTCCATTTGCTCAATACATGCTGAAGGAAGTGATTGTTTTCCCCAACAATTTAACCTGTTTTATCAACTCATTTCTTTACAATTACAATAGCAATTTAAACATATTTAACAACTCATTTAACAGATCATCTTTCTTGGAAATTTAATCCAAGAACTCATATAGAAGGTCCAAGCCTTCATCATGACCCCACTGATAGACATCCATCTCACAAAATACTTTATTTCTCATTTTATTTCTTGGGTACAAGGCTAATAGAAGAGATTAGGGAGAAGCCTGAAATCCATAAAAAGTATCAGAGGATGCCGCCGTGCATACCTTCGATTGGGTATGTAACTTTAATGAGTTTGTTATCAAAGATCTAAAGGTATGGGACAATGTCAGAAATATTTTAATTGTACGTTTTTAAAGCCTGCTGATCAGATTTAGTCTTTCTACAATAATACTCAGGAAGGACAAAAGGCTTTTTATGGACAAAGCCATGGAGAAATGATAGAAACCAGACTGAGGGAACCAGTGAAGTATTTGACAGCCAGATTCCCCTCCATTATCACTGACAAGTTCAGAGACATGTGTGAAACATGAAGATCGTGGTCATGAATACACAGCTGAAATTTCTTTCAGCAATGGACTTTGTGAAAGGAATGATGCCATGCTGAAATGCTGCACAAAAGTTTAGCTGATCAACCAGACTGTAAATTGTCAACTGCTTTGACATGGGAGATTTATGCAAAAAATTAACTCCAGATGATTGGAGGGTATAGTGTCCTTCAATTAGTCTAAGTGCTCTTGAAAATTATTTAGGCCAAGCACATTAATAAATGCCCCTCTTCCTCGTTGCCTCGCCTGGGACAGCTGGAGCTGCCTGGGTGAAGTTTTCTTTCTTTAATCCCATCAATAAGACTTCGGGGTTGGGGGGGTGGTAGTGGGCAGTGGAATTATGCCTGGGCAGTTCTTGCTGTTGTGGGAGAAGTTATCTCTTCCCCCATGAGGAGGAATACAAGCAGAGAGTTTGATCATCCCCAGAATGTGCACCCCTCCAGCACCTACCCACCAAGTCTGACTCTTGAGTGGCGACCCTGTCGGATAACTTTCCTCCTACTCTCATTTTTCTCTGCTTGTCTCTCTTTCCTTGAGAGGCAATCAACTTGGCCTTTACCCACCTCATGACTAATTGTTGTTGTACCTTTTATTTTTATTTATTCTTTCCTGGGATGCGGGCATCACTGGCTAGACCAGCACTTATTGCCCATCCTTAACTGCCCTTGAGAAGACGGTGGTGAGCCACCTTCTTGAACTGCTGCAGTCCATGAGTTGTAGGAACATCCACAGTGCTGTTAGGGAGGGAGTTCCAGGACTTTGACCCAGTGATAGTGAAGGCACGGCGATAAAGTTCCAAGTCAGCATGTTTGTGTGTCTTGGAAGGGAACGTGAAGGTGGTGGTGTTCCCATGCACCTGCTGCTCATGTGGCAGAGGTTGCAGGTTTGGAAGGTGCTGTCACTTGGTGAGTTGGTGCAGTGCATCTTGTAGGTGGTACACGCTGCTACTGTGCGATAGTGGTGGAGGGAGTGAATGTTAAAGGTGGTAGATGGAATGCCAATCAAGTGGGCTGCTTAGGCCTGGATGGTGTCGAGCTTCTCGAGTGTTGTTAGAGCCTGCATTCATTGAGGTAAATGGAGAGTATTCCATCACACTCCTGACATGTGCCTTGTTGATGCTGGACAGGCTTTGGGGAGTCAGGAGGTGAGTTACCTTGTGCAAAATTCCCAGCCTCTCACCTGCACTTGTAGCCACAGTATTTATATGACAAGTCCAGTTCAGTTACCAGTCAATGGTAAACCCCAAGATGTTGATAGTGGGGGATTGAGCAACGGTAATGTCATTGAATGTTAAGAGGAGATGTTTAGATTCCCTCTTGTTGGAGATGGTCATTGCCTGGCACTTGTATGGCGCGAATATTATTTGCTCCTTATCAGCTCAAGCTTGAATATTATCAGGTCTTGGTGCATATGGACACGGCCTGCTTAGGTGTCTGAAGAGTCACGAATGGTGCTGAAATTTGTGCAATCATCAGTGACCATCTCCACTTCTGACCTTATGATGGAGGGAAGGTCATTAATGAAGTTGCTGAAAATGGTTGGGCTTAGGATTCTACCCTAAGGAACTCCTGCAGCGATGTCCCAGGCATGAGATGATTGACCTCCAACAACCACAGCCATCTTCCTTTGAGCTAGGTATGACTGCAAACAGTGGAGAGTTTTCTCCCTGATTCCCATTGACTTAGTTTTGCTAGGGCTCCTTGATGCCATGCTTGGTCAAATGCAGCCTTAATGTCAAGGGCAATCACTCTCACCCCACCTCTTGAGTTCAGCTCTTCAGCCCATGACTGGCTGTAATGAGGTCAGGGGCCAAGTGGCCCTGGCAGAACCTAAACTGAAGGCGGAAGTTTCCGTGCCTGCTGGCAGCGGGCGTGATAGGTGGCGTGCGTGGACAATATGGCATGATCGGTTTCACGATGGCGAGAAGGCAGGTCGCGATCATCCGCTCAGCCTGCCAACGGCAGGCCGCATTTCCTGCCAACAGTCATCAGGGAGCTCATTGTAATACATCAGCATATCATTAAAAGGCCATCCTGCCAGGCTCTTGGACCCCCGCCGGATTGTCTGTCCATGTCAATGGGAAAGCACGTCGACGTGTTTCACAATGGCACACAGGCAACATGCACTTGATGGCCTTCACTTTGGGGGAACGGAAGGTGAGTGAACAGCATCATTGCAGAGTGAACTGCAGAGCTCGCCAGGGTCGCCTGTTGCTTTGCAGGCTTCGGGGAGTCGGGGTTAAGTACAGCCCATCACGGAAGCGACTGTTGTTGGGGGTGATGGTGGGGGTGTCAGGGGGCAACGTCTGCCCAGCCTCGGAGGCAATTGTTGTCAGAGGCAGGGGGCAACTGCTGCCCTGGCATTGGGTCCTGCACACAAGAAATCGGGGGGTGGGGGGGCAGGGTAGGCGAGGGAAGTGACCACGCAGTAGAGGCACCTGTATAAACTGACCATTCCTCTGCAACTGAGACAGATCAGGTGCAGCCACAGTGATATGATTGGGGTCAGGCTCCTAGCCTGCCCACCCACACAAGCAATGCCACCAAGCGCTCCAGACCTTACTGCTCCCCCACTGCCCCCACCCCTGCAACCTCACCCCGGCACAGACTGCGAGTCCGTGACCACTTTACTGGGCCATGCAGCAGTTGGACTGCACACGTTGCACAATCTCCTCGCTAACTCTGGCCATGTAGCAGTCACTGCTGGAGGTACTCACAGCCCCTTGCAATCTCAGCATCTCAGTTAGGAGCTGTTTTCCCCATGTCGCAGGCTGACAGGGTAGCCATGCAGCGCACGCATCTATGGCCATCCGAGGGGTGGCCAGCACTCTCCGGGAAGCATTAAGGGGCAGTCACACAGGGCCAGGAAAGGTACTAAGTTCACCCATGCTAACCATGTCTCTCTCTATTTCATGCCGCAGGAAGACCACATTAGGAGCATGGAGCCTGGTGATCTAGCTGTATGCCTGATGGCCTACAGAGAGCGAAGAAGACGGAGGAGAGAGTGACTGAGGCTCCTGGCTGAGCAAAGGCAGGAGCAGCAACCTCAGGCAGAAGGGGCTGCTGGGGCTCCCGCACACGTTGCCCAGGAGCGACTGCAAGCCATGGCTGGTCAGGGCCTAGTGACACCCAGGCTCTATAGACGCTGCCTGTCATTCCTGCAGATGACCGAGAACCAGTGTCGCTGATGACTGCGCATGTCTATGAACCTGGTCGCTCACATTTGCTACTTACTGCAGGACTTGGCGCCAAGGGGACATGGAGGGTATCCACTGCCACCAGTGGCTGTGAAACTGACTGCAGCGCTCAATTTCTATGCCAGTGGCTCCTTTCAGGGCTCCACAGGTGACCTCTGTGGGATTTCACAATCTGCCACCCACAAATGCATCCATGAGGTCACGGATGCCATCATCTCAAGGGCACACAACTTTGTGCATTTCGCCCAGGACCAGGACAGCCAGGATGCAAGGACCATTGGATTCTCCTGGATCTCGGGATTCCCACAGGTGCAGGTGCAATTGGCTGCACTCATGTGGCGCTCAGGTCTCCATCACTACACACGGTGGACTACATCAATCACAAGGTATTCCACTCACTGAATTTGGAGCTGGTATGCGACCACCAGAAACACATCCTGCAGGTGTGCACATGGTTTCCAGGGAGTGTGCACGACGCCAACATCCTCAGTCTTCCAGGGTCTACAGAGGTTGCAGGGTTGGCTCCTCGAGGACAAGGGCTACCCGCAGAGGCTGTGGCTGATGGCACCTATGCAGTGGCCTCAGACTGCAGCAGACCGAAGGTACGAGGCTCATTCTACAACTCGCAGCTTGGTGGAGCAGACCATCGTGATGCTGAAGATGAGGTTCTGGTGCATGGATCGGTCTGGTGGAGCCCTGCAATACAGTCCACAGAGGGGTGTCACACATCATCATCATCATCTGCCAAGCCCTTTACTACCTGACACTCCAACAGGGAGACGAGTTGGCTGAGGAGGAGTAGGAAGAGCTGGAGGTCTCCCGATGGGGAGGACGCCGACGGGGATGAGGCTGAGGAGGTCCTTGGAGGCGACGATGATGGGGAAAAGGCCTTCGCACTGTCTATACAGTGTAGGCATGCACAGGAGGCCCTCATAGCTGCTAGATTTGTGGAAGATGATGACGACATGCAGTGAGGTGACCCCATGGATCCTCACATTGCATTTGTGAATGCTTATCTCCAGTCTGGCTTATGGCAGCATGAATACCCTCTGTGAGAATGCTCCTGTCATGGCGATGCAGTGGAGGCCCTAATAGTCACTTGATTGCAGGAGAATGATGACAACATGCAGTGAGGACACTCCATAAATCTTCACATAGCCTCTGAGAATGTCTGACTCCTGTCTGGCCGAGGGCAGCACTCTTGCACTCCGTGATCAGGGTCATATCATACAGACGCAGCCATGAAACTTTATAAACTGTAGCACATGAGCCCTTCAGGAGCTGGAGCGCAGCATCAGTGGTCACAGATGCTGAAGAGATGGGGGCCAGCCCCTCCTTAAAGTTGCTGAGAGCACACAGAGACTGAGAGAACTCTGTGGCACCTGCCCACTACATTCTGGCAGGAATGACAAGCACCATCGAGGTGCAGGCATCAGTAATGTGTCCAGGGAGTGTGAAGCCAGACCATCACTTTGGTCTGAAGACTGCACAGGGTACAGGGAAGAGGCCCTGGATTGATACACCTGCCTATATCTTGTGCAGAAAGGTTTCACATCTGAGTGGCAAGAACACTGCTCATCAGGATAAGGAGCCATATGCAGGGAGACATTCCTGGGAGTTTATTGGCAATAGTGAACAGTATGAACAAGTGATTAACACCTGTGCCCAGGCTGTGCAACTAATTTTCCTTAACTGTCTTAACCCTGCTGCTACATCTTGGTGCTCCCTGGACATCCACAGCGGAGGTGGAGGCAGCCTGCTGACTGCAACGCCCTGTCTGTGATGACTTTGATGGGCGTCCTCTGGAGGGCCGAGACTTGAAGGGCCCCGGCCTGCTTTCGGGGTCCTGCTGTGTGGCAGTGGCACCCTCCTCGGCCTGTGAAGCTGGAGCTGCTAGGGTCACAGGAAGAAGGGAGTCCGATGGGCCGGACACTCTCGGAGTCACCTGGATGGAAGGGCCCGGAGTGTGCCCCTGCTGATTCTCCTCCCCACGAGTGCCCGAGTGTCCTAGGTTGACTCCTTGAGTAGAAGTGGTAGCTGCAGTGAGATCGAGGCTGCCCTCTCGCGTACACACTGTTGGAGGCATCAGTGATCAAGTTGAGCTCACACAGCAGTGCAGGAGTGAAGTCCTGGACCAAGGTCTCCCTGGCAGCCACCACCCTACCAGTGTTGACCTCGGTGCATTGGCATGCCGGCGCTATCACCTCAGCCTGAAGGAGGACGGACTCCTCCATTGTGCCTTGCAATCTGAGGAGTGCAGCGGACATCCCTTCCCTCTGTTCCCGAGCTTCCCTTTGCAGCTCCAGCAACTGTGACATGACCGAGTCCAGAGGCTCCTCATCTGACTCAGACCCAGCAACATTCTGGCCTCCAGCAGTCGTCCTAGGGGACCTAGGAAGTCCCTGTCTTCGCCTGCTGTGGATCAGACAGTGTGATGTTATCACCATATTGTGACCCCGAGGCCACTCTAAAGCTAGGTCCCACTGAGGTGTGTGTCTCTGCGCTGGTGGAGGGTGTGGATGAGCACAGTGATGGAACTTCAGGGAGGGTGCCTTCAGATTCCTCTTCAGAGGTTTCTTTGGGGCTTGATTGGAGGCCCTGGGTCATGGACTCTGTCGGCTGTTTGGCAGATGTGCCTGCGAAAGCAAGGTAAGATAATTAGTGCCTGGCAGTGGCCTGTGAAACAGGCAACATCACTCACAGCATGGTTGTCTGATGGATGCTGCACTGCTGGATGCTCACTTGGCAGAGCAGTGCCGACCTCACCATCAGCACAGGACCAGTCCAGACCCTCACCAGCCAGCTGGATGGCTCTGTTTTCAAAGTCCGTGAGGACCTTGATTTCGGGCATTCCAGCACTAGTCTGTGACCTCTCTGTGTGCCAGCTTGTCCTGCATGGATAGAGATGGAGAAAGTGGAAGCAGGACAGCTGCCAGGCCAGATGATAAGTATGCCTGGCCTGTGTGGGTGGTGAATGATCCCATGGATGGGATGAGGACAATGATAGTGAATGTGAGACAGTGAATGGTGATGTTCCTTGAACTGGCACTGAGTGAGTGCGCTGTGGATGTGTGATGGGTTTGTAAGTGTGTGAGTTGAGATTTACCTTTGAGGAATGGAGGAGATCTTTCAACCTCTTGCGGCACTGGGTGCTGTCCCCTTCTGAAGGGCGTTGGCGTTGACCACTGCTGCCACCGCCTCTCAAGCCGGATTGGTCATGTTGCTGCCCCTCCTGTGGCCAGAGCAGGGTTACAGGACATCCCAGCGGGCCTCCATGGCATCCAGCAGTCACTCGAGGAACCCATCATTGAAGCAGAGGGCTGCGGTTTTTTTTCCCTTGCTGGCCATGTTTCCCAGGGAGCAGTGATGAGGTGGTGGAGATGAGCGCTTTTCTGGCAGCTGCCTTTTAAACATGGCAGCTGGTGTGATGCAATGATGGGGTGATGTCAGGCGAGTGAATGACAGCCCACCCACCATGGAAATAGTGTTTCTCGGGAATGCATAAATAATAAGGCGGGTTTGGGACGATACGGTGTGAAAACCCGCCATCTCAGCTGGCAGGTAAAATGTCAGTTTATCGCCCCCCATTCCCTGCTACCGCACTTAGTGGAAATCTGGGAAAATTCCACTGAGTGTTAGTGAGCAGGTTATTTTTGATGTGTAAGTGCTGCTTGATAGCACTGTCAATGACCTCTTCCAACATTTTGTTGATGATCAAGCGTAGACTGATGGGGTGGTCATTGGCCTGGTTGGATTTGTACTGCTTTTTGTGGACAGGACATATCTGGGCAATTTTCCACATTGCTGGGTAGATATAGTGTTGTAGCTGTACTAGAACAGCTTGGCTAGGGGCACAGCTAGTTCTAGATCTTTGAACTGCACAGATGGAATTTAGCCACTCTTCCCATCCCAATCAAAGGAAAGAGTGTTTTTTTTCTCTTTCTTTTTTGATGCCCTCTGTGCAGAAACCAGCTGTCGCCAGACTTGGGGTGAGTGCAGATCCCTTCAACGACAACTCAATCTTCACTGGAGGCGGGGTCTGCCAGGACCTACTGCTTCTGCAGCCCTGTTCATCATTTACACTTATCGCTCAGAAGCTCAGCATGATGATCAAGGCACGCATTAAAACCATAGGCCCTTCAGCCATCCCAGCCACCGCAAAAATGCTTGGGAAGGCTGTGTTCTTTCTGAAGACCGAGCGGACGGTGCACTTGGCCTTTGAGAGGGGGCTTCTGGTGGGCAGGATCTTCCTGCTTTTGGACATTCTTCAGGCCACCGGGCAGCGATTAGTAATTCAAATGTCCCACATATCCCGGATGATCTCCCCCTTCCCAACCTTCGCCAACAACTGAGGGAAGTGAGGTCACGCATAGTACCAATCCTGATCGGCTTCAGAGGGACCAGCCTCCAGCATGTCTTCCTTTTCTGGTGCCGAGTCTTTTTGTGGAGATGGTACGGGAAGAGGATATGGAGAGCGGTTACTCAACTGAGCAGCAGGGAGCTATGTCAAGCATTTTCTGGATGTTGGACACTGTGCACTGTCATGCCTACAAGGATGTGGAACATGTACAGAAAAACTGTCCTGCCACTCGGGCAACCAAAACATTTCAAGTGGCAGAGATTGGCACCTCCAATCTCTTAAACATGGAGCCAATGCTGCAAGTCTATGTCACCCCAGCCGCCCACAGCGAGGGCAGAATGCCCATATGGAAGGAAGACATGGCGAAAATACAAACAAGGCGAACCTCCCAGATAACCAGTCCGCGAGCGGTCTCGCATGTGTCGCTGCGCCCATGTGTGTCCCATGCCTGCCACCAGTGAGCCTATGGCATCCCTGTGCTCATGAGCAATCCTGTTGGTGATTCTGCAACCATATCTGAGCCTGAGACACTGTCCACTTTGGTGGACTTATACATCCCACAGTCAGGTTTGGATGCTGGAGCCAAAGAGAAAGTGAAGGTGCTGGCCGAAAGCCTCAACCAACAGGGGTCTTCTCCCTTCTGCATCCCTCCTGGACAAGTAGGGGGGGGCACCATTTCTCAAAAGCAGGGAAGAGGCCACAGAGTAGGGCTGACCCCTTGTATCCCTTGTAGATCCTGCCCCACTGCCCCCTTCACCCTCCTCACCCTGCCACCACTGTTCTGTCAATGGGTGTTGTCCATCCCTCAGGAGGGTGAGACAGATCCCTCTGTCCAACTTGTATCTCCCATGGCTGGGAGAAAATCTTTACCTGAGGGAGGGGAAGAGGATCCATCTGGTTTGACTCAGTCACTCTTCGCCAGGTGGGCATCCCAGAGGCTGGGGTGTGTGAGGTCATTGAGTCTGAGCCCACCCGGCCACATGCTGATATCCTCCAAGGCCTGCTCCAATGATTCAATTAAAAAGGCTCTACACATTGGGTCACTGGGTAGTTGTGAGGGTGGGGAAGGCCCTGTTTTTCTGTCTCTGACTTGGGTGTTGGGCATGCTGGTACTGAGGATGAAGTTCTTCCATGTGTCGTTGAGCGACCGGTGCTGGTCCAGTCGTCCAGACCACTGCTTCCCTCTGGCTCAGACCTGCACCCCTCTGGCTCAGACCTGTACCCCACCCCCGAGCTCAGAGAAGCCCAGGGAGGGTCCCTTTGCCATCAATCCTGGGTGTGGGATAGTGACAGACATAGGGCTGTCTGGTGCAGCTGGGCCATCCACTGCACTCTGTGCAGTAGGCGGGTTGGGAACTGATGGAGTTGACTTGGAGGAGGACGGGGTCTTGGTGGATGGCACTGAGATTGATTTAGAATCCATTGTCAATGAGATGGTGGATGCCCACTACTCACCCCCTTTTTGATTCTGGCAACTCCTAGCCGACAGCTTGCGTCACGGTGACAAAGTCCAGCTGGCCCTGTTTGTCAAATCTGTCCACTCAGCTGTAAAGACTGGGGCTATGAGCAAGGACATAAGCTGACTGGAGTTGCGCTAGCTCAAGACTTACCTCACTGGGCTGCTGAAGGAGTAGAGAATCATGAGTAACTCTGCTCCCTCCTCAGAGCAGGGTGTTACTGGTGGTTGCACCTCTTGTATTTTGTTGACCCACATAATGTGCTGCTTTGTAATGAAGCTCTTTTGCTCCATCCCACAGATCAATTCCTCCATAATGCTTATGCACCCGTCAATAGACAATTTTTCCTGTTCATCAAATGCGCCATTTTCATTGTCATCAACATCACTCTCATTCTCCTTTATTCTTATTCATGACCATGTCACATATTTCACAGTCTTTGAATTGGAGGTGAACCGGAGCATCATTGTCAATACTCAGTCAACCCTCAACAGCTTCTTCATCCAACAACTTTTCACTGAGGCGCCCTTCTCTAGATGCCTTAATAACTCCACTTTCTGCCCAGAGACAAATGTTTCCTCTTTCCCCTTTCCGCCAGCCACGGGACTTCCTGCGGGACTTTTCAACATGAAACCAGATATAATAAAGACGAGAATTACAGAACGAGACTTGTTCAAACAGTATTCGAACTGTGCGTACAGATCATCAACGTGGGAATTGGTGGTGCCACAAAAGCGGGAGCTTGATGAATTAGTCTACGCACCAATTTCAAATTGCAATGCAGGGTGCCATCGTTGAGCATTGCCGGTTTTCGGGTCCTTTTAGTTGTTGGGACGCCGGATACGTGGTCCAGTACCTGTATACACTTGCCATGAAGGTAACCATAGCCAACCTCAACATCAATGGCAGGGACACAACATAGATTTCTCAACTTCTCACTCCTTAAGGAGAGGAATTATGCAGTGGGCTTCCACAGGAAATCCATACTGTTCCAGGTGACAAAGATATGTGGCTTCTGGACCGCCAAAGATGGGTCTACATGTGGAAATGTGGGTTCATACTACCCACGGAGTTTGCTATTTGTAGGATCAGCACACAATGAGTTAAAACAACATTCAGCTGAACAGGGATTCCTTATGAAGGTAGCCTAATTCAAGGTCACTCATCCATGTCTTGAGGAGATGTTCTAACCCCCAAGCCTGGGGATCTCTTGTTCTAGTTGTTGTGGTTGCAATATGATGATTGAAAAGCTTAAGTAGACTATGTAACCACTGTAACAGAATGATTAGGAGAGGTTGAGATGAATTAAGTGCATCTTGTTGGCCATGTTGGTATTTTCAATGTCACATTTTGTGTCTTTTAATGTATTATGATTAAGTGGTCTTGTGCACGAAAAGTAGAGATCAAAGGTATAGTTGGTATAAGAGTTTTGAGTCAACCACTATATGTTGCAGGCGCACTGGATCTGGAATATAATGTACCAGAGGTCTTATAGTGATATGTGAACTCAATAAAGAATACTGTAATCATATTGGAGTCGCAAAGTATGATCTACCTGAATACTTGTGTTGGATTGTGTAACATGAGTTTGTTAAAGACTTGATTTTTGTGGTTGTTACAACTGATATCTGTGTACTTCAATGTTTAAATTAATTGAACAAAATAGAATGGGAAAACGGTCCCAACATTACACAACAAAATACTAGGTGTATTGGAAAACCTGCTAGAAAACTTGTGTTCAATGACAATGAACATGGAGGAGTCTGGAACCAACTTGGCAGAGGGCATTATGCAGAACTTGGAGCCAAATGTTTTCAGCATGGAAGTGCTGGTACCTTCATTCACACACTTGTGGAACCAACTGTAATATAATTTCTGATGGCTGATGCTGTAGCTTCCATTGCAACACAAGTAGCAGCCACCCAACATTTGAATGCTGCATGAGAAGCTCAGACTTGTTGTTGGCATAACTCTGGATAGCAGTGTTCAAAGGGGCTTCCAGAGTGTCACAGCAGACCAGTAATCTTTCCTGCACCAGATTACTAGGATTGTTGAATAACCAGTCCGGAAGAATAACAGTGGCCTCATGGAGGAGAGACCTGCTGTCATCCCTCAGAACGCAACATTCAGTGTTTAAATCCATGTCACTTTGCCATCACCCTTGCGATTGCCTGCCAGCCAGCCCAGGCTGCTGTTGCCCATGGTAAATTCTGAAACAAGGCATGTAGGCCCAGTGCTCCAAGGCCATTTGTAATCTCCTTCACTGAAAACCAGCAGATTTCAACCAACTCTGCTACAGCCACTGAGGTAGAATCATCTAGGAGCACTAGGATAAGCTTATTTTCATATAAATATGGCATGATTTAATTCATGAATTTGCATGACAAATGTGTATTTTATGTTAGCACTTAGTTTTGCATTGTGGAAGATGGTGTGATGGTTGGATCAGACAAAAGGTAGAGACTGTGGAACTGTTGGTGAATGGGGAATTGGGATTGAGGTTACCAGTATCGCTCTTGAATTTTGTTCATGTGCAACCGAAGGAGAAAGTTGTTGTACAGGTTGCAGTCTCCCTTTTTCTTCCTCATCTTCTGCTACCTTCTTCACTTCCTCCTCTTTATGTTCTTACTCTTCATCTTCTCACTTAATAGCTGATGGCAAGATAGTAAGTTTGTGCACAACATAGCACACAATGACAAAGCTTGAGACCCACGAGGCTAAGAAATATAAAGGTTCCTCCACAGTGATGCAAACAGTGGAATTGTTGTTTCCAGGTGCCGAATCTCATTAGATTTGTTATGGCAGTATGCCTGTCATTTTAATGACAATAGCGGGAAGCCCTTAATGCACAGTAACCACCAATGTTCCTTGTAAGCTAACCTGAAAGTCCCCACGCAGGTCATACACAAGTCAGTCCTTTACCACATATAAAACTTAGCACATGTGCACGGTTGCACAAAAATTTCAATGTCCTTTAAAAAAAACACTTTTTTATTCATTCATGATTAATAAAATCATGTGGGCATTACTGGGCAGGCCAGCATTTAGTGCCCATCCCTAATTGCTGCTGAGAAGGTGGTGGTGAGCTGCCTTCTTGAACCGCTGCAGTCCATGTGGTGTAGGTACACCCACAGTGTTGTGAGGAAGGGAGTTCCAGGATTTTGACCCAGTGACAGTGAAGGAACGGTGATATATTTCCAAGTCAGGATGGTGAGTGACTTGGAGGGGAATTTGCAGGTGGTGGTGTTCCCATGTATCTGCTGCCTTTGCCCTTCTAGATGGTAGCTGTTGTGAGTTTGGAAGGTGCTGGCTAAGGAGCCTTGGTGAGTTCCTGCAGTGCATCTTGTAGATGGTATACGCTGCTGCTACTGTCTGTCACTGGTGGAGGGAGTGAATGTTTGTGGAAGGGGTGCCAATCAAGCGGGTTGGTTTGTCCTGAACGGTATCAAGCTTCTTGAGTGTAGTGGGAGCTGCACTCACCCAGGAAATTGGGGACTATCCCATCACACTCCTGACTTGTGCCTTGTAGATGGTGGACACTCTTTAAGGGGAGTCAGAAGGTGAGTTACGCACCGCAGGATTCCTAGCCTCTGACTCATAGCCACAGTATTTATATGGCTAGTCCAGTTCAGTTTCTTGTCAATGGTAACCCCCAGGATGTTGATAGTGGGGGATTCAGTGATGGTAATGCCATTGAATGTCAAAGACCTTGGTTAGATTTTCTCTTGGTGGAAATGGTCATTGCCTGACACTTGTGTCTTGCTGCATTTGGACATGGACTGCTTCAGTATCTGAGGAGTCACGAATGGTGCTGAACATTGTGTAGTCATCAGTGAACATCCCCACTTCTGACCTTATGATAGAAGGAAGATCATTGATGAAGCAGCTAAATATGGTTGCGCCTAGGACACTACCCTGAGGAACTCCTGCTGTGATGTCCTGGGACTGAGATGATTGACCTCCAACAACCACAAACATCTTCCTTTTTGTGAAGTATGACTACAACCAGCGGACAGTTTTCCCCCACGATTCCCATTAATTCCAATTTTGTGAGGGTTCCTTGATGCCACACTCGGTCAAATGCTGCCTTCATGTCAAGGGCAGTCACTCACCTCACCTCTGGAGTTCAGCTCTTTGGTCCATGTTTGAACCATGTATGGCCACCAGTTGAGAGCCTTTCTCCCCTGCATCCTCCTCCCTCTTGTTGCAGCTTGTTTTAGGCTGCATGTGCACTCAAAAAAATAAAAGGGAATGTTTGTCGCCATTCTTTGGTCTCATGTAATGGTTGAAACATGGTAATGCTGCAGAATGAATGCGTCATGACTGCTGCCAGGATACTGGGCATTGACCTGCATGGTGTGAATGGAATCCCTTCTGGTTCAGGTACTTAGTAGAGTTAACATGAGGTACAACAAGCAATGTGCATGCAGCCAAAGGCACCATGGGGAAGCCTGCAATCTTTGCAAATGCTCATGCTCACTCCACCTACTTCTGTTAAGAGGAGATTAAATAAAACTGGTCTCTTTGAATAGAGAACCCCAATTACTGCCTATTGCAGCAGTGTACTGCAAGATGTTACTAATATGTCCAATACCAACCTCGAAGTAGCCAGATGTATAAAAGTTCATAGCCATATTCACCTTCACAGCAGTCTCTCTTTGAGTGGAATCATCCCAGATTTGCACTAAGTGCAGTAGTGGGCATGAAAAAGTGTTACCTGCTGGCCGCAATGGCAGGATTTTGTGCCGGATCGTCCCCTTCTGGCGTATCCTGCCTCATTAATAATGCATTGACGGGAAACACAGCGGATCATTGGCAAGCAGGCTCAGATTTACCTCAGTGCTTCCTCGCTCCAGATGCCATATTTAAAGTGCAACAGAGCGCAGCCTACTTCACGGGCAGAATTTGATGTCCCAAGAGCGGGCACGCGCCGGACCTGATTTGGTGTAAAATCACGCGAGATGTCGGGGAGGCGTCCTGACGTCATCCCATGCTTGTGCGATATTTTGGCCAGTGGGTGCGTGCAAAAGTTGGAAGTTAGGCCGCTGACAATCAAGAGGGCAATTAAGCCCATTAGCAGAGTAATTGATTCCAATTTTTTGTGGTCCATCCAACCTTACGGTTGGTGGACGGGCAAATCAGACAGGCGGCTTTTGCATTTTTCATGAAACCTCATCCAAGGGCAGGCTGAGGTTTCTGTTAGTAAATTTTTAAAAAATCTGTGGACGGCATTTTTATCATCTATATGTTCAGGTGCATGTTTGTGATACTTGGACATTTTTTTCCTGATTTTCCAACTTTTATTTCATGGTTTTCGGGTCTGCAGCTCCCTGAGGCAGCTCTCTGCCTTCATGGAGCTTTCTCAGCGCTCGCCCAGGTCTGTGGAAACATCATCGCCCACTATCCTCCAGCCCCCACTTAATTAATTATTAATTAATTGGCCAGCCAGCGTGAAATTGCAGTTGGGGACCAATTATTGTCAATGGTCCATTTTCCAACCGCTTCTGGACCCACCGGGCTGAAAATTCAGGCTCACATTTGCAAACCAGGACTGTTCCAGACGACAGATGGCCCCGAAAGGAAGGGTGACGGCAGCCCCCAAATTTAAGTGATGCCTTTCTCGGGCACCTGCTGGACACAGTGGAAGGCTGCAGCGATGTCCTCTATCCCCACTCTGGCACAGAAGATCCACCATGGTCATGAATCCAGCCTGGGAAGCAGTGGCAGCGGCAGTCAGTGCCACCGGAACACAGAGGAAGTCAGCCATCCACTGCAGGAAGAGGACGAATGCTCTCATCTGTTCCACCAGGGCAAGTCGATCACCTCATCACTCTCAATTCACACATACTCAAACTCATCACACATCCACAGGGATCTTACACCTCAGGGAACAACACCCACGAACTCTCACACACACCCTCACATCTCCATCAGGCAGCATCCTCACCCTGTCCATGGCACCGCTCACCACACAAACATTACAGCGGTGCCATGCCTCCTGCTCACACTCTCCATCGGTTTTCATGCAGGAGAAGCTGACCCACAACAGAAGGAAGAAGTCCCAGACCAGGGGTGAAGAGGCCCACATTAGGCTCCTCACTCACTGAGGAGTGTGCAATTGCGAAGACTGGTGAGGACCGTGTCTGAAGCAACAATGAACACCCACATGAGGATCCTGCACTGCATCATCCCTCTCTCAATGCAAATGTAAGTGCTCTCCCTCCTGCTATGCACTAATTATCTCTACTTTTGTTCACAGGGAACTCTACCAAGCGACCGACACCCTCAGCCAGCCAGTTCCTCAGCTCCATCCACGTCCTCACCTCCAACCAAGAGGACACCTCCTCCATTGAAGAGCTGGAAATAAGCAGCCTGGAAGATCCATCACATTGCTCACCTACATCCTCCACCAGCACAGAGACACACACCTCGGTGGGACCTAGATATATGCAGGCTTGGGTTCACAATCTGGTGGTCACTGCATGGACATGTGTCCACAGCAGGAGGAGGCAGGTTCAGCTGAGCTCCCCAGCACTTGGAGGACTGCTAGGGAAGAGGCGTCTGTGAGGTCCATATCAGACGACGAGCCTCTGGATTTGGCCTTCCAACTCATCGTGGAGAGTCAGCAGAAGGCGTGGGAACATCATGTAGAGCTGTTGGAAGCCCTCAGAGTGCCACGCGAGTTGGAGGAGTGCGTCCACCTGCTCTCTGATGAAGTGGTGCCCACATGTGCACGTATGGACGTCCCCATGGGAAGAATGCCAGATGCCATGGAGACCCTGGTCTTGCAGAATGTGTGCAGATCAGCACTCCATTGCAGTCGTCATGGGTGAGTTCCTGCAGTGGCAATGCAAGGGGGAAACAGGGGCACCTAGACGTCCCTCCAGGTGTACCTTCCCCTCAAGCAGTCAAGCCAGAGCCCTCGGGCACCTGAAGGAAGGAGGAGCGGCAGATGGATACCCAGGGGTCATCCGCTCAGGGATCTCAGAGGCTGTCTGCTCCCCAGTCCCCTTTGCCTTTGACCCCCTTAACCTTGTCCTCTGTCATCGCAGAGGGAGCAGCTGGTCCACAGGAGGACAGCCAAAGCAAGCCAGGGCCCTCAAGGCTTCAGCTCTCCGGAGGGCACACGCTAAAGTGAGAGGCAACAGGACCAACCATTGCACAGGCTGTCTTTGCCCCTGCTGCGGATGTCAGGGCAGCACGTAGAGGAAGTGGTAGGCCTAGAAAAGTTAAGAAATTCTGATCACACGTGATTGCAAGGGTGAACACATTGTCACTTTATAATCTGAATATATATTCACTTTAATTGAATAAAGTGTAATGTTGTCTTTCTGCTTCATTGACAGGCTTCGCGAGTCTTCCCCCTGCAACCCCCTATCTGCCACCCCACGCCGACTAGCAGTTCACCTGCACGCAGCCAGACCACAAGTGACTCTGGAGGGAAAAGACAGGGCCCTTGGGAGCCTTGTGCAAGCACTGTTCCACACACACGGAGCCTTCATCCATCACACTGATCTTACAGTCTCAAGCATTTTGAATGCTGCCTGCTGGGATTCTCTTTCAGTTGTCCATCTGAGCTGACCTGCATCTCCGCCCACCCGTACAGTGCCTGTGCCCGTCCAACAGGAAGCTCTGCTCACTTTCAATTTCTGCAAAATGGTAGTAGTCAAGTTTCTCGTACACTCCCCTCACTGAGTCACCCATGTTCTTTCCCCTATCACAGTCTAACCCCCGGCATCACCTTTCACCGTCACCTACCGACCTGAACCCTCATCATTCCAGGATGTCCAGGTGAAAGTGCATGTTCCCTACCTTCCTGGAAATCCACACCCACCTACATTGACCTCCCCAACCTTTCCCTTCCCACGCCCATTGACCGCCTCCGAGTCCCCACCAACCACCCCACTGGCTCCCTCTACCCGCTCTCACGCTCACCATTCCTTCCTACCATGCCCACCCTCAGTTCACTCAGCAGGAGGCTGCCATTGACTCCACAAGCCCCTCCCTTGTACGTTCACATGGACATCACCCTCCCTTACTCCCTCCTCCATCTTTATATAGAAACATAGAAAAATAGAAGCATGAGTAGGTCATTCGGCCCTTTGAGCCTGATCTGTCATTCAATATGATCATGGTTGATCCTCTCTTTCCCCATGCCCCTTACTCCCTTCATCACCTTACTCCCTCCTCCCCCCAAACACCTTCCCCCCTCTGAACTCCCTCCCTTACACCTTTCTCCCCCGAACTCACTTCTCTCCCCATACTACCCCCCGAAACCCTCCTACCCCCCCCCAACACCCTCCTTCCCCCTCCCACCGACGCCTTCGTTCCCCCCTGCCCAACCTCACAGCCCCCAGTATACCTTCCTCTCCCCCCACTCACCAATCACCTGTAGCAGCCCATGGCTAAGACTGTGATGTTACAAAGCAGAAACAAAGCATCAATGGAAATCTCCCACCTTCCAAGAGCTGCTTCACAGCAGAGCCATGTCCATGAGAAACCACCCAGCATGTGCTGCACATGTTCCTCCAGGGTCCAGTAGGTGTTGGGCTCCAGCATCATCTTCTCATTGGATGTCCGCAATCTGAGCAAGGCCCTAACGGTAAGTCCCAACTTCTGCACGTCACTTGTCCAGATGTTTTCTGGGCCAACATGTTTTCCCACCAGTGTAATGGTAAATCAGGCGTTGGGGGACGATTCTGGTCAGGCCTTACTTTGCATCCCATTACTGGGATGCAAATCGGGCTCATGCCAACCTCCAGCGGGATTGTGTTCCACCATGGCAGACACCATCATGTGATCCTTCTATGATTTCATGCTGGCGTGAAACCAATTTCTGCCCCTCATGGTGAATTCTACCCCCTGCCCGCCATGATGCCTGCTGCCAATGGGACCCAACAATTCCGCCCTTTGTCTGAGGTTGGAGTTGTGGTGCAGCAATTGGCAAATTGCAGTGACAACCTCTTTTCTGAAGTGCAGCCATCTCAAACATTGGCCGCCGCTGCAGTTCAGGTACACACATTTCTCCCTAAACACCCTTTGTGGATATGGCCCTTCCCCCCCTTCCTCCTCCTCTTCCTTCTTCCACCTTTTTCAGGCTGCATATTTATTGCTCGTTGTCTCAGCCATGCTCAATGGCAAGAGGCATGTATACTAGCCCACCCATGCATGAAAACAACTGGTTTACGTAGAAGAAATCAGCAGAAAAGTACTTCAGCACCTGCCAAACCGAGAAGAAATAATACAGCAACTAACCTGTAAGTAGCTGATGATCTCTTTAAATGGCACTGGTGAATAATCTTTCATGCTGCTTAATGTTGTTTTCAGTTGTTCAAAGTTAAGAGTGGATGTCAACTGGGAGTTGGAAATGATGCTGATTGCTTTACATGCTGCGGGCAGAGTTAAGTACACACACTTGAATTCCTTTGCCACAGATGCTATTTTGGAACCATAAGTGACCTCGTGGTGCCCATAAAATAGGTGTTACTGAGCCCAATTTCATCCATCTCATTTTTGTACTGTAATTACCATGCAGTTGTAGTGCAGGCAAAAACAGTACAGTAAGTCCTCGCATAATGATGTGGTTGCATTCCTGAACCATGCAACTTTAAATGAAACAATGTTAAGTGAATCAGATTTTCCCATTATAACTAATGTAAAAGCTGTAGTTAGGTCCTTTCTCATCAGAAAAAAAAACATGAAAACGCACTATGTAGGTTGAAATAGTTTACATTGCTAAATTTCTATATTAGTCAATGAAATAAAATAAATTTAAAACTATATAAGAAATATCCCAACTCTCCACTTAACTGCTGTTTGCTGCTTCTCCCACTGACTGCCTCTCTGGCTCACCGCCTCTTCCCAATCCCCCTGGTCATTGCCAGTTGTGCTCACTGACCTTGCTTCTCGCCAATCGTCCCTCTCGGCAACTCTCCCTCTCACTGCCTCTCCCACTCACTGCTTCCATCTCCTGAAGCCTCCCTGTGAGTGAGGGCTTGAGATGCGTGGCAATAGACAGGAACAGCAGCTTTGGGTTGCAGAGGTAAACCTCAAGCTGGAGATGCAGCAAGGGGAAGGGTTGACAGGAGAGAAGGTCAACAGCAGTCGTGATGGTTGGCGAGAGGGAGGGCCGGCGAGATAGGGAGTTGGCGACAGGATGGGTTGGCGAGAGGGAGGGCTGGCGAGATAGGGAGTTGGCGAGAGGATGGGTTGGCGAGCAGGAAGGTCAGCTGTGAACGGGAGGGTCAGCAGAAGAGGGAGTGTCGACAAGAGGGAAGGTTAACAGCGATCGGGAGGGAAGGTCAGCAGTGACCAGGAGGATTGGTGGGAGGGGAGTTTGGCAGGGAGCAGGAGAGGGCACTCCAAAAAGGTGCCAATTGGGTCATGCAACCCTACGTCAGACCTGGTGCAAAACTACGTTAAAATGAAACTCCTGGCAATGAATGCAAATACAGACTTCGCTAACTGGCCAACGTTAAAGTGGAACAACTTAAAAACAAGGAATTCGTATATAGCATAGTGCTTAAAAAATTGACTTATCATGTAATCATTCATAACAATGGTTTCTACTGAGAATCATCTTGATGTTCAGGGATGGGTCTCACAGTAGGAATAGGCAGCAGTTGTGTCTGATGGGCAGGGAATGGATCGGGGGAAAAATGAGTAACAGCTGATTACTATTGGCCTCTCTCTCCACAAATGCTGCTTTTTAAATATTCTTTCATGGTTTTAAATGCCATGAGCAAGGCCAATGTTTATTGCCCAACCCTAACTGCCCTTGAGAAGGGTGGTGAGCTGCTTTCTTGAACCGCTGCAGTCCATCTGGTGTAGGTGCACCCACAGTGCTGTTAGGAAGGGAGTTCCAGGATTTTGACCCAGCAACAGTGAAGGAACAGCGATATATTTCCAAGTCAGGCTGGTAAGTGACTTGGAGGGAAACTTGCAGGTGGTGATGTTTCCATGTGTCCACAGCCCTTGTCCTTTGAGGTGGTAGAAGTCATGAGTTTGGAAGTTGACGTTGAAGCAGGCTTGGTGAGTTGCTTTGGTGCATTTTGTAGTTGGTATCACTGTGTGCCGGTGGTGGAGGGATTGAATGTTTAAGGTTGTAGATAAGATGCCAATCAGGTGGGCGCTTTATCCTGGATGGTGTCAAGCTTCTTGAATGTTGTTGGAGCTGCAATCATCCAGGCAAGTGGAGTGTATTCCATCACATTCCTGACTTGTACCTTGTAGGTGGCGGACAGGCTTGAGAATCAGGAGATAAGTTACTCGTTGCAGAATTTCCAGCCTCTTTAGCTGTAGTATTTAAATGACTGATCCAGTTAAGTTTTTGGTTAATTCTGCTTGATAAAGGGGGTTCCTCAGTGTTACTGCGTCTTAAACCCCTTCCAGCCTGCCAGAACCAAGGATCCACCTCAGTATTGCCATATTCCAGGACACAGTGTTGTCAAAACTTGGGATTTCTCCCCAATGCTTACAAACTGAGGAATCCAACAAGCGCTTCAAAAACCGAGGAGCATGCTGTGATCCTGAGAAGTATGCTGTGATCCCTATCAGTTCGGTGAAACCGCTGCCTAAGACTTCTCCCCAGTGCAGGGAGAAACTGGCCTCCTCAACAATGTTCCCAGACATCTGTTGAAGGGTCATGAGGACTCGAAACGTCAACTCTTTTCTTCTCCGCCGATGCTGCCAGACCTGCTGAGTTTTTCCAGGTAATTCTGTTTTTGTTATCAGAATCAACTCTGTGGTCAAGCCTCAGGACCTACCCTCTCTCACAATGTGCCAGACTGCTCAAAGCTATCTCTATAAGCACTGTCGGACATTAACAATTCCTCCATGAATAAAATTCCATATCCCACCAGCATACTATCAAATCTCAAGCATCTTGTGCCATTAAATCAAAAAACATGATCCTGTTCCTGAGTTGCAAACCAGAAAAACACAGAACACCCACAGTGCCATTTGATGTACAACAGATCTTTCTTTCTGCCTTTTCTCCATTTCTTAAATGTAATTTACACCGGTTAAGGTGCTGCTTAGCAGTTCAGCTGCATTCTTCAGATGCTTTCTAATTTACTGATCAGTAGCACATTTTTTTAAGTGCACACAAGCTTTTAGAAAGCATGCAGAATCAAGTTGTAATTAAACAAGTGCATTTAAAAAGGGACATTAAGTTTAACTTGAATTCAACAAATTTCCCCACGCACTATCCCACTTGAGAAAAAGCATATCAAACTGCAGCCCATGAACCACATGCAGCCTGCAGAGTCTGGTAATTCAACCCACAAAACCTCGGCAACTATTCCATTTTACTTATGCTTGTTTGTTCATCTTATTTTGAGGTCTTGGGAGTTTCAAAATGTTTGGTCTTGGTGCTCTTGTCAATGCCTAAATTAAACCCTGAAAAAAACCAGTTTGCATCTGCAGCTCAAGATGTATGCCAGTTTGGGTTAATTTATTTTATTCATTCATTTAAATTTTGTAAGTGGCCCACCCAGGCTCCATGCTGTGCACGTTAATATGTTCTTGCTTTGTCATGTTGGCTAAGAACATAAGAAATAGAAGGAGTAGTTGACACAACCTTTCAAGCCTGCTCTGCCATTCAATAAGGTCATAGTTGATCTCCTGCATCAGCTCCACATTTCCAACCGTTCCCCATAGACGTTGATTTCCTGAGAGATCAAAAATCTGTTTATTAGACATATTGAACTAGAATGCATGGAATGTGTTGTCTTGGGAGACAGTTAATGGTGCATGTCTCTGATGACTCAGGACTTTGGAACGACACCGATGAATTGCAATGGTTTTTTCATGTCCTGTGGTGGAATATCTATCAGCTAAATCAATTCATATTCTTATGTCAGCTTCTAAAATCCATAGCGTATTCAGAAAACGATACTGCTCGAATACAACAAAAATGCAATAAGATTGCTTCATTTGCAGAAAAACATAATTTTAAAAATATGTTTGTTCGTTACAGAAATTCAACAGAAATTGGAGGAAGTTTTCTGGAACATTTTGTGACATAAACTCATTCCTTATAACTGGTGGATCTCATGACATGGATCTCAGTGCATCTGCTATTTTGTCACATATAGCATACCTCGCTATGCACAGTGTATGTATCACTGTGCTTAGGTGTTAGTCCTGGTTGAATGGAAATGCTCTTGCTTCTGAGTAAGAAGGTGTGCATTCAAATCACCCTCCAGAGTCTTCTGCACATAAGCCAGGCTGACACTAGTGCAGTACCAAGGAAGAGCTTCACTGTCAGAAGTGCAGGCAGTTTGATGAGCTGTTAAAAAAAGGCCCCTCCTGCTCTTTCAGTGGGATTTACAAGTTGCTACAGCATTACTTGGAGGTTCAGTGGAGTTCTGGCCAACAATTAACCCTAAACCAAGATCACTACTGCAGAAGATGTGGATTGGTCACTATCACAGTGCAGTTTGTGGGATCTCGCTGTGTGCACTTTGGCTGGAACCTTTTCTACATTATAAACACATGAAATAGAAGCAGAAGTAGGCCATTCGGCCCGCATAGCCTGTTCCACCATTCAATAAGATCATGGCGCATCGGTTTACATTTTGAATTCCACATTCCCATCTACCCCTGAAAACCTTTGATTTCCTTGCCTAAAAAGAATCTACTCACCTCTGCTTTAAAAATATCCAATGACCCCGCTCTCCACCACCTTCTGAGGCAGAGAGTTCCAAAGTTGCACAAACCTCTGAAAGAAAAAATTTCTCCTCATCTGTCCTAAAAGGGCAACCCCTAATTTTAAACCAGTGCCCCCTAGTTCTGGAATCACCAAGAGGAAACATCCATTCCACGTCCATCTTGTCAATACAGTTCAGGATCTTATATACTTCAATCAAGTCACCCCTCACTCTACTCAACTCCAGTGGAAACAAGCCCAGTCTGTCTAACCTTTCTTCATAAGACAACCCACTCATTCCCAGGTATCAATCAAGTAAACCTCCTCTGAACTGTCTCCAACGCATTTACATCCTTCCTTAAAGAGACCAAAACTGCGCACAATATTCGGGATGTGGTCTCACCAATGCCCTGTATAACTGAGGCATAGCATCCTTACTTTATGTTCAATTCCTCTCATGATAAAGGATAACATTCCATTAGCCTTTTTAATTATTTGCTGTACCTGCATGCTAACTTTTTGTGACTCGTACTAGAACACCTAGATCCCTCTGCACCTCAGAATTATGCAGCCATTCTCTGTTTAAGTAATGTTCTACTATTTTCTGCCAGCCAATCTTCTTTCCATGCTAATATATTACCCCGACACCATGAACTTTTGTTTTCCACAATAGCCTTTGATGTGGTACCTTTTCAAATGCCTTTTGGAAATCCAAGTGCAGCACATCTACAGGCTCCCCTTTATCCACAGTGCATGTTAGTCCTTCAAAGAGCTCCAATAAGTTGGTTAAACCTGATTTTCCTTTCACAAAACCATGCTGACTCTTCCTGATTACCTTGAGTTTCTTTAAGTGCCCAGCTGTAACCTCCTTAATGATCAATTCTAATACCTTCCCCACAACAGATGTCAAGCTAACTGGCTTATAGTTTCGGTTTTCTGCCTCCCTCCCTTCTTGAATAGAGGGGTTATGTTTGATACATTCCTGTCTGATGGAACCTTTCCAGAATCTAGGGAATGTTGGAAAATTAACACTAATGAAGCTACTCCCTCATTAGCCACCTCTTTTAAGACCCTAGGATGAAGTCCACCTGGACCTGGAGACTTATCCGCCCACAGCTCCATCAGTTTGCTCAATACTCCCTCCCTGGAGATTGCAATTTCACCAAGTTCCCCTCCCCCTTCCACCTCCTGATTTACAGCTTTTACTGGAATGTTTTTTTTTCATCCTCTACAGTGAAGAAAGAAACAAAATATTTGCTCATTTCATCCACCATTTCTTTATTATTTACTATTAACTCCCCATTGTCACTCTCGAGGAGCAACACTCACTTTACTTACTCATTTCCTTTTTAAATACCTGTAGAAACTCTTGCTGTCTGTTTTTACATACTCTAATTTATTTCTCCTGATTAACCTTTTAGTCATTCTCTGCCTAATGACTAGGCAGTCATTATATTTATATTCGGACCAATCATTTGACCTGCCATTCATCTTTGTGCTCTTGTATGCTTTTTCCTTAAGTTTGATGCTTTCCTTAACTTCTTTAGTTGACCACAGATGGTGGGTCCTCACCTTAGAATTTTTCTTTACAGTTGGAATGTACTTATTCTGAGTACTCTGAAATATCCCCTTAAATATCTGCTACTCCTTCTCGGTTGATCTATCCTCTAGACTAGTATCCCAGTTAACTTCAGCTAGCTCAGCTTTCATGCCACATAGTTGCCCTTATTTAAGTTTAAAATATTCATCTTAGACCCACTCTTCTCTCTTGCAAACTGGATGTAAAATCCAATCATATTGCGACTGCTGCTACATTGTGGGGGCCTTCACAATCCTGTCACATTACACAATATCAAGTCTAACCGGCTCTCTGGTTGGTTCCAGAACATGCTGCTCTAAAAAAACTACCTCAAAAGCACTCTATGAATTCCTCATCCAGGCTACTTCTGCCAGCCTGATTTTTCCAGTTTATACGTAGATTAAAGTCACCCATGATTATTGCCATCCCTTTATCACAAGCGCTCACTTTTTCTTCTTGTATACTTTGCCCTGCATAGAAACATAGACAATAAGAGTGGGAGTAGATCATTTGGTCCTTCAAGCCTGCTCCACCATTCAATATGATCATGGCTGATCCTCTATCTCAACGCTATACTCCTGCTCTCTCCCCATACCCTTTGATGCCTATAAAAGTCCAGAAATCTATCTATTCCTTCTTAAATATATTCAGTGACTTGGCCTCCACTGCCTTCTGTGGTAGAGAATTCCACAGGTTCACCACCCTCAGTGAAGAAACTTATCCTCATCTCAGTTCTAAATGGCCTGCCCCATATCCTGAGACTGTGAACGCCCATGTTCCAGATGCCCCAGCCAGGGGAAACATGATCCCTGCATCTAGTCTGTCCATCCCTGTCAGAATTTTATGCATTTCAATGAGAGCCTCATACTTCTAAATTCCACTGAATACAGGCCTAGTTGGCCCAATTTCTCTTCATACGACAATCATGCCATCCCAAGAATCAGTCTGGTGAACCTTCTATGGCAAATATATTCTTTCTTAGGTAAGGAGACCAAAAATGCACAGAGTACTCCAGGTGTGGTCTCACCAAGGCCCAGTACAGCTGCAGTAAGAAACTGTTGCTCTTGTACTCAAGTTCCCTCACAGTGAAGGCCAACATACCATTTGCCGCTTTAACTGCTTGCTGCACCTGCGTGCTTGCTTTCAATGATTGGTGTACAAGGGCACCCAGGTCTCTTTGTACAGCAACAATTCCCAATCTATCACCATTTAAATGATGCTCTACCATTCTGTTTTCTGACCGAAGTGGATAACTTCACACTACACTGCATCTGCCAGGTATTTGCCCACTCACTCAACCATCTAAAATCACCTTGAAACCTCTTAACACCCTGTTCATTGTTCACATTCCCACCAAGTTTTGTGCCATCAGCAAACTTGGAAATATTACATGTGGTTCCCTCATCCAAATCATTGATAGATATTGTGAATAGCTGGAGCTCTGTGGTACCCCACTAGTCACTGCCTGCTACTCTGAAAAAGACTTGCTTATTCCTGCTTATTTAGATCGTGAACTCTCTCCTCCATCCCCACTCCCTTTCCGATTTTCTCCCTTTTTGTTTTTTCCAATAATTTATATAGATTTTTCTTTTCCCACCTATTTCCATTATTTTTAAATGTATTTCCATCCATTGTTTTATCTCTATCTTTTAGCCTTTTTTGATTCCTTCACCCCACCCCACCCCCACTAGGGCTATCTGTACCTTGCTCGTCCTGCTTTCTACCCTTAATTAGCACATTCCTTTAGGTAACATCATCACCTTCAACACCTCTTTGTCCTTTTGTCTGTGACATCTTTTGGTTATCTCCACCTATCACTGGCCCTCTATCCAGCTCTTCTTGTCCCACCCACCCCTTAAACCAGCTTATATTTCACCCCTTTTCTATTTTTCCTTAGTTCTCTTGAAGAGTCATGTGGACTCGAAACGTTAACTGTGCTCCTCTCCACAGATGCTGCTAGACCTGCTGAGTTTTTCCAGGTATTTTTGTTTTTGTTCTGCTTATTCCTATTCTGTTTCCTGTCTGCCAACCAATTCTCAATCCATTCAATATATTACCTCCAATCCCACGTGCTTTAATTTTATACACCAGCCTCTTATCTGAGACTTTATCAAAAACTTTCTCAAAATCCAAATACACCACACCCACTGGTTCTCCCTTACCTATTCTGCTGGTTATGTCCTCAAAGAACTCCAGTATGTTTGTCAAACATGATTTCCTTTCATAAATGCATGTTAACTTTGTCTAATCCCGTTGTTATGTCCTAAGTGTCCTGTTATCACGTCCTTTAGAATAGACTCTAGCATTTTGGCTACTACTGATGTTAGGCAAACTGGTCTGTAACTTGCTGTTTTCTCCCTCCCTCTTTCCTTTTTTAAATAGTGGAGTTTCATTTAGCGACCCTCCAATCTGCTGGGACTCTTCCAGAATCTACGGAATTTTGGAAGATGGCAACAACTCATCCACTATTTCCATGGCCACCCCCTTTAGTACCCAGAGGTATAGATTCAGGTCCTGGGGATTTATTGACTTTCCGTCCCATTAATTTCTGCAGCACTATTGTTTTAGTAATACTAATTTCCTTCAATTCCTCCTTCTCACTAGACCCTTGGCTCCCTAGCATTTCTGGGAAGTTATTTGTGTCTTCCTCCATGAAGGCAGAACTAAAGTAGTTGTTTAATTGCTCTGCCAATTCCTTGTCCTCTATTATAAATTTTCCTGTTTCAGACTGTAAGGGGCCTACAATTGTCTTCACTAATCTTCTTCTTTATACATACTTATAGAAGCTTTTACAGTCTGCTTTTATGTTCCTTGCACTCTCACACTCTATTTTTTCCTTTTTAATCAATCTCTTTGTCCTCCTTTGCTGAATTCTAAACTGTTCCAAATCCTCAGGCTTGTTACTTTTTCTAGCAACTTTATACAAGACTCCTCTTTGGATCTAATACTATCCTTAATTTATTTTGTTAGACATGGTTGGGCCTCTTTTCCTGTTATGTTTTTGCACCAGAAAAGAATGTGCAATGGTTGCAATTCATACATTCGTTCCTTAAATATTAGCCATTCTATCCACCGTCATGCCTTTTAATGAAGTTCCCCAATCTATCTTAGACAACTCACTCCTCATACCTTCATAGTTTCCTTTGTTTAGATTTAGAACCCTAGTTTCAGATCAGACTACTTCACTTTCCATCCTAATGAAGAATTCTATCATATTATGGTCACTATTCCGAAAAGAACCCTGTACAACAAGAGGATTAATTAACCCCTTCTCATTGCACAATACCAAATCTAAGATAACCTGTTCCCTAGATGGTTCCTCGACATACTGGTCTAAAAAACCATCTCATGCACACTCCAGGAATTCATCTACCACAGTATTATTGCTAATTTGGTTTGCCCAGTCGATATGTAGATTAAAGTCACCTATGATCGCTGTAGCACCCTCGTTACATGCATCTCTAATTTCCTATTTAATGCCGTCCTCTACCTTATCACTGCTGTTTGGAGGCCTATCAACAACTCCCACTAATGTTTTCCGCCCCTTGTTGCTTCTTAGCTCCATCCAGACTGATTCTGCATCTAGATTTCCTGAGCCAATATCCTCTTTTGCTATCATACTGATTTTATCCTTAACTAACAGTGCCACGCCACGTCCTTCCCCTTTTTGTCTGTCCATCCTAAATATTGAGTACCCTGGATATTCAGTCCCCAACCTTGGTCACCCTGCAGCCATGTCGCCATAATCGCAGTCATACCGTACTTGTTTACATCTATCTGCGTTGTTAATTTATCTATATTATTGCGAATGCTCTGTGCAGTCAGATACAGTGCCTTTAGACTTGTCTTTTTAACATTTTTATGCATCTCTTTTTGTACTAAGGCCCTATTTGCTGCTCACCTTTGTTTCCTCTGCCTTCCATTTTTGCTTTCCACTTTTCTGTCTTTCATTTGTATCTTTGTTCCCCTCTCTTGTGCCTCCCTGCTCAGGTTCCCATCCACCTGCAGTCTAGTTAAACCCTCCCCCACAGTACTAGCAAATACCCCTGCGAGGATTTTGGTCCTAGTCCTGCTAGGGTGCAACCTATACAGCTTGTAGAGCTTCCTCAGAATTGGTCCGAATGCCTCAGGAATCTAAATCTCTTCCCCCTATACCATCTCTCCAGCCACACATTCATCTGCTGTATTCTCCTGTTCCTGACCTCACTCGCATGTGGCACTGGGAGTAATCCTAAGATTACTACCTTTGAGGTGCTGCTTTTTAATTTATTTCCTAGCTCCCTATATTCTGCTTTCAGGACGACTTCCCTCTTTTTACCTATATCGTTGGTACCGATATGGACCACAACCTCTGGTTGTTCACCCTCCCCCTTCAGAATGTCCTGCAGCTGCTCAGTGACATCCTTGATCCTGGCACCATGGAGGCAACATACCATCCCCTCCCCCCCCCCCCACCCAAACGCCCCACCCCGTGCAGCTGAGCCACCTCTGCTGCCACAGACTTGGTTCTTGCTGCATTCCCCTGAGAAAGCAAGTCCCCTAGCAGTATGCAAAATGGAAAATCTGTTTGAGCGGGAGATGGACCCAGGGGTCTCCTCCACTACCTGCCTAGTGTTTTTATTCTGTCCGGTGGTCACCCATTCCCTTTCTGCCTGTGTACTCTTTACCTGCGATGTGACCACCTCACTGTACATGCTATCCATGAAGATCTCATCCTTACAGATGCTCCACAGTGACTTCAGCCACAGCTCCAGTTCCAAAACATGGATTTCAAGTAGCTGCAGCTGGAGACATTTCCTACACATGTGGTCGACCTGGATACTGCAAGTGTCCCTAACTTCCCACGTCACACAGAAGTAGCATTCCACTTGGCGGAGCTGCCCTGCCATGAGTTACCTTTAAATTACTCCCTTCAATTCAACAAGGAAAGAAGTATTGCTTAATGTAGTTTTGGTAAATGAAATGCTGCAAATAACCGACATGAACAGAGGAGAAGAATTGGGAAACAGTGACTTCAACATAGATACGTTCAATATAAAAATAGAAATGAATAATGCAGAATCAAAGGTGAATCAAAAATTCATGACTGGAAAAAGGCAAAACTCAGTGAAAGAAAAGGGAATTTGCCCCAAATTAACTGGGCAGAAATGTTAGGAAACAGAATGACTAACCATCAGTGGGAAATCTTCAAATACAAGATGTAAAATGAATATAGGGCACATCAAACTATCGAGTTTCATGGATAAAAGGGGTTAAAAAACTAAACTGAAACTTAAAAGATAAACTATTGATAACATTTGTGTTAGTAATATGAAAGATCATCATTTCATATCTGCTCACTGTTCTTGTTGGTGAATAGTCTAAAGGATTTATAGGTTGACATTGAGTCTGACAGGCTGTAATGTGAACACCACTTTCATTTCATGCACTGCCATAATTCCATAGGGTGTAGGTGGGTAGTGAAGGCAGGGAGGGAGATGGGTGACTGGGGATGGGGTGCAGTAGGAACACACATTGACTTGGCTCATGTGCCCAAAATTCAGAGCCAGAGCTCCAGTCCCCACTCACCAGGACTGTCAAGAGTGGGGTGTGAACCTTCTGATGGGGGACAGGAATGCTGCTATTAAGCAAAAAAACCATTCCATAATTGAAGACTGTTATGACAAATAGAAAAAGAAGTAGTAGGGATGTGAAAAAGGAGATTAAAAGCGGTACAAAAAAATTGAGAAAAGGTATTAGATGATATGAGGAACTAATAAGGACTTTTATAACATATATAATTTAAAAAAATTAAAGAGAAAGCAGGATTACTCAAGAATGAAGAAGGTTAGACTAATTATAGAAAACAAAGGTCAAAGGGTCATTTACAGCACAGAAGGAGGCCATTCAGCCATCGAATCCATGCCTGCTCTCTACCATCAGCAATCCAGTCAGTACCACTCCACTCTCGATCCCTGCAGCCCTGCAAGTTTATTCCCTTAAACCATCCATCCAATTTTCTTTTGAAATCATTGTTTGTTTCAGCTTCCACCACCCTTGTGAGCAGTGATCTCCAGGTCGTTACCATTTGTTGCATTAAAGGCGTTCTTCCTCACGTTACCCTTGCATTCTTACCCAAAATCTTGAATCTGTCTCCCCTAGTCCTTGTACAATCAGCTATCTCAGAAGACAGTTTCCTTTTCTACCTTATCTGAGCCTCTTGTACACCGCTATCAAATCTCCCTTCAGTCTCCTTTCTTTCAGGGAGAACAACCTAACCTTGCAACTAAACTCCCTGGAACCATTCTGGTGGATCTCCTTTGAACGCTGTCAATGACCTTAATCTTTCCTGAAGTGTGGTGACCAGGGCTGAGCATGGTGCTCTAGTTGGGACCTAACCAGAGCTTTATAGAGGTTCAGCACAGCTTCTCTGCTTTTGTACTCAATGCCTCTATTTAGGAAACCCAAGATTCCATATACTTTGCTAACCACACTCTCAATATGTTCTGCCACCCTCAAAGATGGATGCAAATGCACCTCCAGGCTCCTCTGTTCCTGCACACTTTTTAAAATAGTCCTATTAAATCTATATTGTATAGAACACTAGTGGGGCCACAACTGGAGTGTTGTGTGCGGTTCTGGTCACCACATTACAGGAGGGACGTAATAGCTCTGGAGAAAGTGCAGAGGAGGTTTGCAAGAATGTTGCCAGGGTTAGAAAAGTGTAGCTACGAGGAGAGATTGGATAGGTTGGGGTTGTTTTCCTTGGAACAGGGAGGGCTGAGAGGTGACTTGATTGAGGTGTACAAAATTATGAGGGGAATATATAGAGTGGACAGGATAACATTGTTTCCCTTGATGGAGAATTCTAGAACCAGGGGACATAGATTCATGATAAGTGGCAGAAGGTGTAGGGGGATGTGAGGAAGAACTTTTTTATGCAGAGGGTAGTGGGTGTCTGGAATTCACTGCCCAAGTTGGTGGTAGAGGCAGAAACTCTAAACTCTTTCAAAAAGTACCTGGATCTGTACCTTAAGTGCTGTAAGCTGCAGGGCAATGGGCCAGGTGCAGGAAGGTGGGATTAGAAAGGGCACCTGGGTGTCCTCAGGCTGGCATGGACAAGATGGGCCAAATGGCCTCCTTCTGTGCTGTAACTTTTCTTTGGTTCTATGGTTTACTTTCACTTCCTCTAGTTTAGAGAATATTAAGGACAGAAGAAACATTCACCAGATCCTATTTACCAAGGCTGCTGCCGCTCTTCTTACTGAGGAAAGGTAGAAAATGAAAGGATCCCTCCTTCCTGCTTCAGTAAATTCCCTCTCTCACTAAACTCCAACTGAAGCACTCTAATTCAGCCCAAAGCAGCACTCACTGCAGTGCAGACAAAAGCAGCATTGTAGGTGTCTTGCTTTTATGCTGTCTGAATATGGCTTCTGAAAACCTGTTTAAGCCAGTGAACTAATTAACAAGCTGCAGCTGCAAGCAGAGCTTGTATAACCCCTGCTTTAAAGCTGGACTAAAGTTCACCTTCTTCCAACCCAAACTCTCTTCCATTATTTGGCAATAGTGGAAACATGGCAGAAAAATGGTGTGGACTCGGTGCTTAATATTCAAAAATATAATGTGTTCAGAAAACATAGAGAAGGAAAAAAAGGGAGGGGTGGCAGTACTGATTAGGGAAGACATTAGAGTGTTGGAAAGAGAGATGTCTTTGAGAAGGAAAGGACAGAATCCATTTGATTAGAGTCGAGAAACAAAAATGGTATGATTAGTTAGTTGCTAAATTAAAGAAAGACTAGACTTTAGATGGAAATTAACCCTTAAAAATGCCTCTCTCACCAAACTCTAACGGAAGCTCTAACCGCAACTCTAACATTGTGGTTACTATTAGGGGACCTGCTTTAAAAGTACTTTGTTGCCTTCAACCCACTTTGTGTAGTCCTGAGGTTGTGAAAGGTGCGACATCAGTGCACATTTTATTTTTTCTTTACGCGTTTGGATCTTCTCATCTTTTTGACTCAAGTTCTATTTTTGGCAATTTATTTATAGGAAGATGAGTAGCCCATTCAGCCCCTCAATCCTGTTCTGCTATTCAATGAAATCATAGCTGATCTGTACCTAAAATCTATTTATCTCCCTTGGTTCTATATTCCTTAATATCTTTGCCTCACAATAAATGCTGAATTTGTCAGCAAAGCCCATATCCAAAGGCATGGAACTAAATATTTGACAATAACATTAAATAAATGTGCTTTACCAAATACTGCATAAATTTGACAAGCTGTGGAATCTGGAAAATATTGCTTCCAACCTGAGTACTTTCCATGATAAAGTTTACATTATGAAAATGAGCAAAAATAATTGGTTTGCAATTGGCAGTTATGTAAATAGCACAAAGACAGCTGTGAGGTGATCATTGAACATAATTAGGAAAATTTGGAAGTAAATATCATCTGATTCTGTTTTTATAAAATTTAATTTGTGGCAACACATTGCAGATGACTTTCCAGGTGTCAAGTTGAAAGCCACCATGGGTGCATTTTAGACAACATGGCAGGGAAAAAAAGCCATCAGTTTTTGCACAGTCTGCCAATAAGACCATATTGAAAATTCCACGGTGAATATCTTCAGTGTCATCACATTACATAAGAGAATCATGCCAATTGGCCAATTTTGCACGGGAGAATAAACAGTTGAAAATATCACTGTAAAAGGAGACTGAAAGTCAACATTTCACCACATGGCATTTAAGTTGTGACTCTGTTGGTAGCACTCGCATCTCTGAGCGCGTGGCCTCTCCAGAGACTTGAGCACATGACCCAGGTTGACACTTGAGTGCAGTACTGAGAGAGTCAAAGATGGTGCCTTTTGGATCAGATGCTTAATTGAGGCCCCATATGCCTGATCAAGTGTATGTAAAAGATCCTATTGCGCTTTTGAAGAAGAGAAATATCCTTAACAATCTGGCAGCTGATTGTCACCTGCAACCAGCTATTTCAGTTTTGTGATCTATTAAGTTTGAAAGTAGCTCCTCACCCATTCATTCCCTTTTTAAATTTAGTTGACTCAATCATATAGTTTGCACCAAAACAACATCCACCCTATTTTGTTAATTTGTGATATTTTTCCCTTTGGTGCCCAATTCATTGACCTTGAAATCAGGGCAATCAGGAAATTGAGGTAGTGGTGAGCAGTGTTGCAGAAACAGAACTGAGTTGTCTTGGTGATTGGTGGGAAATGGAGTTGAAAAATGACAGGAAAAGACCAAAACTTAGAGAGGACAGGTATTGAGGTCCTACAGTCAGGTTTTCAGGAGCTAGGGAGGATATTAAAAAGTAGGACCTCCGAGATAGTAATCTCTGGATTATTCCCAGAGCCACATGCAGGCGAGAGAAGAAATTGGAAGAAAAGGAGGATCAATGCATGGCTTGAGGCATGGTACAGGAAGGAGGGTTTCAGATTCTTGGGACGTTGGGACCAGTTCTGGGGCAAAAGACACGATTCAAAAGGGACCTCAACAGGACTGGGACCAATGTCCTTATGGGGAGGTTAACTAGTGTAGTTGGGAGAGTTTAAATTAAATTGGCAGGGGGTGGGCACCAGTGTGTAGAAGAAGAAAAGAGAAATAAGGTCCATAAAGGAGCAAGAGTGTACTAGAGAAGGGAATAGTTACATATTAGATATGAGCGGGCAAAGAAAGACTACAAGTAATGTATTCAGATTTACAATGCATGTATGTAAATGCACAAAGTGTAGTGAGTAAAGTTGGTGAGCTACAAGCACAAGTAGCAATGTGCAATATGATATGGTGGCAATAATGGAAACATGGCTGAAAAATGGTGTGAACTGGATGCTTAATATTCAAAGATATAATGTGTTCAGAAAAGATAGAGAAGGAAAAAAAGGGTGGGGTGGCAGTACTGAATAGGGAAGACATTATAGTGTTGGAAAGAGGGGATGTCCTTGAGGAGGAAAGGACAGAATCCATTTGATTAGAGTCGAGAAACAAAACTGGTATGATCACAGTACTTGAGGCATTCTTTAGGCCTCCAATTAATGGGAGAGAGATAGAGGAGCAAACCTGCAAGGAAACCACTGATGTGGAAGAACCATAGACTGGTGATATTGGAGGACTTTAATTTTCCAAATATTGATTGGGATAGTGTTAGAGTAAAGGGTAAGGAGGGGGAAAAATTTCTGAATTGTGTTCAGGAGAAATTCCTTGATAATATATTCTCGCCCAACTAGAAAAGAGGTATTGCTGGATCTGGTGCTAGAAAATGAGGTAACCCAAATGGATCAAGTGTCTGTGGGGGAACAATTGGGTAAGAGTGATCATCGTATCATCAGGTTTAGACTAATAATGCAGAAGAGCAAGGAACAATCTTAAGTAGAACATTTAAATTGGAAGAAGACTAATTTCAATGGGATGAGAAGAAACAAGCCAGGGTAAAGTTGAGCCAAAGGTTGGCAAGAAAAACTGTAACAGAACAATAGATAATGCCTAGGGAAGAGATACTTCAAGTGCAAGCTAGGTACATTCCAACAACCATGAAAGTTAGGGGAACCAAATCTAGGGCCCCTTGAATGATGAGGGAGGTGGATAAGATTTTAGAACCAATCAGGGTAAAAAATCAACAAGCACTTAGAGATTTTGAGTTAATTAAGCATGGATTTGTAAAAGGCAGATCGTGCTCGACTAATTGAATGTTTTAATGAAGTAACAGAGAAGATTGATGAGGAGAATGCAGTGAAGTTGTCCATAAAGATTTTAAGAAAGTATTTGAAAATGTACCACATAAAGGCTCATTAACAAAACTGAGGTTCATATAATGGGAGGATCAGTGTCAAATTAGAGAAAAAAATTGGTTTAAGGACAGAAAACAGTGAGTTGTGGCAAATTCTTATTTTTCAGACTGGAGGCTGGTAGATAGTGATATTCCACAAGGGCCAGTGCTCGGACCACTGCCTTTTTTGCTTTATATAAATAGTTTAGATATTAGAAAATAGAGTAAAATTTCAAAATTTGCTGATGATGCCAAACTTAGAGGAGTGGCAACTATGAGGATAATACTAATCAACTGCAACAGGACATAGATCGGCAAGCAGAATGGGCGGACAAGTGGCAGATAGAATTTAATACAGAGAGATGCTCAGTGATGTATTTTGGCAAAAGGAACAGGAAGAGATAATATAGAATTAATGACACAATTCTAAACAGTGTTCAGGAAAGAAGGGGTACAAATGCATAGACCCTCAAAGGTGGCTAGACATACTGAGAGAGTGGCTGGCAAAGTATACTGGACCTTGGGCTTCATAAATAGAGGCATTGAGTACAAAAACAGGGAAGTTTTGCTGAACCTTGAAAAGCTCTGGTTAGGCCACAACTGGAATGTTGCATTCAGTTCTGGTCACTGAACTTGAGGAAGGATGTGAGAGCCCTTAAGAGAGTACAGAGGATATTTACCAGAATAATTCCAGGGATGGGAGATTTTAGCTACAAGGTCAAGTTGGAGAAGGTGGGGTTGTTCTCCTTGTAGCTAAGGAGATTGAGGGGAGATTTTATAGAGAAGTACAAGATTATGACATGTTTAGATAGGGTAAAAGCTGTTCCCATTATCCGATGATACAAGTACAATGGCGCACAGATTTAGAGTTTTGGGTGAGAAAAGCACGGAAATGGGAAGAAGAACTTTTTAACGCAGTGAGTGGTCATGACCTAGAACTCATTGCCCACAAGGGTGGTGGAAGCACAGACAATCAGTGATTTCAAAAGGAAATTGGATGGGCACTTGAAGGAAATAAAATTGCAGTGTTATGAGGATAGAGTACTGACTGCATTGCTTCATGAAGAGCTGGCATGGACTTGATGAGCCGAATGGCCTCCTTCTATGCCATAAATGATTTACTGACTCCATGGTCCATCAAACCTGTCCAATCCCAGCATGGTGCAACTTAAACATACCATTAACAAACCCCACCGCCCCACCCCCAGTTACTTCATCTCCTAGGTGAAGCAGAAAAGTATAGCAAAGAGCCTTCAGACAATTTAGGAAACAATTTTGAAAATTTCTCTGGTTCCCCTGCAGGCAATCAAAGAGCATTACCTAGCGGCAGGATGAATTTCTAATTGCTTTCCAAATTTTTGGACTGGAGTTGTGCAACTCTCTGTCACTACAACACTGCAAACACTCATATGGATATAGTGAAAATGAGCATTACCTTTGATGTATTTTAGGAGATGAATTTTGATACAAAAACCTGTGTATTGCATTATGCGCATGTACACATTTACATTTATTAAAGCAGCCACATTTCATTCTCAAGTTCTGCTAAACCTTAGATTCCTTCTTCACATTGCTACCAAACTACAAGATCTCCATTAGTATCTTATAACACAAGGATAAATTGTACGCATTGATTGAATTTAGCTCAGTCATAGCAGCTGTTCATTATTTTCACATTACTCTAAAACACACCAGCTTGACGATTTCGATCTGACCTCACCTCACCAAGCATTCCTTCTGTTTGCCTTCAGAAAGATTGAAGATGTACATGTGTGAAAGCCACAAATATCCATTTCAGGTTGCAAGTGAGTACCAACCTAGAGCATGTTACCATACAAACAGATTTTAGGCAGTAGGCCAATTCCCCAGGACTGCTTATGGGAGTGAATGACGCCATTACAACTGATAATGTACGTATAGCAGACTAATTTTCACATCATCCTGAAAAATAAATTTGAAACATTTTTTAAATTAGTTCATGGGATGTGGGCGTTACTGGCTAGGCCAGCATTTATTGCCCATCCCTAATTGCCCTTGAGAAGGTAGTGGTGAGCTGCCTTCTTGAACCACTACAGTCCATGTGGTATAGGTACACCCACAGTGCTTTTAGGGAGTGAGTTCCGGGATTTTGACCCAGCGACAGTGAAGAAGCGGCGATATATTTCCAAGTCAGGATGGTTTGTGGTTTGGTGGGGAACTTCCAGTTGGTGGTGTTCCCATGTGACTGCTGCCTTTCTAGGTGGTAACGGTTATGCATTTGAAAGGTGCTGTCTAAGGAGGCTTGGTGAGTTCCTGCAGAGCATCTTATAGATGGTACATACTGCTACCACTGTGCGTTGGTGGTGGAGGGAGTGAATGTTTGTGGATGGGGTGCCAATCAAGCAGCTGGATTGTCCTAGATGCTGTCGAGCTTTTTGAGTGTTGTTGGAGCTGCACTCATCCTGGCAAATGGAGAGTATTCCATCATAATCATGTCTTGTGCCTTGTAGATGGTGGACAGGTTTTGGGGAGTCAGGAGATGAATTACTTACTGCAGGATTCCTAGCTGGGACCTGCTCTTGTGGCCACAGTATTTATATGGCTAGTCCAGTTCAGTTTCTGGTCAATGGTAACCTGCAGGATGTTGATAGTGGGGATTAAGCGATGGTAATGCCATTGAATGTCAAGGGGCAATGGTTAGATTCTCCCTTGTTGGAGATGGTCATTGCCTGGCACTTGTGTGGCGTGAATATTACTTGCCACTTGTAGCCCGAACCTGAATATTGTCCAGGTCCTGCTGTATTTGGACGTGGACTGCTTCAGTATCTGAGGAGTCGCGAATGGTGTTGAACATTGTGCAATCATCAGCGAACATCCCCACTTCTGACCTTATGATGGAAGGAAGATCATTGATAAAGCAGCTGAAGATGGTTGGGTCTAGAATATTACCCTGAGGAACTCCTGCAGTGATGTTCTGAAATTGAGATGACTGACATCCAACAATCACAACCATCTTCCTTTGTGCGAGGTATGACTCCAACAGCGATGCCCTCTAGACCCTGCAAAGTCCTCCTTACTAGCATCTGGGGGCTAGTGCAAAAATTGGCTCGCTGTCTCACAGACTAGTCAAGCAACAGCCTAACATAGTCATCCTCACGGAATCATATCTTACAGATAATGTCCCAGGCACCAGCATCACCATCCCTGGATATGTCCTGCCCCATCGGCAGAACAGACCCAGCAGAGGTGGCAGCACAGTGGTATACATTCAAGAGAGAGTTACCCTGGGAGTCCTCTACATAGACTCAGGACCCCATGACAAAAGTTCAAACATGGGCAAGGAAACCTCCTGCTGATTACCACGTATCGCCTGCCGTACTGCCCCCCCTCCCCCAGCTGATGAATCAGTACTCCTCCATGTTGAACACCACTTGTAGGAAGCACTGAGTGTGGCAAGGGCGCAGAATGTACTCTGGGTGGGGGACGTCAATGTCCATCACCCAACAGTGGCTCGCTGGCACCACTATCAACAGAGCTGGCCAAGTCCTAAAGGACATAGCTGCTAACTGGGTCTGCGGCAAGTGGTGAGGGAACCAACAAGAGTGAAAAACATATTTGACCTCATCCTCACCAACCTGCCTGTCATAGATGCATCTGTCCATTATAGTATTGGCAGAGGTGACCACCACACAGTCATTGTGGAGACGAAGTCCCGCCTTCACATTGAGGATACCCTCCACCATGTTGTGTGGCACTACCACCGTGCTAAATGGGATAGATTTCGAATGGATCTAGCAACCCAAGACTGGGCATCAATGTCAAGGGCAGATGCTCTCACCTCACCTCTGGAGTTCAGCTCTTTTGTCCATGTTTGAACCATGGCTGTTATGAGGTCAGGAGCTAAGTGGCCCTGGCGGAGCCCAAACCGAATATCAGTGAGCAGGTTATTGCTAAGCAAGTGCTGCTTGATAGCACTGTTGATGACCCCTTCCATCATTTCACTGATGATGGAGAGTAGACTGATAGGTTGGTAATTAGCTGGGTTGGATCTGTGCAGCTTTTAGTGTACAAGATATACCTGGGCAATTTTTCACATTGCTGGGTAGCTGCCAGTGTTGTAGCTGTACTGGAACAGCTTAGCTAGGGGTGTGGCAAGTTCTGGAGCACAAGTCTTCAGTACTATTGCCAGAATATTATCAGGGCCCATAGCCTTTGCAGTATCCAGTGCCTTCAGCCATTTCTTGATATCATGTGGAGTGAATTGAATCAGCTGAAGACTAGCATCTGTGATGCTGGGGACCTCTGGAGGAGGCTGAATTGGATCATCCACTTGGTACTTCTGGGTGAAGATTATAGCGCTTATGTGTTGGGAATCCCATCACTGAGGATGGGGATATTTGTGGAACCTCATCCTTCAGTCCACCACCATTCATGACTGGATGTGGCAGGACTGCAGAGCTTAGATCTGATCCATTGTATGTGGATTCACTTAGCTCTATCACTTGCAACTTATGCTGTTTGGCACGCAAGTAGTCCTGTGTTGCAACTTCACCAGGTTGACACTTCACTTTTAGGTATGCCTGGTGCTGGTCCTGTATGCCCTCCTGCACTCTTCATTGAATCAGGGTTGATCCCCTGGCTTGGTGGTAACGGTAAAGTTGGGGATATGCCGGGCCATGACGCTACAGATTGTGGTTGAGTTCAATTCTGCTGCTGCTAATGGCCCACAGCGCCTCATGGTTGCCCATTTTTGAGTTGCTAGATCGGTTCGAAATCTATCCCACTTCGCACAGTTGTAGTGCCACATAACACAATGGAGGGTATCCTCAGTGTGAAGATGGGACTTCACCTCCTGAAGGACTGTGCTGTGGTCACTCCTACCAATACTGTCATGGACAGATGCACCTGCAGTAGGCAGGTTGGTGAGGATGAGGCCAAGTATATTTTTCCCTCTTGTTGGTTCCCTCACCATCTGCTGCAGACCAAATCTAGCAGCTATGTCCTTTTGGACACAGCCACTTGGTCTGGAGTAGTGCTACCGAGCCACTGTTGAAGATGGACATTGAAGTCCCCCACCCAGAGCACATTCTGTGCACTTGCCATCCTCAGTGCTTCCTCCAAGTGGTGTTCAACATGGAGGAGTACTAACTCATCAGCTGAGGGGTGGGGGGGTGGTGGTTGGGGGGCATGTGCGGTACGTGATAATCTCTGAAATTAAAATATAATTAATATGATGTTAGGAGCATCAAGTGAATCTTTTGCCTGTTTTCCTAATACAAATACATTGGAAAATTGGACTGAAACTTAACATTCACAGTCTAGGCTTATGAAATGCCTATATTCGTATACTTTTGGACCATCTTGTACAGGGATAAGTTACACAAAACAATCAACACAGGATGTAGTGCAGCACTGAATGAAGTGCAAATAATTGCCTACTGACAAAGTCAAAAATGAAATCAACAGAAGAGAGGGATTAATTAAGATAGCTTTATTTAAACTTATGATAGCACAATTAATATGATGAGGTTAAACATAAAGTAGCACAAAGCACTTAGATAGTTGGAAATTTATATATATATATATATATAATCACCTTTGTTACAACAGTTATTTAAATGTATCCCAACATTTTGTCATTAATTGGGTTTTACTTTTTTCAGTTATGTTCCAAGTCCAAAAATTTACAGCATTTGAGTATTCAGGTTATCTTCTTTTGATAATGAGAATTATGTGTACAATCTTGTCTTTCTAGTAGGTTGGCTGTTACATTATTGGGTGTTTCAGTTATTCTCCTAGATTCTCTGGAGATGAATGTGATCCATCACTATCCTTGCGCGTTGTCTTTTTAGCAATGCATAAGCTTATTGAAACTTCCAACTTCCACTTACAACAACAGCTTGAATTTATATTGCAGCTTCAATGTACTAAAATCTCCCAAGGTGCTTCACAGGACCTAAACAGACACAATTGACAGCGAGTCAAGAAGGTAGCATTAGTGCTAGTAGCCAATAGCTTGGTCAAAGAGGGAGGTTTTAAGGTAAGTTTTAAGAAGCATTTTAAAGAGAGAAGTGGAGAGGCAGAGGTTGAGGGAAGGAATTCCAGAACTGATGGTCTTGTTAGCTGACTCGAGCCATTGTTGAATTGGGAGCCAATGGTCAGTGAGCACAGGGATATTGGCTGAACGGGACAACTTGGTGTGAGTTACCATAGAAGCAGCAGAGTTTGGATGACTTTAATTTTATGTAGGGTGTAAAATGGGAGGGTGGTCAGCAGACTATTGGAATCATTGAGTCTGAAGGTAATATCTGCATGGAAAAGGATTTCAGCAGCAGATGAGCTGAGGCCAGGAGACAGGCAGGAGAATCATTGTGGAAATAGGTGATTGAAAGGAAATACAGTTGGCAGCTCAGCTCAGGTTCAGTTAGGTCTCCAAGATTATGAACAGTCTGATTGAGCCTGAAATAGTGACAGGGAGGAGGACAGAATTGGTGGCTAGCAAACATCTTCTCCACTGCAAAGACTTGCAACGAAAATTTTTATGCCCTCCTTTTCACCTTCTAATTTTCAAAACAATACTTCTGATTTTGGCAGGTAGATCTTGCATAATGATTTTTACAATATAAATCCTGCTTAAGTTGTGCATAACCTTGAGTAACCAAATAAGGTGTCCCATTCTGTGATACACGTCATTTCAATGGCATCATTGAATAGAAAATAACATGGTAGGAATGATAATTTTCAGAATTGAATTTAGTTGATGAAGGTCAGTAACTAATTAAATCTTAGTTCCTTTCCTTTCCAGAATGCCTGAATAAAGGTGGAAAGACACCTCGTCTGATATGTTGTTTTTTAAGGTTCTGCCTTTCTCACTTTACTGTTATCTGCTCACATACCACAAAGCTTTAATTAGTCTATAGGTCTGCAACCTCAATAGATTTAGCTTAATCTGGCATCAGATTTTTAATTGGAAATGGTTTTAAATTAGAAACATTCAGGATTTTCCTAGAATGCCAAACATTGGCTTAAAAGGACCATTTTCTTACAATGTACGTGGCAATGCTGTCAAAGTCCAGACCCAGTCCCATAATACTGCCAAAACTTAAGACTATCATGACAATGCTGCTCATCACCAGAATCCCCAGTTCAGTGCATACCTAGGCTACTCCACAACATTACCAAAGCCTAGAATTCTGCCAATGCTTCTAAAACCAACACCAGTTAGTCGTCCTGCTATATCTAAGGTATCCACCTTTATCCTGAAACACTTTGCCAATATCTTTCAGCACGTAGCTCTTAAATGGGCTAAAAGGTTAAAAATGAAGTGCGTAAGTAAAGGAACACTTAACAATAAGTTAAAGCCAATATAAAAGAAAAATGCTGCAGATGCTGGAAATCTGAAATAAAAACAGAAAATGTTGGAAAAACTCAGTGGGTCTGGCAGCATCGGTGGAGAGAGAAACAGAGTTAACATTTCGAGTCCGCTCTGAATAAGAGTCATACAGGCTCAGAACGTGAACTCTGTTTCTCTCTCCACAGATGCTGCTAGACCTGCTGAGTTTTTCCAGCATTTTCTGTTTTTATACTTAATAATAAATTAAAGTCATTGATTTACACTTTTCCCACAGAAAATTGGACAGAAATCAATGAATTAATTCCCATAACAGCATGTAATAAAAAATGAAATTTGACTCCTTTGCTATAAATCATTGTTAGATTGTCCTGAGCCTTTGTTTACTAATAGTTAGGATATATAGTGTTATAGAGATACAGCTACTTCAGAAGAATTCTGCATTACACCCCCATCCTTACAGAACATTGCATCAGTCTGACTTGCAATGAGAAATGACTTAGGAGAATTACCAGTGTTATGGACAGGAGGGGGATTAATTTAAACAGCCCTGATTTCTCCTCTCACCACCCAAAACAGAAAGTGATTTTGATTTTTCATCTCCTCCTTTATAAGTGGTGCCATATTTTCCCCAAACCCTCATTTTGGAGAGATCCAATCTTTTATTCATAACCCCGCAGCAAACTCGACATAGGGTAAAATCAGAGGGTTAGTTTATTTTACACACACTCAAAATGCAGCGAGGGTGTGTCGCTACATAACCTCGGTACATTCACACAATAAAAGAGGGATAAGGGAAAGAAAGAGATACAGGGCAAAGACAGCACAAAAAAATTGTTTCACATGAGTCCAAAATCTAGTAAGTCACTACCCAAGGAAGATTCTTTCAGTTGGTTTTGTCTCGCAGAAATCCTGGTCTTTTTCCTAGGAACTCGGTTGAAGGCTGAGAGGGTTGAAGATCCAGCAAAGTATTCTTGTATTCTGGGAACTAGTTCACTTTGGAGGCAAAATGTAGGATGCTTTCTGGGCACCAGGCTTTGAGAGATGGATAAAAGCAAAATACTGCTGATGCTGGAAACCTGAAACAAAAACAAAAATTGCTGGAAAAACTCAGCAGGTCTGACAGCATCTGTGGCGAGAAAGACAGAGTTAACGTTTCGAGTCTATATAACTCTTCTTCAGACTGAAGGACTGATGGAGATCACTGAGGCAGTGAGCAGAGAGACTGTTGTGCACAGAAACTGGATCCAGTGGAGAAAGAGGTTCAATGGCCTTATTAGCTCTGGCAAGCTAAGTGCAACGCCAGACACTCAAGATAAATCTCTGGGTATTTACCTACTAGCAGACGCACCAGCTGAGGAGCCAGGGGGTTCATGCTGATCCTGAACATGGGAAGATTGTGTGACTAGGAACTTCCTGACCCCTCATAATGACTCAGAACCAGAGTAATCTTGAGGATCTGCCAGCTTCTTATGCATTGGAACAGTTGACATTGGTCATAGAGACCAGCAGTGCCTTATCTCTCGCTCTCTTTTCCTTGTAGGAGAAATGGGCATAGAATGTCCGAAAGAGAGCCCAGACAAGGAGGGGAGTTCATCACCTGCACGTCATAGCCACAATGGGGGTGGGAGCTATGGACATCATCAGAGTGATGGACCATGAAGAAGGTGGGCATGGCAAAATGGACATTCATGGTGGAGGTGGTGATTAGAGGGTGCAATGCATTCATTAAGGAGGTGCATTGCACTCCACTGTCGGACAACAGGCTGAAGACTGAGCTGCATTAGGAAGCCTCAGCACATGCAGAGTCTCCTACTCTCCAAGGCTAGTTACTATGATCTCTTCTTATGTTTCCCACAGGTGCAGGTGTTGAGGCAATAAGATTGACTTGCTCACCACCACTGGGCCAAGTGCAGCCGGAGCAGAATTCAGGAGTGGCACCATCACACCTAGAAGCTGATGCACTAGTGCAGATACAATTACATTGGTGGGTATTTGCATGTGGTTAGATATGGTGGCAGTGGGAGATTAGCATGCCATGAGTGTGCAGGAGGAGGTGTTAGAGGTAGAGGCAGCTGTGGGCAGTGCCCATCGGAGGATGGAGGACAGACAGAGTCCTGTTCAATTGGGCACAGATACAAGGCCTCAGGGGGTCACAGGAACGGAGCTTCGACTTAGATCAGCAGGTAGAGCTCCCACACGTTAGAGTTCCTTGAAGCAGCGTGGGGTCATGGGTAGAAAATGGAGGATTCCATTCAGCTTATGTGCGGCACAATGGCTGAGGGCTTTGAACGCATGAGCTCCTCCATTGACAGTGGCCAACCTCATGGCAAACTATATGTGGCAGCTCTTAGAGTGTATTCAGGAGCTATGCACTGACATACACACGATGCATGACACACTTTGTAGCCTTGACCAGTCAGTGACACTGATGGTGCAGGGACATTTGGAGGGAATGCCAGTTGTGCCCCAGCTGATATTCCCCTCCAGCCATAAAGAGTGCCAGCCAAGGGCTGAGGCAGTTACTAAGGAGGATGAGGGTGCCACACCTCACAGAGCACCAACATCGTTGTCAGGATCCATGGCTCCTCTGACTGAGGGAGCATATGCGCAACAGGGCCCAGGGACGGAAGCTGAACCTGCAATGAACAAGATGTAGCTGCCTCTGGAGTGCTCCCACTGGCACTTCCATAACAAGGATGACAGCCATGTGCATCTCAACCACAAGCAGAGTCAAGTGAGCAGATGACCTCCCTCTCTGCCAAGACCACAAGGTCGACTGCATCTTCCTCCTTCTCCTATTCCTCCTCCTCCTTTTCCTCGTCCTCTTCCATATCCTGCACCTCCTTTTCCTCCAATAAGCTGTGTCCATCCAATGTTTCACTGCCTTCAAAGTCCACACCTCTCTGAAGGCCCATGTTATGGAGAGTAGATGCAGACCACCACCATGCATGGAACCTTCGCAGGAGTGGATACATCCAACTGGATGGATACATTATCAATATCCGATACAAGGAGCCTAAAAAATTATTACTTTGCCAATCAATGTTTTCCTTTTTCCAGAAGGTGAAAGAAAGCAAGAATGTGTAAACGTGATCCTATATGAGAACAAAAATGAAATAGGAGCAATTTAAAGCTGAATTTGACTTTGATGATTATAGTAAATTCTGGAGGAGAACGTAGTCTTCAGAATTTTGGATTTTAGAAACACAGAACCATCACTGAACTGCTTGACAGGTGTTGACACTAGTGGAACCTTTGCGAAGGTACAAAGCACATGTTATTATTATGATCTCATTAATGATTGATGGTTTTTATCTGTCTGATCTAAATCATCTATATTATTAAAGTCAAGTTTGTGTTTCGACAGGAATGCCACAGATTCTTGTTTTGATTTCTAGTGTTTGGCCGGTTCAGGCACAGGAGCACCATCCTCAGAAGGCCGATGGTCTGCTCAGCGGCTGTCCTCGTGAGCTGATGGCTGCGGTTGTAGTGCTTCTGTCTCGAGGTCATAAGAGGGGATGAGTACCATCTCTTCAAGGGATATCCCTTATTCTCTAAAATCCATCCACATAGTTTGAGGGGTTGGAATGAAGAGCTACAGCATCCCTAGCTAATCTGAGGATGAAGGTGTCAAAGCAGCGGCCAGGAAAGTGAGCAAACACAAGCTGGACGCTCTTGCTGTGGTCTCAAACCAGTTGAAAGTTAAGGAAATGGAAACCCTTCCTGTTCATGAATCTCACTGGATGGTCAGTGAGATTGCCACAGAATGGCCAATTTGTTCCATGGCGGCTGAAGCAAATGACTGTTTCCCCAGCTTTTTATCAAAGCAGTAGGGAGCCTCCCACTCCAAGAACTAAATAGAACCAGAAATCTGCCCATATGAGAGATCTTAGCACAATCCAGCAATTTAAACACTAATGCTGCTACAGGAAATTGAATTTCATCAATCTTTTATAATCTATTAAAGTCCATGATAGATTCCCCCATTTCTGAAATCTATCAAAGTCTGACCATGCCTCATTGGCATTTAACAGATCGTCTTTCTCGTAAATTTCATCCAAGAACTCTAAGAGAATGTCCACGCCTTCATCACCATCCAGCTGATGGGCATCCAAGGGGCTGTTGGGGGTGGGGGAGGGTGGGGGGAGGGGAGGGGTGTCAGTACTATAGTTACCCAGAAGTTAGAAGTGGTTTTAATTCGTCTAACTTTTTTGGGGTAACTAATACTGTGAGATGTTCGGAACCATCTGAAGTTTGTGATTCAAATCAGTGTTTCAGATGGTTCCCATTGCAGGGCAATTGCCCAGTGGAAGTTTGAACTTCCCGGGCAATTGCCATGCAATCTTTACAGGGGGAATTCTGGGGGGATGGGAGGGTTCCCCAGCGCATCTTTGGGATACCCACCAGGTATGATGCCCCGGGGGAATGGAAGTTATGGGCCATTGAGTTTTTATGGGCCTGAACTTCTGTGGAGTTGTGATCAGAGTTGGATTGCTACTCTGCTCCTACTTACTTAACTTGAAATTTTTTCGATCCTGTCTCACCCAACCTTACTACTCAGGTCGGGTGAAACTGTGCAGGGCAGCATTCTCCTGAGGCCTTCAGTTGAGCGCTGCTGAATCGGATGGGAGGAGGCCACGCACCCTTTTTTAAGGCACTGGCTGCCATAAATCAGGTGAGTTTAAAGGTCCAGCCACTGTCAAGCTAGGGTGTGTCAGGTAAGTGGTTAGAATTTGGGCTGGGAGGTTCAGGGGGTGTGAGGGCTTGTCAGCCAGTTGGGAGGTAGGGATTGGGGGAGGTTGTCTGCTAGCTGGGGGCTGTCAGCCAGTCAGGGGGTTGTCAGGCAGTTGGGGAGGTGCTGGGCAGTTAGGGGGCCTGGGCAATCAGGGGGGCATCGAGCAGTCACCGAGGTGAGTGGGGGAGGGGGATTGGGCTGGGCTGGGCCGGGCCTGGAGGCGGGTTAGGGGAAGCCCCATTTGATGGGGGGGGTCCTGTGGTGAGGGGTTGGGAGAGACCTGTGGGGTGACAGGCAGTCCTGAGAGGGATGGGACGGGTAGTCCCATAGGGAGGAATAGTCAGGGGTGGGGGTAGGGGGACTACCCTAGGGGTTCGGGAGTGTGGGAGGAGTCCATGGGGGGTTGGTGTGGGTCTGTACTATAGTTACCCAGAAGCTAGAAGTGGTTTTAATTCTTTTAACTTTTTCTGGGTAACTACTGATGTTACCCAGTCGGAACCAGCCGAAGTTTACGATTTAAATTATAATTTTTAGATGGTTCCCAGTGCAGCGAAATTGCCCGTGGGAAGTTTGCACTTCCCAGGTAATTGCCATGCAATCTTTACCTGGGAATTTCCTGGGGTGGGAGGGTGTTCCCCAGCGTATCTTTTGGGTATCCCCCAGTTATACTGGCCTGGAGCTTGGAAGTTACGGCTGAGTGTTGTTTCTGTGATGTTTCTCACTGGTAGCAAATGATCAGAAATGCACTTTTTGAAGTTTGTTATGGTTTCATTGCAATCCAAATGCAACAGTGGTTCATCTCTTGCTTTACTAAATTTGTGGCATGATTGCAATTTCACATGATAGACATGACAACATAAGAACATAAGAACATTAGAAATAGGAACAGGAGTTAACTACTGTATATGGCCCCTTGTGCCTGCTCCACCATTTAATACAATATGGCTGATCTTCAGTTTCAACTTCACTTTCCTGCCTGCTCTCAGATCTCTAGATCCCTGAGAGATTAAAAATCTAGCTATCCGAGTCTTGAACATATTCGACGATGGAGAATCCACAAACCTCCGGGATAAAATATTCCACAGATTCACAACCTTTTGATTAAATAAATTTGTCTTCATCTCAGTCCTAAATGATTGATCCCTTTTCCTGAGGCCCTGCCTCTGTGATCAAAATTCCCCACGAGAGGAAACAATTTTTGCGTTTACCCTGTCAAGACCCTTCAGAGACTTGTATGTTTCAATGAGATCACCTCTCATTCTTTCAAATGTCAGAGGGTTTAGGTGCAATTTACTTACCGCTTCTCATAATTGGTAGAAAGTGCACACTGCTTGGCTGATATACTAGGCATATCATTGCTAAGTTTAGTTTGATTAAATATGTTCTTTTCCAATATAAGTTTCTCAGGGAGCTCAGCCTTTATACAAAAGTACAGTAAAGAAGCAACACTGATGACCATGTTACTGAAAGTGAAAGATAACAGCTTGACAGGTATATTTGTGATATTACTTATAAAGCTTGGTTGGAGTTGGTTAGCTCAGTTGGCTGGATGGCAAATGTGTGATGCAGAATGATGCCAACAACGCGATTTCAATCGCCATATTGGCTATGATAATTCCTGGAGGTCTGCGTCCTCACCTTGCCTCACGCTTGTGGAGTAATGCCCCTCAAGCTATATATAACTAATTGTCTCTCTGTCTTATAGAGAGAGATGCCAAAGGCATTTTGTGGACTCTGGCTTATTCTCTTATTTTTAAGCTTAAAATGTAAGAAATATGGAGTGTAAAACTGGATAACCCCTGAAAATAGGCATGGAGATCATGATATATGAACAAACTGTCCTTCAATATGGAGATCAAACTGCGCACAGTACTCCAGGTGTGATCTCACCAAAACTCTGTACAACTGAAGCAAGACTTCTTTATTCCTATACTCCAATCCCCTTGCAATAGAGGACAATATGCCATTTACCTTCCAATTGCTTGCTGTATCTACATGCTAACTTTTTATGTTCCTTGTATGAGCACATCTAAGTCTCTATGAACATCAAAATTTACAAGTTTCATGCCTATTAAAAATATTCTGCTTTTTTATTCTTATGACTAAAGTGAACAATCTCACACTTCCCCATATTATACTCTATCTGCCATCTTGTTGCCAACTCACTTAACCTTATACCTATACCTATGTCTATGCCTCTTTGAAGCCTTTCTGTGCCTTCCTCACAACTTATATTTCCACCTAGGTTAGTATGTCAACAAACTTAGATACATTACTCCCTGTCTTTTAGTCCAAGTCATTAATATAGATTGTAAATAACTGAGGACCTAGCACTGATTCTTGTGGCACTCCATTAGTCATAGCCTTCCAACTTTAAAATTCCTCATTTATGTCTACTCTTTGCTTCCTGTCCATTAACCAATCCTCTATACATGCTAATATATTACCCCCAACGCCAAGAGCCCTTCGCTTGTCTATTAACCTTTTGTGGCACCTTTTGGAAATCCAGGTATATTACACCCCCTGGTTCCACTTGATCTACCTTTCTAGTTGCATCCTCAAAAGTTAAAGTTTTTTATTCTTATGACTAAAGTGAACAATCTCACACTTCCCCATATTATACTCTATCTGCCATCTTGTTGCCAACTCACTTAACCTTATACCTATACCTATGTCTATGCCTCTTTGAAGCCTTTCTGTGCCTTCCTCACAACTTATATTTCCACCTAGGTTAGTATGTCAACAAACTTAGATACATTACTCCCTGTCTTTTAGTCCAAGTCATTAATATAGATTGTAAATAACTGAGGACCTAGCACTGATTCTTGTGGCACTCCATTAGTCATAGCCTTCCAACTTTAAAATTCCTCATTTATGTCTACTCTTTGCTTCCTGTCTATTAACCAATCCTCTATACATGCTAATATATTACCCCCAACGCCAAGAGCCCTTCGCTTGCCTATTAACCTTTTGTGGCACCTTTTGGAAATCCAGGTATATTACACCCCCTGGTTTCACTTGATCTACCTTTCTAGTTGCATCCTCAAAAGTTCCAATAAATTTGTCAAAATTTATTCTTAAAACCATGTGGTAGAGAGTGCCACAGGTTCACCACTCTCTGAGTGAAGTTTCTCCTCATCTCAGTCCTAAATGTCCTACCACGCATCCTGAGACTGTGACCCCTTGTTCTAGCCAGAGGAAACATCATCCCTGCATCCAGTCTGTCCAGCCCTGTCAGAATTTTATACATCTCATTCTTCTAAATTCCAGTGAATACATGCATAGTCGGCCCAATTTCTCTTCATACCACGGTCATGCCACCCCAAAGATCAGTCTGGTGAACATTCACTGCACTCGCTCTATGGCAAGTATGTCCTTTCTTAGGTAAGGAGACCAAAAATACACACAATACTCCAGGTGTGGTCTCACCAAGGCCCTGTACAGCTGTAGTAAGACATCCTTGCTCCTGTACTCAAGTTCTCTCGCAATGAAGGCCAACATACTATTTGCCTTAACTGCTTGCTGCACCTGCATGCTTGCTTTCAGTGATTGGTGTACAAGGACACCCAGGTCCCTTTGTATATCAACATTTCCCAATCTATCACCATTTAAATAATACTTTGCCATTCTGTTTTTCCTACCGAAGTGGATAATTTCACATTTATCCATGTTATACTTCACGTGCCATGTTGGATTTTGGTCCCTTAAGCTTCTTACATCAGCAGGACTGAGGAGCTGGGGCTGTGGGGAAGTGGGTTGTGAGTGGAGCTGGGGCTACCTGGGTTTGGGGGGTGGGGAGTGACTAAGGCAAGGGGGTTGTGAGCATAGCATGGTGGGGGGATTGCGTGGCGGGGGAAAGTGAGAGGTTTGTGAGCAGAGCAGAGTGCCAATCGGTGGGGTGGGGGGAGCAGTGAGCAGAGTCAGGGGTGCCTGGTAGAGGAGGGGTTTGAGAACTGAACTGCAGATGCCGGGGTGGTGTGGGGGAAGGTGGTGGTGCAGTGTGTATGGGGCTGTGACAGTGTGCAGTGGTCCTGGGAGTGTTTTGAGACTCAGTGTAAATAGCATTGTAAGTACAGAGCAATATGCCCAAGCTTATCTGCTTGCAGCTCCTGGCAGAACCATCAACCATTTCTGGCTCACCACAACTTCTGGATTTGAGCATAATTTGGCTCCCTGGAAGTTGCGGTGCACTGAGATAATTGATTGTGCAAAACTTCCCAGTGTTCGCTGCTATTGCGACCACACAATTTGGGCAGTTTATCTCCTTTCATGATGCAGCATCATACTTTGTTTGATAATGATCCTGTGAAGCGCCTTGGGATGTTTTATTACTTTAAAGGTGCATTTAAGTATAAGTTGTTGTTGTCATGGAGTTTACACCTTTCCTTTATTTCACCTTTACCTTTCCATTACAAAAGCGAAAGACTTCGGGCCGTAACTTCCAACTAGCGTCTAACTTTTTCTGGGTAATCATTGGCTTAACCCTGGTGGAACCATCCTAAGTTTGCAATTTAAATTGCATTTTCGGATGTCTCCCAGAGGAGGGCAACTGCCGTGCAAACCACGACGTGGGAACTTCTAAGATGGACTGCCCAGCGCATCTTTGGGATACCCCCCTGCCCCTAAATCCGATGCTGGGGATCTTGGAAGTTATAGCCCGAACGAATTATGGAAATCTTTAATAACTTTTCTGTGAATTTCATCAATCAAGGGGAAAGGCAAGGGAGTGAGGCGCAATACACACACCCACAGGGACAGTGCAACAAATTTGATCAGAAACAGAAAATGCTGGAAACACTCAGCAGGTCTGACAGCATCTATGGAGAGAGAAACAGAGTTAAGTTTCCAGTCAGTGTGACTCTTCTTCAGAGCTCTGAAAAAGGGTCATACGGATCCAAAACTTTAACTCTGTTTCTCTCTCCACAGAAGCTGTCAGACCTGCTGAGTGTTTCCAGCATTTTCTGTTTTTGTTTCAGATTTCCAGCATCCGCAGTATTTCACTTCTTCCTTTGATCCGAAGCTTCCTGACCGAGCGCCAGCGGCGACCGTTAGCACGTGACGTCATTGCGCCACCAGCCGCACCCATCCTGCTTTCCGATTGGTCAACTGTGCGACTCATTTGATTGGTCCAAGCGGCGACGGCGGGTTATTCACTCTCCATTGGGGGAAAAAAAAAGCCGCGAACTGGAGGTTGGCGAAGGAAACGGGGGGAAGGTTTTTTCATTCACTTATTTTTATGTCTCCGGGATTTCCTCGCGCCGAAACGGCGACGTGAGGGCAGTTGCCGCCAGAGCTTCTTTTCCCCCTCAGTGGCGTTTTCCCGGATCGGATCAGAGAGGTTAAACAGGATTAGACCGAGTTCACCAGGTCGGGTGGCGCTGAGGGGCTTCAACCCGGGAGGACGATTTTCTTCAAAATCAAAGTGAATTAGATAAACATGGAGCGATACCATCCTCCGCGCTCCCACTCTCCCCATTGCGGGGAGAACGATGTCCACCGGAAAAAACCGTTCGCTGGTCCCGGTCCCTGCGATGGTCAGGCTGCCCTTGGGCCGCAACGTGGAGATGCGGCGAGAAGGAACAAATTCGTAAGTGCTTCAGCAAACTTTTGCCTCAGTCACGTAGGACCGCAGACAGTTATGTTTCAGGGCATCAGCTACTGTGTTTAGACATTGCAGATAGTAATAATACTCGGAATAAAAGTGGAAACTTTAATCACTGGTGGCTTCCTTCAGGCTCAGATGATGCCAGGAGCCTGTGTCTGTCCAAAAACACGGGGCAACTTGTACCTGTACTTTTTCTTTTCGTAATTTTTATTTTGCGCGCTACTCTACTCGTTTAAAAAAATGCTTTAATGTCAGACTGATGATTCACAGCAAGTTGTTGTCCAAATTTAAGATGTTAGATGTTTTATTTTTAGTTTCCTGAGCCCTATTAGTCTGGATTAATCTGCAAGAACACTGACGTACGTGGTGTGCTGTTGTAACTGGAGGAAGGAGCTGCATCTCTTTTGCTGGAAATTGAAGGAGTCTGTTTGTGTTGAGGTGTCAGCTGATTTTGACAGGAATTGCTAAATCTATCTCTGACTTCTACCATCTCTTTTGTCACGTGATAATGGGGTTGTTAACTTAAATAAATCAATCTTTATCAGTTCGTCGGCACCTCTGAAGTAGAGGGTGAAGATCCTGTGCCAGTATTTCGAAGAATGAAATAAAAACAAAAAGCTAAAAGCTACTGCGGATGCTGGAAATCCAAAACAAAAACAAAATTACCTGGAAAAACTCAGCAGGTCTGGCAGCATCGGTGGAGAAGAAATCAGTTAACGTTTCGAGTCTTCACGACCCTTCAGCAGAACTGAAGCATAGTTAGGAGAAAGGTGAAATATAAGCTGGTTTAAGGTGGGGGGGGGGGCGGGGGGAGAGAGAAGTTGAGGGTGTGGTGATTGTGGAGATAAGCAAGCAGTGATAGGAGCAGATAATCAAAAGATGTCACAGACAAAAGGATCAAAGATGTTGAAGGTGGTGATATTTGTCTAAGAAAAGTGCTAATTAAAAATTGAAGACAGGACTCTCAAGGTACAGCTCTAGTGGGGGTGGGGTGGAAAGACTAACAAGGTTTTAGTTTTAGATTTAAAAATAATGGAAATAGTTGGGAAAAGAAGAATCTATATAAATTATTGAAAAAAAAGGGAGGGGGGAGAAACGGGGTGGGGATGGGGGGAGGGGGAGTTTAAGATCTAAAGTTGTTGAATTCAATATTCAGCCCGGAAGGCTGTAAAGTGCCTAGTCGGAAGATGAGGTGCTGTTCCTCCAGTTTGCGTTGGGCTTCACTGGAACAATGCAGCAAGCCAAGGACAGACATGTGGGCAAGAGAACAGGGTGGAGTGTTAAAATGGCAAGCGACAGGGAGGTTTGGGTCTTTCTTGCGGACAGACCGCAGGTGTTCCGCAAAGCGGTCGCCCAGTTTGCGTTTGGTCTCTCCAATGTAGAGGAGACCGTATTGGGAGCAACGAATGCAGTAGACTAAGTTAGGGGAAATGCAAGTGAAATGCTGCTTCACTTGAAAGGAGTGTTTGGGCCCTTGGACGGTGAGGAGAGAGGAAGTGAAGGGGCAGGTGTTGCATCTTCTGCGTAGGCATGGGGAGGTGCCATAGGTGGGGGTTGAGGAGTAGGGGGTGATGGAGGAGTGGACCAGGGTGTCCCGGAGGGAACGATCCCTACGGAATGCCGTCAGGGGGGGTGAAGGGAAAGATGTGTTTGGTGGTGGCATCATGCTGGAGTTGGCGGTAATGGCGGAGGATGATCCTTTGAATGCGGAGGCTGGTGGGGTGATAAGTGAGGACAAGGGGGACCCTATCATGTTTCTGGGAAGGAGGAGAAGGCGTGAGGGAGGATGTGCGGGATATGGGCTGGACACGGTTGAGGGCCCTGTCAACGACCGTGGGTGGAAAACCTTGGTTAAGGAAGAAGGAGGACATGTCAGAGGAGCTGTTTTTGAAGGTAGCGTCATCAGAACAGATGCGACGGAGGCGAAGGAACTGAGAGAATGGGATGGAGTCCTTGCAGGAAGCGGGGTGTGAGGAGCTGTAGTCGAGGTAGCTGTGGGAATCGGTAGGCTTGTAATGGATATTGGTGGACAGTCTATCATCAGAAATTGAGACAGAGAGGTCAAGGAAGGGGAGAGAAGTGTCAGAGATGGACCATGTGAAAATGATGGAGGGGTGGAGATTGGAAGCAAAATTAATAAATTTTTCCAGGTCCCGACGAGAGCATGAAGCAGCACCGAAGTAATCATCGATGTACCGGAGAAAGAGTTGTGGGAGGGGGCCGGAGTAGGACTGGAACAAGGAATGTTCCACATACTCCATAAAGAGACAGGCATAGCTGGGGCCCATGCGGGTACCCATAGCCACACCTTTTATTTGGAGGAAGTGAGAGGAGTTAAAGGAGAAATTGTTCAGTGTGAGAACAAGTTCAGCCAGACGGAGGAGAGTAGTGGTGGATGGGGATTGTTGGGGCCTCTGTTCAAGGAAGAAGCTAAGGGCCCTCAGACCATCCTGGTGGGGGATGGAGGTGTAGAGGGATTGGACATCCATGGTGAAGAGGAAGCGGTTGGGGCCAGGGAACTGGAAATTGTTGATGTGACGTAAGGTGTCAGAGGAATCACGAATGTAGGTGGGAAGGGACTGGACAAGGGGAGAGAGAAGGGAGTCAAGATAACGAGAAATTAGTTCCGTGGGGCAGGAACAGGCTGACACGATGGGTCTGCCAGGACAGTTCTGTTTGTGGATTTTGGGTAGGAGGTAGAAGCGGGCCGTCCGAGGTTGGGTGACTATCAAGTTGGAAGCTGTGGGAGGAAGATCTCCAGAGGAGATGAAGTCAGTGACAGTCCTGGAAACAATGGCTTGATGTTCTGTGGTGGGGTCATGGTCCAGGGAGAGGTAGGAGGAAGTGTCTGCGAGTTGACGTTCAGCCTCCGCGAGGGGCCCTGTCGCTTGCCATTTTAACACTCCACCCTGTTCTCTTGCCCACATGTCTGTCCTTGGCTTGCTGCATTGTTCCAGTGAAGCCCAACGCAAACTGGAGGAACAGCACCTCATCTTCCGACTAGGCACTTTACAGCCTTCCGGGCTGAATATTGAATTCAACAACTTTAGATCTTAAACTCCCCCTCCCCCCATCCCCACCCCGTTTCTCCCCCCTCCCTTTTTTTTTCAATAATTTATATAGATTCTTCTTTTCCCACCTATTTCCATTATTTTTAAATCTAAAACTAAAACCTTGTTAGTCTTTCCACCCCACCCCCACTAGAGCTGTACCTTGAGTGTCCTGTCTTCCATTCTTAATTAGCACTTTTCTTAGACAAATATCACCACCTTCAACACCTCTTTGATCCTTTTGTCTGTGACATCTTTTGATTATCTGCTCCTATCACTGCTTGCTTATCTCCACAATCACCACACCCTCAACTTCTCTCTCCCCCCGCCCCCCCACCTTAAACCAGCTTATATTTCACCTTTCTCTTAACTATGCTTCAGTTCTGCTGGAGGGTCGTGAAGACTCGAAACGTTAACTGATTTCTTCTCCACCGATGCTGCCAGACCTGCTGAGTTTTTCCAGGTAATTCTGTTTTTGTTTTCGAAGAATGAGGTTGTTTTCCCTGGTGTCCCATGCAACATATACCCTTCCACTAACATTACTAACTAACTTATCTGGCATTATCATGTTGCTGTTTGTGGGACCTTGCTGTGCACACATTGGTTAGTATTAATAAATGCAATGGGAATTCAGAAGAATATTCTTATCTGAAAACTGGTAACAATGTGGAATGTGCTCTCACAAGCAGTGGTTGAAGCAAATAGCGTAGATGAAATTTAAGGGAAAGATCGGTAACCGTACAAGAGAGGAAGGAGTAGAAGGATCTACTAATAGGGGGAGATGGAACATAAATATTGACTTAGACCATGTGGGCTGAATGGCCTGTTTCTGTGCTGTAGAATCATTGTGGCTATCTCATATCTATGTCCCTAGTCTTAGACTCATCCACATCTGTTAACATCTCTACATCTGCCTCAGCTTAACCCTATCATAATTTTAAAACCTCTCAGTTAGCACTCAAGTATTCTCTTTTTGACAGAAAATAGCCCCAGCCTGCTAGTCTTTCCTGAGATCTAGAACCTCTCTGTTTTGGAGTCATTTTTGTAAATCTTTGCTTTTTGCACCTTCTAGTGCATCTATTGCCTTTTTGTAATATGGACACTATAGAACTGTGCACTACTGTTAAACGTGGTTTAACTAAGCTTTTGTATGTTTAACATAACCTCTGCTTTTCAATTCTGTTCCCTTGGAAATAGCCCCAATCCTTTGGCATTTTCATGATCTTGTTAGCTTGTGTTATGAGATATAGTGGTCTTGATGTACTGTTGATCAGTGATGTTAGCAAACAACTGTCGAAATATTAATAAATAATATCCCTTAGATATCTAAAGCAGCTATTAATACAAAACAATCTTATTGCATCAAAGTTTTTTTGTCTGTTTTAGTTCAGGCAGTGGTGGATATTCATTCTGGGTAAAATTAGTGAAATTTGGAAGTAGAATGGTATTTGAAAATAAGGTGGAGGTAAGGGACACAGGATGGAAAAAAGCCTAGTGTGAAGTTTACTATCAATTTATTTAATTCTATGCATGTAATGTTTATTCATGTTATTCCCATTAATTTTTATCAGCCATTTGTATCAATTATAACTTGTTTAATTAATGCAGGCAAGTCTTCCTGGTGATAAATTTGAGAAATTGATGTTAGCCATGGCGTCTGTTTATAGTGCACATCTTGGATGTGATATAAATTGTTGTTGAGTGTGATTCTCCAAGACATTGGAAGTTAAAATCTGCACCATTTGAACCTGAACCTTTGGATAAGATACTTCGTCATATCACATTGATCTGGCCCAATGAAAGACAACACAACAGCTGCAACTTATATGGTGTCTTTAATGTATTAACATGTCCCAAGATGCTTAACAGAGGCATCATAAAACAAAATATGACACCCAGCCATGTAGCAATATTAGGACACGTGACCAGAAGCTTGGTCAATGAGGTAGGATTTAAGGAGTGACTTAAAGGAGGCATGAGGTAGAGAGGCAGAAAGTTTTCAGGAGGAAATCCCAGAGCTTTGGGCCTCAGCAGCTTAAGGCACAGCAGCCAGTGAGGGAGCAATTGAAATTGGGGATACTCAAGAGGCCAGAATTAGTGGAGCACAGATATCTGAGGGTTATCAGGCTGGTGGCAATTACAGAGATAGGGAGGGGCAAGGTCATGGAGGGATTTGACAAAAAGATAAGAATTTTAAAACTGAGGCATTAAGCCAGAAGTCAGTGTAGGTCAGTGAGCACAGAACTACTAAGTGAATGGAACTTGGTGCAAGTTAAGACATCGGCAACAGAGTTTGGATGAACTTAAGTTTACAGAGAATAGAATGTTGGAGGCTATCCAGGAATGAGTTCGAGTTGTTAAGTCTGGAGTTAACAAAGACATGGATGAGAGTTTCTGCACTAGAAAAATTAGAGGTGGCAATGGGCAATCTAATGGAGGCGGAAATAGGAAGTTTTCGTGAGGGCGTGGATATGTGGAATTTATACTTGGAAGCTCATCGCGGGATCAAATATGACACCAAGGTTGCGAACTGTCTGGTTTAGCTTAAAACCGTTGCCAGAGAGAGGAATGGAACCTGTGGATACAGAGTAGAGTTTGTAGTGGAGACTGAAGTCAATGGCTTCAGCTTTCCCAATATTTAATCTGAGGAATTTTCTGTTTATTCAGTACTGGGTGTCTGTAAGCAGTCTGGATATTTAGCAACAGTGGAAGTGTCAAGAGAGGTGGTGGTGAGGCAGAGTTGGGTTGTCAGCACACATGTGGACACTGACGCTGTGCTTTTGGATGATGTCGGTGAGGGACAACATGTAGATGAGAAAAAGGAGTGGGCCCAAAATAGATCCTGGGAGGGAAACCAGTGGCAGCGATGAAGGAGCATGAAAAGAAGCCATTGCAAATGACAGTCCAGCCACGACTAGGTAAGATTCGAATTAGGCGAGCCTAGTCCCACCCAGTTGGATAACGGTGGAGAGGTGTTGGAGGAAGATGGCGTGATCAGCAGTGTCAAAGGCTGCAGACAGGTTAAGACGGAAGAGGAAGGATAATTTGATTTTTGTCATAGTCACGTAGGATGTTGCTTGTGACTGATGGGAGCTGTTTTGGTACTGTGGCAGGGGTGAAAACCAGAGGGATATAAAAACAGAAAATGCTGGAAAAACTCAGCAGGTCTGACAGCATCTGTGGAGAGAGAAACAGAGTTAACGTTTCGAGTCCATATGACTCTTCTTCAGATCAGAGTTTTCTAGCATTTTCTGTTTTTATTTCATATTTCCAGCATCTGCAGTATTTTGCTTTTATTTATATGAATATCAGAGAGATTTATTTATCCTTGTCTTGTGAGTGATAGTATAATAAAATCCTTGAGGCAAAATATAACCAAAAAAAAATCAGTGCTATTTTGGTTTATACATCTTTGGGCATCTACATTTTATTTGGAGGGAGGGTGCCTTTTCTTGCTCTCAACATGAGATAATCCAATAATTAAGCAGTGTAACTAACGAAACAAAGTGGGGAATTTGGTGCAAAGTATCCCAGTTACCAAATGATCAAATTAAGCAACTTTAAATTAAAGAGCAGGAGGAGACTGCAATGCACTTATTTGCTATGATTGGGCAAATTGCCTGAAGTCATGTTCAACCAAAGTAGCTTAGTGTATTTGAGGATGTTTATGATGTACTAAAGGGTAAGGTTTATTTATTTTGCCAACTATGAAAGCTTAATGTTACATTAAAAATGACGTGAAATATTCAATAATCCAGCTACTACTTTAAAGAAGTTTTATCTTTTTGTGATTGAACACCAAAGTTAGAGACATAACCTGAAAGCATATTGATGCTGCTTTGAATATTGACAGGTACATACTGTTACCTTGAAAGCTGAATTTTCATATTTGTTAGGTTAAACTGAACTAAAACAATATATTATATGATTCAGTCTCAACCATTTCTGTTAATTTTACCAGGATTATTGAAGCAGAATTTTTGTGTTCTTTGAATGTGGATTTTTCTGATGAAGGCTGTATGTTGTTCATCCCTAATTATCCTGAGATCTGTGGTTGGCCTGCACTTGAAAAGCTGCAATCTTATGATGATAAGTCGATGGGCCCTGTACTGATGAAGGATTTATCAGTCAGGATGGTGTCTGACTTGGAAGGGCACCTGTAACTGATGTTGTTCCCATGATACATCAGTTGTCTTTCTGGTGGTAGAAGTTGGAAGGCGTGCATGTGCCGATGGGCAAGGTAAGCCTGGTGAATTGCTCCAGTGCGTCTTTAAGTAATGCACTCTGAAGCTGTAATGTGCTGTTGGTGGAAGGCATGGGTATTGAGTGATGGACTGCTTTGTTCCATCTGTTGCTGGGTTCCTTGAGTTACATCATCCAAAGTCATTGGTGAGCCTTCCAACCTGCTCCTCATTTGATCCTTATAGGTGGTGGAAAGGCATTGATGGGGTCAGGAGGTGAGGCATGCACTGCAGAGTATCCAGACTCTGACTTGCTGTTTTCGCCTTGATGTTCAAATTGCTAGCTTAGTTTCACTTCTTGTCAATAAATCACCCTCAGGATGTTGTTATGGTAATATCAGTAATGTCAAATATATGTATCCAAAGGTCCAGGGGGCGATGGCTGAAGAGAATCCTTTCATTGGAAACTTTCAAAAATCATTGGAATTTGTTGATTTCCCACTGCATTCAAAAGCAATAAATGCAACGGCTCTAATTTTTTTATTTTCAAGAGACAAATGGTGTAATTTTACCAGCCCCATGGTGAAGAGCTTGGAGGTGGGTGGGCCAGTAATGTCGTGGGAAGGTGTGTTGGTATGAATCTTCGACCGCCTTCCTGCTATTGGCCAAATTTCAACTTTTTCGCATCAGGCTCATTCCAGGGAATGTCTGTGTCAATGTATAAATAATCACACTGCATGGCAATCACCTTGTTAAAGACAATTGCTAGTTAAACCACTGATGGGTATTGATTATCCCATCTAAATAAAATAAAAATATACAGCTGGAACACTTTGTGTGGAAGCTACTTGGCAGTCAGTAGCACTGAGGAGCTGTCTTGAAAATCAACCAGCAAGAACCAAAAGACCAGATTAATTCTTCCACCACAATCTCTTATTGAGAGTAACAGTCTGGACACATTTATGGGATTTCTCAGTCACCAACCCATGACGGCATCCATCACCTGCTCGATGCATTGTTTTGGAGGGCAGGGGAATACATCAGGGTCCACACCGATCGGGTTGAGAGGGTGACCTGGTTTGGAACCATGGCAGACTTCCCTCGGGTCCAGGAGGCTTACAGATTATATGCATGTAGCCATCAATGCTCCCTTGGAGCAGCCAGATGTGTTCCATTGACTCCATGTTGAAATAGTCGGTGACCACCACAAAAGGATCCTCTAGGTGTATGCAAGCTTTCTGGGAAGCTGCCATGACTGGACTTGAAAATCCTGAGACCATCCCAGGTGCCTTAGTTATTGAGTCCACATGAATGGCTTCATGGATGACTCCTGTGTGAAACGGAATATCTGCCAAAGTTGCACCCATGTGGAACCCCAATACACAAGCAGAGGAATCCTATAAGTGCTGCCATTTGACCACAAGGGTGCCTATCTAGCACGTATTTGGGCTTCTGAAAATGCAGGTCAAATGCTGAGGCAGATTTGTGGGAGCTCTTCAATCTGCCCCATCAAGAGTCTCCCATATCGAGGCTTGCTGTGCTTTGCATAACCTGGCATAATAGATAGGAGTTGCATTGGAGATGGGCAACCACTTTGAGTATGCTACCTCCTCTTTCGAGGGGAACACACATCAAGATCTGGCCAATGTAATGCACCCGCTGGGCTGATGACCACAGCTATCGATATGCGTGCAAGGGAGATGCATGTGTCCCTCATCCACAGACAATTCTCTTGAGCTGCCAGGTGCTCCTATGTCTGATCTCCGGCGCTGTAGCTTGTATGGAGGCAGGCTTCTGACATTGCGAGTCCAGTGCAAGACATTCCTGTGGCAGGTTGACGTCCTCTAGATGGCTGAGCCTTAAGAGGTTCCTGGCACAAACTGTGCCACCTGTACATATTTATGCAGGAGCAGCCTCTGTCTGCTGTATGCAGCGTTCATGTCACTGTCAAAAGGGTTGAGGTTTCACTGTCAATGCAAGGAACGCCTTAAGAGCCCCCATGGTCTTTGGGTATCTGCTTCTTGACCCTTTCAAGGCCCACTTCCACTCCCCCTTCTTACCTGGAATGGGACAACACATTGCAAAGGGATCCAGGTGTTTCTGGGCCATCTTGTGTACCTAACACTTACAGCTCAAGGATGATGCCATACTGTGGAGCCACTGTTCAACTCCCATAATTCTGGAGACAATACAGGGAAGATTTACAAGAATGTTGCTAGGGATTGAAAATTGCAGCTATTAGGAAAGATTGGATAAGCTGGGATAGTTTTGCTTGGAAGTGAGGAGGCCAAGGGGTGATCTGATTGAGATGTATAAGATTGAGGGGCCCAGATAGAATAGATAGGGATGCCCTGTTTCCCCCAGCGGAGAGGTCAATTACCAGGGGGCACAGATTTAAGGTGGAAGGATTAGAGGGGATATGAGGAAAAACTTCTTCACCCAGAGGGTGATGGGTGTTTGGAATTTGCTGTCTGGTTTGGTGGCAGAGGCAGAAACCCTTAACTTATTGAAAAAGTACCTGTATCTGCACCTAAAATGCTATATATGCAAGGCTTTGGACCGGGTGTTGGAAAGTGGGAGTAGAACTTGCAACTGGTGCAGAAACAATGGGCTGAATGGTCTCTTTCTGTACTGTAACTTTCTTTGCTTCTATGGTTCTACATCCATTAGGTGGTTACATCCTAGGGAAGTGAAATCTGTGGACATTCAGAGTTCCCAGAGGCTGTCTACTCCCATGCACGTTCAAACATGGGCAAAAGAGCTGAACTCCAGAGGTGAGGTGAGAATGACAGCCCTTGACCGAGTGTGGCATCAAGGAGACCTAACAAAACTGGAGTAAATGGGAATTGGGGGGTGGGGGGGTGGCACAAAGGAAGATGGTTGTGGTTGTTGGAGGTCAATCATTTCAGCTCCAGGACATCACTGCAGGAGTTCCTCAAGGTAGTGTCCAAGGCCCAAACATCCTCAGCTGCTTCTTCAATGACCTTCCTTCTATCATGAAGTCAGAAGTGGGGATGTTTGCTGATGATTGCACCATGTCCAGCACCATTTACAACTCCTCAGATGCTGAAGCAGTCCATGTCCAAATGCAGCAAGACCTGGACAATATCCAGGCTTAAGTTGACAAGTGGCAAGTAACAGTCACTCCACAGAAGTGCCAGGCAATGGCCATCTCCAAAAAGAGAAAATCTAACCATCACCCCTTGACATTCAGTGGCGTTACCACAGCTGAATCCTCCACTATTTTCATCCTGGGGGTTACCATTGACCAGGAACTGAGCTGGAGTAGCCATATAAATACCGTGGCTGCAAGAGCAGGTCAGAGGCTCGGAGTAACTTAGGCCCGTAACTTCTGCGCTCCCCAATGTCATATTTGGGGGCCACCCCAAAGATGCACTGGGGAATCCCTCTGGCAAGTTCCCAGGTAAGGGTTTGCATGGCAATTGCCAAGAAGTGCACACTTCCTCTGGATAATTGCTTTGAGCTGGGAACCATCCGAAAATGTAATCTAAATCACAAATTCCAGATAGTTCCGCTGGGTTTATTCCAATACTTACCCAGAAAAAGTTAGAAGAATTAAAACCTCTTTTTATTCTATTTCTTCTAATTTCTGTGGGCCAGCATTTTCCGACGCTAGTCAGAGGGTTATGTCCCTGCTCCCTAACTCTCCAAAGCTTGTCCCCCATGTACAAGGCACAAGTCAGGAGGGTGGTGGAATACTCTCCACTTGCCTGGATGAGTGCAACTCCAACTTCACTCAAGAAACTTGGCACCATCCAGGACAAAGCAACCTGCGTGATTTGGCACCCCATCTACAATGTTCACTCCCTCCACCACCGACGCACAGTGGTAGCAACGTGTACCACCTACAAGGTGCACTGCAGAAACCTGAGCCTTGACCGCAGTCACCAAAGGCCGAGGCTGTGGGGAGAATGTGAGGCCCGAGATCCAGGAATGCAGGGCAGGGACAGGAAGCTGCCGATTGGGTGGTGAAGTGTGAGTAACCCAGGGCGGGGGAGAAGGGGAGCAGGATAACCTGTTCCATTGGCTCACCACACCACACTCTCTCCACCACCCCCCCACCCCAAGCTCTATTGGTGTTCCAAGATGGGCTCAGCCCCTGCAGATTGAGGATGAGACCCAGGCTCAGGTGCCTCCTTGGATTGGGATTTGGCCAGAGCCTTGAGTTGTTGAGTCACTGCCCTGGGATGATTTGGGGGTGTGACAGAATGGGAAAGGAGAGGGAGGAAGACAGGGAGAATGGGAAAGGTAAGAAAGCAAAAGGGAGTGCTATGATTGAGACACAGAAGTTGTACGACTCATTAAGGAAATACAAACTCAGCCATCACATTAAAGCAGTGGGTGAGTTGAGCGTTTCTGTATTCTCTCTCAAAAAATAAATTAAATTGTTTTTTATGTGTGAGTGGCCCTTGGCAAGAGAAAGGCTCCCCACCCCTGCCTTATGTTTTACATTGTTGCTGCTACATTATCACTACTCCATCTCCCCTCTTCAAGTCCTTCAATTCAATGTTTCAGATGGTCAGGAGGCCTCATAACCTTGGTAGGTTCTGTCACTGCTGGTTGCTCCTGCAAGTTTGGAGGTGGTTCTGGCATCTGAGTATGTTTTCAACCTCCTCTTCCATTCTTTTGTGTTGAACTGCACTTGCTCGGTTTGGCTGTTGTGCTGGTCAGTGGTTGCTGCCCTAATTTATTTCTAGAAGGGTGGACGAACATTATATTCGTCTCCTTGTTGCTTCTTTCGCTTCTTCCATTGTTGTGTGGGTCATCGTGATGCTCTCTGTGGCAGAGGATGAGCATTCCTCTGACTAGAATGAGGTTTAATGGTACACTCAGCTCTGCCTTTCGCTGTCAGTAATGGACAGCTGCTACCAGGTTCCAGCACCTTTTGTGGTTTTGGCATATTGGCTGGGAGTTGCAGTGTATGGTGGTTGCAGTGTTGACCCACTGTACCATCTTTGGAACCGGAGGTTAAGGTTCATTGGACTGTTGACCACTGTCTTTTACATCCTCCACTGGAGGCATCGTGGTTGCCTCCTGGGTGATTGGCTGGTCTGACCATTGTAGGTTTTCTGGCACCTACAACAAGAAATGGACAAAATTGCTGTGCGAAGAGAGAAGACAGATCAGAGCTGAAATCCCAGTCAGGGTACTTTTTTTTTTGTTTGAGTACTTGGGAACTTGCAGTTCTGTATGATTAATGACAGTAGTCTTGACATCTTCGGCCATTTTGAAGAGGTCCAGGGCTACGCAGACATCTCTGCTCAAGGGAGAGAAAGGCTTGTTATGGATAACATACATCAGCTCGAAGATTTGTTTGCCAATGTACCTTAGTGATTCCAGAATCATGCCTATGACTGGCAGTCTGATTTCTATGGGTCTTCAGTGGTGTGTCTGTTCAAAGCCAGAGGTCATGTAGCCACTGTTTTTCGCTTGACAAGACTGTTATACTGGCTCCTGTGTCTATTTTAAAGTTTGTTAAATGGCCATTGACTGAAATGGCTGCATTCTAAAATGAGAAACCAAGATCTTTGACCTCACGAAAGAAGCATGGCTGTGTGTCTTCCAGGTTTGCAGTAGTGTCCAATCCTGTTGCACTGAAAGCATTGGGCTGAACTTGCAAGACATGGCCTCACGTTGCTCCACAGCATTGGCATGGTTGCTCTGCTGGCTGGCTTGGGTATTGCTTTTCCTGGCCTGGAATGTCCCTTTGTCTTTGTTGCTTAACTAGCTAAACTGTGGATTGATTGACCTCCGCACCACTTTTTTTCTCTCTCCTCTTAAAATGGTTCTATGCTGCTTACAGAGCTCTGACTACCGAACTATCTGCATTGCGTTTCCCAGGGTTAGATTTTCCTTTGCTTGCATGAGGTCAGAGGGTGCATCGTCTGTTATTCCTACCACTATTCTGTCTCTGAGTTCAGATTTTAAGTCTCCGTATTTGCAACCTTGTACCACCCTGTACAGATCATTGAATGAATCAACAGGTTCTCCTGGCTGCTGGACCCGCTTGTTAAATTTAGCTCTTTCGAGTATTTTATTGCTTCTCAGGTTAAAATAAACTTCAAATTTAGTAGATGATTCATTGTTACCCTGTCTTGCAATAATGTCTTCTGCAATCGGGCCTACTGAGTAAAGCACTGTGTTAACCTGCTGTGCTTCTACCTTATTGTCTAAACCTGAAGCGATGCTATATTTTAGGAATCTTTCCTCCAAAGCCCCCAATTATGTGATTGATCTGGGCCTTGGATTAGTCTGAATTGATTTGGAAATGTGGAATTCTTATCCATGGTCGAATTTTTAAAGGTATTGGTTGTCCTTTTAGAGCTTTCTGAATTTCAAGATGGCATTGCCCTTCATTCAAAGGGATTTCCCGCATTGCTGGCTTTGGTGACCTTCGTTACAATGGTGGTCGCGCTCAGCTTGAAAAAAAATCTCAATAATGGCTGTCAGCAGAGTTCTCTTGCTCAGCGTTTATGAATAAAGTTGTGAATTTGTCGAATGCTAGCTTTAACTGGGTTTAAAAAGTCGCAGTTCTCCCGGGGTATTAAATTAATTATTCATAAATATTTTCGGAGTGAGCTCGGGCGCTGAATTGGGGATTGGGTTTTAGTGACTGGTTATTTCAAATTGCACTTCTGACTCTGAATTATTTAAAGATTTCTCAAGTATTGCTGACCTTACTAGGTCAGAATGTTTTGTTGAATTTTTTTCTCAGTCTTCCAGCATTTTAGTTTTCTCCATTTGCTGTGAGTTTTCCCACCACTCCCACCATGTTGTAGGGTCTTGGTTACAGTTCGGTAGGTCTGAAGAAGTCTTTGTAGTCATACGTAGGTTAACTGTAAGTCTTCATTGACTCTGAGAACTATGTACATACATACAGTAAAAGGTTCAAGCTAGGAGCTGTCTCCATGCTTGCTGGTACACACGGCTCTGACCAACACTCAACTGACCTTGGGTGTGGGTTATGTGCTCTCTTACATCACTGTGTGGGTGGTATTGTACTTAGTCCCACTTTAACCCTCTATGTGTCAGACCCTTATACTACAATATTGACACATCTTTTCCAAATTCATAGTGCAGGTAGTTTTTTTTTGCAGGAGCAAATAGAAATTGAGTTTCAACAAATTTCATGAAATGATCAATGTCAGCCATACTACCAACCCAGAGGACCCAACGGTTCCTTGACTTGATTGGACAGGCGCTCTCAGGCATTCCCACAAAGTACGGAAACGAAATGGAATGTACTTCGAGACACCAATCTACAATATCACATTCTCAACATGTGGAAAGCAAGAGTGGGAAAAATGTTGACTGGTTCGAGGCTAACATCGCTGTGATTAGAACCTGCCATTGAAGCCAAGCGACCTGCTCTAATTACAGGAGAGATCTGAGCGAGAGGACTCTGAGTACAATAAGAGCAGCTTGAAATAAAGTCCAACAGGCTGCTAGGTGATGTGCAATAACTACTGATTACAGTTTTGCCAGAATGCCCTTCACTATAGGGAATGCTCGGGGCAATTATGAAGGGATGAAAAAGGCATCAGGTCCATCAGCCAAGAAAACAACTCTATTGAAAACCAAGGCAGGGAGGTCATCACCTTCTGCAATAAACAGTTGGAGAGATGGGTGGAACACTACTTTGTAAACTAGGGAGAATACTGTCACCGAGGAAGCTCTAGGCACTATGGAAAGCTTGGCTGTCATGGCAGAGCTGGATATTGAACTCGCAGTGGAGGAGCTTAGCTATTGACTCAACTGCCATGGTTAAAGCTCCAACTGCTGATGCTATACCATTTGGACTCATCAAGCATGGGAAACCAGCACTCATGCAGCATCTGCACGAACTTCTCTGTGTCTGTTCAAGGGAGAGGGCAGTACCCAGGATATGCATGATGCAAAAATTGTTACTCTGTACAAGAACAATGGTTACTGCAGTGATTGCAACAATTATCGAGGCATCTCCCTGCTGAGCATTGTGGGGAAACATATTTGCCTGTGTTGTTTTTGTCATTTGGCAGATTGTAGCTGAATGTATCTACCCCGAATCCCAGTGTGGTTTCAGTCATGAAAAATCTACAATTGACATGAACTTCGCAGACTGGCAGCTACACGAGAAATGCTGTGAACAAAGGAGATCACTATATATTGCTTTCATTGATCTCACCAAGGCATTCGATCATGTGAGCAGAGGCGGCCTATTTAAGTTGCTGGAGAAAATATGCTTTCTGCTGAAGCTTGCTCAATGTCATCTTTTTCCTTGGCAATGACTGAAAAGGTCAGCTATGATGGGGCATCATAGAGCAGTGGGGTCAAAGTGTTCTGGCACTGACACTCGGGCATATTCTTCTCTTTGCTGTCATATGCTTTCAGGTCATCTACAGAGAGTGTCTACTTGCTTACCAGGACTGATGCTAAGCTGTTCAGCCATGCTTACCTGAGATCCAAGACAACTCCTCATCAGAGAGTTGCTCTATGCTGACGAAGCCACTCCAGCATTCCATATTGAGGAACACCCTTAACGGCAAATGAACAAGTTTTCTCAATGTAATGAGCTTGGTCTAACCATCAGCATCAGAAATACAAATGTCATGGTAGAGGATATTGCTCTCCTGGCATCTCTCAGCTTTGACTATGTGATGCTGGAGATTGTTGATAGCTTCACCTATGTAGACTTTACAATCACCAACAATCTGTCATTTGATGCTAAACTGAACACATGCATCACAAAAGCTTCAGTTGTTATGTACGAGCTGAGTAAGAGTGTGTGCATTAGCAACCTAACTGACAACACCACACTGAATCTACCAAACCTGTGTTCTCAGTGCACTCCACTGCAGTGGTGAGACCTGGACAACATCTGCTAGGCAGGAGAAAAGGCTGAACAGTTTCCACCTTCGCTATCTCAGATGTATCCTCAGCATCTCTTCGCAGAACAATGTCACCAACAAGGAGGGCCTGGAATGTGTTAAACCCATCAGCATACACGAAGCTAACAATGTCTTTGCTGCTTGGCTATGTGCGTCAGATGGATGGCAGCTATATAGTTGTGTACCCAAAGGCCATCTGTATGGTGAACTGGCGTCACGACCTCCTGGGCGTCAAATACTTCCACTGCAAGGACACCTGCAAGCGAGGTATGAAGGTGGCGGACATTGACAATTGGGAGACGGCTGCTGACAGCTGTGACTCCTGGAGGGGCATTAGAAGAGGTCAGCAGAAACAGAAATCTCAGCTGGTTGATGAGACGGCCCAGAGAATACAGAGATTAATGAATCATGTACCTTCTCAACCTGCTGTCATCTTCTGCATCAAATGTGGCAGAGACTCCCATTCCAGTGTGGGGTTCTTGAACCACACCAGGTGATGTTTAACACACATTTGACCACTTCAATAACAAAATCATTATCTCATGACATGAAAGGTGGCCAAGAACCAACACGTCATGCATTCCATCTAGTCTTGAAAGAAAAAATTATAATGTTGTGTATACAAGCAGAGACCTGCAGAATTTTTAGCGTGAAATTATCTTTATTGCAACAATACTTATAATCTCCATCCCATGCCATTCCAACCTTCTCATGCTTGCATCCCTCTTCTACTACAGTTAGATAAATGAACCACTTCTATTTCTGTACATAGCCACTGAAATCTTAGTTTTCTGTCACTGGAGGGAGCTATAATACAGTATTCCCAAGAGTGAATTCTACTTGCTTTCTGTTACAAATAGCTTGGGGAGCATCCTTCACTTGAGCACCCTTCACTCCATACTTGTAAGACATTAAATGGGTGTGAGGTGAGCACTTGAAAAAAGGTAAGTGCTTTTAAGATCACCAAAATTGCTTTAATATTTAGAATCTCTTCGATGCACGTTTTTGATAAAAGCTTAAAGATTTTTAAGTCTGAGCTTGCAAGTAGCCTGATTTTTAACACAAGTGGAAATGTGGATTAAATTTACAGATGACCTGACAATAAGTATTCATGTTAACTCAACTTCCACTGAGTCACAGTATTGTTACAGCATAAAAGGAGGTCATTGCCCATCATGTCTGTGGTGGCTCCCTGTAGGAGCAATTTACCTCGTGCTATCCCTCACCTTCACATAGCCCTGCATATTCTTCCTTTGAGATAACAATCATATTTCCTCTTGAATGTCTCCACCACACTGCATTCCAGATCCTAACCACTTGCTGTGTGAAAATGTTTTTGTTCATATTGCCTTTGCTTCTTTTGCCTTTAACCGTAAATCTGCACCCTCTTGTTTTTGATCCTTCCACCAATGGGAACATTTTTTTCCTATCTACTCTACCCAGACTGCTCATGATTTTGAATACCTCTATCAAATCTCTGTTCAACCTTCTCTTTTCCAAGGAAAGCATCTTCTCCAATCTATCTGCATAACTGGTATCAGGGATGAGGAACTTCATTCTCGTAAGTCTTTTATGCACTTTCTCTAATGTCTTCACATCTTTTGTAAAGTGTGGCACCCAGAATTAGACGCAATACTCTAGCTGAGGCCAAACCAGTGTTTTATACAAGTTTAACATAACCTTCTTGCTCCTGTACTCTGTGGCCCATTCATGAAGCCTAGGATACTGTATGCTTTATTAACTGCGTTCTCAGCTTGTCCCGCCTGTCATGAAACTAACTTTTTTCATAATATTTTTCTGGTTTATTGTGAAATAGGTTTATGGGGTAAGTATAGTTAGGTCTGTGTGTGATTTAATTACATTTTGTAGTCAAGCAGACTACAAGCTTTAAATCATGAAAAGAAGCTAGGTGCTTGACATGCTAATGAGTAAACATGGATACTGGCTTAGCATGCAAGGCATGAAGGGAATTTGCATTTTTAGATAAATGAAGGGATATTTGGATTTCAAAGGGATCTTAGTCTGTTTACAACTAACCAGATAAGCAAGGCTAAGGAATGTGTTTATTTTTCCCAAAGGTTACTGACAATATATAGTGGCAACATGAAAGTTTTTATATTATGAGGACAGAAACAACTTTCAAAGGCATATGGAACAATATAATTTCATCTTAAAAAGAGAGAAACATATATAAAGGAGAATGAAAAGCTATGTGGAAGAATGCCATGCAAGATCAAACAGCAATGTGTGAGCTAGCCTTAATGAAGCCTCCAGCATTTGTGCATAAGTCTGCTCTCTTATGAAACTGAAGCTGAAGAAAAACCATTTGGAATGTCCAGGGTATTATGCTAGCTTGCTGAGTTTGTTTTAAGTCTAAAAATCTATTGTGGACTGTTGTCTTAAAGGGAGGGTATCTGGGGTCAGGTTAATTAGGAATTTTAGGAATTATTATAGCAGTAATTGTAGTATTATATTTGTGCTTGACATGATTTATTTTGTTAAGTATTTTAATTTTTTTTTAATCTCTAAATGTCTTGGTGGACTTATTACTTCTGAATTCAATGCACACATCTTGTAATATATACAAATTGCAAAACTGTTGTGATAGCACGACCAAGTTTCCCTTGTGGATTTGTTCCGTCTAGCACACGTCATCTGCTACGTCATAACATGCCGCATTCAATGATTTATGCACCAGTGCACCCAGGTCCCTTTGCTCCTGTTCCACCTCCTTTTAAAATTGTACGCTCTATTTTATGTTGACTCTCCATGTTCTTCTACCAAAATGAATCGTTTCACACTTCTCTGCATTGAATTTCATCTGTCACTCGTCCGCCCATTCCACTAACCCGTCTACGTCCTTCTGAAGTTCTACACTATACACCTCATAATTCACAATGCTTCCAAGTTTCATATCATTCCACAAATTTTGAAATTATGCCCTGTACACCGAGGTCTAAGTCATTAATATATATCAGGAAGAGCAAGGGTCCTAATACCAACACCTGGGGAATTCCACTACAAACGTTCCTCCAGTCTGAAAAATAACCATTAGCCACTACTCTCTGTTTCCTACCACTCAACCAATTTCTTATCCATGTTGCCACTGACCCTTTTATTCCATGAGCTATAATTTTGCTCAGAGGCCTGACGTGCAGCACTTTATCAAATGCCTTTTGGAAGTCCATGTATAACCATATCAAGAGCATTACTCTCATCAACCCTCTCTGTTACCTCATCAAAGAGCCCCAAGTTAGTTAAATGCAATTTGCCCTTAAATCCATGCTGGTTTTCCTTAATTAACCCACATTTGCCCAAGTAACTGTTAATCTTGTTCTGAATTATCATTTCTAGAAGCTTCCCCATCACCGAGGTTAACTGACTAGCTTGTAGTTGCTGGGCTTAATTTTCCACCCTCTTTGAACAAGGGTGTAACATTTGCGAATTTCCAGTCCTTGAACAACAACACCCCTGAGTCTAAGGAAGACTGGAAAACTACGGCCAGTGCTTCCTCAGTTTCCACTCACTTCCCTCAATATGCTCGGATGCATCCCATCCAACCCTGATGTCTGATCAACTTTAAGTACAGACAGCCTATGCAATACCTCCTTATGAATTTTAAATCTTTTTAGTGTTTGAATTATCTTCTCTTTCACCATGACCTGTTCAGCATCTTGTTCCTTGATAAAGACAGTTGCAAAGTATTCATTAATAGCTCAGTTGTGCCCCTGATGATTATGCCCAGCCACTTAACTGATTATGTGCCTCCAGAACACTGTCAAGCCCATATCACCACTGATTTTAGCTATTTAAATAAATGGTTTAAACATTACCTAAAACTAAACAAAGGCATACTTTACTATGTAATTATTTTTAAAAGCAAGTTGATACACTTTGTTTAGCCCAATTGTGTGAAACATTCATTTTGCATTAACCTTTAGTTTTGTTTGACGAGCTGAATATTTTATTTTGGACCAGAATGTTGATGCATATTGGTAAGCCCTGAGAGCTCTGCCATGGGTGTCCTTAACATAAAAGTTAAGTGAGACTTGCAAAATCCAGTTGAGTTTTGAGAATAGTAGCATAGGGACTGCAAGTGGCAGCATTAATTACGTTGTGTGTGAAATATGCTTTGAACGAGCAATCTGACATTTGAGAATCGATTTGATGGAAAATGTCGAGTGCCTTATTAAAAGAGACATGATTTTCTAAATGACTAAGACCAATTAAAAAAAAATATATACTCAGCAAGCAATCTGTCATCCTTAAGAGTTGTTGGCACAGTTGTTAAAAATGGTATGGGTCTCAGTGAGTGGATGCAAACTTTGTTACAGCCAGGATCCTGAATGATGAGTTGATGCTGTTTGCATGTAATGCACTTAATTTAATACTTGAAATCTGTGGACTGGAGAAATTAGATTGTATATGTGGATTGTAAATATTAAAAAGATATTTAATTTAGGCAGCAGAATCACTAAAGTATTTTTACTGGCATCTTTTGTCATAATTCATAAATTGTTAAAACAAAATACATTCTAAATTATTTTGAAGTGTGTCTATGTACATGCCATTTGTCTCGGGATCATTGTGAGAATTTGGTATTCAATAAATCAACCTCTTGAATCCTCTAATGTTTATTGTGTAAAATTTTTGAAGAGAATATGATCCCAATGGTTTTTCTTCGATTTACGCAGTTTTGTATGTTCCAATTCTCTACTGGTGTATAGTTACATGGTAACTTGTTGCCCCCTGTTATGAGGCCCAGGTGGCTGCTGTTCTTGTAGGAGTTTTGATAATGAAATTTTGGCAGTGCTTCCTGCAAGAGTTGTTAATCTTTCTGAGCAGAATCCTCTCTCTTTTGCTTCCGTTGCTTACCCAGCTGCATTGGGGGCGCATAATAGTGCCCATTCTGCGGACAAAGATCAGCTAACTCTGCACCAAGCTTGATTAAAACTGGCCTTTCATTATTTCTGTGGATCATCTATTTATTTATTTATCTATTAACTTGCTGACAACTGGAGAGCTGATCGTCTGACAATCTGTGATATGCAGAGGCTGGCCATTTTATAGATGTACCTGGTTTTGCATAATCATAAAGTTGCTCTTCCTTGCTGATAAAATTAGATTAAGTATTGAATACATCGCATGTAAGCAACATAAAATAATCATTCAGACTAGTGCCTGTGATGAAGTTCACATCCATTCACTGAAACTCATATAATTTCTATGACTGTGCTGACAATGCAATACTTGAAGGATGACAGATTGCTTGGGCTAGCTCCTTATCAATGACTCTTAAAACAAAAATGATTTTTTTTTTGCCCTTGGTCACTACCTAGTGTTTTATTTTTCCATATTTCCTACCATGACTTGAACATTTGTACATTTAAACAGAGGTTGAAAGCTATTTCCATGACATGGATGCTCAGAGTTCGGTCTGTTTAAATGAACTGTAAAAATGCTCGTGCTTTATTAGTTGCTTGCAGCCTACAGTTCTTGGGCCATTGGGAACATTATTTATAAAGTTAGAATGGGAAATTTTCAAGCTTGGTCACAATCACTGAGTTTCACAAGACCTATGGCCGATCCTTAAAACTTTAGTGAAAAGCAGCCATGTATATGTATGCCTTCACAAAAACGATATTGTTTGGTTATGCCTGCAAAATGCTCGTTTTATTGGGTTTAATGTGATGCCAGACTGCAGCTGTCTGCACTAGATTGGCTGATGCTGGCAAAGTGTGTTGGTGAGCAGTCTAAAAACAAGTTGTAAACTGACCTCCCAATTTGTAAAAACATTTTAAACCTGCCATCAGGGGGCAGCCATAGATTAACTGTTTGAATATTGAATGTTGTAATTTAGGAATAACTTCGTGGCTATATAAAATAAATTATTATATTTCTCCTTAAGGTGCTTTTGAAGCTCTGTGCAAAAGCATACTGATGTCTTACAAGAATAATTCTTGGCACAGCTCCTTTCCCCCTCTTAATTTTCTTTGGGTCCTGGAGTGTCTTGTGTTCCAGGGTACACTGTATAATGCAGACAGAAATGTAATGCTTTGTAGGGTGCAAACCTATAGCATTAAGATACCTTGTCCTTCCGGACACGATAGATGCACGTTTGTGCGTCTGCTGTGAGTTGCGTTGCTATAAAGCAAGTGTCTCTGGAAAGGATCTGGTGGTGTGGTGCCTGAAACAGGAGTCACTGTCAGGCATCATCTGTAAAGAGCAGAAACATGTTCTTGTTTTGATTTCCAGCACCTGCAGTGTTTTGTTTACAGTATTCATCCTATCATATCAAGAACAGTTAGAGTTCAATATTTAAACTGATATTAACTTTCGCAATTTTGGGTGCATTTTTGCTCTCAGACACACGTTCCTTCAGATCAAAATTTGTCATGTTTGCACGTGAGAAAGCTGACCCTCTGGGAGGGTCTAAACTAACTTAGCGAGGGGATGGAAACCAGGACTTTGGTAAGGAAAAACAAGATGCACAAAGATTTCGGGGAGATTGTTAACCCTAGCATAAGAAATAGTAAGTTATTAGGTGGTGTCAGAGTAAGAGGGATTATATGTATGTGAACATACAGAATTTGGTAACTTAGGTTGGTGACCTGTAGGCGCAGAGAGCCATGTGGCAATATCGATGTTGTGGCGATGATGGAGACCTGGCTCAAAAAAGGGTACGAAATGTTTTATCAGACAAGGAGTTTGGGGAAAGTAAGGAGGAGGGGTGGCAGTATTGATTAAGGATATTAGTGTTGGAGAGAGACACTGTCTGAGAGGGGTCAAGGACAGATCTATTTGGTTTGAGCCAAAAAGTAGTATAGGTACAATTATGCTACTGGGTGTACTTTATAGGCCACCAACTTGTGCAAAAGTTATAGAGGAACAAATTTGCATGGAAATTGCAGAGTGATGCAAAAGTTATAGTAATAACGGGGGACTTCATTTATCCTAATATAGACTGGAATAGTAAGAGTGCAAAGGGTAGAGGGGAGTTTCTGAAGTGTCTAAAGGAGAATTCTCTAGATCTGTTGAAGGAGGCTTTAGTGTTTTATGATCAGCACAGAGATTGATAACTTTTATGAAGAAATTTGTATTTCCAGTTACTAGCACAAGAAGATTTCATCTTTTAAAACTTTTCCAACAACAGCCTAACAAATGGCTGAATAAAAACGCTATTGACTAAGCGCTACGTTCTTTTTGTAGGCAACTTGCATGTTAAACTACAGAAAGTGATGTTCCACTTGTGTACTTAAGACCCAATGCACTCTGGACTAAATTACAGTCCTTTTAGAAAACAGTCCACAGTTGCTTCCAGCTTCTAATGGGTTTCTGTATCTCTATTTTGTCTAGCAATAATTTCAAGTAACTGTCTCCAGCTGCTATCCTCAGTTTTCGGAGAGTTTCTTAATTCCACCACCAGCAATAAAGCCTGTTCTGATAATTCTTCCTCCCCCTGTCTATTCCAGGACGAATCTCCTGAAATCCTGTGATGGCTGCAGGGAAGCCTTTAAGTCGACCCTTAAAGTGGCTTCCTCTGCCCTCTTTCTCATGGCAACATGAAACATGTTAACCTTCTATCTTGGTCGAAATGCTAATTAGATATTCATGACCCCAACTGCTTTTCATCTTAAAAGTAAATGGCCAGTTTACAGCACAATTGTTTACAACCTGATACCTACAACACCAGAACTTTGGGAGAAGTCTACTCATTGTAAACTCAGACTGCTGCCATTGTCTCCAAGCATAAATACCTTACGCCACCACCTCTATAAAAAAAAATCTAAGCCTTTTATCTCTAACAATGAAACCACACAGGTTGACTCTGGAACAGGTCACATGATCTCCCAATTTATCCTGAGTTTGAAGCTACAATTCCAAAATATTATCAGCCTCATAATTATAATACTGGATCTGCTTCTGGAGAATGAGATGAGTCAAGTCAATCATATGTTAGAAGGGAAACATTGAGGGGATGGTGATCCTAGTATCATAAGGTTTAGGTTAAGGACAAGGAGGACAAGGAGGAATCCAGTATAAAATAATCAGTTGGAGGGGCAACTTCTGTTGGGTGAGGACAAATCTGGCCCTGATAAATTGGAATCAAAAATCGGCAGGCAAAACTAGAAAGGAACAATGGGCTACCTTTAAAGAGGAGATAGGCCAGGTATAGTTGAGGGACATTCCTACAAGGGGAAAAAGATGGGGCAAACAAAATCAGATATCCCTGGATGCCTAAAGAAGTAGATAGTAAAATGAAGCAGAAAAAGGGTGCAGGACTGATGCCCGTTTGATTAATACAAATGAGAACCAGGCTGAGTATAGAAAATTCAGAGCGGAAGTGGAGAAAAAAAAAGAGAAAATAAGAGAGGATGAGAAGAGACTGGCAACGAACGTCCAGATGTCTTCTGTAGACAAATAAATAGTACAAGGGTGGTAAAAGGCAGAGTGAGACCAATTAGGGATTAAAAGGGAGATTTCTGCATGGAGCCAGTGGATGTAGCTGAGGACTTGAACAAATACTTTTTAGCTGTTTGAACCAAGGAAGAAGATGTTGCCCAAGTCACATTGAAAAAGGATGGAGCTGATGCACAGGATGGTCTTAAAGTTGCAAAAGAGGAGTTACTATTGGCTGTACTTAAAGTTGATACATCACCAGGACCAGATATAATGCATCCCAAGATACTGATGGAAGTAAGGGTGGAAGTTGTGGAGGTATTGGCCATAATCCTCCAATCCTCCTAAGATACAAGGATAATGCCAGAGAACTGGAGGACTCCCAAGTGTTACATCCTTGTTCAAAAAAGGGTCTGAGGATAAGCCCAGCAACCACAGGGCATTCAGTTTATCCTTGACGGTGGGAAAGCCTTTAGAAAAGATAATCCAAGACAAAATTAACGGTCGCTTGGACAAATGTGAATGAATTAATGAAAGCCAGCACTGATTTGTTCAGGGAAAATTGTGTTTAACAAACTTGATTGAACTTTTTGATGAAGGAACAGAGATGGTAGATGAGGGTCATGTGGTTGATACTGTGTACTTGGATTTCCAAAAGGCAATTAATGAAGCGTCACCTATAAGTCTTGTCGGCAAATTTTAAGCCCATAGCATAAAAGGGACAGTGGCACCATGAGTATGAAATTGGCTATGTGAAAGAAAGGAGAGAGGAGTGGTGAATGGTTGATTTTTCGGACTGGAGGAAGGTTTATGCAACCTAGACTTGGGTGTGTAGGGCACAATTTCAGAATTTGTGAATGACACAAAACTTGGAAGCATTGTGAACTGAGGAGAATAGGGAATTTGAGATAGAGACAGGCTGGTGAAATGGACGGACAAGTGGCAGATGGAATTTAATGCAGAGAAATGTGAAGCAATACATTTTGGTAGGAAGAACAAAGAGAGGCATTATAAAATAAAGGATACATTTTTAAAGCAAGTTCCCTAGTAGAGGGACCTGTGGTTAAATGTACATAAATCATTTGAGGGGGCAGGGCAGTTTGAGAAAGTGTTTAAAAAGGCATTTGGATTCCTGGGCTTTATAAATAGGGATATAGAGTTCAAAAGCAAGTAAATTATAATTTACAACACCAAAAATAGCTGTCACCATTAGCACATTCCTTAGCTAATATCACCACCATCAACACTCCTTTGTCCTTTTGTCTATGACATTTTTGGCAATCTCTTCTTTGCCTCCACCTATCACTGGCCCTCTATCCAGCTTTACCTGTCCCACCCCCCTCAAACAGCTTATATTTCACCTCATTTCTATTTTTCTTTAGTTCTGATGAAGAGTCATACGGAGTTGAAACGTTAACTGTATCCCTCTCCGCAGATGCGGTCAGACCTGCTGAGTTTTTCCAGCTATTTTTGTTTTTGTTTCAGATTTCCAGCATCCTCAGTGTTTTGCTTTTAAGTTATAATTTACCTTGTCTAAAACAATAGTTTGGATTCGTGTTGAGTATTGTGTTCAATTCTGAGCACCACACTTATGAGGGATGGGAAGGCATTAGAGCGAGTGCAGAAAGCTTCATGAGAATCGTTCCAGGAATGAGAAACTTCAGCTATGTGGATAGAGTGGAGAAGCTGGGGCTGTTCTGCTTAGCAAAGAGAACATGAAGAGGAAATTTGATAGAAATGCTCAATCATGAGGGTCTGGACAAAGTAGATGGGGGAGAAACTGTTCCCTTTGCCGAATGCGTTGCAAATGAGAGGGCAGTCATTCATAATCAATGGCAAAAGAGCCAAAGGTCACTGTTTAAAAACAAGGGGTCGCTCATTTAAGACAGAGAAGAGGAGAAATTTTTTCTGAGGGTAGTGAGTCTTTGGAGCCTTCTCCTCAAAAGGCGATGGAAGTAGAGTCTTTGAACATTTTTAAGGCAGGGCTAGATTTATCCTTGATAAGCAAAGGGGTGAAAGATTATCGGGGGTAGGTAGAAATGTGGGGTTGAGGTTACAATCAGATCAAGCATGATCTTATTGAATGGCGGAGCAGGCTTGAGGGGCCAAGTGGCCTTCTCCTCCTAATTTGTATGTTCGTACGAATCTTTACTTAGCCAGTTGTTAGGATTTGGAATGTATTGCCTATGTTTGGAGGTAGATTCAATCGTGGCTTTCAAAAGGAAGTGGGACAATGATCAGAAGAGAAAATTTGTACGGTTATGTGGAAAAGCTGCAGGAGTGGGAATAGTTTAGTTGCTCTTGGACAGAGCCAGCATGGCCATGTGCCTCGTTCAAATGGCATTTGTACTGAAATTAAGAGCATTGAGGAGCGCTGGTGTGAGAGGCGGAGAGGGGTGCGAAGGAGGGAGGAAGGGGGTGGAGGGGGCGTGAAGGAAAGAGGTGGGTGGCGGGGGCGTGAAGTAGGGAGGGAGGGAGGGGGTTGTGGAGGGCGTGGGCTCACTTGCTTTCGCTCTCACTCCCCCCCCCCCCCCCCGTGCTCCCTCTCGCGCATGCCCCCATGTGCAGTGCTTTATGAAAGCAGTCCCAGATTTTTGACAGTGAGGGAACGACGATATAGTTGCAATTCAGGACGGTGTGTGGCTTGGAGGAGAGCACCTGGTGATAATGTGACCTTGGACATTACTCTGAGGATCTCCCTGCAGTGATGTCCCAGGCTGATTTGATTGGCCTCCAACAAACACAAACGCCTTCCTTTTGTGCTAGATAGGACTACAGCCAGTGAAAAGTTTTCCCCTCAATTTCCAGAAATCTCAATTTTGCTAAGGTGGTAGAGGTCGCGGGTTTGAAATGTGCTGTCAAAGGATACTTAGTGAATTGCTTCGGTGCATCTTGTATATGGTACACACGGCTGCCGCTGTGTGCTGTTGGTGGAATGAATGTTAATGGTTGTGAATGGGATACCCATTAAGCGGGTTGCTTTTTTCTGGGAGGGAGAGTATTATGTCATACTCCTGACTTGTGCTTATGTTCATGATGGACGGGTTTTGGGGAATCAGGGGGTGAGTTACTTGCTGCAGAATTCCCAGCCTCTGACCAGCTCTTGAGGCCACAGTATTTATATGGCTAGTCCAGTTCAGTTTCTGGTTAATGGTGACCCCCAGGATGTTGATGGTGGGTGATTCAGCAATCGTAATGCCATTGAATGTCAAGAGGTGATGGTTAGATGCTCTCTTGTTGGGGATGTCATTGCCTGATGTGAATGTTACTTGCCACTTAGCAGCCCAGGTGTTTCTTTGCTTCACTCCTCAGAGACCTGGCTCTAATTTTTAGATGATGCTCCCTTGACCGAGACTCCCCAGTCAGTGGAAATATTTTCTCTCCATCTCCCCTGTCAGTTTCCTTTATATCTTGATAACTTCAACCACAACACCTTTTAACCTTTAACATTTCAGGGAATACAATCCGAGTTAACCTATCTTTTGTCATTTAAACTTGAAGTCCAGGGTACATTTTGGTAAATCCATGTTGCACTTCCTGCAGTTTACTATGTCCTTCCGAAGGTCTGTTATTGAAATAAAAACATAGAATCGAGGTTCAATCTTTGGAAAAGCTGAGACGTTAATGTGAAGGAAGATCTTGAACAACACAAAAAGACAATTGTATTGGTGACTTTTGGTGTTATTGTTAAATGTATAACAAAACTTTACTTTTGCTCATACAAATTTCAGTTAGGAGAAAGAAATAAGATGTGATGGACAAGATTTTGGCAAAGGACTTTGCTTCAATTGGATCACTAACAAGCCATGATAGTCTATATATGGCTTGCTGGCTGTAAAAATGTTTACATAGGGCTTTTCTATTATGGCATATTGACGTGAGTTTTCCATTATAAAAGTGCGATACTGGAAGAAGTAAATCAGAGTGCATTATTTCAAGCTGCATTTGAGGGAATCAATGCGTAATCTAAACTGAAACTTCAATGCATCGCTGTATAAGGCATTAACTGACGGGTCTGTGTGCCTTTTCAGGTGCATGTATAAAATCCTATGCCACTATTCACAGAGGAGTTCTGGCATCTTGGTCAACATTTATCTCTCAATCAACATTTAAAACATATTAATTAGCCATTCACTTTGTTTGTTGGACCTTGCTTTGTGTAGTTTGATAGCTACGTTTGTCTCTGCATAAACGATTACTCTTCACAAGTAATTAATTGGATCTGACATGCCATGGGATGTTCTGAGGATGCAAAAGACGCTATATAGGTGCAAGTTATTTTTAAGCCAGTTTGAAGGAAACATTCACAAATAAGGCTACATCAGTCAACACCAGGGCTACAGTCCAATATTGAGAAAAGTGCACTTTAGTTTTTGCTCTTCAGGAACATCAAAAGATCACAATAGACACTGCTTAATTACTTAATTGCAAACAATACATGGAAGGTGCTACATAAATGCAAGCCTGTCTTCACTGCAGCAGCCTATAAGGTTAAATTTTAGTGAGTATCATAAAATTTTTTTAATTAATGACCATTAACAGGATCTAAATCTTCATTAGTTTCATAAGATTGGGGTTTCAGTGAATTTAAGTTCAAAATCTGTAGAATATACGACACCGAAGCAGACCATTTCATCCAACCAGTCCATACCTGTGTTTATACTCCACTTAAGCCTCCACCTATCCTTCCTGATCTAATTATGTCAGCATTTAACCACCTTATCCCTTTTCCTTCATATACTTATGTAGCTTCCCAATAAAAGCATCTATACTATTTGCCTCAACTCTTCTCTGTGGTAGCAAGTTTTATGCAGAATCACAAAATGGTTGCAGTGGAGAAGGAGGCCGTTTGGCCCACCATGTCCATGTCAGCTCTGTGCAAGAGTAATTCAACTAGTTACAATTCCCTGCCCTTTCTTGGTAGCCCTGCAGTTTTTTTTCTTCAGGTGCTTATCCAATTCCCTTTGAAAAGCCATGATCTAACCTGCCTCCGCCAATAGCTCAGGCAGTGCAATCCACATTCTAACTACTTGCTGTGCAAGAAGGATTTTTCCTCGTGTCACTGTTTCTTGCAATTTACCTTAAATCAATGTCTTATGGTTTCCCACTCTTGTGCCAATGAAACAGTTTCTCTCTATCTACTCAGTCCAGACCCCTCATGATTTTGAACACCTCTATCAAATTTCCATTCAACTGTCTCTTCTGTAAGGTATTCTCACCACTCTTTGGCTGAATTCACAATTTGATTTCTGGGTGACTATCTTATATTGATGGCCTCTAGTTCTACTCCTCTCCACAAGTTGATATACTCTCTCTGTGTCTACTCTATCAAAGTCTTTCATAATTTTTAAAGATTACTCCTCAGCTGTCTCTGATCATTTCCTCTCAATTCTGGTATCATTTTTGGAAATAATTTTTGTACCCTCTCGAGTGCCTCTCTATACTGTTTTATTATATGGTGACTAGAACTGTACACAGTACTCTTAAGCCAAGTGGGCCAATCAAGGTTCGATATAAGTTTAGTATAACTTATCTACTTCTCAATTCCATCTGCCCAGAAATAAACCCTCATGCTTGCTTTTTTTTAAGGTCTTATTGATCTGTGTCACTAATTTTAGGGACTTGTGTATTTGCACTCCCAGAGCCCTTTGCTCTGCGACCCTATTTAGATTCTTATTTTCCACTTAATATGCGGCCACCTTATTTTCCTTAGCTAAATATCCGGGTTGAAATTCTTTTGTCTGTAATAAACCCATCCTGCAAATGGACTCTTGTTGCCTTGTGATTTGTTGCAGTCTCCCTAAGGGTTGATGTCATCTTCAGATCGAGAAATTGTGATTCTTTAAAAAATTCTAAAGTAAAAATCGTTTTGCAATTGTGAACAATGATGGTCCGAGCACGATTCACGTAGAACCTCACTTCCCATCCTCTGTCGCTCTGAATAGCTTTACCCTATTCTCTGCTTCTCTGCCTTGCAGCCAGTTAGCTATCAATTGTACTACTTGACCCCTAACTCTAATCAGCAGAACCCTCATCCAGTCTCCCCAATCCGTATCACAATCTCTCTGCTCCTGGTGATCCCATGCCCTGCCCTCCCTCCCCTGTATGGTTAAGGCACAGGAATCCCCGAACCCAGTGCTTCCACAACCAACAATGATATTTGAGTTCTCCCAGATCTTTAGCCTTCTCATAGTGCTGCGCACATCAGCAAACTTCATACTTCCCTCATTCCTCTGTACTGCAGCACATAGCAACTAGAGCTAATCTCCTAATTGCCTCCAAGGTGGAACACACTATTTTTGTTATACTATGCTTTAAAAATAAGTTGGAAATCAATGTGAATACATAGTTAAATGAATGTATAATTGTTTTCGTGATATTGGTTGAGAGATAAATATTAGCTAACCCAAAGATCTTGACAGACAAGTAATTATTTTTTCATGTCTCATCACTGGATGAGCAAGTTGAATAAGAACATAAGAAATAGGAGCAGGATTAGGCCATTCAGCCCCTTGAGTCTTCTCTGCCATTCAATGAAATCATGGCTTCTACTTTAACACCATTTTCCTGCACTACCCTTGCATCCCTTGATGTTTTTGATATGTAGAAATCTATTGATCTCAGTCATGAGCATATTTAACAACTGAGCCTCCACAGCTCTCCGTTTAATAAATGAAACCACCTCGCAGTCCAAGAATATCACACAATATCGATTGACGCACATTGTATAAAACACACACCCTCCAAAAAGTTAGTGAAATTGTGATTTGCTTAAAATAAAACACATGATGCTATGCAGGATTCCTGACTCTTATGGAATGGCTCCTTCAGTGAGCAATAGCCAAGTTAAACTGTTTTTCAAAAATCAAGTGTGAATTATCTTAACGTTTAATAACTTAGGTCATGAAACCATGTAGAATTTTTACAGTTGCTACAGAATAAGCTTGTTGATTAAGTGTAACTATACAGTGCCAAAACAGTTTCAGTGAGCTATTTAAAATATGATTGAGCAAAAGGTTGCTTTCGTTACCCAGTTTATGTTATTGAACCTTTTTGAGCCTGATGAGAATTTATTGATTTGACTTCATAAGTGACGATTAAAAGAGTAGGTTGAAAAAGGTGGGGTTGACCGACAGGCCATCAACTTTCAAGCTGTACAAACTTAAATAAGTGAAGAGGCCGGGTGTAAAATCTGGATAACAAGACTATTGCATAACATGTATTCGATACTATGAATCCACAGAGATTTTATTTATGCTATAATGACAGATGTATGATTTTCTAACAACTGAACCGTAAACAAATTTAACAATAGGATGGTTTAAAAACAAGATTATTGTTTAAAAATTAATTATATTTTGTCATATTCCCTGTATTTCTTGAGTAAGCAATCATTTGTGCATAATTATTATTCTGTGGATAAATATTATGTAGTAATTTGTTTTTCCCTTTTCTGCAGAACTTGAATATCAAAACATTGACAGATGATATGGTAAGGCTTTTTTATATTTAACTAACATCCTTGTATTTTGCTGTGTTTTTACTGAGTTGCAATTTAATTCTGCAGTTCATAAATTCAATATCTGTTAATATTGGATTAATATTCATGTTTCAGCATGTACTTAATCAACTGGTTTGGAATATTTAAGTACCTTTTATAAACATTTTCTTTAGGGCTCTAATTTAAGATTCACAGTTCATCAGTGTTTGTCCTGCAGATGGCAGCAGTATCCAGCTTGGGCACTGCGTGACTGCGTGGTCATGTGGTGACTAATATCTGGTGATTAATATACTAATACTGTGACCAATAAGGTTTGTGAACCAAGGATACCATTGAGTTGAATTGCTTACAAATGATATTCATCGTACTTGGACATTCTCCGCACCTTGCATCAGTGGATAGACACTGGCTTTGATCACTCGAAAATCAGCATCTGTTGAGACATTTTGACATCAGTAGCTACCCGTGATTTCCCTCATTCTTGTGCTGTATACCAGAACAAACGCTTGTGTCAGGAGCATGTACTTATTTATTGCACATTTACACTCTTCCATTCAGTTTGTTTTCTCAGCAGTCAAGTTTTTACGTTGCGATGACTGGTTCAGAACTGTGACCAGTTGAACTGATGTAAAGATAACTGCATCAGCAAGGAGAGTGCAAGATCTTTTATTTCAGGTCTTGATGTATTGCTGAGATTTTGGGTCCATTTTCAGCACACTCCTTTGAAGCCCTGACAGATGTCTGAGGCACAAATGCTTTACTTGTCCCTGCTTTTCAGAAGGAGGCTTGGTACTGGTTGGACTGTACCAAAAATGGTAATTTTAAAGCTCATCTGAAACATTGTCTCAGATGGTTATCTTTGAACTCTTCCAGAGTATTCATCAGGCAGACTTAGAATCAAGACAAACCCTGTTCTTGATGGTAGCTCGAAGTTGTTGTGAAACCAAGAAGAAAAGGATTACTCAGTTGACATCATTAGGTCACTGCTTAATCCAGTGGTTAGGTCACGTGTGGCTATCCATTCAAAACTGAAGTATCAAAAAAATACACAATAAGTTAACAAAGAACCACGTGTTACACATAACTAATAATCTGTGATTCCTGAGCAGAGAGATTCAGTATCACGAATGATAAATTTTATTTTAAACTATTTTCTTTCTATCTTGCTGGTTTCGTTTGAAGGAAGCCTCACCTGTGGAACATAACCAGGCTCCCTAGAATCCTGCAATGACTTAGTCAATTCCTGTGACAATCCAAACTGAATTCTACTCAAAAGTCTGTTGAGGTCAATTCAGCTTCTTGTGGAACATTAATCAGTGTTATCAACTTAATTTTAATGAAAATGCAATGACTTTTTATTGAATAAAACAAGCCATGAAACAAAAGTTAACTAGAAATTACAATCAAACATTAACTGTAGGGGAGTTGATGACATGTTGTTATTGTTGCTGGGCTAGTAATCCAGAGACCCAGGGTAATGCTCTGGGGACCCGGATTCGAATACCGCCATGGCAGATGGTGACATTTGAATTCAATAAATAAAATCTGGAATTAAAAGTCTAATGAAAATGATGACGATTGTCGATTGTTGTAAAAAAAAAACCCATCTGGTTCACTAATGTTCCCTTTAGGGAAGGAAATCTGTCCTTACCTGGCCTACATGTAACTCCAGACCAGGTAAGGCCTGCACATTGAGGATACCCTCCATCATGTTGTGTGGCACTACCACTGTGCTAAATGGGACAGATTTCGAACTGAACTAGCAATTCGAGACTGGGCAACCATGAGGTGTTGTGGGCCATCAGCAGCAGAATTGTACTCGCACACAATCTGTAACCACGTGGCCTGGCATACCCCCCACTCCACCATTACCATCAAGCCAGGGGATCAACCCTGGTTCAATGAAGAGTGCAGGAGGGCATGCCAGGAGCAGCACCAGGCATACCTAAAAATGAGGTCAACCCGGTGAAGCTATAACACAGGACTAATTGCGTGCCAAAATACAAAAGCAGCAATTGTTAGAAAGAGCTGAGCAATCCCACAACCAACAGATCAGATTTCAGCTCTGCAGCCCTGCCACGTGAATGGTGGTGGACAATTAAGCGATTCGCTGGAGGAGGATGCTCCTCGAAAATCCCCATCCTCAATGATGGAGGAGCCAGCAAAAGATGAGGCTAATTTGCAAATCAGTGCAAAAGATAAGGCTGAAGCATTCGCAACAATCTTCAGCCGGAAGTGCCGAATGGATGATCCGCCTCAGCCTCCTCCGGAGGCCCCCAGCATCACGGATGTCAGTCTTCAGTTAATTCGATTCACTCCGCGTGATATCAAGAAATGGCTGAAGGCACTGGATACGGTAAAGGCTATGGGCCCTGACAATATTCCAGCAATAGTACTGAAGATTTGTGTTCCAGAACTTGCCCCGCCCCTAGCCAAGCTGTTCCAGTACAGCTACAACATTGGCATCTATCCAACTATGTGCCCAGGTATGTCCTGTACACACAAAGCAGGACAAATCCAACCCGGTCAATTACCGCCCCATTAGTCGACTCTAGATCATCAGTAAAGCAATGGAAGGGGTCATCAACAGTGCTATCAAGCGGCACTTGCTTAGTAATAACCTGTTCACTGACTCCCAGTTTGGGTTCTGCTAGGGCTACTCAGCTCCTGGCCTTGGTTCAAAAGTGGACAAAAGAGCTGAACTTCCAAGGTGAGGTGACATCAAGGCAGCGTTTGACCGAGTGTGACATCAAGGAGCCCTGGCAAAACTGGAGTCAATGGGAATCAGGGGGAAAACTCTCTGCTGGTTAGAGTCACACCCAGCACAAAGGAAGGTATTTGTGGTTGTTGGAGGTCAGTGAAATCAGCTCCAGGACATCACTGCAGGAGTTCCTCAGGGTAATGTCCTAGGCCCAACCATCTTCAACTGCTTCATCAATGATCTTCCTCCCATCATAAGGTCAGAAGTGGGGATGTTCGCTGATGATTGCACAATGAACAGCACCATTCACGACTCCTCAGATGCCAAAGCAGTCCATGTCCAAATGCAGCAAGACCTGGACAATACCCAGACTTGGCCTGACAAGTGGCAAGTAACATTCAACCATCCAAAAATCCAACCATCGCCCCATGATTTTCAATGGCATTACCATCACTGAATTCCCCCACTATCAACATCCTCGGGTTACCATTGACCAGAAACTGAACTGGACTAGTCCTATAAATACTGTGGCTACAAGGGCAGGTCAGATGCTAGGAATCATGCAATGAGTAACTCACCTCCTGACTCCCCAAAGCCTGCCCACCATCTACAAGACACAAGTCAGGAGTGTGATGGAATACTCCCCACATGCCTGGATGAGTGCAGCTCCCACAACACTGTGAAGCTGGACACTGTCCAGGACAAAGCAGTCTGCTTGATTGGCACCACATCCATAAACATTCACTCCCTCCGGCACCAACGCATTGTAGCATCGGTGTGTCCCATCTACAAGATGCACTGCAGGAATTCACCAAGGATCCTTAGACAGCATCTTTCAAACCCACGACCACTACCACCTAGAAGGACAAGGGCAGCAGCTAGATGGGAACACGGCCACCTGAGGTTCCCCTCCAAATCACTCAGCATCCTGACTTGGAAATATATCGCCGTCCCTTCACTGTCGCTGGGTTAAAATCCTGGAACTCCCTTCCTAACAGCACTGTGGGTGTACCTACACCACATGGACTGCAGCGGCTCAAGAAGGCAGCTCACTACCACCTTAAGGGCAACTAGAGATGGGCAATAAATGCTGGCCCAGGCAGCGACACTCACATCCCGTGAATATAAAAAAAAACGGAATCAATATTACAATGAAATAGAAATGGCTTCATAAAGAGCATTATACATTAATTTAACAACTGCTTAAATACAAATTCTGAAGTACAGGCCAAAAATGTTTGAATAAATAAATTAGATCAGTGTAAAATCCTGTTAGACATTTGTACCCCTCTCCCAGCCACCTGATTTGCCAGTGCCTGCCTGCCTGGCCTGGCCTTAGAACAATACAGAAAAAACCTAACCTGTTGTCATGCCCAATAGAGGCATGTCATATTCGTAGCTTGTAAAACATAAACTGTACTTGGTGTGGAATTTTCTTGTTTAAATCTTTTGTCAGCACTTTAAATCAACACTTATGTGCTGTCTGCACAACAACAACAAAAACTGCTGAAACAACAGCAGCAGAAAGGGCAATAACACCTATGTCTTGATAACTGGTGACTGAAACATTGTAAGGTCTACAAGCCTGTTTCTTTTCAAGTTCACCAATACAACAGAATTGGTAACAAGACTACAAGTAATGAACTGCATGACCTGCAGAAAGTCCATCTCTTCAAGAGAATCCTCGACTCTGGTTTGCGATTTTGGCTATGGAATTCACCTAACTACGCTTCAGGAGTGAAAAACCTCTTCATCAGGTGCACTGTGTGTTTTCCAGGACCAGCCAATCGCATGAAGTGCGAACTGTTCTTTTGTCTATAACTTTTAAAGAGAATGGTGCACTATTACCTCTCTCTCTCCCTCTCTCTCTTTCTCTCTCTCTCATATTTTATATCTCTCTCGTTTTATATCTATATCTCTCTTGTTTTATATCTCTCTTTCTCTCTCGTTTGATATCTTTCTCTCTCGTTTGATATCTTTCTCTCTCGTTTGATATCTTTCTCTCTCGTTTGATATCTTTCTCTCTCGTTTGATATCTCTTTCTCTCTCGTTTGATATCTCTTTCTCTCTCGTTTGATATCTCTTTCTCTCTCGTTTGATATCTCTTTCTCTCTTGTTTGATATCTCTTCCTCTCTCTCGTTTTATCTCTCTCGTTATCTCTCTCTCTCTCTCTTGTTTTATCTCTCTGTCTCTCATTTTACCTCTCTCTCGTTTTTTCTCTCTATCACTCTCGTTTTATCTCTCTCTCTCTTTCTCTCTCTCGTTTTATCTCTCTATCTCTCTCTCTCTCTCGTTTTATCTCTCTATCTCTCTTTCTCTCGTTTTATCTCTCTATCTCTCTCTCTCTCGTTTTATCTCTCTATCTCTCTCTCTCTCGTTTTACCTCTCTCTCTCGCTCTCTTCTCAAATAATGGAGCCACATTTGCTATCTTCTAATCTGCAGACACTTCCAGAATCTTTAGAATTTTGAAGGATGATCACCAAAGTATCCATTATCTCTACAGATAATCCTTCAAAATTCTCTTTGAACACGCTGGGGTGGAGATCATCAGATCTAGGGGATTTATCAACTTTTAGCCCCATTAATTTCTCCAGCACTACTTTTTTACTAATACTGATAGCTTTTGGGCCCTCAATCTCACCAGTCTCTTGGCTACCCAATATTTCAGAGAGGTTTTTTGTATCTTCCTCTGTAAAGACAGACACCAAGTATTTGTTAGCTTCTCTGCCATTTCACTATTCCCCATTATAAATTCTCCTGTCTCTGCCTATAATGGGCCCACATTTGTCTTTACTAACCTTTTCCTTTTTGCGTTTCTGTCGAAGCTTTTACAGCCTGTTTTTACGTTCCACGCTAGTTTAATTTCATATTCTATTTTCCCCCTCTCTCTCAATTTCTTGGTTCTCTGTTGCTGAATTTTAAAATACTCCAAATCCTCAGGCTCACTACTTTTTTTTGGCAACTTTATAAGCCTCTTCCTTTGATCTAATATAATCTTTAACCTCTCTTGCTAACAATGGTTGGATCACTCTTCTTTCTAGCTTCTTATTACAAACCATGTATTAATTCTTTAAATACCTGTTACCTGTCTACCATCATACCTTTTAATGCAGTTCCCCAATCTGCCTCAGCGAACTTACCCCTCACACCTACGTAGCTTCTTTTGTTTAGATTAAATACCTTAGTTTCCAATTGTACGACATCACTTTCAAACTTGATGTAAAATTCTATCATATTATGATCACTCTTCCCTAAAGGCTCATTTACAATGAGATTATTAATTAGCCCTTTCTGATTGCACAATACTAGACCTAAAATAGCCTGTTCTCTAATTGGTTCCTCAACCTACCATTGTAGAAAACCATTGCGTATACATTCCTGGAATTTGCCCTCCTTAGCATTAATGCTAATTATGTTTACTAAACCTATATGTAGATTGAAGCCCTTCATGATGGCTGTATTACTCTTTTACATGTACTTTTAATTTCCTAATTTATACCATGCCCTACATTACCACTACCATTTGGTGGCCTGTGAACAATTCCCACTAAAGTTTGCTGCCCCTTGCTGTCTCTTAGCTCCATCCAAGCTCATTCTACATTTTGATCTTCTGATCTAAGATCCTCTGTAACTAATGTACTGCTCCCATCCTTTATTAACAGTGCAACACCACCTCCTTTTCTATTTTGCCTATCCTTCTAAATGCCAAACACCCTTGGATTTCAGTTCTCAGCCTTGATCACCCTGCAGCCATGTCTCTGTTGTGGCAATTAGATCATACAAAGATTATTATGAAAAATAAAAGCACATGATGTAGTGAGTAACATATTAATTAGCATGGATAGAAGGCTGGCTGGCAGAAAGTAGAGTGTGCATAAATGGGTCTTTGTCTGATTGCGGGATGTGATGAGTGGCGTCCCACAGGGGCCTGTATTAGGGCCTCAACTTTTTACGATTTACATCAATGACTTAATGGTGAGTGAAGACATGGTAGCTAAATTTGCAGATGATACAAAGATAGGTAGGAAAGTATATTGTGAAGAGGACATAAGGAGTTTGCAGACGGATATAGATAGGTTGAGTGAGTGGGCAAAAATATGGCAGATGTGGGAAAATGTGAAGTTGTTCACTTTGGCAGGAAGAATAAAAAAGTAGAGTATTACTTAAATGGAGAATGGCTGCATAATTCTGAGGTGCAGAGGGATCTCAGTGTTCTAGTGCATGTGTCACAAAAAGTTAGTATACAGGTACAGCAAGTAATTAAGGCGGCTAATGGAATGCTATCCTTTATTATGAGGGGGATTGACATGAAAGTAAGGATGTTTTGCTTCAGTTGTACAAGGTATTGGTGCGACTGCACCTCGCATACTGTGTGCAGTTTTAGTCTCCTTATTTAAGGAAAGATGTAAATGCATTGGAGGTGATTCAAAGGAGTTTATTAGATTGATACCTGGAATGAGTGGGTTGACTATGAGGAAAGATTGGACAGACTGGGCTTTCTCTGGGTTTTCTCTTGTGGGTGAGTCCAGGACTAGGGGACACTGTTTTAAAATTAGGAGTCTCCCTTTTAGGACAGAGATGAGGAGAAATTTTTTCTCTGAGGGTTGTGTGACTTTGGAATTCTTTGCCTCAGAAGGTGGAGGTGGCGTCGATGTATATTTTTAAGGCAGAAGTGGATAGATTCTTGTTAGGCAAGGGAATCAAAGGTTATCGGGGTTAGATGGGAATGTGGAAATTGAAACATGAGGTTCAGCCATGATCTTATGGAATGGCGGAGCAGGCTCAAGGGGCCGAATGCTCTACTTCTATTCCTATTTGTTATGTTCGTTCTTATACCTGCTTATTTCTATTTGCGCTGCCAATTCATCTACCATATTGCGAATGCTGTGTGCATTCAGGTAAAGTGCTTTTAATTCTGGCTTATTATTTTTACCATCTCTGGCCTTAACTGCTGGTGCACTCTTATGTTTGTCCAATCTGTCCCTTTCTGACACATTTTGATAACAGTTACCCCTATAACTGTCCTGCTCTTTTTCCTTCTCCATCTTTAGTTTATCACATCTTCCCTCACCCCTGTTTCGTCGAGTAAGAACTTCAAGTAACTGTCTCCAAGCATTTTCCTCTGTTTTTGGAGAGTTTCTTAAATCTACCACCAGCAGTAAAGCCTGTTATGCTGATTCTTCCCGTTGGCCATGCCAGAAATGAATTTCCCAGAATCCTGAGATGGCTGCGGGATGCGTGCCTTGGACTAGAGACCCTCTTGCATCCAACTGTGGTCGCTTACAAAATCAAGCAGCCTTTTCTCTCTGCTGACTACGCAAACTTGTTTGTCTGTGATACTCATTGATTTGTTGAGAAGCCTGCCCTCTTCCCCCATGGCAATGTGAAGCGCAACCCTGCATCCAGGTAGAATTGCTAGTTAACTATTCTTGACCTCAACTTCCTATCATCTTAAAAGTAAATTTACAGCTTACAATACAACTGTTTACATCCTGGCACTGTCGAATGTCAAAGGGAGATGATGAGATTCTGCCTTGTTGGAGATGGTCATTGCCTGACAATTGTGTGGCATTAAAGTTACTTGCCATTTACCAGCCCAAGCCTGACTGTTGTTCAGGTCTAGCTATGTATGGACACGGACTGCTTCAGTATCTGAGGAGTCACGACTGGTACTGAACATTGTGCAATCATCAGCGAGTATCCCAACTTTGGACCTTATGACAGAGGGAAGGTCGTTGATGAAGCAGCTGAAGATGCTGAGGAAACCTGTAGCCCCATTGCTGCAGGATTGGCCTCCAACAATCACAAGCATCTTCCTTTGTGCTAGGTGTGACTCCAACTGTGGAAAGTTTCCCCCCAATTTCCATTGACTTTGAGTTTTGTCAGGGTTCCCTGATGCCACACTTGGTCAAATGCGGCCATGATCTTGCCTTTGGAATTCAGCTCCTTTGACCGTGTTTGGACTAAGGCTGGAATAAGGTCAAGTCAAGTGCCCAACGACATCTTCAATGCCTTCCGTCACTTTGCTGATGATCGAGAATAGACTAATAAGGCAGAAATTGGCTGGAATGGATTAGTCCTGCTTTTGTGGGTAGGATATATCTAGGCAATTTTCCACATTGTTGGATCAATGCCATTGTTGCAGCTCTACTAGAAGAACTTGGCTTGGGTCATGGCCCATTCTGGAGCACTAGTCTTCGCTCCTACTGCTGAGATGTTGTCAGGGTCCATCATTGTTGCTGTATTGAGTGCTTTCAGCCTTTTATTGATAATCACGAGTAATGAATCTGTTGACGCTGTGATGCTGGGGATCTCAGGAGGACACCAAGATGGATCATCCACTCAACACTTCTGGCTGAAGATGGTTTCAAATGCTTCAGCCTTGTCTTTTCAGCTGATGTGTTGGGCTTCCCCAGCATTGAGGATGGGAATATTTGTGGAGCCTCCTCCTCCTGTTACTTGTTTAATTGTCCATCACCAGTCACGACTGGATGTGGCAGGACTGCAGATCTTTGATCTGATCTGTCGGCTGTGGGATTACTTAGTTCTTTCTATTGCATGCTGCTTCTGCTGTTTGGCATGTTTGTCCGGTCGGTGTTGTAATTTTACCAGGTTGGAACCTCATTTTTAGGTATGCCTGGTGGTGCTCTTGACATGCGTTTCTGCACTCCTTCATTGAACCCAGGTTCATCTCTTGGCTTCATGGTAATGGTAGAGTGAGGGATGTACTGGACCATGAGGTTGCAGATTGTTGAATGTAATTCTGTTGCAGGTGATGCCCCACAGTGCCTCATGGCTGCCTAGTTTTGAGCTGCTAGGTCTATTTTGAATCTGTTTCAAATCTATTCCATTTGGCATGGTGGTAGTGCCACAGGACACGGTGGACAGTTTCCTCATCGTGAAGATGGGCCTTCACCTCCCTAAGAACTGCACAGGGGTCATGTCTACGAATGTTATCTTGACAGATGCATCTGCGACAGGTAGTTAAGCGAGAGCAATAGCTTGAGATACGTGGAGGCAGCAAGAGGTGGATGTGAGACTAGCAGCATTGATGGGTGAGAGAGAGTGTGAGGTGAGTATGTAGATAGTAGGCGGTGATCCGGAGTGTCAGGGGCTGTTGGTGGGTGAGTGAAGGGAATGTGGTGCACTGAGAGGATTGTGTGTCGAAGATGTGATATGAGATGCATTTGGTGATTCCAATCACCGCTGTGAGTCAATGACACCAGTTTCTCGTATTTGATCTGCCTGACCACCTGATCCCACTCCCTTCCTTTTGAAAGTAGCTGTTGAGGGTCTCCTGACCTTCATGGGGCCCTGCCATATCTCTCCCTGCCCATCTGCACTACCAATGCCTCCGGAATTGCAACCATCGCTTTGGATCGACTGTGGTATTCACTTTGTAAGAATTTCTATTGTAGTAGTTTTTGTGGAATTTCTTTTTAAACAACAGCCTGCCTTTAACATTACATTAAGTATTATTTGCATGCAGTCAATTCAAATGCACCTTGACTATTTAAATCCTTCTAGCCAAAGTACTTATTCATCAAAAATTACAATAAGTTGACGGTATGAGATTTTGTAAGAGTTTATTGATTATACTAATTTCTGTATTTGCCTAATTCATAGCTTAAAGGAATTGGAAAGTGCTAAAATATTTTCTGTGGTCTCATTTAATGAAAAGCTAAAATTGCCGAAAAATACTTGGTGTCATCTTGATTTTACGCAGGTGCTCCATTATTAGGTAGTTATTTTGTGGACTGCTAGTGGAAAAAACTTCTAAATAATCTACTTGTTTACCACAAGTTTATCCATAATACCACATATAGGATAGAACTGTGGAAAGTTATGCTTGCTGGTATTGAAGATATTGATGGACACTGCTTAGAGTTTCTCTTGTGCTATTATAGAACAAAAGGCTGTTGGATAAACTGTCTCAATGGCAGACCCATCATGGTCATGACGTGGGGATGTGCTGAGGATAGGTGAAAGTTAAAAGACTTTTAAAAAAAGGATTCAATTTTTGTGCTCAGAAAATGAGAGATATCCTTGTTAGGAATACGTTTTCCCATTTGTTTCCACTACTTGATCACGACCAGTCTTGGGTGAGAGAACCTGCATTTATATAGCATTTTTCACAAGCTCAGGACATCCCAAAGTGGTGTAAAACCAATGAAATACTTCTGAAGTGTGTTCAGTGCTGTAACATAGGGAAATGCAGCAACCAATTTGTACACCATAAGATTTCACAAAGAGCGACCACTTAATTGCTCGACAATTCTTTTCATGATGCCTATTGAATGCTAAACATTAATGAGGATACAAGGCGATCTTTGCTGCTTTTATTTAAATAATTCCATGGGATCTACTACATGGGGCCTCGCTTTAAAATTTCATTTGAAAGACAAGGCCTTTGACACTGCAGCACTTTCTCAGTCTGATGCTGATATGTCAGCCTAGATTATTGCTTAAATCCCTGGAGTGGAACTTTTGAACCATGCAGGTTTAAGGTCAAGCAAAGTTACCTGTGCATTGTTACAACCAAGTGGCCAAATCCTAGTTTTTAAAATAAAGCACTTGCTATTAAACTATTATTCTGTTTACATTTCCTTCTGGTTTACTTAAAGGTGGTTGACAATGGATTGAGAATTTGGGGTTGAGATTTTGTACTGCAGTACTCCCATTTGACTGTTGTCACCACTGTTCACAAAAGTTCTTTTGAAAAAAAATGGGCACACGTGGAACTGTCCATATGTCTGCTTGTGCATTTAGGAACATTAAGAATGGAAGGACTTCCATTTATCTAGGCCCTGTTTATGTGCACTTGTCAGAATAGTGCCATTTATAGCACACTGCCTTTCCATATCACTTCACACTTGACTGCAGTGAGCTTCGTTTGCCGTGCTTCTGCCCAATTCACATCCTCTCTGTAATCCTGAAGTTTAGAATAATCCTTATTGTTATCTACTACTTCGGCCTGAATTTTCGCAGGAATGGGGAGGGTCTTTAGCTTAGCCAAAATGGCGCAGGAGCCCTGATTCCTGAAGTTCCATTCCTGAACCGAGCGCTCACTGTTTCCCACACTTTTCACCGGGGTGGGGGTGGGGGGAGGCAGAGGACGATGTGGGTTGGAGACGGTGGTGGGCGGGGTGGCAGTTGGAGGTGCGGTGGGTTGTAGTTGGCATATCTGTGGCTCAGGCACATGTAAAAGTGCAGCGCCTTCAAACCGATTCAATTTTCATTAATGGTATGTCCAAAACACAACCTGTGTACTTTACACTTTTCAAGAGACGTCCTAAACTTACTGGAGTTATTTGGATAGGTAGTCTTTTGGGAGAGGTCATGTGCCTTATGGGACTGTTAAAAGTAGGCATGGATGTGCGTAAAAAGTGGACAAATACATTGGAAGTGTCAAGCTCTCAAGGCATTTAAATATCTTGCCCTTAATTGTTTTTTAAAGTCTGCAGTTTAAAAAAAATCTGTTCTTGCTATTTCACTCTGTTGACATAAGCCTGAGATTTATCGTTTTTGGATTTATGCTGCTTAACTGATTTCACAACCTATCATTATCGCAGTTTGCTACCAGTCCACAGTTTGATTGACAGCTCCAAGTGGTTTTAAAGCCTTTGTGGGGCTATGAATACAAATGCTTGTTTTTATCGGGAATTCAATGTTTGAAGGAAATGTTTGTCTTTATAAGGGATTAAGTCGCTGAAGGAATTTAAATTTAGTGAATGGATTTTTACCAATGAGTTTTTTTAACTAGTGAAGTCATCAATTGACATTTAGAACTTTATTCAATCTCAGCATGGATCCTGAGGTCTGCCTCGGTGAATACCAGGTGAGTTGGCATGGAGGTTGTAAGGGAAAGGGTGTTGGGTGGGGGCATGAGTTGGCATGATGGATAGAAAGGACCATGGGGTGGGGGTAGAAGGGCATAGGTTGGTATGGAGGGTATGAGGGACTATGGGGTGTGGGTAGAGAGGCATAGGTTGGTAAGGAGGGTATGAGGCACCATGAGGGTGGGTAGAAGGGCATAGGTTGGCATGGAGAGTATGAGGGGCCATGGGGTGGGCAGCAGGGCATGCATTGGCATGGGGAGTGTGTGGGAAGGGTGAGGTCTCTGGAGGGCTATTGTTTGTTTTAAGCTTTCTCTTACAAGGCCTGGAGCACCAAGGCAGGCCATTCATATAGCTCACTGTTATGATCCTAGACCAGACCCCGATGGTCTGGTCAGGGACCAATAACTTTGTGTAAAGTAGGCAAAGTTTGAGATCCAATACGCTTGCTAACAGAATAAAGCCACAAGATTCCATGGGTTTTGAATGAACAGAAATAAACTTTAATATTCAAGGCCAGAAAGGTAAAACAATTTACATTCTCTATTTTATACTCCAGCATTCAGGGTTAACATGAGGTAAGTGTGGATTAACAGGCAAATCGTGGTCCCACACTATACATTGAATAGCAAATGCAACCACGGATTTCTCAGCAACCCACCCAGATGTCAGTAAACATTGAGAGTCAACCAGTCTTGTTGAACTCTCTCGCACGAGGGATTCCAGTCTTCACTTTCGAAGATCCAGCCTTGGAATTCTCTCCAAAAATTGCTCGAACTTGGACTTCTTCAGTGACAGCTCACCTTGCAGAGTTTTAATCTTGTCTCCTGAGACTCCATTTCCCAGGATTCTCGAGTCTGTGCTCCAGCATCAAATCACATGCACAACTTCAGCTGTTCAGCCACGCCGAGCAGAATATTACTGCTCCAAAGGGGTATGTACCTTTGCCCCATTAGCCTGCTGCATGAAGTCACCAACCTTCTGTTGCCTCCTTAGATCTTCAGGGCTTCTCCTGTGCCTCCATTGCTTAAAGTCTGCCAACCACAGCCCTTTTGCTGCTTGGAGCTGCTTTCTCTGCTCCTCTCTCCTTAACTGGGTCCTCTCCACGTCTCCTGTCTGGGACTCCCTTAGGTACCTTTCCTTGTCCTCTGCCTGGTACTCTTCCCTGGTTATGATGCCCTGATTGTTACCTGATTGAGGTTTTTGCACCATTTCCGTTAATGAAGGCGCAATGGGCCTGTCCCCTGCCCGGAGAACTACAAAGAGATCAGCCATGATTTTAATGAATGGCAGAGTAGGCTCGAGGTGCAGGATGACTTACTTTTGCTCTGATTTCGTATGTTCATATTGCGCATGCGCCGCCCACTTGCACTCCGTGCATGTGCAGAAACACCCAGGGCCATTCCCTGGTTCATTCCCTATGGCAATGCCTTGACCAGTCAGATTTGACTTGCCTGGTTTGAATTTAAACAAAAGCTTGGCAGTTAACTGTTCCCTGGTGCATCCTCCATAGCAATACCTCTACCCAATGAGAGTCCACTTGCCAACCTATCAGCACTCTCTTCTCATGCAGTATAAGTTGTTGATCCCTTTATGATTTGTATTCTTGCAAATCTGTCCAGATCAGTGCAAGACGAAAAGCTTCAACAGCATGCCTTTTTTTTTCAGCAATATTCAAGTTCTGTGCTAAACGACTATTAAATTAAGCTAGTCGGACACGATTTGCCTTTCCAATGTGGCCCACTTGATTAATCCATGCCGTTACAATTAAACTAATACTTTCTCCCTGATTATGGTTTCCAATAACTTCCCCACCACTGTTGTTAGACTGCTTGATCCCTCTTACCTTTCTTGTTGGTGGTATAACTTGAGCAAACTTCCAGTCCCCTGACATTGGGAGGCCTTTATTCCAAAGAGCTAGTTGAATGCTGCACTGAGCACATCTTATGATCTCTATCAATTGATAAATTAACATGGACTGAGATGCCTTACTCATCCTTAATTATCTTTTTATTTCTCAAAATCAAATTTGATTGGTGCCAAACTAGTTTGGAAACACGACCAAAGTAAGGAGAACTTCTTTTTGTGGTCCTCTTGAAAAGAAGTACCTTCGACCCAGTAACGAGTATCCTAACCTCCCATCGTGCAAAAAAAAGTGTCTTGCATTAGATAGTATTGGTTTCTACATGCTTGGCCCAAAAGTGCTATTTTTGTGAATAAACCCATCTTTAAAACAAGGAGAGACACTTCTAGTTCAAACTTTCAGCATAACTATCCATATTTCGTTGACATGAAATTGAACCTTGTCTTTTTCGTCTGTAGACCTGTATTTTATATGTATGTCCCGGGTCCTGATCCTTTTATGCATCTTTGGTATCTTTTAATTCCTATTTGTTTTAGCAAGGGTCGTCTTGTGGCAAAAATCTGCTGACTGAGAATTATAGACTACAGTGGCTATGCTTAACTAAGCATATATTTAGTTTAATGTAATCGCAGGGCTCTGAAAACCTCAGCGTCTACTCTAATGTAAGTACAGATCACCTATTAAGGGCCATCTGTTTAAACTGCATTAAGTGACTAAATTCTTAACTAAATTTAATGAACCCAGCTGTTACGATAAACTTGTGGCTAAAACTGAAACAAACATTGAAGCAAAAATAATTATCACTGAATTTAATCTCACCAGTTTCTGCCTAATCCCAAATATTTGGGGATGGCAAGAGTGCCTTTTCTTTTGCTGCACACTTTGCAACCATGATGCTCTCAGGCTTTCAATTTACTGTACTAAAAGAGTGGTGTACAGGCATGTATCTTGTTTTCATTTCCTTGATGCTATATTCATAATGGCTTGCTGCAAGATGTTGTGTCTTTGTATCTGAGATTGTCAAATAAAAAATGGTTTGTAACAAAAGCAATCTTACTCCAATGAGTTAACATTGCCATGTGGTATGCAAAGGAATAATATGACATGGGTTTTTCACACAATGCATCACTCCATGAGTTTTTTGTTTTAGGTGGACTATTTGATCAGGAGCTAAATGGGATTTAGGAGCACAGAGAAAATTTGTGGTCAATAAATATTTTATAATTGAATTGCCAAGAAGTTTTATTTCTGATATGAAGGACCCATAAAATTCGGTTGTACCAAATTTAGTAGTGCTGAAGGAGTTTAACGTCTTCATTACTCACAAGCCATTAGTTATATTTGTCACTTCTCTGGATAATGCATAGCAATCCCACCAGTCATAGTGAAAAATGTTTCTATTGTAATGTTTCCAAGTTAATAAAATTATAAATCAGAAGAGATATTGGAATAATTGTTTTTTTTTAGCCTTATTGTGGATTTATGTACCTTTTTACCTGAAGCTTTGATTCTAATTACAAGAATGTACAAACAAAGCTGGTTGTAACTACTTGATTTTTTTTTGGTAACTTTTTGCAGCTGGACAGATTTGCCAGTATCCGAGTTCCAGGCAGCAGACGAGGCAGACCAGTTCTTCCAAATCTGAAGCATGCACAACTTTCCAGTCATGACTGGCCTGCACAATCGCCAGAATATGAATATTCCTCAAAGCAGCTGCCAGAGAAGGAAGTTAGTTCACTCTTTGAAAAGATGATGGTAAGTTTTTTCGTAACCTCATGGACTGCTGCTTGCACAGTCTGGTTTTGTTTATTTCCTTTGAACAAAAGTCACAACACATTTGTTAAGTTTTAGAATTGCATGCAAGTTTGTTCATGAAAGTAATGTCTGCTTTTTAAATTCAGTAATTGCTGTACTAGATGTGCAACAATGTTTTGAAGATGCATTGAATAATAAATAACCTCTGTTTTAAGCGGTTTCTGACAACGTTGTTCCATTTTAACACAGATGATAAATTCATAAACTTCATTAAATAGCATGGCCTTTCATTTTGATTAAACACAATTTATGAGTACGCCATGCACATGCGAAGTGCACAGGGAACCGTTTGCGATTCCAAGCTCTGCATCTGCATTACAAATCGCGCCTAAACTGTTTTCTGTGACAGCTCTACGTAAAAACTAATTCTGTGAAGGTTGTGCATCACTGTATAGGTGCTTTATTTTCATTTGAACTATTGAAAGTTTTTTTTGAAGATTCACTGCAAATTGTGAATTTAGCTATGCTATGCAGTACTGTAGTACAAGTGCTTTGTACTGTATAAAATTGACCCAAATCATGTCTAAGTAACAGTTTTCTTCAACTCCCCTGGTCACTAAGGGGAAGACTATTAATTTAGAGGTTAACTTAATATGCTTGGGCATCTTGAGCAAGGTGAGCATGCAATTGATATTGCTAATTCCATAAACCTGACTGAATCTACTGTGCATACTATTAAGAAAAATCAAGAGTAAGCTGAGCTCAGTGGTAAGACTGTAACTTCTTCAACTGCCATGATGTTGCAACACTTGCACAGCCATGTGATGGAGAGAATGGAGCACCGACTGGGCATTTGGATTGAAGATCAGCCCCAATGACGAATTCATTTTAAGCACAGCTGCAGGAATGTTTTTGAAGATTGATTTACTTCTTCTGTCCTGCTGTTGAAAATTGTTGCAAAGCTAAGAACTTTGACAATAAAGCATTGCTGTTTCTGGACAATGCCCCTGGTGATCCAAAAAACTTAAACTATTTGTCTGATAACATCAGGGTTGAATTTCTCCCAGAGAATGTCACTGCTTTAATCCAGCCTATGGATCAAGGTGCCATTGCTACAGTCAAGGTATATTACTTCAGGAAGCCAGCTGATTCGTGAAACTAATGGAGGGGATAAACCCACAGTTCGTGAGTTTTGGCAAAATTTCAACATCGTGCATACCATTAAGTTCATTGGTGAGACTTGGGATGAAGTTCAACCATCAACAAATGTAGTTTGGTGCAATATTTGGCCAGCATGTGTGCATGATTTTCATGGGTTTACCCCTAGTGAAAATACAGCAGATATCAATGAGATTGTGTGAAAAGTTACGCAGTGGGTTTTGATGAATTTGACACAGAGGACGTGGATGAGTTGTTGCAATCTCATAACGAAGCATTATCAGATGAATTTAGAGATGAGTACAATTTTTGGGAAGATGATAAAGACAATGAAATGGAAGTAAATCACGTCAAATCACAATGAAGAAATTAACCAAGCTATTCAGGTTGGCTGTTGAGATGCAGTCTATCAATCAAGATATACACATGGTATATTACAATACCAGTGTTTGTCCTTATTTGGATAAATCCATTGCATGTTACATAGCAATCTACAGGGAAAGGCAGAAGTTTTCCAAGCAGACAAGGATGGACCAGTTCTTAAGTGCCATAGACTCTCCATGAGTTCTGCATCAGCTCCTCTAATTGTGTCTACCAAATCAAATACCAATGAGTCTTCTACAGACTGACCAGTAACCTCCATTCTCACCATGCTGTAGAGAACTTGAAATGCCAGTAAAAATAATTTTCATAATATTTTGTGACTTATTCCTGTGTTCCAGTGTTTGTTTAATCCATAAATTGCATTAAATACATTAATCCATAAAAATAGGTTTTTAATCTAAAAATTACAGGTCAGGAATGTAACCCACTCTTATTCCATGCTTCCTTATAGGAAAGTGGTTTTCATGTTTTCGTTCAGCACGTCATTTTTCAAGAGCATATTAGGACTGCTAAGCGAGGATAGTTGTATTTTCCTCAAAAAAGTAGTTGACCATGTATATCAATGAAACAGAAGCAGAAAATGTTGCAAACACTTTGCAGGTTAGTCAGCATCTGCAGGTTTCAGGTGTGAGCCCCTTTAATGACCTTTCACGCTATTGTAACTGTCCTCTTCCTCAAATGGTCACTGATTTGCAGAGTGGTTTCTGTCCTTGTTTCTAATTTCCAACATTTAGAAATGTTTTGCTTTTTTATTGAATGTCGGTGAATTGATTGTGCAAGTGTTGCTTGGCGGTTGAGGCTGTATTTTTAATTGTTGAGGCCTTTGACTTCTGCTGTCACAATGAGTTGATGCATTCCTTGAAATTCCCTGAACAACTACACCTCTGAGGTTGCACACGTTTTCAAAGCTAGTGAAAATGTTCTTGTCGTTGTTACTGACCAATCATTTGTTAACTTCTGGTATGTATTCTCTGACTTAGGTAGGTTTTCTGATCTGCTTTGTCAACAACTGTGTACGTACTTAACAGTTTGATTGTAATTGCTGCATATTAGTGATAATTTTTCCATCATAATACATTGTTCTACAATAAATCTTGCTTTTCAGTTTAATGTAAAAATTTGTTTTTAGACATTTAAAATGTGGAAAAGAAATGCAATCATTGTTTTAGCCTTAACAAATTGTCGTTACAGAGAACATGCAAGGAACATCAAAATCAAAACATGTCGTTCTGTTTTCCATCTTAGGCCACCTATTAATTCTAACTTGAGCCAAAATAATTAAAATACATTAAGACATTTACTTATACTTCATATTTTTGTATCTAATATATTACATCATTCCTGATGTATCTAATGATTTGTGAAAAAGCTATAAAGTCATGTCAAACGGGAAATGATGACAGGACTTCCTTTATAAAATGCTACAACTTGCAAATCGCATCCTTGTTGTGTCATAACCATTAATGGTTCACAGTTTAACAGTTTAGCCCAGTTCACTCTTTTCATTTTATTTTCCATTGCTTCAAAATTTGTCTTGGTTAAATTTAAAACCTTGGTTTGTGAATCTCCCTTCTCCTCCTTCAATTTGATATCAAGTTCACTGGTCACTTTGTAAGATAGTCCCTTTCATTATATTGCTGACAAATTTTGATTCGTTAATGATCACTAAATCCAGTGTGCTATTATTCTTTCTAAGACACAATTTTCCAGAAAACTGTCCCAAGTACATTCTGGATATACATTGGGGAAAAAATTTGTTTGTGTGGTGCCACTTCAAGTACATCCTGCACAGTGATGCCACTGAAGAAAAACAAGCAGTCCATGAGACTGTTTACTCCCCTGCTCACCGCCCCAGGAATTTGACGTTGTTTGCATCTTTGGCAGCCTTTTGTCTCGCGGGGCGGTGGTTTGTGGCTTTGGTGGTCAGTCCTGTGTTAAGCACTTCCTGGTTCGACTCAGGAGCCCTGCTCTTGTACTGGAGCCCCTGCCGCCTTTGCTGCAGATGAAGACCATGGACTGAGAAGAATCAGTATTTTCTAGCCTGTTTTCTCTGGGCTCTCTTCTCAGCCAGCTGAGCCTTCTGTTTTGCCTTGCCTCTTCCAATACCCCTCCAGACAGGTAGCCCCCCAGAGGTTATGGCCATCAGCGACTGTCTGCCAGTTATCTTGTGTCAGTGTCCACCATCTCGCATGCAGGTGCCTGTGTAGCAGAGGTATGGATGTGTCCGGGAGGTTGTGACCCAGTGGCCAGTTCACAGTACAGAAGGTTTTTGGGTATAGCGTTGTCCTACTTCAGGACTCGTTGTTATCCAATTAACATGGCTGAGCCAGCACAGTCGCCTAATTAGAAATGCTTAAAAGGGGTGCTACCTGAAGGAATTTTTCCCAAATTGCCATTGCTATCTGCTTCTCCCAATCTGAAAATTTAAATCTCCCATTATCACACTGTTTCTGTGACAGACTTCCCTGATCTCTGTACTTAAATATTCCTCTGTTGTACTACTACTGTAAGAAGGCCTGTAGATAACTACCAGGTTCGGTAGCATAGAGGTAATGTTACTGGACCTAGGAATCTAGAGCCCTGGACTAATGCGGCAGACACATTGGTTTAAATCCCACAAAGGCAGTGGGAAAATTAAACTTAATTAATTAATAACTCTGGTATAAAAAAACTAAAAGCCCTGAAAACTAATGGATCATCCTTAAAGGGTCAGGCCAGTAATGTGGCCTGTCTTCTGAAGTGGCCGGGCAGCCACTTGGTTGTATCAAATTGCTAGAGACCGGACTGACCACCTGGCTTAGAACTAGACACTGAAAACGATAAAGGCACACCTTGCCTGTTTGACCCTGCAAAGTCTTTATCACTCAAATCTGGGGATTTGTGAGAGATCTGTCCCTTAGACAGGTTAAGCAACAGTCTGACATAGCCATACTCAGACTTTTGCCCATCGTTTACCACCATGGACTCCTCCATCACTATCCCTGGACATTTTCACCGACAGGAGAACTGCACCAGAGGAGGTGACACAGAAGTGTACAATTGTGGGAGCCCTTCACATTGACTCAACTCTGGACATCATGACATCAGGGAAAACATGGGCAAGGAAGCCTCCTGATGATTATCACCTACTGCCTTCCTTCAGCTGATGAATCAGTGCTACTCTACGTTGACCACTACTTGGAAGAAGCATTGATAGTATCAAGGGCAGAGAATGTACTCTGTGTGGGGTACTTCAATGTCTATCACCAACAGTGGCTTGGTAGCACCACGACTGACCAAGTTGGCCGAGTCCTGAAGGACATACCTGCCAGTCTGGGCTTGTAGCAGGTGGTAAGAGGAATCAAAAAGAGGGAAAAACCTACTTGACCTTGTCCTCACCAATCTACCTGTTGCAGATGCACCGTACATGACAGTATTGTCAGGAGTGACATTGCATATACTTGTCTTCACAATGAGGACACTCTCCATTGTCTTGTGTGGCACTACCATTTTGCTAAATGGGGTAGATTCAGAACAGATCTGGCAGCTCAAAGCTGGGCATCGTGAGGCATTGTGGACCAGCAGCAGTTGTATACAACAATCTCTAATCTCATGGTCATGCATATACCATACTCCACCATTACAATCAGGTTAGGGGACAAACTCTGGTTCAATGTGGAAGGTGGGAGAGCACCCAGGCACACTTAATAAGATGCCAACCTGGTGAAGCTAAAACACAGGACCACATGCATGCTAGACAGTGAAAAAGCATGCTATAGACATACTCAATAGATCAGATCTAAGCCAAGCAATTCTGCCTCAACCAGTCTTGAATGGTGGTGGACAATTAAACAACTAACCGTTGGAAGAGGCTATGCAAACATCCTCATCAATGATGGGGGAGTCCAGAACCTCAGTGCAAAAGACAAGGCTGAAGCATTTGCAGCTGCCTTCAGCTAGAAGTGCCGAGTAGATAATCGACCTCTGCTTCCTCTTAAGGTCACTAGCATCATAGATGTCAGTTTTCAGCCAATTAGATTCACTCCATATGATATCAAGAAATGACTGAAGGCACTTGATACAGCAAAGGCTTTGGGGCCCAACACCCTTCCTGGCTTGTGGTACTGAAGTTTTGTGCTCCAGAACTAGCTGCGCCCCTAGCCATGTTGTTCCAGTGCAGATACAACACTGGCATCTCCCTGGCAATGTGCAAAATTGCCACAAAAAGCAGGACAAATCCAATCATTCTTCTACCAGTCATAAGCAAAGTAATGGGAAGTGTTGTTGACAGTGATCCCAGGTGCTCAGTTTGGGCTCTGCCAGGGCTATTTGGCTCTTGACATCATTGCAGCCTTGGTCCAAACATGGACAAAAGAGCTGAACTCAAGAGGTTAGCCTGATTGCCCTTGGCATCAAGGCAGCATTAAACTGTGGCATCAAGGAGCCCTCGCACTGAAGTCAGTGAAAATCGGGGCGGGGGGGGTGGGGAAATCTCTCCACTGGTTGAATAATACCTAGCACAAAGAAAGATGGTTGTGGTTGTTGGAGGTCAATCAGGTCAGCCCTAGGGCACCGCTGCAGGATTTCCTATTTCCTCTGGTTAGTGCCCCAGGCCCAATCATCTTCAGCTGCTTCATCAATGACCTTTCCACCAAAAGTTTCCTGATGACTGCAAAAGTGTTTAGTGCCATTGATGACTGTGTCCCCAGGCAGTAAGACATGAACCACATTGTGGCTTGGGCTGATGTGGGAAGTACCATTTCCAATTGGAGAGAAACAAAGCAAGTGCCCTTGACATTCAGTGGCATTACCATCACTGAACCCCCAGCATCAACATCCTGGGGGTTACCATTGATCAAATACTTAACTGGACCAGCCTAGAAATATTGTGGCTACAAGAGCAGGTCAGAAGCTGGAAATTCTATGGTGAGTAACTCATCTCCTGACACCCCAAAGGTACAAGTCAGGAGTGTGATGGAAAACTCTCCACTTGCCTGGATGAGTGCAGCTCCAACAACACGAAAGATGACACCATCCATGACACAGCCTGTTTAACCTGCTCCCTATCCACCACGTTAAATGTTCATTTTCCGCCACCGGCACACAGTGGCAGCAGTGTGTACCATCTACAAGATATACTGCAGCAACTTGCCAAGGGTCCTTCAGCAGCATTTTTGAAACTGGTGACCTCTTCCACCCAGATGGACAAGGTCAGCAGAGTGATGGAAAGATTAGCGCCTGCAAGTTGGCCTGCAAATCACAAAACATATTTGCCTGGAATTGTATTGCTGTTCCTTTACCACCGCTGGGTGAAAATCCTGAAACATCACATCACATGGGCTGCAGCAGTTCAAGAAGGTGGCTCACCACCATTTTCTCATAAACAATTAGAGATGGGTAACAAACACTGGCCTTGTCAGCAACGCTCACATCCCATGAAGGAATAAAAGGAAACTCCCAGCAGCATTGGATCCTTTACTGTTCCTTACTTCTATGCATATTGCTCCCATTGCCTGTTCACCCTTTCTGATCTCCTTTCTTTCCACTACTTTCCACTGCTTTGTGTCTTTTATCAGCATTGCTCCTCCTCCTCGTCGTCCTCGTTTTCCAATTTCCCTAAGCTTTCTGATGATCTTGTATCCTGGAATGTTTATCTCCAAATCATGCCCGGCTTGTCGCCATGCCTTTGTAATGGCGATTTATGTCATATCCTCACTTTGTCCAAACTCCCTGATGATGTTGTGTTCTCACTTTTCAACCTACTGTATTTTGGCTGCTGATGGTCTGTACATTGGTGTAATTTGTTTCGGAAGATGTTTATTTTTGTTACTTTTGTTTCTCTTTGTTTCTCTTCCTCATGTGTAATTAAAAAAAATAGTGGGCAAGGAGCCAGTAAGACTCTGTTAATCCCCGATCAGTGTTGGGATCAGAGTTTGGATCGATGCTGAATGTGGAATAATTTGTGGTTTCTTGTGAGATGGGATTGTTGTTGCATCTCCATGTCGAGATTCGTCATAATCCTCGCAAAATCCTCAGTTTAGTAAAGTAGCCCTTCAAAGGGGCTGATAGGTAATTGGTGGCTCCCTGGTATTATTGAGAACATGTTAAAGTTGCGGTGGGAAACATTAGTGGGTTTCTCTTTTTTGTCATATTCAGTTTAACACCATTTCAAAAATACTGGACTATATTTTGAGAATTCACTCCTTGTGCAGAGACTTCCCTAATGGGATTCTGATCATATAATTGGATGTGGACGTTATTGGACCTTAACAGTAGCTCTGGATTTAGCTTCATGGTATCCATGATGACTGAATGAACTGCCAAGTTCTGATAGTTAGTATTACACTTATGCATATAGGAATTATTTGCAATAAGAAATTAGTGCCATCAGCCTTTGCACCATTTTGTTCGAACACGCTGTTGTGTGGAATTTTATTTTTCAGCAGATTATTATGCAAAATCTTTACCTGAGACTATGTGCTTCCAAAGTGAAATGTGACTACATTTATGTAGTGAGAGCATTTTCTACTATTCTTCAAAGTGAAAATGTTTACAGTTCAAACTGATCATCTTTCAGAAAGAAAGATGTTCACCTAAACTTTGCGAAACATTTTTTAGAATGAATATTTCCTAAATACTTAATTGCCATACAGGGAACCTTTGAATCAATTCAAAAGTATTTTCACCAGCTTAATGGCCACTTTGTTAGCTAATGTTAAAAGTTAGCAAGATTTCATTTCCATGAATTCAATGGGGAGTCATTTTTACCATTTTGAGCGTTAGGTTTTATGGTACTTCAGAAAGAATTCCAATGGTTTTGCTGCTCCAGAACTAAATTAGTATGAAGGCGAAGTCATTGAATAACTGGAGTGGATGGCAAAGTAATTTTTTGTTCATGGGATTCGAAATTGCTGGCCAGGTCAGCATTTGTTGCCCATCCCATATTTCCCTTGAGAAGATGGTGTTGAGCTGCTGCATTGAATTGCTGCAATCCATGTAGCATCGGTACACCCACAGTGCCATTAGGAAAGGCGTTTGAGGTTTTTGCTTCAGTTTCAGCGAAAGAACGGCGATATAGTTCCAGGTTAGAATGATGTGTGGCTTGGAGGGTAACTTACAGATGGTGGTTTTTCAAATGCCTGCTGCCCTTGCCCTTCTAAGAGGTTGGAGTTTGGATGGTACTGTTGAAACAGGTTTGGCCAGTTGCTGCAGTGCATCTTGCATGTGGTACAAACTGTTATTACTGTGCACTGGCAGTGGTGGAAATGAATATTTAAGGTGGTGGATGGGTTTCTTTGTCCTGGATGACATTGAGCTTAATGGATGTTTTTGGAGATGCACTCATCCAGGGAAGTGGAGAGTATTCTGTCGCACTCCTGACATGTGCCTTGTAGATAGTGGACTGACTTTGGAGAATTAGGAGGTGAGTTATTCACCATGGAATTCACAGTTGCTGACCCACACTTGTAGCCACAGGCTGGTCCAGTTAAGTTTCTGGTCAATGGCAGCCCTCAGAATGTTGATTTTGGGGTTTCAGTGATGGTCATGTCATTAAATGTCAAGGGGAGATGCTTTGCTTCTCTCTTGTTGGAAATCTTGGGGCATTCAGTGATGGTATTAATGTTGAACGTCAAGGGACAATGGTTGGATTTTGTCTTGTTGAAGATGGTCATTGCTGGCACTTGTACAAACATATGAGCATATGAATTAGGAGCAGGAGTAGGTCACTCGGCCCTTCGAGCCTGCTCTGCCATTCACTAAGATCATGGCTGATTTGATTGTAATCTCAACCCCATATTCCTGCCCACTCTGATAACCTTTCACCCCCTTGCTAATCAAGAATCTATCTAGCTCTGCCTAAAATATATTCAGACTCTGCTTCCACCGCCTTTTGAGGAATAGAGTTCCAAAGACTCATGACCGCCTGAGAGAAAAAATTTCTCTTCATCTGTCTTCACATATCTGTGGTGTGAATGTTACTTGGTACTTTTCAGCCCATGCCTGAATGTTGTCCATGTCTTGCTGCATGTGGGCGTGGACTGCGTCAATATCTGAGGAGTTGCAAATGGTGCAAGCATCTGTGAACATTTCCACTACTGACCTTGTGCAGGGAAGGTGAAGCAGCTGAAGATGGTTGAGCCTAACCTGAGGAACTCCTGCAACGATGACCTGTGGTTGAGATGATTGGCCCTCAACACCACAACTGTATTGCTGAAGAGAGAGACATTCTGCTGAAGCTTTTTGTCTTGCACTCATCAGTATAAACGTAAGAATGCCAAATTTCAAATGATCATAACGTATACTACAAGTGGAAAGGGGTTGCTGAGTGGCAGCAAGTTGACTTGGACTGAGGCATTGCCGTGCAGAAAGCAACAGGGAAGTATGGGCTCCCCTCGCTTCTGGGTAGTTCAAAAAAGGTGCAAGGCTTGAACACGTTCCTTGTGCTTGCAGAGAATGGGTCCCTGCATATGAATGTATATCAATTATAGCAAGAGTAAATGAACCACATTACGAACTTGACTGATCATCTTAAATTAGTTGTTTATGTAACTATCAGCGCATTCAGGACTGTTCACCAAGTGATGCCCAATCACAGAATCACGTCCGATAGTAGACATTTTCATTCGCGTTTTGCAAATGTAGACTAGTTGAGTACTGTTTGTACTCTACCTATTATGATCAACTGGAGGAAGATATTGTTTGATTCATTCAGCTAATCATTGGGATAGACCCTGGAAAGCCAAAGTATCTCAAAAATTTGAGCAGGTTAAGCAACCTGTTTCTCGACGCTACTATGCAGTGGCGATGCAAATGATATTTTCCACTAATAGGGTGCTGCCATCAGTCTAAAAAGACATTTATCCCATGACGATTGAATAACGTGCACAAACTTGTGCTGGTGTGATGCCAGGTTGCAAATACTTCAGCCTTGTTTTTTGCACTGATGTGCTGGGCTCCTGTGTCATTGAGGATGGGGATATTTGTAGATTTGCCTCGTCTGGTTAGTTGTATAATTTTCCATCACCATTCACGACTGGATGTGGCAGGACTGCAGAGCTTAGCTCTGATCCATTGGTTGTGGGATCGCCTAGCTCTGTCTATCGCATGCTGTTTCTGCATGTAAGTAGTTATGTGTTGTATATTCAAGGCTGAGATGGACAGATTTTCAATCAGTAAGGGGATCAAGGATTATGGGGAAAAGGCAGGAAAGTGGAGTTGAGGATTATGAGATCAGCCATGACCTCATTGAATGGTGGAGCAGACTCGATGGGCCGAATGCCCTACTTCTGCTCCAAGTCTTATGGTCCTTTGGTCAGAATTCTGATCTCTGAGAACAAAAGAGTATGAGAGAAAGCTAACTAGAAATATATTGTAACAAAGCAGGTATTTAAAAAGGAAGAGTAATGAAAGCGAATATTGGTCCTCTTGGGAGTGAGCCTGGGGCATCCCATCCCATCTTCAGGGGCAGGGCGACAATGCAGGTCCCAAGTCTACCTCAACCGGAATGGGAATTGAGCCCACGCTTATTGGGATTATTCTGAACCACATGCTAGTCATCAAGCCAACAGAGCTAACCGGCCCCGCTTCTGGGGAATTAATAATGGGAAATTAGGAAATGGTGGAAGTATTGAACAGGTATTTTGTCTCTGTCTTCACTGTGGAAGGCACAAATAACACCCTAGAAATACTTGTAAATAAAGTGGTGAAAGGGAGGGAGGAAATTAAAACAATACAATCACTTGGGGAAAGATACTGAGAAAGCTATTAGAACTAAAGGCTGACAAGTTCCCAGGATCTGATTGCCTGCATCTTAGGGTCTTAAAAGAAGTGGCTACTAAGATAGTAGACGCATTGGTTGTAATTGTCCAAAATTTCCTATATTCTGGAAAGGTCCTGTTAGTTTGGAAAATAGTGAATCTAACTCCCCTCTTCAGCAAAGGAGGGAGGCAGAAAGCAGTAAACTACAGGCCAGTTAGCCTAATATCTGTCATAACGAATCATGCTATAATCTATTATTAAGGAGGTTAGAGCAGGGCATTTAGAAAATCTTAATGTCATCAGGCAGAGTCAACATGGTTTTGCTTGACTAATTTATTTCAGGTTTTTGGAGGAAGTAACTAGCAACGTCAATGTGGTGTACTTGGATTTTCAAAAGGTACTTGATAAGGTGCCACGTTCAAATTTTACTACACAAAATAAGAGCTCGTGGTGTAGGGGGTTAACACATCAGCGTGGCTATCGGATTTGTTAGCTAATGGGAAGCAGAAAGTAGGGATAAATGGGATATTTTCAGGTTGACAAGCTGTAACTAGTGGAGTGCCACAGGGATCAATGCTGGGCCTCAACTATTTACAATCTATATCAATGACTTGGATGAGGGACTGAATGTGTGGTTGTTAAATTTGCTGATGACACATAGGTAGAAAAACAAGTTATCAAGAGGACATAGAATCTACAAAGCAATATAGATAGGTTAAGTGAGTGGGCAAAAATTTGGCAGGTGGAGAAAATGTGGGAAAATGTGAACTTGTCCACTTTGGTAGGAGGAATGGACAAGCAGTGTATTATTTAAATGAAGGGAGATTGCAGAACTCTGCGGTACAGAGGGATCTGGGTGTGCTGGTAGATGCATCACAAGAAGCTAGTATGTAGGCGCAGCAAGTAGGAAGGCAAATGGAATGTTACCATTTATTGCCAAGGGAATGGAATATAAAAGTAGGGAAGTTTTACTGCACTTGTACACGGCCTTGGTGAGATCATGTCTGGAGCGCTGTGTACAGTTTTGGCCTCCCCTCTTAAAGAACTGCTTTACAAGCAGTTCAAAAAAGATTCACTTGACTGATTCCTGAGATGAAGGGGTGATCATGAGGAAATTCTTCCTGCCAAAGTGGACAAGTTCACATTTTGCCACGTTTTCTCCATCTGCCAAATTTTTGCCCACTCACTTAACCTATCTATATTGCTTTGTAGATTCTATGTCCTCATGACAACCTACTTTCTTACCTATCTGTGTGTCATTAGCAAATTTAACAACCACACATTTGGCCCCTTCATCCAAGTCATTGATATAAATTGTAAATAGTTGAGGCCCAACCTGTGGCACTCCACTAGTTACAGCTTGTCAACCCGAAAATACCCCATTTATCCCTACTTTCTGCTTCTTGCTAACTAACAAATCCTCTAGCCATGCTGACCTGTTAACCCCCTACACCATGAGCTCTTATTTTGTGTAGTAAATGCGCAGGTTGGGCCTGCGTACTTACATTGGAGTTTAAAAGAATGAAAGGTGGTCTTATTGAGAAAGTGGACGCTGAGAAAATGTTTCCACTTCTGGGAGAGATGAGAACTAGGGAACACAATTTTAAAAACAAGGGGACTTCCATTTAAGATGGGGATGAGGAGAAATGTTTTCTCTCAGGGTTGTCAGTCTGTGGAATTCTTTTCCCCAGAGAGCAGTGGAGGCTGGGTCGTTGAATATTTTTAAGGCCGAGTCAGAAAGATTCTTGATTGATAAGGGAGTCAAGGGTTACAAGGGGCACAAAGGAAAGTAGATTAGAGGCCACAATCAGATCAGCCATGATCTTATCAAATGTTGGAGCAGGCTCAAGGGCTGAATGGCCAACTGCTCCTAATTCGTATGTTTGTATGTACTTCTACTCCCCTCCCTGTGACGTTATTGGTCCAAGTGAATAGAAACAACTCCACTAGGTTGATGGCCTTGTAATTGCATAAATTGGATGCGGATGCTGGGGGAAGAGTGTCAGTCATTGCTTGGGAAAGTCATGAGCATAGTGTCACATCAAGAATAACTACATTGGAGAAGGTGTGCAGCTTACTATGCATGATATATAGTGGTGCATCTAAATAACACAGCTTGTTTTGCTGGTTCTTCTGACACCCCTTCTGGTACTCCCCCCTACTGCAGCACACCACGATTGTTTCTTTCAACCCAAGCCTTTGTACTGTTCCCCAGTTCCTACTTTTATTCCACCCTCCCCATGCTGTTTTCCCAATCCCCAAATTTTACCATTTCTTACCCTCCCCTTCCTTTTTTCAGGAAGTTCCCCATTGCAATGTAATTTTCAGTATCACCCCATGAACTGCACATCCAAACCCAAGATCCTAATCCCTGAAGTCCACCTCTTGAAAACTCCCACTCCTCGTTACCATCACCTCATTGCTGACATGTTTCAAATCCACCCTTCCATCACTGCCAAACGTGGCATTGCTTTCATACATCTCTTGCATCTCTGATCATGCTCCTGGACTCTGACACCCTCCTTTTTTGCATCTACTGGTATATCAGACCCTGATAAATTCTCCTTGTTCCCAAATATTAGGACTGTCTCTTCCAGCATTCCATCAGAAAGCAACCCAGCTCCTGGTTCTTCAAACTATCACCTTTCCCCTGGACCCACATCTGATGTTCTCCTGGTGCTCATATTTAATGTGTCATGAAGAGATATTAATGTCTATAATGTTACTGGAAATTATTTTTTAAATAGAATTGTAGTGGGGTATGTGTGTCTTAATTGGATTAGAGCCAGCTAGCCTGGGTGCTTTGATGTATAGAAAGAAGTAAGTTTGAAGTGGTAATTAGATAAACATGGAGAAGTTTAGAAACGTAGGTGTCAAGGAGGCAATTTGTATTTTTAAATAAACCATTCAAAAGAATGGGTGAGATCTTACATTTAGCTGGGAGACACCAAGCAATATGTTTATATCACTAATAAAATTAGTGGGATGAAAATGTTATTGTTAGAAGATGTGACGCTAAAAGCCTAGGATACAATGGAAAATTTACATACAAAGGGGAAGCTAGGTATAAACAGAAGGGAGTTTGTGTGTGTAAGTCAGAGGCATTTAAGATCTAACCAGCCTGTAAGCCTCCAACTGTCTGCAAAGGAAACAAATTGAAAGGATCCTCATTTTGAATTCATTAGGTCAAATGTGCTTTGCCTGGTGTCTAAAGTCTATGGGCTACTGTTGCCTTGGTGAAGATTTACCTGGGAGTGATTAATTTGGGGATTTGTTTAAAAGTTATTATGGTAATAATCTGTAGACGTGTATGTGTTTAATTTTAAAATTAATAAATGTTTAAATTTAGTTTTATATAAAAAAACCTTTCGAGGCTCGGTGGTCTTATTCCTGAATTCAGAGTAGCACCTCAAACATACCAATTGAAAATATAGGTTATGGCAGTAGTTCAAGTTTCCCTCTGGGATTTAAACAAATCTGCCTTTACCAACTGCTGTGTCATAACAAATGTTTTCAGACATTACCAACCTTTAGGCCTCCTTTCATAGTGCTGTGACATATTCTATATGCAACCTGGGGCACCTGCCCCGTGGTTTTGCTCTGTTCCTTTGGCTTTTTAAAAAAAAAGTTTGTGATGGAATAAACTACATAGTTAAGTCACTGGATCATTATTAAAATTAAATTTTAAGTTGCCAGATATGAGCATAATCATAGAAATTAGCCTCAAAACACCAACAGTGCTTTTAAAATAAGTTACAATTTGGCTTATTCAATTGCTATAAATCAATGACCCTGAAAATATATTGTTCGTTTTATAACATTAAGCAGCAAATGGCGTGACTTCCTGTGAGTAATATATAATACTGAAACAAAAAATTGGCAGTGTACTGTTGTCACCTTTATTAGCCACACTACCATAAAGCCTTAGTTTTATATTGGCAAAAAAATGTAAATTTATGGTTTTATTTGGCTGTGTTTATGGTTATGAATAAGTTAATTAGAAATTGCATGCCAAAATTTACTACTTACATTGTCTTTGTTTCAGCTTTGAGTTCTGTGGGTAGCAGGATTTAGTGCTTTGATTGTGGGGGATTGGGGTAGGATTCTATCTGAAATAGGAAAATGTAGCCCTTATTTGCATCAGGCACCAAGTCAATTAGGTAATTTGAATAGATCAATATGAACCTGAAAGTCAGTTTCAGATTAAGTTGTTGCAAAAATGAAGGATTTTGTCCTGGTTTGGCTTGTTAGGGTTTTTAAAAAAAAGATTTTCATAAGGCATTGTTTTAAAATGAGCTACAGTGAAGACTCAGTATTGTAGCTTGGATCACTGTGAGGACCATATGGTCTGTTTTCTTCCTGATAAAGGGAAGAAATAGCCTTAGTCAAACAAGCGCGTGCAAAGGAATTTCCTCAGTTAATATCCTCCTGTTTAATGCTTCCCCGTTAGCCCACTGAGCTGTCCTCCTGCAGCTTCAACATTGATGGAGTCTTCATTTCTGACTTTAACCTCCATCTTAATTCGCCTTGCCTGATGCACTTCTGATGTTACTGTCCTCCTCAAACCTCACCTTCCACATGAACTTACTTACCCATATTTATAGTCATTGACCTTATCATCCCATGTTGCCATTCTACTCCTATGGTCTCTGAACACAGACAAGTTATCTCTAACCACTTGTATCTTTCACTATGCTCATCCCCTATCCATGCCCAATCCAGGAAAAATTTCTACTCCCAAATCATGTACTACTGCGTGTCCATACCAATAACCTAATCTTTGACCTACCATTCACCATGATTCTTCTGCAGCTATCAATCTGCTTAGCTATTCCTTCTCCTGTACATTTGATATCCTGTTCCCTGTAAAACCATTATACTCTCCCACTTTGGTTGCTCTCCTTTGTTCCCTTGTCTCCAAAGGATCCAAACTTGAATGTATCTGGTGCACAACTATTTTCGTGATCCATCGACATCTTGTTGGACCATGTCAAGTGCTATCAAGCCTCGTTATTTATCTTCCAAATTTAGTCACTATTCTAGGATCATCCCCGAGAGCAAGATAACCCCCAGCTTCAGGCGTCAACTGTCTGTTCTTCCTTGCATCCCCTCAGCGCCTCACCCCTTCAGCTCTAACAACAAACCAAGTAGCTTGTGGGTTAATGTCTCTTCTTGCCCATGCAGCCCAACCTCTCAGAAAGCTCCTACCTGACCAAACCTTGAACCCTCATCTTTCTCCCCATTTCCCCATATGTCCTCAACTTAAATTGCCCATGAAACTTGCCCCCGCTACTAAACACTTTTATGAGGTGAATGAACTAACTTTCCATTTTTGCTTTTATAAAGAAAGGAACTTGCATTTATAACCGAATTGCACATCTCGGATTGTTCTAAAGTGCTTATGTTTTTCGCTACTCACTGGGTTGCCCAAATTGGCTGATTAATTTAGGGGAGCTAAGAAAGAAACTTTATCACCTTGGCATTTTGATCCACTGCAACATGAAATAAAGTGTTAATCCCTCGTTATTGCATAGATACTTGACATTAATGCAGTTCACAGTTTATTGTATATATTATGCAGCTGGTGTAAAGAAAATATAATTTTTTCCAATATTACTGTGGGATACTGTGAAGCAGGCTTGTGGGAGTGTGTGTGTGTCTGTGTGACTAACTTAATTAGACTGAAGACAGTCAGACTGCAAGGTTTAAATCATCAAAGAGTTGGGTGTAAAACAAGCATTTTTGAAGTTGAATTAGACAAGCTAAGATGGGATACAAGTAAATACAACATGAATAGGAATTTATATTAGGAGATAACTGAGGAGTTGAATTTTTAGCTGTTGAATTTCAAAGAGAGAAAAGGACGTTTTACGACTGGCAAAGGTCATACAGGAATAAAGCAAAGTTATTAAGTTTATTTTCCCCGAAAGTGGTGGCCATAAAGACAATATGAAATATTTTAGATTCTGGGAAAGGTAACTTTTGAAAGAAAGTTTAAAAACAATGGGTTTAAAGATGAAAGGAGAAAAATGCATTTAACAAAAGCTTGGAAGCTATTTGAGGTGTTTCTGGCCATGTGATCTTAAAGAGTGTGCTGTGTGAGCATAGTCTGGTGCAGAAAGTAGCTTCTAGCCACCACAGAGAAGGGCGTGGTTATTCCAGAAAGCAAGGTTTTGTTATAAACCTTGGATTTCCATTGTCAAGGGAAAGGGAAGCTTGTGAAATACCTCCCTTCTAGCAACAGTGGGGACATTGCGGTAATTTTACTGGATGTTTTATAGATTAAGAATCTATAGGGACTGTTGCCTGGAAACGGGTGTTTATTTGAGAGTCTAGCTAAGTAGAAATCGTTTGGGGAAATGTAAAACTAAATTTAACTGTGTAACTGTAATCTTGTGTATTTAAGCTTTCTTTTGTAAAAGTTTTAATTTAATATTCAAAATCTCCAGAAGCGGTAGTGGAACCTTTACTTCTGACTTCAGTACACATACCTTCTCATAATAAGTAAAAATTGCAAAATTGTTGTGATGGTCAGACCAAGTTTCCTTTTGGGATTTGGTCAGCCCAGCAAATATCACCTGCCATATCATAACACTGGGAAAATTGTATTACAAAATCTTTGGATGAACAATATGCTTGGACACACATTTTTATCTGGTGTGATTCTTACCTGTGCCCTTTAATCCGATGTTATGGACAGGGGAGAGAGGCAAACTGAACTTGTTTATTTTTCTCGCTGTCTGTCCGTAAACAGAGGTGACTTAATTTTTGAAATGGACTGTGGCGTATTTCTCCAAAGCCCCTGTTTGAGAAATCAATTTTAAAGTGACTCACAGCAAACTCTCTTTAGGGTTAAATCAAAACACATTCAAACCCAGGGGATGGCCTTTGCAATGGCTGGCGTGCACGCACACAAGCAAGCACATAAAAAGGAGATAGGAAAGAAGTATTTTACAACGAGGAATAACTTAAAACGAAAAAACCCAAAGATATGGATATTAATTCACGTGAGTGTCAGAGTCCAGTGAGGGTTCCTTCATGTAGGAATTGAAGTTCAGGCGGGTTCAACTGGCTGAAAGCAGAAGTTGCCAAATTTCTTCAAAATTGGTGATGACGCAGCAAGATGATGTTGGTATCCAGAGACTTGGCCCACTCTTTGGGTAATGGCAGGAATCTTCCAGAGAACCAGGCTTCGAGGAGGCGGAGACTTGAGGCAGGCTTTATTGTCAGCCTGGACTCATGCTTTTGGTGTTCGCAGGCTGGATATTAACAGCAGGCTGCTCTGGGAGTCCAAGAATGTAACATTAAAACTTTCCAAAGACCAAAGGAACTTAGGGCATGTGGTATTGCACATTAATGAGTCAGTTTCAGGTTAACAATCAGTTTCTATTTCTCTGGTCAAAATCCATTGCCCACCTTAGGAGACAGAAGGTGGGTATTAGCGCCTCCACAGGTATAACAAGTTTCGATGACTCTTTCTTTGTTATATGTCCAGGCTGTTTCATTGGCTGTTATGGGCCCACACAATGATAGATGTGAGATTCCACAAGGATGTAGGTTGAGCTTTGTTTATAATTACTGTTGGAAGTCTCCAGAACTGTAGTCACCTTCCAAATCATGTGACCTGTAGCAGCCATGTTTTTCGTCCAACAAAGTCTACTTTTAAATAAGCAGAAAATCAGGTTTGATGTAAACAGTTTATGATCCCTTTCATGCCTTATGGTCATGACACTGGTTAATATTTTTTATAAGTCATTCTAAAATTTGGATGTTTAATCATTAATTTATGAAATTTTGGTTCAGCTACAGTTTTGACTAATGCTAGCTGCCCACTAATTTGAATACATTCTGGTGCAGTGGCAGGTACAGTAAAATTGCATGTTGAGTAAATGAAGATTGTGGGTTTGTTCTACAGAAATAAGCAGGAAAAAAGTTGGAAATCTGAGATATTCTCCAAAGACTGGTTCTAATAAAGACAGGTGGCTTTCTGTTTCCAGAAAACATAATAGATCAGATTGTGAACTGTGCAAGAGAAAATCAAATGTCTGTTTTACATTATTAGTTTAATCTGCAATAGTTGAGTGTTAATATGAATTGCATCACACACCTGCTCATTGTCAGTTATGTCAATGAGGTGGAGGCTCATTAATGTAGTAATATATTAAATTTTGTTTGGACTGAGGGAGGGGACTTGGTGACATAATTGGAATGTTTTTTCTTGGTGTATTTGTTGGTGAGTATTTGTCATGTTAATAAGATAATTTTCTGAAGTTAATGAATGAGAAGATAAAATATCTAGTCTTGCAGGTTATGGTGCTTCATGTGCTTATCCAAGTGATTTTTTAGATGCAATGTGGGTTTCTTCCTCTATCTGTCTTCCAGGCGCTGAATTCCAGACCTCCTGTACCCTCTGGGTGAAAAAGTTACCCCTCAGCTCTCTTCTAATCCTTCTACAATTATTATAAACATGTTCCCCTTTGTTATTGACCTTTCTGTTTAAAAGAAAAAGTAGGTCCACTCTAGGCCCCTCATAATTTTATACATCCCAAATAAAACCCTCCTCAGCCTCTTCCTTCCCAATCTTTGGCCATAGCTAAAATTTTCCATTCCTGGCAACATTCTGGTACCCTCTGATATGATCACATTGTTCCTATATTTCTTATACTTTATGCCTTGGCCAATAAAGCAAAGTATCCCATATGCCACCTTCAGTGCCTTAACCCCATCTAATCTTCAGAGATCTGTAGATATGCAGTCCAACGTTTCTCTGTTCCTCTATGCGTCTCAGTAACCAAACATTTATTGTATATTCCCTTGCCTTGTCTTCTGTCTCAAAATGTGCTGCCTCGCACTTCTCTGGATTGAATTTGTTTGTAATTTTTTATCCACTCATTGAGCCCATTGAGATCTTCCTGTAATCCACAACATTCTTCCACACTATCAACTAGGTGGCCAATTTTCATACCATCTGCAACCCTTTGAATCAGGCCACTTGCACTTAAATCTAAATCATTGATACATACCACAAAAAGCAAGGGACCTGGCACTGAGCCTTGCTGAACCCCACTCGAAACAACATTCCAATAACAAAAGGTGGTGGTGGTGGTGGGGGGGGTGGTGTGTGTGTGTGTGTATATGTGCGGGTGCGCGCGCAACCAATCGCTGCCATTTTATATGGGTGGGCCAATTAAGGCCCATCCAGCGTGATGCGCGCCCGGAAGCGCATGTGCGCGAAAGAGCGCAGAAATCTCCCTGAGGCACAGAGCTGCCTCGGGAAGATTAGTTTAAGTTTAAAAATTTTAATTAAGTAAAAGAAAATTTTTAGGACATGTCCTCTCGCGTGAAACTGTCACATGAGCTGGGACATGTATATGAATTTTATTAAAAGATTTTTCAAACCTTTAAAAACTTTCATGAGACCTCATCCCGCTCGTCGATGAGGTTCCATGAAAAGTGCGAAGGTCGCCTGGGTTAAGGTCGCCTTAAGGTTGGCCTCGGTTTATCGATTTAATTGATAGTTAACTGGTCTTAATAGGCCTTTGACAGTTCGGCGGGTGCGCAGCCGACTCGGGTGTGCATCTGCCGAACTGAAAATCTGAATGACACATGGTGACGTTGGGACGCACGCTAGATGTCACTGCGCGTCATTTTACTTCAAGCTCAATTCTTACTTTTAACCTGTATGACCGTATCTGCATTTGTTTTATCCTTTCTAGCCTTTCATAGTTAATAAACTTACTCTTACCTTTAACTCAAGAAAGCCTGAAAAAATTGGCTCCTTCAAAACCAGAACGATTGGGTCTGGGATAAAGATCTGTGAAAGGGACCCTTTTTAGATTAAATCTTCTTGTGACCAATTAAAGACAGGGAGCCAGTTCATCCCCCCTCACCTGGGCATAACAATTCGGGGGTGTCCCAGCCAGATGGTGACAAATTGAGGGGTTTCACCTGGACCAAGAACTTTGGGGAACCTCACCCGGGGGGTGGGTCATAAAACTTATGAAGCTACATAATAGGATGACATACAAGCTAAACATCGGAAGCAGCAGGTGATAGACAGAGCTAAGCGATCTCACAACCAAATCAATGCCACATCCAGTTGTGAATTGTAATAGATAATTAAACAACTAACTGAACTGAGAGGGCTCCACAAACATCCCCATCCTCAATGATGGGGGAACCAATCCAATGGAAAAGATGAGGCTGAAAAAGCATTTGCAATTACATTCAGTCATTAGTCCTGAGTGGATAATTTACCTCCTCTTCCTCCTCCAGAGGTTCACAGATGCCAATCTTCAGCCAGTTTGATTTACTCCACGTGATATCAATAAATGGCTGAATGCACTGGATACAGCAAAGGCGATGGACCCTGACAATATCATGGTTGTAGTACTGAAGGCATGCGCTCCAGAACTATTCCTGCTCTTGGCTAAACTACTGCAGTACAAATACAGCATTGGCATCTAAAATTGCCCAGTTATGTCTTGTCCATAAACAGCAGGGCAAATCCAATCCTGCCAATTACCACCCCATTGGTATACTGTCAAGCATAGGCAAATTAATGGAAGGTGTTATTGACAGTGATATCAAGCAGCAGTTTCCTGGCAATAACCTGCTCACCATGCACAGTTCGGATTCTGCCAGAGCCACTTGGTTCCAGACCTCATTACAACCTTGGTTCAAATGTGGACAAAAGAGCTGAATTCGAGGTGAGGTGAGTGTGACTGCCCTTGACATTAAGGCTGCATTTGACAAAGAGTGGTACCAGGCAGCACTTGCAAAATTGAATCCAATGGGAATCAGAGGGAAAATTCTCCACTTGTTTGTGGTTGTTGGAGGCCAATCATATCAACTCCAGGATATTGTTTCAGCCGTTCCTTGGGGCAGTATCCTCGGCCTAACCATCTTCAACTACTTCATCAATGACCTCCCCTCCATCATAAGGTCAGAAGTGGGGATGCTTGCTAATGTTTCCACAGTATACGGTACCATTTGCGACGATTCACATAATAAAGCAATCCATGCCCACATGCAGCAAGACCTGGACAACATTAAAGCTTGGGCTTCTAAATGGCAAGCAATATTTGCGCCACACAGGTGCCTGGCAATGACCATCTCCAACAAGAGAGAATCTAACCGATTCCCCATGATGTTCAGTGGCCTCACTATCCACCATCAAAATCCCGGAGCCTTTTCGTCGCCATGGCGGACGGCTTCAACAAGGTCCTGCTCCTCGATGGCTGAGGCCACCTCCTTGGCCGCCTGGCTGCCATTGTAGCTAAACAGATCTTACTAGGTACTCTTCATTTACTCACTACTTGTAACCTCGTTGTAAGGCATTTCGTCTAGGATGTGGATGATGAATGATTTAGTTTTGAAGGTTTCAATGAGAATACTTTCATGCACTACCATCTGAAGCACAATTGTATCATGATCCAGTTTGCTTGTTTAGCCGTACCTAATGTTTCAGTCATACTGAAACTTGTCTCTCCTCTTTTGAAAAGGCCACAAAGTGGTGGTGGTGAGGTATGAAGGGATTAACATCTCTGGGAACTTCTACCGAAATAAACTTAAGTATCTTGCTTTTTTGCGCAAGAGGATGAATACTAACCCCTCTCGTGGCCCATATCACTTCAGAGCACCAAGCCGGATCTTCTGGAGGACTGTAAGAGGTATGTTGCCGCACAAGACAAAGCGAGGTCAAGCTGCCTTGGACAGACTGAAGGTCTTTGATGGGATCCCTCCTCCATATGACAAGAGGAAACGTATGGTTGTGCCAGCAGCCCTGAAGATTGTACGTTTGAAGCCAACTCGTAAGTTTGCTCTCCTTGGTCGCCTTGCTCATGAAGTTGGTTGGAAATACCAGGCAGTTACAGCCACTCTTGAAGAGAAGCGGAAAGAAAAAGCCAAGTTTCACTATGAGAAAAAGAAGAAAATTTTAAAACTGAAGAAGGTAGCTGAGAAGAATGTTGAAAGCAAAATTGCCAAGGACACTGCAGTGCTGAAACAATATGGTGTTCTTGTTTAATATATTCACTCAGAGGCATTGACAATAAAAGTTGTAGAAAAAAAAAATCAACATCCTGGGGGGTTACCATTGACCAGAAACTTAGCTGGATCAGCCATATAAATACGATAACTACAAAAGCAGCTCAGAGGCTAGGAATTCTGTGGTGAGTAACTCATCTCCTGACTTCTCAAAACCTGCCCATTGGCCCTACAAGGCACAAGTCAGGAGTGTGATGGAATACTCTGCATTTGCCTGGATGAATGCAGCTCCAACAACATTCAAGAAGCTCAACACCATTCAGGACAAAGAAGCCTGCTTGATCAGCACCCTGTCCACCTTATTAAACATGCATTCTCTCCACCACAAGCAAACAGTGGGCAGCAGTGTGTGCCATCTGCAGGATGCAGTGCTGCAACTTGCCAAGGTTTCTTCGACAACTCCCAACGCCGTCACCTCTCCCACCGAGAAGGACAAGGGCAGCAGAAGCATGGGACCTACAAATTCTCCAAGCCACATAGCATCCTGACTTGGAACTATCTTGCTGCCCCTTCACTGTCTCTGGGTCTAAAACCTGGAACTGCCTTCTGAACAGTGCTGTGTGTGTACTTACACCACATAGACTGCAGTGGTTCAAGAAGGCAGCTCATCACACCTTCTCAAGGGCAATTGGGGTTGGGCAACAAATGCTTGCCTTGCCTGAAACCCTCATCCCATGATCTAATTAAAAAGCAATATCATTAACTAAAATAATTCCAATCTGAAAAGTGCTTCCGAAACAGGAACAAAACTGAGTGTGAGAGCGCCAATTTAGGATCATTCACTGCATATTCTGTGCAGCATATTAATTGAACTTTCCACTGACCAGATGTCTGAGGGAGAGATTGCGGTCAGAGTTGAGCTCTGCTGCATGCACTCCAGGTGTGCTGCTGCATCCAACTGTTTTGGACAGTTGCCTGTGAGGCCATCAGGACTATGCCTGGCAAGTGGCTTTAGAATCTATGTGTGGAGTTAAGTTATCCCTGTGCACGAGAAGCTGTATCCCCATTGTGGCAAAGCATTCAGCTTTCTGTACCCCCCCCACAACCAACATGTTTTTAAAGTAACTATGGGATGCATATTGTGGAATGTGTTTTGTAGGCTCTGCTTCCTCAGTTAAACAAACATGATTTGCTCTGAGGCCTGTTCTTGGAGGTCAACAAAGCACACATCCTCATGTTCTTGGATATCGAAACTGTTGTCCAGGAGACAGAGCTTAGCAACACAGGAATCATAAATTGCTATTAGTGATGTGGCGAAGCTCAGTTTTGCACATAATCAACTGATGCATACTTGGACCTCATTCTATGTAGTTTAACACCACCCCAGTAAATGTGGAAACAACTATTTTCAGCATGTTCTGCCTCTAGTAGACATGTAACCTCACTAGCAAAAGTCCGTTGCATTTTCCTACAAGCAGTCGGCAAATTCTATACTGATCTGTAAGTATACTGACCTTCTAGAATATGGATAACATTATCTTACCTTAAGGGTCAAGTTCTCAATTTCATGTCATTTTTGAAAAAATAGAATCACTTTCTGACAGGAGCTTTTTCCATAGAACAGTGTTGATGAAGTCCAAAATTAGATTTGAATCCTCAAATGGCATGGATTTTGGTTCAGAATTTTCCCACCTGTGATACAATTTGTTTGCTTGAATTTCTGTTGGAGTGTTTTGATTTTAACCCATTCATTCGCAGAAACCCATTTTTCTATTTCATCTGTTTTTGCTCTTTTTTTTAGGGAAGCTTAAGTATTGAAGTAGCATCTTTGAATCTAACTGATAGTATTTTGAAAAATAACATCTCAAATGAATGTAGTGAGTGGCCTTGTCATTGGAAAGAATTTGTCCCATTTTTCTTTTATGCAAGGGATGCTCCTTAAATGGTTGTATCATCCTTGGGAGTTTTGTTTTGGTCTTGTGATGTATGAGTGATGGATTTGCTGGCCATTAAACATCCCGAGTAACTTGACACATCTGAGCAGCCTCACCAACATTGCTGCAATTAGTGGGAGTTTATCTTGGGAGATTGAGATGGATTTAAGTTCAGTTTTGTTTAAGTCTTAAGAACTTTTCTTGTGTTTCATCATAGTTTTCTACTAGATTAAGATGGGAAAATTAGGACAGATGTATTTTGCTGCTTTCTGAGGGGGGTTTGCTTCTGCCTGATCTCATTGATTTATAATGCACAAAGTTGTGATCTCAGTGGGAGTTGATTTTGTCTGCTTGCTTGGTATGTCATAGCACTCGGTCATTAGATTTTATTGGCTGATCAGACATTTAAGATATGTTTGGTTTCTGCAAGAAAGAACTATTTCCATAAACTGTGGCTATTTAACCCCATAGGCGTGTCTTATTCCCGAGGCACTCGGATCGGATGTATTTTGAAGTGAACACCTCTGAGGCTGATATCCAAGCAGCCTTTTTGCTGCTTGTATAATGTAACACAATTAACACTGAGAGAAGTCAGTTTTAATTAGTTATGTGTGACATCTGTCACTCTTTCCTAGCTCTTTCCTAGCTCTTTCATTTTCAAAGAGTGAGCAACTTTGTCACCTGATCTTGGTTCTTCACTGAATATTTGCTTTGCCACTGGAGCTAGTGACACACTTCGTGAACATTAAGCATCATGGATGCTAGTCTGAAAAAAGTATAACACTGCAGAATATATATTTTAATGATTTTGTATTTTAGGTTTTATGTTAAACCTAGTTATTTATAAGAATCTCTTAAGCCTTTGTACTCTAGATGCACCTTTGGCTGTGCCTCTGGTTGCTTGCAGAAGCGTGTCTTTGCTCCGTAGATCCTTGAGACTATCCAAGAATGAACAATCTTTCCAAGTTTGGTAGTGTGCTCAGGATAATGAACCAAAAAAACCCTTTTTCTGATTTGTTTTTCTGCTGGTTTTATCCTATAGCTTCACACCATCCTTTTTGTGCCTTTGAATAGTGGAATAATGACACCACACTTCAGACTTTAATTACTAACTGGCAATGTTTTTTGTCATGTATTTCTGTCAGCCTTCAACAATCCTAAGTATTTGTCCACATTTATACTGGGTTGTCCCTAGGCAACTCAATTTGTTTTACGTAAATTTCAAGTTCCGATTGCTAGCAGGTATATGTGCGAGAGAGACAGTTGGAGAGAAAGACGGACATTATGATCTCACTCAAATTTGAATTGTTCTAAAAGTACAAGTGAATTAAATTTAAAGCAAACAGATTCTCTTTGGGGGCCACAGTTAAGCTGGGAGCAATGGAGGGAAACAGAATGAGGTTACCATTTTGCCTGGTTGGAGAGATCAGATTGGGAGTGGGTAGATAGTGGTTGTAAGAGGTCTTGTGGCACAGTGGATAGTGTCCCTGCCTCTGAGCCAGAAGCTCTGGGTTCAAGTCCCACTCCAGGACTTGATGGTAAAGGAAGGTGCATTCCAATGTGGGCAGACACCTTGTAAATCCTTCCAATGTACGCCAATGGCTGGCGGCAAGCCCGGAGAGATTCCTGGTCAGCCATGTGATAGAAAGAATATTGGAGCCTTTACCATTGCTATCCTTAGCTCCAGACACATGTTGCCACAGCAACTCGGACAGTTGGGAGGGGCGGGTTGGCTGGATGGACAGTATGGACCAGATTATTGCCAACAGGATTGATCCCCCTTCCGTTTGGGTGGATTCAGGACCTGCCTCTTTGCCCTACCTGTGTGGGGGTTGTGGCACTGTGGGTTGGATCTTTGGGCAAAGAACTCAAGAAGATGAAGAAGACAGTGGTTAACATTGCAAGGGAAGGATGCTGTGGGGGAAGAGATGGAATGGAAGTTGAGCTTCTTAACTTGTACCCCAAATGCAGCCTACTGTTTTTGATTTAGTTAAAGAGGTAGAAGAAAGGGAGAAAAGCAGAATAGGGAAGAGAGAAAATAAGGAGTTGGGAGAGAGAGAATTTGCAGAGATGAGAAAGGGACAAAGAAGTAGAAGAAAAGAGACAGAAAAACAGCAAACAAATATGGCAGAGACAGGTAAAAGGGAATCTTAGCCTATACCTTGTGCAACACCTAAAGATATTAATAGATTGTGATAAAAGCAAAATACTGCAGATGCTGTAAATCTGAAACAAAAACAAAACTACCTGGTAAAACTCAGCAGGCCTGACAGAGATGATGTTTCGAGTCCGTATGACTCTTCATCAGAACTAAGGAAATAGGGAAATGAGGCGAAATATAAGCTGGTAGAGGGGGATGGGGCAGGTAGAGCTGGATTGGGGGCCAGTGATAGATGGTGGCAAAGAAGGGATTGCCAAAGATGTCATTGACAAAAGGACAAAGGGGTGTTGACGGTGGGGATATTATCTAAGGAATGTGCTAATGGGGACATTAAGGGTAGCAAGCAGGACAAGCTAGTGGCAGATGGCCCTAGTGGGGGTGGGGTGGGGTGGGGGGAAGGGATCGAAATGGGATAAAATATGGAGATAAAACAATAGATCGAAATAAGTTTAAAAATAGGTGGGAAAAGAAAAATATTTTTTTATAAATTATTGGAAAAAGGGTGATCGGAAAGGGTGTGGGGATGGAGGAGAGAGTTCATGATCTGAAGTTGTTGAACTCAATGTTAAGTCTGGAAGGCTGTAAAGTGCCTAGTCGGAAGATGAGGTGCTGTTCCTCCAGTTTGCGTTGCGCTTCATTGGAACATTGCAGCAGGCCATTGCGGACATGTGGGCATGAGAGCAGGGTGGTGTGTTGAAATGGCAAGCAACAGGGAGGTCTGGGTCATGCTTGCGGACAGACCGAAGATTGTGAGCCTGGTGTGTTGCTGACACAAAGTGTTGTGGGCATTTTATGACTTATTGTCAGACTCGTCGCACTTAAGACATCACACTTTAGGGTTTCTTCCAAATCACCATGAGCAATACCATAGAAAATCCACGGTATGTCCTAAGGAAAATATAAATACTTGCAAATTCTATACCTTAAAAATACAAAATATTTTTCAGTATGTATTCTTTTCTTTGTCAACTGTGGCTCAGTTGATACCATTCTCACCTCAAAGTCAGAAAGTTGTGGGTTCAAGACCACTTTTTTCTATTTCAGAAATCCAGTTGGTGAAGGATGATATTGGAGTCAGTCTTTACTCAGTCTTACATTTAGTGAATGTTCATAAAGTGAAGCATTGTGAACATTCACCTCCAAATTCAACCACACCGCATTTTTAGTAAGTGTCTCTTGATATGTGCTCAAGTGAAACCCCAATTATAGAAGCATGGAAAGAATGGTTATAGCACAGGAGGAGCCTATTCGGCCCACTGAGTCCATGCCGGCTCTCTGCAAGAGCGACTCACCCAGTCCCATTCCCCCATTTTTTCCCTGTAGCTCTGCAGTATTTTTCTCTTCAGATTATTGTCCAATTCTCTTTTGAATACTACGATTAAATATCTCTCCGCTACAGTTTCGGGAAGTGCATTCCACATCCTGTCACTGAAGCCCCTTTAGAATAGCACCCTTTACTTTATGTTGCCTCTCCTCATTCTTCGCACTAAAATTAATCACTTCACACTTCCCTGCATTAACTTCCTTCTGCCACTTGTCTGCCTAAAGAAATTTGGTGAAGTGCCCAAATGGACAGCCAACACAAGCTCAGAAGGAAAAAGTGGGCGTGAAAGACATACGACAATAGAGAAGCGATGGGTTTTGTGGATGCCATGATAAAAAGACACCAGGATCAGTTTATGACAGCTTGCACAGCACAAGAACACTCATGATGAGGAATGTTATGATATGGCAGGTGGTTATTGCCTGGCTGACCAAATCCCAAAGGGGAACTTGGTCAAGCTATCACAACGATTTGCAATTTGTATTTTTATTACGAGAGGCTATGTGTACTGAAGTCAGAAGTAAAGATTCCACTACCACTTTGCAGATTTTAAATATTGAATTAGAACATTTATTAATGAAATGAGTGAGTGGGCAAATGCATGGCAGATGCAGTATAATGTGGATAAATGTGAGGTTATCCATTTGGGTAGCAAAAACAGGAAGGCAGATTATTATTTGAATGGCTATAAATTGAGAGAGGGGAATGTGCAACGAGACCTGGGTGTCCTTGTACACCAATCGCTGAAGGTAAGCATGCAGGTGCAGCAGGCGGTAAAGAAGGCAAATGGTATGTTGGTCTTCATAGCCAGAGGATTCGAGTACAGGAACAGGGATGTCTTGCTGCAATTGTACAGGGCCTTGGTGAGACCACACCTGGAATATTGTGTGCAGTTTTGATCTCCTTATCTGAGGAACGATGTACTTGCTATAGAGGGAGTGCAGCGAAGGTTTACCCAACTGATTCCTGGGATGGCGGGACTGACATATGAGGAGAGATTGAGTCGATTAGGATTATATTCGCTGGAGTTCAGAAAAATATGGGGGGATTCTCATAGAAGCTTATAAAATTCTAACAGGACTAGACAGGGTAGATGCAGGAAGGATGTTCCCGATGGTGGGGGGAGTCCAGAACCAGAGGTCACAGTCTGAGGGTATGTGGTAGACCATTTAGGACTGAGATGAGGAGAAATTTCTTCACCCAGAGAGTGGTGAGCCTGTGGAATTGGTTACCACAGAAAGTAGTTGAGACCAAAACATTGTATGCTTTCAAGAAGGAGTTAGACCAAAACATTGTATGCTTTCAAGAAGGAGTTAGATATAGCTCTTGGGGTGAAAGGGATCAAAGGATATGGGGAGAAAGCGGGAGCAGGCTATTGAGTTGGATGATCAGCCATGATCATAATGAATGGCGGAGCAGGCTGGAAGGGCCGAATGGCCTATTCCTCCTAGTTTCTATGTTTCAATGAAAGAAAATAAAACTTAAGCACATGAGATTACAGTTACAGTGTTAAATTTAGGTTTACAGCATTTCCCAAAAAATTTCTACTTAGCTGGACTCGCAAATAAACACCCTTTTCCAGGCAACAGCACCTATCAATTCTTAATCTATAAAACATCCAGTAATATTACTACAAGGCACCCACTGTTGCTATAGGGGAGGTATCTCACAGAGCTTCTTTCTCCCTCTCACTCACCAATAGAAATCCAAGACTTGTAACAAAACCTTGCTTTCTGGAACAACCAGACACTTCTCTGGAGTGGCTGGAGGCTGCTTCCTTCACAAGTCTGTCTTCGCACAGCACACTCTTCAAGATCTCACATGGCCACTATTTTCAGGAAAATAAACTTAATAACTTGCATTATTAATTTATGATCTTTGCCAGTTGAAAAACTTCCTTTTCTTTCCCTTTGAAATTCAACAGCTAAAAATTCAACTCCTCATTCATCTCCTAATACAAATTCCTATTTATGTTTTATTTACCTGTATCCCATCTTAGCTTGTTCATCTCCACTTCAAAATGTCTGCTTTTACATCTATCCCTTTGATGATTTAAACCTTGCAGCCTGACTGTCTTCAGTTTAATTAAATTAGTCACACGCACACACAAGATACACACAGCCCCCACAAGCCTGCTTTCCAGTATCCCACAGGAATTGCACCTGAGCAGCAATGGTGGGAGCACTGAGTCTAAACTGTTAACACAAATAAACTGATATGGCAGTTTGGTTGACCCATGCTGCTTTACCCCTTTATTCATTTCAGACCATTTTTGCCATCGAGAAATTGTACAAAATAGCATGTTTAGTTAAAATATAGAAGATGTGTTCAACCAAAAACAGCACCAAATGTTTGGTATCAACATAAAATGGATAGTGAGGTGAAATAATATCTCAAACTGTGGATGTGCAAGTTTAAATTTCCAAAACACATCAACCTAATTGATGTGGCTCCTGTGAAATGTACAACGCAACACATGGTTGTCATGCATTGATAAAAACAATATAGACACACAAATTCTGCTAGATTCAAAGTCATAGATGCCCTCCAACCTGCATATAATGAAACACAGTTCATATACAAATAACACATTCCAGTTTAGCCCCACACTCCAGTGCAGTACTGAGGGAGTGCCGCCTTTTGGATGAGATGTTAAGCCAAGGCCTTGACTTGCTCCCCAGCTGGATGTAAAAGATCCCGTGGCACTATTCACTATTTTGAAGAAGAGCAGTGGAGTTACCCCTGGTTTCCTAGCCCTTATTTATCCTTGAATCAACGTTTCAAAAACAGATTATCTGGTCATTAATCACATTATGGTTTTTGAGAGCCTGCTGTACACACATTGACTCCATATTTCCTGCATTACACCATTACTGCTATTTCCTACATTCTGCTATTTAATGTGATCTTCACAGGGATCATAACATTATCTAAAGTTACCTGGAATTCTAGTCACGTCTTTTAGGAATGTTTAATCTGCTTAATCTGTTTGCTATTTGCTATTAGATATTAGATTATTTTAAAATGGTTTAAGATTTCTGATAAGGTTACAAAAGTAAAGACCTTGCTACAAAATTTAAAGCATCCATTTAAATGCTGGACCAATAATTATTCTTATCTCAATTCCTTTGCAGTCAGCCCTCATCTAAAAGCCTCGTGTTAAAATAATAGCAACTCTAACGTCATTTAATTTCTTGCACTGAAGATCTGTGCAGACTTTCTCATGTCTACTTGTAAAATTGCCAAACTTGAGAGGTTCTTCAACTTGTCTTTTCTTGACTGGATGCTTAATTGGCCCCTCCAGAGAGAACTAACTCAAATGTGTGTTTGTTCACAGTGTTAAGGACAGGAGGGGGATTAATTTAAACAGCTCTGATTTGTCCACTTACAACCCGTCAGTAAACAGAAAAGTGTTTTTGAGTTTTGATTTCTCCCTTTATAAGTGGTGGCTTATTTTCCCCAACCCTTCAGTATTGAAGTTATCCAATCCTGTATTAATAACCCCATAGCAACCTTGAGATAAGGCAAAAAAGGAGTTTATTTTACACACACACACAAAACAAGGGAAGGGGTTTTGCAATGTCTGCCCCTTTTGCATTCATACAATAAAAGAGGAATAAGGGAAAGAAAGGGGCACAGAACATGACCATGATTAGAAATAAGAATTATGGTTTCACATGAGTCCAGAGTCCAGACTCAAAAAGTCTAGTGTTATATTCCTTCAGAGGTTAGTCGGCTGAAACTGTTGCATGGTGAGCCGTTTTTCCAGAGCGAGAACTTCCATGACGGGAGAAGGCGCGTCAAGATGAATTAGTCTTGAAGACAGAGATACAGAAGTTCCAATGTTCCAGTAGTTAACAGTGTATATGAGGGCTAGGCAATTTCCCTGGAAAGAGCTCTTTCTGTTGCTACCTGTTAGTTGTTAAAATGGTAGACTGCCTGTGTTCAGACCAGATGGCAATATTACAAGTTCTAGCAGTTTGGGGGAGGTCATGTGACATACCTCCCACTTCTCCAAGGTGTTGGACAAAGGATGTATTTTTCCAGGCCTGGAATTCTGAGGTGTTTAATTGAGGAGTTGGAGTCCCTGTTGTCCTTTGCAGACATACCGTTTCTGCTGGCCGGAGCTCCGCTGTGGAAAGGTATAGGGAGTGGGTGTATTTCTTTGGAATTTGTTTGTCGGCCGTCACAGAGGGCATTAGCACATTGTTATGGCACAGCCGATGGTAAATGCTGAGTTATTCAAATCCCAGAGGAAACTTGAAACAACTGCCACAACTATTTTACAATTTGTATTTATTTCGAGATGCGCGCCTTGAATTCAACAGTAATAAGACCACCGAGTCTTATAGGTTTCTTACAAAACTAAATTAAACCTTCATTAATAAAAAAAAATATTTTAAGCACATATATAGGTTTACAAATTACGACTATAATAACTTCTAGCTTCCTTAGTTAATCTAACTCTCAGCAACCCCTCCGTTAAGGCAACAGTAAAACGCACAGATTTTAAAAGACCGTGCAAAGTAACACGATACCATGATCAGTTGAATTCAAAGTGAGTTTTCTTCACTTTAGTTTGTATAGAGAGCAACTTGAGGCTTAGAGGCTGAAGGCTTTTTACACTTGTTCGACCTTAGAATGCTTTCCTCTTACACACAACCTCATTTCCTTAATACAGGTTTCTCCCTTTTTAACTTAAGTCCCATTGTCCAAATATGTCTTTTTAACTCTGCTTTTCTAATAATAAAATCTTTCTTAGCACCAATTTTATCAGTAAGCTTTGGGAAAAATAAGCACACTGTTTTGCTTCTTCTGGCTAAGTGTAACATTTCACCACCTGTTTTGAAATTCAAATTACTCTGGTTTATCTAAAAATGCAGTTTCCCTTTACACCTCACATTTTAAAACTTCAGTCATGTTTACCTATTTAACATTTCAAACCTAGCTCTTCTTCTGATACATCAAAGCCTTCAGACCAGCTGTCTTTAATTCAGTTAAGTCCTCCCGCCACACACACTGACACACACTATTCTTACCTTAGAATAAATTCCAATAACGTTATGAAAGTTATTATATTTTCCTGACACACCTTATTAAAGATAAGGTTCCTGTTGGCTTCTTAAGGTTAGAAATTCCTCTGGTATTAGTCATGGCTAGTCAGGGTAAAGCCTTCTCCATTTTTAAAGTAAAAGTAATAATTTTATAAAGTAGCCAGGTTCACTTACAGAGAAATGTACATATTTTCCTTCCTGTCTTCTGGCCAGGACAATAAGAAGTTTTCTTTTCGTAAATATACATTGAAAGTGAACAGGCCAGAGACTTACGATGATTTTAATAGCTAGCCTCTTGTATTTTATATATCTGACCTTCCTTCACAGACTACAAATCATATTCCAAGATTATTGAGCTCCAGGTGAAGTACACCGAAACAGCTGCTAAGCATTCATTGAATTTTAATAACTATCTCTGAAATTCAGAAAGAGGTGCCAACCAATGTGTGGCTTGGTTTTCTCCATGAGAAACCTGTCCAGGCCTCTGTGATTAACAATTGAAATATCATATTGATTTTGGCTGAGACATGATTTCTGGTAAAGCAGCTGGTTGCCTAATCTACAGTGACTGAATGAAAGAAACCAATAGCAAGCTAAACCTGAACAGAAATACTTTGATTTAAATTGTAACCAAAATTTATCTATTTGTTAAAAACAAAAACAGAATTACCTGGAAAAACTCAGCAGGTCTGGCAGCATCGGTGGAGAAGAAATCAGTCAACGTTTCGAGTCTTCATGACCCTTCGGCAGAAGGGATTTCCAGCATCCGCAGTAGCTTTTAGCTTTTTGTTTTTATCTATTTGTTGCTGTTTGACTTGTGCTTCTGCTTCTAGTATTGAAAAAATGATTTAGCAATAGCTGGGAATAGACGGCCTATTTGACCAATAATTGGAGAAATCAATTTTGCAAGGGTTGTTATTTCTACCGTGTTTCTCAGTGGCAAATTGTTACTGTCTCTGCGGCCAGCAATCTTGATAATTTATTACAAAATGTCAGGTTATGGTTCCTAAGAGCTGGAGAGTTGCCCAAGAACTGATGTTGGGAACAAGAAAAAAAAGTATTTGTTATGCACCCTTTTTAAGCAGAGATCCCGTAGCTGTGGATTGCATTCTAGTAAGCCTTGGTTTAATATTCCTATCCTTTCTTCAACTGAATGTTGAGAGTAAGTCAAAGAATGCTTTGGAGATGAATGCATTTCCAGAACCTGCAACACCTGTGGAAGCCCTCTATTAAAGTCAAGGACTTTTACTTATGTACTGGATTCTTGAAAATATCATGCCCAGTAAAAAGATATCATATTGCTAACTTTCAAGATGTGGATGTTATTCCATGTGGGTTGTTTGAAATTGATCTTACCTTTTAAAAAGCGGACAATGTGTGACAAAGATGGCTGCTGAAGGTCAGATGGCCTTTGGTGATTTTTAACTCTCCAGACTCAACCAAATAAACTAAAGCAACAAAATGAGGGATAAAGTAAACACAGCCCCTAAATTAGGTTAGCTGTAAAACCAAAGACAAAGTTTAAAGAAAACTTACAAACATCAAACCAAAATGTGATTAACAGGGTTGATAAAGCACCCCAAACCCCGTGGTGTCCACCGGGAATGGAAGGACTCGACGGTGCTGGCAGACACCGCATGCTCCCTCTCCAGGGACACCCGGTCGCGAACGTAGCCATGGAAGAGGGGCAGACAGTCGTGTCGGGCAACCCCCTCGATCGCCTGCTGCCTGGACCTGTTAATGGCAAACTTGGCCAAGCCCAGGAGCAGGTTCATGAAGATGCCGTGCACCTGGCGGAAGAAATACGTCGCCAGGGCACACCATCTTGGAGGGGGCTCAACGTAAAGGTATCGCTGCAGGGCCTGAAGGCGGAAAGTAGCCACCTGGGCGCGTAGGCACACCAGCGCCTGACTGCCCTCCCTAAGCGGGACACTCAGAATCTTAGCAGCGACCCAGTGCAGTCTTTTGTTCCAGAAGAAGTCGATGAGCATTCTCTGGATTTTTGTGACAAAGTCCAGGGGAGGGGTCAAAGTGACCAGCCAGTACCACAACATGGTGGCAATCAACTGGTTTATGACCAGAACTCGACCCCAGTATGAAAGCACTCAAAGCAGTCCTGTCCAGCGTCGCAGATGAGTGGTGACTTTGGTCTCCAGTTCCTGCTAATTCGCTGGCCAGGATTCCTCAGCAGGACAGAGATAGACCCCCAGGTAGACGAGGTTGGTCCTGCTCCAGGTGAAAGGCCTGAGCTCCTCGGGTAGGGCATCCATCTGCCATGGGCTGACCAGGAGTCCAGAACATTTACCCCAGTTGTTCCTGGCAGAAGACGTGGCAGAGTAGACCTCCTGGCACTCGCACATGCTCCGCAGGTCAGCCAGGTCACTAAACATAAGGAGCAAGTCACCAGCTTAAGCAGAAAGGACCAGCCCAATGCCCGGCCCGCGCAGAACCAATCCCGACAACCTCCTCCGCAAGAGGCGCAGGAAAGGCTCCACGCAAATAAAATACAATTGGCCAGACGGGGCAGCCCTGACGCACTCCTCTCCCAACGTGAAGGGGCTCCGTAAGGGACCCATTAACCTTAAGTAGACACTCTGCGGCAGTGTACAGAAGTCGGATCTGGGCGACAAAATGCGTCACGAACCCGAATGCTCGCAGAGTTCTGAATAAATATTTGTGATATTTGGTGATTTTTAGATGGACAAGGCTTAACTCATGGCTGAACATGCTTCTAGAAAGTCAATAAAATGTAAATGCCTGTGGGCGGAAGGCCCTCCCTTGAAATGCGAGACCATTTGTGAATTTACACCACCTAATGTCTACCGAAACTCAAAATCAATATTGCCACCACCAAACTCGGTGTCTGCAAGCTCGAAACTTAGCAAAGAGTGGTGCGGAAGACCAATTTATCACAAGCAGGCGTGAACAGCCACTATTCATCCTCCATTGTGTAGCAGTGGCTTCCAACTTCAAATGCTTTGTGTGGCCAATAGAGGTACTGATCATGTGGTGACATGATAGAAACTGACTTCAGATGACAAATTTTATTACCCCAAGAACCAGAGACAAAGTCAGGACATATCCTCCAGCAGGAAGAAATAAACACAAACACAATCAGTCAACTCAGGCATGGAGAGAGAGGTTAATTTAGCCTCGACAGAATTTTGACCATGACTTTGTCTGGAAACCCAGAGACTTCCAACTTGCATTCATCTCCAAAAAACCATGAGACAACCCACCCAGACCTGCAGCATGTGCATCTTGAAGGAATAATTTAAACAAGTGATTTGATTTTTGTTATTCTGTTAATAACCTCAATGCGTGCTTCATCTCTGGAGTTCATCTTATGTATGTGTGTTTGTGGGAATGTGTTTTTGTTTCCTTTACATTTTGGGGTCTTATGTGAATAAACGTCTTTTCCTCTGATTTAAACTTGCCAGAAAGCCGGTCTCGTGTCGGCTATTAAAAACACAACACTCAAAAGGTTTAAAACACCCCCTCTAAATTACACATGTTGTTACAGCCAACTGAATGGCAAAGAAAAATGGGGAAAGTTATCCCACATCTCTTTCCCATTCAGAACAGGAAGCCTTGCCTTCATGGTGTTCCTTCCTTTCCTGGAAAGAGAGGAAATTGATATTTCAAAGGTGACAATTGCAACCACAATTTGATGGGGTATAGAAAAGAAAAGAGAACATAGAAGTGATAGGTGGTAGAAAGAGAAGGGAAGGTATGCAGATTGAGAGAGATGCAGTGGGATTAAGGGAATTGAGAGAGATCAAAGGGGTCGCTGAGTGAGAGAGGCCACAAAGGGTGAGGGGAAGGAAGGGATAGGGATCGTGAGGTATGGCTGTGAGATGGTGAAGGGGAGAGGGGTATAGTAAAAGGAGAAAGGATCATAAGTGAGAAGTTAAATTGACAGGAGAGAAAAGAATACAGGAAAGGAGAAGGAAAAGAGGACTTGGAAAGATGGAGGAGGATCAAGAAATAAAGGAAGAGGAAAAACTGGGTCCAGGAAGGCAATGGAGGGAGGCAAAAAATAATGGACCAAGAGTAGGCAGGTTGAGGCAAACAGCTGGCAGAGAAGCAAGGAGAGAAGGAAAAAAAAAAGATGGGAGGGCTTGGAGGTAGGAGAAGAAGGGGTGGAAGAAAGGTAGTTGAGGAAGAAGGAAAATGACATGAAGTGGGAGAAAGAGGAGGATGCAGGAAAGATAAGGACAGAGTGGGGAAAAAAGATATAGGTCAGAGAAGCTAGTGACCCACCTTTTTTGATCAGTAGTCTTAAAATGAGCTCTTTTTAACAATTCATTCACGGATGTGGGCTTCGCTGGCTGGGCCAGCATTTATTGCCCATCCCTAGTTGCCCTTGAGAAGCTGGTGGTGAGCTGCCTTCTTGGCGTAGGTACACCCACAGTGCTGTTGGAAGGGAGTTCCAGGATTTTGACCCAGCGACAGTGAAGGAACGGCGATATATTTCCAAGTCCGGATGGTGAGTGACTTGGAGGAGAACTTGCAGGTGGTGGTGTTCCCACATATCTGCTGTCCTTGTCCTTCTAGATGGTAGCGGTCATGGGTTCGGAAGGTGCTGTCTAAGGATCCTTGGTGAATTCCTGCAGTGCATCTTGTAGATGGTACACAATGCTGCTGCTGTGCATCGATGATGGATGGAGTGAATGTTTGTGGATGTGGTGCCAATCAAGCGGGCTGCTTTGTCCTGGAAGGTGTCAAGCTTCAAGTGTTGTGGGAGTTGCAATCACCCAGAGGAGTGGGGAGTATTTCCATCACACTCGTGACTTGTGCTTTGTAGATGGTGGACAGCGTTTGGGAGTCAAGAGTTGAGTTATTTGTCGCATGATTCCTAGTCTCTGACCTGCTCTTGTAGCCACAGTATTTTTATGATTAGTCCAGTTCAGTTTCTGGTCAATGGCAACCCCCAGGTTGTTGATAGTGGGGGATTCAGTGATGGTAATGCCACTGAATGTCAAAAGGCAATGGTTAGATTCTCTCTTGTTGGAGATGGTCATTGCCTGGCACTTATGTGGCAAGAATGTTACTTGCCACTTGTCAGCCCAAGCTTGGATATTGTCCAGGTCTTGCTCCATGTGGACATGGACTGCTTTAGTATCTGAGAGTCATGAATGGCGCTGAACGTTGTGCAATCATCAGCAAACATCCCCACTTCTGATGTTACGATGGAAGGAAGGTCATTGATGAAGCAGCTGAAGATGGTTGGACCGAGGACACTCATATAGTTTAGGCTGAAAGAAGGGAGGCACTTGCCTGAACCTTGACCTGAAATTTCGCACTCAATTTTCTACCTGTTGAAATAGAAATAGAAAATGTTGGAAATATTCAGAAGGTATTTCAGTATTTCCAGCATTTTCAGTTTTTTATTTCAGATTTCCAGCATCCACTTTCTGACTCATGTCTATATATTAAATACTAGTCTTTCAGAATCTTTATTGATTTCTTTTTTCTGGTATGCTTCTCATTGGATAGCTGTTGAGTATTTTGTGGAGGATCTCTACACTTAAATAGGTCATTTGATCGATTAGTGATCTGGGCTTGGATTTTACTTCTTGGGCAGGATCTACGATCCGGGTGCAAACTGTGCCCAAAATTGAGCTAGTTTTGACAAGTGTATTTTTTCCCAAGTTTTTGCTTAAACTGATTTAGACATCGCCAACTATAAAATCTGCCATGAATGTGTTTGATAGTGTAATTTAAAAAATAAAGATTAATTCAAAAGTATTGATACATTTGAGTGGCAACTCGATGCAGCTAGATTAATGCAGCTGAAAGTGAGTTTATCACAAAAAATGAACATTTTTAATCAGAGTTTCTATTTCACAACCTGTGACGAATCCGATTTTACATAGCTGAAAGTGACTTAAAAAAATACACAACCATTTGCTAGTTATATTAGTTTCTTAGTAAATTTTTAAAAATCAATAAATTTTTAGAACGTGCCTATTAGTTTCCTTGTGCCTAAAGAAAAATGCTTAACTTTAAGAACTTCCTCAAATACTTGCAAATGAGTGCTATGAGGGTCCCTTTAAGAATTAGATTTCTTGAGGATCTGATTTCTGGTAAACAACCATTGGCTTCCAGTAAATTATCATGTGCCCAGGTTACCTGGGAGATAAATATGGGAGGAAAAGCAGGTCAACATAAGTTAATTCTAGGCGTGATTCTCTGTTCATATAGTTGCGTTTAGTTTTCGAGTTTAGAACAAGCTACAGTGAAGGAAACATCTCTTTGAACAGAATTCGGTTGAAATTCTGTGTGTTGCTAAAAGAGTGATAATTCGTGGTAACTGAAGGATTCTATTAACAATGAATTGAGTTTCTGGTACAGTTGAGCTGATGAGAGAGTTTTGAATGCTAAACCTCAGAATTAAAGAACATTAGAACCAGAAGATCCGAAATAAAAACTGAAAATGCTGAAAAAAGGCAGCATCTGTGGAGAGAGAAACAGAGTTAATGTGTAGGGGGTGATGGTGTGTGTCAGTTTCACTTCTGACTTCTGAGCTGTTCGAATTGCTCCCACTCCCTGGGTTCTAGACCTTGGACTTATTTGGGGGTTGTGACAAAGTGCAGCAGACAACTGGTTTTGGTGCAAGAAAAACTGAGTTTATTGAAGTCACAAATGAACTTATAACATTAGGATTACACTGAGGTTATACAGACTTACAAAGTACACTTAGTTAAGAATGGAGAACACGGCATAACGAGCGAAAAATCACTCTACTAATCCCCTTACCCTTGTCCCACCCCCCAAATCCTAACTAAATTGAACGAGTAGAGGTCAGGGATCATGTTCACCAACCCAGGGTTCCTTGACAGTTCGAAATTCAGCCAGGTAAGCTGGTTGCAGTTTTGGGGTACGGTCTTTGTGTCTTCTGTGGCCTGCCATCCCCACGTGGTCCTGGTCTGTGGAACCTGCGAAGGTTCTTCAGTTTAGTGGAGGACGCGATTGTGGGTGGTTGATCTTCGTGGAGGGCTGCGGTTGTGGCCTTGTCTTCGGTTGAGCCTGCCACCCCGTGCCCCTTGCCTTGATGTTGCCTGCGGGCCGGCAAACCTCCAGATCTTCTTGCTTAAACTCTGTTTCAACCACTCCCAACTGCTCACTGCCTGCTAGCTGGTTTCCCTCTCTCGCCCTTCTGCTAGCTGGTTTCTCTCACCCTTCTGCTAGTTGGTTTCTCTCTCGCTCTCTCTTGTAACAGCCCAGTTTTCCATCCGTTGTTTTATCTCTACTTTTTAGCCTTTTTCGATTCCTTCACCCCACCCCATCCCCACTAGGGCTATCTGTACCTTGCTCGTCCTGCTTTCTACCCTTAATTAGCACATTCCTTTAGATAATATCACCACCTTCATCACCTCTTTGTCCTTTTGTCTGTGACATCTTTTGGTTATCTCCACCTATCACTGGCCCTCTATCCAGCTCTTCTTGTCCCACCCACCCCTTAAACCAGCTTATATTTCACCCCTTTTCTATTTTTCCTTAGTTCTGTTGAAGAGTCATGTGGACTCGAAACGTTAACTGTGCTGCTCTCCACAGATGCTGCCAGACCTGCTGAGTTTTTCCAGGTATTTTTGTTTTTGTTTTGCCCAGTTATACTGTCTTTCGAATTTCTTATCGGAATCCAAATCAAGGTTAGTTCTTTGTTTGACTTTGGTGGGCGTCCTTAGGTGATTGTATGTCTCATTGTATTTAATGGGCTCGCATGATGCTTATCATTGTCTTCCTGCCTAGTAACTAACTAGTTTTGAACTGAAAGCCATTGGATGTGTGGAGTATTGATGGGTTCGCATAATTGAACTGATGGTGCCTTCCTGCCTTAGTAGTTAGTAGCGATTATTTATGCAAGATTTTAATGGGCTTCAGTTTCGTGTGAGGTGAAGTCTTTCTCTGGGTTGATTGTATTAAAGGGAAGAATGCATATTCTGTCTCCTCTCGTTGCCTGGTTTCAGGGAAAACAATCCACACTGCACTCAATATGCCCGGGCATGTGCAGCCCCAGGCCTTCATGGGCCTAGCCTCCTGTCTGCAGGGTTTTACACTTAACTCAGCAATTTAAAAGTCCAAAAGTCATATCCTCGTTGATGATATGAAAAATGTGTGAATTTTGAGAACCCTTCAAATGAGCGGAATTTTCCGTGCTCGCGGCGTCAGGCATGATTGGTGGTGTGAGTGGGCAATATGGCGCGATCGGTTTCACGATGGTGTGAAATCAGTTTGATTTTCCAGTTAGCCCGCCGATGTCCGGCCATGTTTCCTGCCATTGGACGTCGGGGACCTCATGGTAATAAATCAGCATATAATTATCAGGCCAGCCGCCGGAATTGTTCCCCCCTTGCTGGATCATCCGTCCATGTTGGCGGGAAAGCACGCCGACGTGTTTCACAACATAAAAGGCATGCACTTGGCGCCCTGCATTGGAGGGCAACTCGGAGGTGAGTACACAGTAATGTGCAGAGCTCTCCCGGGTCGCCTGTTGGACTGCAAGCTTCAGCGGTGCTGGGGGATCCGGGTTAAGGGCAGCCCCGCCATTGAGGCGACTTGTGGAGAGCCAAGGGCCTGCCGTTGAATAAAGCGCATAGGCACTTGGGTTGCAGGGTAGGTTGGGCAAGGGAAATGGCCACACGTTAGGGCAACTTGTATGAAGTGACCACTTCTCTGCAACTCGGACAGTTCAGGCACAGCCACATTGATATGATTGGAGTTGGGCTTCTAGCTTATCTGCCCACTCAAACAACGCAGAGGCATCAAAGTGCCACCAACTGCTCCAAAGCTTTTCATCCCCCATTCCCTCCCCCCTCCCCCTGGCACAGACTGCAAAGTCATGAGCATTTTAGTGGATGGCAGAACAGTTGGACAACACACGTTGTACAATCTCCTGCTAAAGTTGACCATGGAGGATTCACTGCTGGAGATGCTCACAGCCCCTGCAGTGTCAGTATCCTGGTTTGAACCAGTCTCCCCCATGGTTCAAACTAACAATGCGACCTTGCAGCGCAGGTTAGGAGAATGCCTGAGCTGAGAGCACAGCATGCAGTCCAATGGGCAAACCTGCCGCCAATCGGTCGGGTGGACTTGGGTGGGGTTTCAGAAAGCCGTGCAGTGCGCTAATCTCTGGCCATCCAAGTGGTGGCCAGCACACTCAGGATGCGTTTAGGGACCTTCACACGTAACCAAGGCAGGTTCTTAGTACACCCATGCTAACCATGTGTCTCTCTCTCTTTGATCCTGCAGGAGTACATCGGGATCATGAAGCCTGGTGAACTAGCTGTATGCCTGATGGCCTACAGAGCATGAAGACGACAGAGGAGAGAGTGACTGAGGCTCTTGGCTGCGCAGAGGCAGGAACAGCAACCTCAGGAAGAAGGGGCGGCTGGAGCTCCTGCACATGCCACCCAAGAGCCACAGTGAGCTATCACAGGCTGGTGCCTCATGACACCCAGGGTCTTTAGACGCCACCTTTAGTTCCTGCAGATAGCTGAGAGCCAGTGTCGCAGAAGACTGCACATGTCTTGAGAACTGGCCGGTCACATCTGTCATCTAATGCAGGATTTGGGGACATGGAGGGCATCCACTGCCACTGGCCAAGAAAGTGACCTCGGTGCTCAATTTCTACGCTAGTGCCTCCTTTCAGGGCTCCACAGGTTACCTCTGTGGGATTTCACAAGCCTCCACCCATAAATGCATCCATGAGGTCACGGATGCCATCTTCCTGAGGGCACACAACTTTGTGCGTTTTGCCTAGGACCAGGACAGCCAGGATGCAAGAGTGACTGGATTTGCCCAGATCTTGGGTTTCCCACAGGTGCGGGTGGGATTGACAGCACTTGTGTGATGCTCAGATCTCCGTCACTAACACATGGTGGACTACATCAACCGCAAGGGGTTCCATTCATTGAATGTGCAGCTGGTGGGTGACCACCAGAATCCATCCTACAGGTGTGAACATGGTTTCCAGGGATTGTGCATGGCACCTGCATCCTCAGTTGGTCACAGATCCCTGGAGTCTTCCAAGGTCCACAGAAGCTGCAGGGATGGATCGTTGGGGACAAGGGCTACTCGCAATCGCCCTTGGCTGATGACAACTGTGTGACAGTCTCAGACTGCAGCAGAGTGACAGTATGATGAGGCTCATGCTGCAGCTCGCAACATGGAGCAGACCATCGGGATACTGAAGATGAGGTCCTGGTGCCTGGATCGGTCTGGTGGAGCCCTGCAATATAGTCTGCAGAGGGTGTTACACATCGTCTGCTGTGCCCTTTACAACTGGGTGCTGCAACGGGGAGATGAGCTGGCTCAGGAGGAGATGGAGGAGTTGGAGGTCTCCTCTGATGTGGAGGACGCTGACGGCGACGAGGGTGAGGAGGTCCTCAGATGTGACGATGAGAGGCGGAGGCCCTCCCACTGGCTAGATGAGGCAGGTGCACGCGGGAGGCCCTCATAGCTGCTAGATTTGGGGAGGATGATGACCACATGCAGTGAGGTGACCCCATAGATCCTCACATCGCATCTGTGAAGGTTTGACTCCAGCCTGGCTTCTGGCAGTGTGAATACCCTCTGAGAGAATGTTACTGTCATAGAGAAGCAGTGGAGGCCCCAATAGTCACTCGATTACAGCACTCGATGTCGATATGCAGTGAAGACACTCCACAAAGCTTCACATAGCCTCTGAGAATGCCTGACTCCTGTCTGGCCGAGGGCAGATTGCTTGTGCTCTGTGATCAGGCTCATATCATAGAGATGCATCCATGAAACTTTAGAAGCATCTGATCCTTTGTCCACCTTCACCTGAGCCCTTCAGATGCACAGCATCAGCGGTCGTTGATGCTGAGGAGATGGGGGACAGCCCCTCCTTAAAAGTGCTGAGAGCACACCGGGAGAATGAGAGAACTCTGTGGGTCTGCCCACTACATTCTGGCAGCATTGACGAGCACCGTCGAGATGCAGGCATCAGTAATGTTTCCAGGGAGCATGAGGCTGGGTCATCACTTTGGTCTGAAGGCTGCAGAGAGCACAGGGAGGAGGCTGTGGACTGAGTCACCTGCCTTTATCTTGTGCAGAAAGGTTTCACATCTGTGTGACAAGAACGCTGCTCATTTGAACAAGGAGCCACAGGCAGGAGGACATTCTTGGGAGTTTATTGACAATAGTGAACAGTATGTACAAGTGAATAATACCTGTGCCCAGGCTGTGCAACAAATTCTTCTTAACTTACTTAACCCTACTCCTATGTCTTGGTGCTCCCATGACATCCACAGCGGAGGTTGAGACAGCCTGCTGACTGCAGCGCCCTATCTGAAATGATTTTGGCGGGCGTCCTCTAGAGGGCTGAGACTTGGAGGGCTCCGGCCTGCATTCGGAGTCCTGCTGTGTGGCAGTGGCACCCTCCTCGGCCTGTGGAGCTGGAGCTGCTGAGGTCACAAGAAGAGGAGAGTCGGATGGGCCGGACACTCTCGGAGTCACCTGGATGGATGGCCCCAGTGTGTGCATCTGCTGATCCTTCTCCCTTTGGGTGCACGGGAACCCCATGCTGACTCCTTGAGGAGCAGGGGTAGCTGCAGTGAGATTGAGCTGCCCGACACCTCTCTCGCGTACACACTATTGGAGGCCAACTATGGCATCAGCGATGGAGTTGAGCCCACACAGTCGTACAGGAGCCAAGTCCTGGACCAAAGTCTCCATGGCAGCCGCCATCCTACCAGAGTTGACCTTTGTGCATTGACATGCCAGCGCTATTACCTCAGAGCGAAGGCGGATGGACTCCTCCATCGTGCCTTGCAATCTGAGGAGTGCAGCGGATACACCTTCCTGATGTTCCTGAGATTACCTTTGGAGCTCCAGCAACTGTGACATGATCGAGTCCAGAGGCTTGTCATCTCACTCGGACTCAGCAACGCTCTGGCCTCCAGCAGTCCTCCGAGTGCTGGATGTCAGGGCAGTCCCTGCCATGGCCTGCTGTTAATCAGACAGTGCGATATGCTCACCAGATTGCGATCCCAAGGCTATTCTAAAGCTAGGTTCCACTGAGGTGTGTGTGTTTCTGCGCTGGTGGAGGGTGTGGATGAGCGCTGTGATGAGACTTCAAGGAGGATCCCTCCAGATTCCTCTAAAGAGGTTTCTTCAGGGCTTGTTTTGAGGCCCTGGGTCGTGGACTCCATCGGCTTTATCCCAAATGTGCCTGGGAAGCAAGAGGAGCCCTGACCTTAGAAAGACACACACGCATGCACACACATGTGCAAAATTACAAGTTATAGAATAGAGGAGTTTAACTTTGGCCAAATTAAGACTCAATGATAAAAAGCAAAAAAAAAAACAAGAGTTCACTGTTTGAGTCCTTCACTGTTGTTAGTGCTTGAGGCTCCCCTGGAAACACTGCTTTGGGATTTTGGAGTGTCCTCCGGAACTTTTCTGTCTGTTGACTACAGTATGATATAAGCAGGCAGAGTTCCTTTTGATTGAAATTCTCTATCTTTGTGATGGATTACACAATGTAACAGAGATAGGGCTCTGAACTTGACAACAGCAGGGAGAGATGTTATTACTTCTCTATTCGCAGCCGATGACTTCTTGACTGCTAAAAGAAACCAGGCTGCAGTAATAAAATGGTACTTAAAAATGGTGATTCTGGTCACATGACTTTTCTCCCCCTAATGATTGGAGTATCCCACAGAAGGTGATTGATTAGCTCATGTCTGGAAAGACCTTAGCTATTGTGTTATGCCCTAGGTGATTGGCTTCTTAAATGTACCAGCCATCACTTCTGAATGGACCATTCTTCCCTTTGATGAACTAGGAAGAACGTATCTACACCTTCTGTACAGCCTGTAAGGTAGCATTAGAGAAATGCAAATGGGGAGAGTCAGCTACAAGTTCCAGTTTATCTTTGAAATCGTTCTTAACATCAGCAGCTGTGAAATTCCATGGGAGGTTTGCCTTGGCATGTCCTAATTATAATCCACATTGGAAACTTCCAGAAACTGACCAACTTGTAATACCAGATGTGGCAGGTGACTGTGGCAGCCATCTTAAATTAGTGCCTTTGATTGCTTTGAAAGTTCAGTATATATTTGACCTCCTGATGAAATGAAAGATTAATATTCCATGTGCACGTCACATCGTCATGACGACAGATGAGATTTATTAAAATGTTCACAATGTTATATTTTATAAATGCTGTGACGAAACTTTTATTACGGTAAGGGGCTTCTTCAATTAAGGCTTTAAATTGCAAACCTGTCTGTTCGGGTGGATAGAAAAATCCCCCATTGCAAGATTCAGAAAAGAACAGGGGAGTTCTGCTTGTGTCCTAGCCAATATTTATTTCTAAGTCGACACAATTCAGCAGATGATTTTGTTCTTACTGTTTGCAAATGCCTTTGTCAACATAACAATAGTGTACACTTCTATCAAATAAAACAAGTACTTTTTTGGCTGTGAAGCACTTGGAAAATGCTGAGAATGAGAAAAAGCATTATCTAAATGCAAGCTCTTTTGTTCTTCACACAATAGATCTGACTTTTGGTAAGAGCATAGTGGGGAAAATTTAGGTGCTTCCTTGCTCAAATTTAGGAGGTGAGCTTTTGGGATCCTGTAAAGAATCTGGAAATTTATAAGTTGAACTCAGTTCAAAACTGTGTCTAAACGTCACAACAGATATGAGGTGACATCAGCCAGTATAGATTTTAGGATAGGATTTGCTATATTGTCATAACTAATAACATAGGAATATACGGCATTTCAGCAATTTAACTTAGCTTATTGTTATTTTCACAGGAAGATATGAACTTAAATGAAGAGCGAAAGGCTCCTCTGCGTGAGAAGGATATGAGTATTAAAAGGGAAATGGTTGTGCAATATATTGGTGCAACTTCCAATACCGTAAGTGAAACATGAAACAGTTTTTTAATTCTTTTTAGTCATATGGCATGACTTTCAATATATTTGATTTTTTAAAAAAAAGAAGCAAGCCGGTTGAATCATAAAGATCTTTCGTGCAGATCATTGATCTGTCCAGATATCAGCTAGCTGAGCATCCTTAAGTTTAACTTAATGCAACCTATGCTTTCTATGAGTGAAGTCAAGTCCGCTGATTGGTTGTTTTTTTTTAAGTAATCTAACTGGAATCTCCTGATACTGTTCATGGGAAAACATTTCAGAACTATTTTTATATCTATTATATTCTATGTCTTGCTATTCTGTTGGCCATATTCCTGTACTATACATCCCTTGTGATGTAATAATAAATATATGGAAAGAAAATGTTAACCATTTTCTCCAAATTTAGATTTATTCTGTTTTACTTAAGGAATTAACGTTGAATAAAAATGTATGTGCCTTAGAAAAAATTGTTGTAGCTTTATAATTTTAATATTTCTGATCTCCTGAGTATGAGTGACCAATGACCATTGATTTTTATTTTGGGTGCATGTCATTTCCCTGTAATTAATCTGATTTCTGCTTCCAATCTAAATGATATTCCTGAGAAACAGATTATTTTTCATCCTATCAGAATGATGAGGAATGTACGCTGGATACTTCACCTGACCTTTGTTGGATAACTAAGTGGCGCAAACGTATACTTATTGTTTGGCTGATGTATGCTACTTTTATCCTTTGCTTATGAACCAACAGATTTTAAGTATGCAATGTGGATTTGCCTATGGAAACTGCAGTTTACTGCAAGAATCTGTAAAGTAAGGGCTGCGATTCTAATAATTGGAAGATATATAAGATGTGGAGAATTATTTTCTCAATAACCCTAGATGTTGCTGCCGGGCTGAAGAACCAATGCGCTTCTGTAACCGTACTTTTGCTTCTTTCCTGATTTCACATTTTATTTATATACATTTCTCTTCCTTGTCTTCCAGATTTTCTGTTTTTGTTTTGTTCTTTTGTTCACTTCTGGTCCCTCATTTTCTTTTTTTACCTTTTTTGCACACTCTTTTTTACCCTTTTCTCCCTTTTATAAGACAAATGTTAGTGATACACTAACGCATGAGGATGTAGCTGGAAGGTGATCACCTCAGTCATTTTTCAGGTTGATAGCTGCCTATCCCAAACTAGCAAATGACACAATTATCTGGTGGAATAAGTAGATAAATATTTGAAGGGGAAAATTTGCAGGTCTGTTGGGAAGTTAGAGGAATGGGACTAATTAGATTTCAAAGAGCCGATACAGGCATGATGTTGTGAATGGCCTCTTTTTGTGCTGTATCATTGTAGATTTCTATTGAATAATTTTGTGAAACTGCTTTGAGCTGCTGTTTAGAATTTTTCAAATACTCATACAAGTAATGTAATGTTGGGAAACTGTTAAAAATATAACCTTCATTAGAAATGGTTAATTCTTAAAAGAATAGCAAGTCCCCGTGGCTTGCTCCCTTTGGGGAAAACTGAGGCCGAAAAGGGAAATGGAATGCACTTGTTTGCCTTGTTGCTTTCTTTTTCTGAAAATATTTGAGCCCACCTTAATCCTGGGAAGCCCCTTCTCACTGTCTATGCCTTGTTCCCCTGATATGACACACTTCCTGTTTTTCTTTCAGGATTAACCCACCTATAGTTCTTCACAGTTCTCAAGTCCATGAATAATTCCTGACTCATGATGTTCGAGTCCAACAAAAATCTGCTGATTCAGAGTTATGTGATTTGACTGCATTTTGCATTTGAGTGCATTTTAGTAGTCTGTGCAAAATTCTTGGAACAAAGATAGAAACAGAGAAAACTTGACGCAGAGAAGGAGGCTATTCAACCCATTGTACCCATGCTTTCAGAAAGAGTTACCAGCCTAATCCCACCTTCCAGCTCTTGGCCCATAGCCCTGTAGATTATGACACTTCAAGGGCATACCCAAGTATTTTTAAATGCGATGAGCGTTTCTGCCTTTGCCATCCTTTCAAGCAACAAGTTCCAGGCTGCTATCATGCTCTAGGTGAAAAAATTTCTCACTAGCTCCTCTCTAATCCTTTGGCCAGTTGTTCAAAATCTATACCCTGGTGACTAACATTTCTGCAAAGGTAAGCAAGTCTTTCCTGTCCACTCTTCTTGGTCCTTCATAATTTTATAAACCTCAATTAAATTTCCTCTCAGCTTCCTGTTTAAAGAAAACAATCTCAGCTCATCCAGTCTTTCCTCATAGCTAAAATTCTTCATTCCCAGTCTGGTAATCTCTTCTATACTCTCGCCCTTGTGCAGACACATCCTTCTGCAATGTGGTGACCAGAACCAGATAGCGCGCAGTAGTCTAGCTGTGGCATAACCAGTTTTTATACAATTCTATCATAACCTCCCTCACATAACCTAGGCCTTGGCCAATAAAAAGAGTATTTTTTATGCTGCCTTAAGTTCCTGTCCTGCTACCTCCAGGAATCTGTGGCCATGCACTCCAAGGGCCTTCTGTTCCCCTACACTTTTCAATATCCTACCATTTATTGTGTATTCCCTTTTTTAAACCTTTTCTCCTGCCCACCTGACCAGTGATATTCATTGACATCTTCCTGCAGTCCACAGCTTTATTATTCATTATAAAACAAATGGCCAATTTTTGTATCATCTGCAAACTTTTAATTCATGTTCCCCAAATTTATGTCTAAATCATTGATGTGCACTGTGAACAGCAAAGGACCCAGCACCCTTCTGGCAGGTATGTAGCATTAAACGAACAGCCCCACAGTCACTCCCAACTCCCCGGTGGATGTTCACTTTTCCCCACCATGCCAGGTTGATACTTCCACTGACTTTTGACAATCGTGCCACCCCCTGTTCAAGCATGTGGATCCAATTATCACCAGCAAGGTACACCCCAGCGGCTCCCTGTTCCTTAAACCTTCAAGATCCCTGTCTGTTCTGGTCCCTTCCTTTTGAACAGAAATCAAATTCTAACAAGCATCTTTTTGTTGTTAACACAAAACAGTTCTTCCCTGCTTTCCCACAGCAGTAGCTCCTTCGTTTCTGTGTCTCAAACAGCAGCTGTTCTTTTTTCTGAGGTATACTGGGTGTTAAAACTACCACCCAGCCTCAATAGAATTCTGAAACAAAAACAGAAAATGCTGGAAAAGCTCAGCAGGTCTGGCAGCATCTGTGGAGAGAGAAACAGAGTTAATGTTTCAAGCCCGTATGATGATTCTTCAGAGGTGAGGGATAGAGAGTGTGATGTTATAAAGGAATTTAACTATGAAAATAAGAATTTTAAAGTTGTGACAGAATCCAGAGTATGCAATCCTTTTGGCCAGAGTTGAGAAGCAAGAAAGGTATGATCACACCACCAGGACCTGCAAATGGTGAGAGAATAGAAGAGTAAATCTGCAGGGAAATCATAAATCTGCAAGAACAATAGAGTGGTGATATTTGGAGATTTCAATTTACTGTATATTGATTATGATAACGGTTGAGTAAAGGGAAATTAAGGGGGTGGAATCTCTGAAATACGGTCAGGAGAACTTCCTTGACCAGTATGTTCTCGGTCCAACTAGGTAGGAGCCATTGCTGGACCTGGTGCTGGGAAATGAGCTGGGTCATGTGGACCAAGTTTCTCTGGGGAACACTTGGGTAAGAATGATCATCATAAAATTTAGATTAGTAATGGCAAAGAGCAAGGAACAATCTAAAGTAGAGCTTCTAAATTGGAGGAGGGCTAACTTCAATGGGATGAGAGTGGATCTAGCCAGGGTGAGATGGAATCAAAGACTGATGGGAAAACTGTCAGCAATCTTTAAGGAGGAGGTGTTTCAAACACAGTCGGTAAATTGCAATAAGGGCATGGTAGGGGAAATGAAACCAAAGATGAGGGAAAAAGAGAATACGATGAAATAAAAAATTAAGAGGGTGTATAGAAACATAGAAACTAGGAGCAGGAGTAGGCCATTCGGCCCTTTGATGATGCACGTCAGGTGAATTCTTCAACTCCCCTCTCAACCTATTGGATTTCGTCCGGTTTCTGTTGAAGAGAAAAATAAGACTGGTGAAGAGAGAATAAAATGGCAGTTAAAAGGGAACCCTAAAATCTTCTATTGGCATGTAAATAGGAAGTGGGTCAAAAGAGGTGGGGTGGCTCCTATTAGGGATTAAGAGGGTGATATATGCTTAGAGGTGGCGGGCAAGGCTAGAATACTTAATAGCCCGAATCTTCGGTTCTGGGTCAGAAACCCTATTTCTCACCCCGTTCGGACAAACCACCTGGCGTCCTCCAATTTTTCAGGGCAAACTTCCGATGGAGGATCCTGCAAAAGTCAGTCAGTGCAGGAAACCTCGAAGGGAGCAGTGGAGATCGTCTGCACAGAAACCTCACTACCTTTTTATGGCACCAGCTACCGTATTCTTTAATTAGAGTTTAAATGTCTCAAAGGTTCTTTGAAAAACAGGCGAGAAGCTAAGTGTGTAAGGGGGTAGGGCAGGTAAGGTGAGTGGGTAAGGGAGTAGGGTGGGTTAAAGGTTGGGAAGCATGTGGATCAGGTGGTAGGATGGCAGGTGGGTTAGGTGAGCAGGGGTGTGGGGTGGCAGGTGGGTGAGTGGGTCAGGGCTTCGGTTGGTTTGGGAGGTTTTGTAGGTTGGGGGCTAGTCATGTTGGGTGGTGGGGGTTAGTTAGGTCGGGTTGCGGGGAGAGCCGGAAGTTCGGTGGGGTTGTTGGGTGGTGAGGGCTAGTTAGGTCAGGGGCTAGTCAGGACGGGAGCTAGAGTTCCGGGGGGGAGTTGGATGGCAGGAGATAGTCAGGTCGTGTTGCGGGGGCAGTCAGGACTCTGGGGGTAGTTGGGTGGTGAGAGCTAGTCAGGTTGGGTTGGGCGCTTGTCGGGTTGGGGGTGCAGTCAGATGGTGGAGACTACTGCAGTTGGGTCGGGAGCTCGTCAGGTGAGGTTGGATGGGGGTGGAGTTGTGGTACCGGGGGAGTCCGGTGGTGGGAGCTAGTTGGTTCAGGGAGGATATTCGGATGGTGGGGACGAGTCAGGTCAGGTCAGGGGGAAGTTGGGGGGTGGGGGGTTGGGGGGCAGTGGGTAGTCGGGGGTACAGGGTAGTGTGCGATTATGGGGTCAGTTGTATAGTTACCCAGGAGTTGGACTAGGTTTTTTTTCTGTCTAACATTTCCTGGTTAACTGTCCAGGTTCTTAGGCCAGAACTGTCTGGAGTCTCTGACTCTAACTCAGAGTTGGAGACTTTTTCAGATGGTCCCGGGGAACAGGGAATTGCCCGTCGGAAGTTCAAACTTCCTGTGCAATTCTCATGGAGTCCTTGCGTTGGGACTTCCAATGGGTCCCATAGTGCATCTTCCGGGATACGTCCAGTCCCTGAACATCGAGAGATCAGAAGGTCTGGGCGATTGAGTACTTTGTATTGGTGCAAGCAAAGGAAGAGGTTGCTCACAAAATATCGGTAGATGCGGAGATGGTAGAGGTAATAGATGGGGTGAAAATTGATAGGTAGTATGTACTGGAAAGACTGGCTACGCTTCGAGTGGATAGGACGCTTGATCTAGATGGTTTGCATCCCAGGTTGATAAGGGAAGTGGAGGTGGAGATAGCAGAAGGCCTTGTCATAATTCTCTGATCTCCCTGAGATATTGGGGAGGTGCCAGAGGGTTGGAGAGTGACCCGTTTATTGAAGAAAGGTGGAAGCACATTCCAAGTAACCACAGGCCAGTCAGTTTAATATCCGTGTAGGTAAGGCTTTAGAAACAATGAACGGGGGAAAATCAACAAGAGATGGTTGAGTTAATTAAGGAGAGCCAGCACAGATTAGTAAAAGCTAGATTGTGTTTGACAATCTACCTGAATTGTTTGATGAAGTAATAGAGAAAGTTAATGCTAGGAATGGAATGGAGGTCATTTATATGAATTTTAAGGAAGCGTTTGACAAAAGAGAGACTGTCATAGTTGTAAAGTCAGTGGACTTGTAACCCAGAGACTCAGGCAAATGCTTTGGGGGCATGGTTTCAAATCGCACCATGGCAAATGGTGGAATTTAAATTCAATTAACAAAAAATCTGGAATTGAAAGCTCGTCTCAGTAATGGTGATCGTGAAACTATCGTGGATTGTCATAAAAACCCATCTGATTAACTAATGTCCATTAGGAAAGGAAATCTGCCATCCTTACCTAGTCTGTTTACACATGACCCCAAATCCATAGCAGTGTGGTTGACCTTTAACTGCCCTCTGAAATGGCCTGGTAAGCCACTCACTTCAAGGGCAATTAGGGACGGGCAACAAATGCTGGCCTTGCCAATGACACCCAGATCTATTCAAAGAATAAAAAATAGTACAAAATGAAATGCTGGTTACCAAAATTGAAGCTCATGGATTGGAATAGGAGGGTAGCGACAGCTTGGATAAAAAATTGGCTTAAGGATAGAAAACAGTGAGTTGTGGTAAATAGTTGTTTTCAGGCTTGAGGATTGTAGACAGTGGTGTTCCCCAAGGATCAGTGCTGGGACCACTGCTTTTATTTATATATAACTTGGGTATTGGAATGCAGAGTACAATTTCAAAATGCATTGAGGATACCAAGCTTGGAGGTGTGGCGAACCGGATGATGTCATTTAACTGCAACAGGAGGTCATATAGATGGGTAGGCTACCACAGTGGGCATACACCTGACAGATGAAATTTAATAGGGAAGTAAGACCAGAGGATGTAGGAGCAGAAGCAGGCCATTCGGCCCATCGAGTCTACTCTGCCATTTAATGAGATCATGGCTGATTTGATAATCCTTAACTCCTCTTTCTGCCTTTTCCCCCATAACTCTTGATTTCCTTACTGATTAAAAATCTGTCTTTTCTCAACCTTGAATGTACTTAATGCTCAAGCCTCTACAGAAGTGTGAGGTAATGCATTTTGGCAGTCGGATAGGGAGAGGTAACATGGAATTAATGGCATAGTCCTAAAGAGTGTGCAAAGACAGAGGGACTTGGAGGTTTATGTAAATAGATCTTTGAAGGGAGCAGGCCATATCGAGAGTGTAGTTAGCAAAGCATTTGGGGCCCAGGGCTTCATAAATAGAGGTATTGAGTACAAAAACAGGGAAGTTATTCTGAACTTTTATAAAGCTCCAGTTAGGCCTCAACTAGAGTATTGCATCCATTTCTGGTTACCACGCTTTATGAAGGATGTGAGGGTCTTAGAGAGCGCAGAGGACACTTAGTAGAATGGCTCCAGGGATGAGGGATTTTAGGTAAATGGTTAAATTGGAGAAGCTGGAGTTTAGTTGTGCTCCTTGGAGTAAAGGAGATTGAAGGATGTGATAGAGGTGTACAAGATCATGACAGGTTTGGATAGGCTAGACAAAGCAAAGCTGTTCTCATTAGCTGATGGTACAATGGCGAGGGGACAGATGTTTAAGGTTTTGGGCAACAGCTGCAGGGGACTGTGAGGAGGAATTTTTTTACGCAGCGAGCGTTAATGATCTGGAACTCATTGCCTGCAAGGGTAGTGGAACTGGAGACGATCAATTATTTAAAATTAAAATTGAATGGGCACTTGAGGGAAATAAGCTTGCAGGACCATGGTGATGAAGAGGAGGGAATGGGACTGACTGGATTGCCGTACAGAGAGCAGCATGGGCACAATGGGCCGAATAGCCGCCTCCTGTGCTGTTATTGCTCTTTACGACTTGAAGGCAATGGGAAAACAGCCATTATAAATCAATAGGGGCAATAGCGGATGATTATTTAATATTGCACTTTTTAAAAACTTTTACGTTGTGCTTTGTTATTGTGCTGCTGTCCCTGGATGTCCAGAAGATGTTAACTAAGTAAAGTGGAGCTTTACTTCTCTCTCACTATTATTTCATCACTGTTGAGCATAATGGCCACACCATCCTTGGATTTTTTACTCAGCTGCGGTGTTGGATAGGGCTGCCATCTGTTGTGTCTTTGGCTAAACCATCGATCATTAACTGTGGTTAATAATGATGAACAATTGCATTTGAGGTAGGGTGGAACATAAAATGTTATTTTACCTCCCTTGTCAGGTAACTTGTGTAAGCAATCCGCCTCTTTCAGACCCAATCATTAAGAATTCAGCCAGACCTAGGATCACAACTTCTACAAATGTAAAATACAACATGTGTTTCTGGTCCCAGAAATCCCACATATGAAACTGGTCCTTATTGCTGACATGAGGATAAGCTTTTTATAGCCAGGTGATGAAGGAGGAGACCAGAAGTTCACTCAGTTATAGATTTATTCATAAAGTGAGACAATACAAATGTATAGCTCCTAACTCTACAACCGAACAACAGTGTCAAAGTGTCTCTTTCTACCTCTTTTGTGCATCTAACACTAATTAAGTGTTCTATTGGAAAGGGGTGCTCTTTTTTTTAAACATTCCTGCACCTATACCCCTTAAATGCCCTAATTGAAAGGGGCACTTTTACATTACTGTTATAAAACAGAAATTTTAAAGGATACTTATCAGTTGAAAATGTCATTCCTGGCTGCAATGATACACTCCAGAAATGTCTCTCTATAGCTACACAAGTAATCATCCAATGAGTGCCCCCAGCTTGTACGCACTTAACCTTAACTTATGCAATTAACAGGGGTAGCCGTAAGTACCAATGGATAGCAATGAAGTTATGTCTAAGCCTTCCACAGAAATAAAATAACAATTACAGAATTGGAAGTTTGTACTGAAGTAGTACACATCAGGTATCTTCAAAACTGAAGAGAATTTACAGATGAATCGTGGGTTATTTGGAAAATAATTCAGAATTTCCGTGTTTTGGGCTGGCTCTTAAGACAACAATAAGCTTGGTAATGAAGCCAACCAAGTCCAAAGCAATACAGAAAATAACAAACGTTCAGCAGTTTTTTTTAAGCAAGAAAAGGAAATGAAGTATAAATAACGAAGGAAGCATGCAGTTCTGATAGGTCACACAAGATGCCCAGAATTACATAGTTTTGTCGTGCATAGCTTTCAAAATTTTCTGATGATGCCAAGAATGAGAAATTTCTGCCACATTGTGGATTTCTGACGTTGGTGTTTCAAAAGTCTGTCATTGGCATCTTCCCAAAAGATCAGCTTTAAAAGAAAATCAGAACTGTCAGTTTTCACTGACAGTTGTTGCGAGTGGAAACTGCTACTTGCGACCTTCAGGTATTCTTGTGCTTTTCCGGTGGGCTTTTTAAAAAAAAAACTCGGAAGCGACAGAAAAACTAGCATCTGGCTTTGTCTGAGTGCATAACAAATTCAGCTAACAAATCAAGTTTCGCAACTGTTCTTTGTTCTTTAGATATAAGATCATCTTTCTGTGCTGACCTAGCATGATTAATCAGGATAGGAGTAACACTCACTAAATAGGATTGCTGATTCCTGATAAAGCTACTCCAGACCTTTTCTGATTAATGTCTCAACCAATATATTTAACAGCCCCTGAAGCCTGACTTCCAATCTTAAATTCCACTTTAATCTTATTAATAACACATTTCTCAAATTCCTTGGTACCGCCCCATGAGAAATCAGCATGTAACATGATGCCTGGAAGTTTCCCTTTTTGATACTGATAAAGCAGTATCTGCTTTTAGTTGAATACAGCCTAATTTCAGCAGACAGATCTCACCAAAAAATTACCACACATTTGAGGCATCAGGACATAAGAAATAGGAACAGGAATAGGCCATTTGGCCCTTCAAGCCTGCTCCACCATTCAGTAAGATCATGGTTGATTGAATTGTAGCATTAAATCCATTTCCCTGCCTGCCCCATACAACCCTAGACTCTCTGCAGATCAAAAATCTGTTTAACTGTCGCTATGAGAAGGCAGGAATGGGTTTTCATGTTGAATGGCTGGTAGCAGTCTGTCCCCACAACTGAGGGGTTTGTAAGGCCACTTCAGAGTTACATCAAGTCTAAAGGGGGCCAGATATCTAGATGGCTAGTGTGTGGTTCAGAATAATGCAAACAGCGCAGGTTCAATTCCCTTTCCAACTAAGATAAAAGCAAAAAACTGCGGATGCTGAAAATCCAAAACAAAACAAAAATACCTGGAAAAACTCAGCAGGTCTGACAGCATCTGCGGAGAGGAACACAGTTAATGTTTCGAGTGCGTATGACTCTTTGTTCCCATTCCAACTAAGGTAGACTTGACACCTGCCTCATTGCCCTGCCCCCAATAGTGGAACACAATGGCAAACCACCACTGAAAAAACTGCCAAGAAAAACAGCTCAGGATGAAGCATCAGCAGACAGTGAGCCCAGGACTTGCCTTCAGGCAGAGCACACATGAATGAATGAACAAACCAAGTCTATGCGCAGAAACAGGCCATTAGACCCAAGTTGTCTGGGAATATAGTCACACATCAGCCAGACTAGATAAGGATGACAGGTAGCTTTTTCCTCAAGGACAGTGGTATGTTTTTAAGACAGTACAACAGCTTCATGGTCACTTTTACTGACACCAGTTCTGTATTTCTAGGTTTTATTACCCCCAACTCAAATTCCAATTCTCAAACTACACTTGTATGATTTGAGCATATCCCCTGAACTATTAGCCCATGCTTTTGGATTACTATGTATTTAACATAACTTCTACACGATTATACACAAATCTCCATTCAAGCAAAGGCACTAGTTATAGGGTAAAATAACTTTTGACTGAACAGTGTCCCTGTAGGACAGGCCAATAGAATGGTAGAACAGACTTGCTTTAACCTCATGACAAGTTCCATCCTATAGTACAATCAAATTAATAACTGTCTTGGACTACTGGTAAGGTGCTCATCACACAGAACATGCATAAAATGGGCAAAGGCCACAGTAGTTTTATTTTGCTGCAGACGCATCTGGGTTAAGTACCATAAAATCTGACGCTATGATTATAGTGATTTTTAAAAATTAAAATAGGAGTGCTGCACTAAGCAGCAAGAGAAGCAATATTGAGAGTGTAGATGATCCTATGGTTCTAGAAACATTGTTTTCAAAAGTAATTTAAAACAGTTTCCAATGATATATGTTTGCTAAAGAGAATCTATTTGGCTAACTTAAATGTTACTGCTCAAGGTAGAATCTGAATTCAATTCTGTGCAAAAATATGCAAACTCAAACTTGTGGAAGCCAAGGTCTTCAAATAAAATTTTAATGAAGGTTTTTGAAATAGATTGAAGACAATTCAATGGATAAATTTAACATGTTTTGGAATACATTTTGAAAGTGTTTAAAACTTAATTTGGATATGAAAAATTTCAATTACTGAGAATAATGGCAGAACGCTTCCTTCAAATACTATTTTAAGTGATTTAATTGGCTCATCAGCAAACAGCGCAGCAAAACACTAAGATACCATTTTAGCTGCTATAAAATGTTAACAATCTCAACCATTTGCACTAGAATCTGCCATTATAAATACTGACATGAAGTGTTGCAACATGATATTTTTGATAAACTCGTTATCATTGTCAAAATTTAAAATTCTAAATGCAATGGAAATTACCATGGAAATGTAATTTATAAATAGGAATATTGAACACTGGGAAGGAAGATAAAAAGGCCTGATATGTACATCCTTTCAATTAAAAGTAGCACAGACAAGTGATTTCAAATAGGACAAGTTCACCAACCACTGTTCAATGTAAAAAGACAGTGAAAGGTATCCATACCATGAAGTCAGAACTCATGTTCTTCAGAATTGGAGTGATCTTTGTTCAGGTCATAAATGCATTTGTTTCATTTTCCATCTGCGTTGCTTGCCTCTTCAGGTGGTTTCAGAAACACTTCTTTCTTAAACTTTTCACCCTGCAGAAACAAGCCTTTTATGCCAGTTGATCTACACTCCCATGAATGTGGCCAAAAGAGTAACAAGATTTTCAGGATTACTTTTTGCACTATGGAAGACTCCACTCTAACATCTGTATTGCCCATTAGCTCTTCAAAACCTGAAGCAACTGGCCTTGCTTTACCCTCATAAGTCCTACCTGTGAGGACCTCTTCAGCCCAAATCTACTTGTGCAACAAAGCTGGCTGTGACCTATCTGGTTCTTGAGAATAAACTCCAAATTTCTACCAAGTATCCAATTCCTTTTGTTTTGCCCCTCTCATTAGTTTACCCTCTAGTTTATTGACGGCCACGAAAGCTTCACGGTCCTGAGGTCAACTTCTTGTCCTACCTTGTCGCCCTCCTTTGATTATGTAACCTATTCCTGCTGCGGCCTCTATTTGCACTTTGATGACTTTCAGGACTACTACTGTAAGATCTTGCTCTCTCTTGGAGATTCTCTTTTTCAGTATGTGGTCATTTTCTAATGCAAGAGCCCCCTCAGACCCACTATAAGAACTCACACTCTATTTTCTTACTTTCCATTCTTTTACCCTATTCTGTCAGTCCATGGACCTCACTTCTTAGCCATCATCTTGAGCAATTAACCAATATTTAAACTTGCCAGTAGCTTTCCCTGCATGTCCCACAATCGTAACTTCCCATTCATTGGACACTTCTGGAACATAGGCTATCCAGTACCTCATTTAAGGCAATTGGCCTTTGGACGTGGTAGTGCTCTCCTGTGTATCATGATACAGGTCTTATCACCATCCAGCCCCTGATCTATTGCACCCTTTTCCTCAGAACCATAATGACAAAATACAAGAGTGTGTGAGGTTCAGATTCTGAGAGTTTGTAATCAGTCTTAATTATTTGTGAGGAATGAACCTTAACAGTTTGATTCCCATGTTGTATAACCATTGTCTTACCATCATGCCTTATTACCTTAGCAGGATATTTCCATTCCTTATGGCCCTCTTTTAGAATGCACCATATCCCTGGAATTAAAGTCTATCTCCGACAGCCTTATACGATGTCTTTGAGATCTCTGAATTTTCTCCGAGAACTCACCCTTGATGAAAACCCTTCTTCCTGCATGTAAAACATTCAGATTTGCATAAACAATGGAACTAATCATAGTCCTCTCAAGGGCTGGGTTGTCTATTGCCCAGCACAGCAGATAATTTGCAATCCCTCTCATGACAAATTGATAGCTAATCAATTAATGATTGTTAACTGTTCCCTGGGAATTCCTGAGGTTTGCTCGCCTACTATTGCTGCTCCAATCCTGTCGCCTGGTGAAGGAGGAGACCAGAAGAGTCAATCTTTACTTAATTTTAGATTTTTTTCCCCACAAACTGAGATATATATGTACAACTTTGAACTCTTCAAGCCACCACCAGTGTACATAACTGTCTCTTTCTATGTGCACAAGTAATCACCCAATGAATGATTCTGTCACATCTTGATTTAATGAAATCAAACACTCTTCTTGAGGCATTTCAACCTCCGCTCTCCATAAATCCCAACTCTTTCCACATTTTGACCCATGTATTCTATCCCATTTTAAGTCTTGCTCATTTATTACACCATCTTAATATTGACACTGGTAATTTGTGCCATTTTTCATGTCCCACCAACAATTATGAGTCCACACTAAAAAAAAAGATTCTTTAGATATTAGGTACAGCTCAAAATACACAATAGATCTCTCTTAAGCTCTCCATCAGTAAATCTCTTTCACATCTTACATGTCTGAAACTTTCCACAATTGCAACAACACTGCTTAACCTGTTATTCACTACCACTATTCACTACCACATGTCTGGAACAACCACCCAGATTGATGTAAATGGAAATTGAAGGCCTAACACTTGTTAAAAAAAAAGTGCATAAAAGAGAACCAAACGATGTAGTATTGCTTTTCATTAAGCAGTTGCTAATTCTGCATCTGGGTTACACTGCAAATGATGATCTAATACTTAATATTTTCTAACACAGCAGGAGAGAGTTCTGAATAGCCAGCACTAGTTGGAAGGATATGAAGGGGTGACCAATTTTAAAAATTACAGGTTGTCAATGTCAATGGTTTTAGTTCTCAAAAGACGTAAGATCCTGCAGAACAGTAATACCTAAAACACTGGCAAGACATTGTTATTTCATACACTCCATTGACATGATTGAAAAATCATAACTAACTAGACAAATTGACTTTGGAACAATTATCTTTTATGACTTAACCTTAAGTAGTGATAGCCAACAAAAATATGACACATTTATGTGATATTGAATTCAGCATCAAATCTGAAGTATATGAGGGATAAAATAAAAAAACTAAACTATTTCGTAAGGACACAAAAGAAATAGGAGTAAACCTGCTCCCCCCATTCAGTACAATCATGGTTAATCTTCTGCCTCGACTCCATTTTCCATCCCGCTCCCAAGATTTCTTGATTCTCTGGGACGTCAAAAGCCGATCGATCCCAGCCTTGAATATATTCAATGATGGAACGTCCACAGCCCAAAGAATCATGACCCTTTGAGTGAAGAAATTTTTCCTCATCTCAGTCCGGAGTGATCACCGCTTACCCTGCCGCGCCGCCCCCCCCCAACCCCCGAAAGATTCTTGTATGTTTCAATGAAATCACCTCCCATTCTTAATAGTCTCCAGAGCGTATAGGCCCAGTTGACTCAACCTCTCATCATAGGACAGCCCCCTCATTTCAGGAACCAGTCTGGTGAACCTTTGCTATATCGCCTCCAATGCAAGTATATACTTCCTTAGATATGGAAACCAAAATTGTGCCCAGTGCTTCAGATGTTCTCCCACCAAAGTCCTGTACAACTGTAGCAAGACTTCATTGTTCTCGTACTCCAGTCCCTTGCAATAAAGGCCAACGTGGCATTGGCCTTCCTAAAATTACTTACTGTATCTGCACACTAACTTTTAGTGCTCCTTGTACAGGTGCACCCAAGTACCTCTGAACAGCAACAATTAAGAATTTTGGGCATTTTAAAGCATTTTTTACTTTTCTATTATTATCGAAGTGAATAACTTCACACTTGACCATATTATACTCCCTCTATCACTTTGTTGCCCACTCACTTAATCTGTCTTTGCAGCATCTTTGTGCCCTCTGAAATGAATGCTGGGCTTTGCAAGACTGTTATGTTTGAAAATGTGTCGTTTAACTTGAGATGAAATGGAATCTTGGTATTACAGAACTTGAATGTCGCTGAAAAGCGAGATGTGTTGCCGAAGATTTTTGTTTTTCACTCATCAGGACAAACTGAAGAATGCAAAATTTCAAACAATCACAATAGCTCATACTACAAGAGAAAAGGGACGCTCATTGGTTGGCATGTTGACTCTGGCTGAGGTGTTGCTATGTGATGATTGTTGTGATCGTTTAAAATTTGGCAGTCTTGTTTGTCCGAATGAGTGCAACATGATGAGCTCCGGCAACATGTCTCTCATTTCAGCAGAATTCAAATGAAACAGAATGTTCTGGATGGAGGACGTTGAGGTTATACGAAAAATGGAGCCTGGAGACAGGCCTATGTGATCTGGCTACCATGAGAGAGAAACTCAAACAGAAACCTATTGAAATATAAAGTGACAGTTTCCACACCTTTCTACAGTAGCTCACAGTGAGGATACAGCTGCTTTGTGATACAGAGAGAGAGAGAGAGAGAAACACAAAGGGAGCTACTGCTGTGTGGAGGGACAAAGAAACAAACTGCTGTGGAGAGCAGATAAAGACTTGTGTGTTTTAGTTTCCAAGCAGAACGCTTCTAAGAGTTGGCTTTCTGTATAAAAGGAAGCGGACAGAACCAGTAGGACTTTTGGAGATTGAAGGAACAAGGAGTCACTGTGGTGGGCTTTGCTGGTGAAAGCCAGGCTGAGTGGAATGATTTTTGGAGGACTTATCAGCTTATCAGTTTCTTTCGAAACTACATTAAACCTTTATTAATATAAGAAATGATTTTAAGCACCGACATGGATCTACAAATTACTACTACGACAACTTCTAAATCCCCTAATTAATCTAAACCCCAGTTGCATCTCTATTAAGGCAACAGTGAGACACACAGATTTTGAAAGACCCAGGCAAAGTTACACAATAAGCTGAATGGTCGAATTCAAAGTGAGTTTTTATCAGCTTCACTTCCTTGTAGACAGCAGCTTGAAGCTTAGATGCATGAGGCTTTTCAAGCTTGTTAGATCTTAGGATTCCTTTCATTTACACATATTTTCCCCTTTGAATGCAAATTCCCATTGTTTCACAATGTCTTTGGACTTTACCTCCCTAATAATAAATATTCATCATAGTACCAATTTTACCAGTAATCTTAGGGAAAAATAAACACATTGTATCTTAACTTCTCCTGGCTAGGTGAAACATTTCACCCCCTCCTTTGAATTCAACCTCGTCTGGTTTATCTAAAAATGCAAATGTTCCCGTTACACCTTACATTCTAAAACTTCCCCCGTGTTTACCTACTTAGCATTTCAAACCTAGCTGATCTTCTGTTAGATCAAAGGCTTCAGACCATCTGTTTTTAATTCAATTAAGTCACATACACACACACACACACACATACAGACACAGAGACACAACTATTATTCTACTTTACAATAAATTCCAATAACATTATGAAAATTATTACATCTTCCTGACATCCCCCCTTATTAAAAAATGAACCATCATAATTTAAAAAGACGGCTTCCATTTTGTGAACCCACTTTACTTTACCTCCTATACTTATTACACTATTACATTACTAAGTGCATGCATTAACATAACTGTATATATAACAAATCCTTGGTATCAACGGAAGTCACTCCAGTCCACTGTCCAGGTTTTAAATGTCTAACGTTCCCTTTAAGCCTCAAACTCTTGACAATGCATCTGCAATCAGATTTTCTCATCCCACCACGTGTATAATCTGTAGATTAAATGGTTGCAGTAATAAACTCCATCTAAATGGCCTTGCACTTCTGTCTCAAAATTTGTCCAAAATCTTTAAAGGATTGTGGCCTGTGTAAACAATTGTTTCTGACGAATTGTTTGCAAAGTAAATTTCAAAATGCTGCAAGGCTAACACCAACTCCAAAGTTTCAT